>NC_056005.1:25272516-25919183 GCF_018446385.1 Zingiber officinale | reverse complement strand
GACGAGGAATGAAGAAGTGATGAAAAAAACGGGGAGACAAGGGGAAATCTAACAGTTTAGATACCCCAATAAAACCCGTAAGAATGGAAAAGGATTGAGGGACAAACTGGTTGAGTGGGATATTAAAATAACGGCTGACATTACAGAAAAATGGGTGAAGGGGAAAGCGAAAGCCCTGTAGGACTTGATCTCTGAAGATAGAGATACACCCTAAGGGAGGAAGATGTGGACCCTCATGAGGAGCAGGGCGGATGATATAAGAAGGAAAACCATAGGTTGCCTGTAAGTCCACTTCTTTTGTATCTATAAGGTCGGGTGAACATGAGAGAAACCACGCAGGAGGAGAAGCCACCATATGGAGAAACGATCAGAGAAAGAGGAATCAAGGAAGAAGACGAGAGATGGAGGAAAGCAGGAGAAAACTTCGTAAACCCTTGTCTATCTTCTGGCCCTGTGTTAAAACCCCTAAACAGAAACAGCAAAAGGAAAAAGGAGAATAAAAGGTACTTAGAATACCAATCGTCATAAATGAGTAATAATATTAAAGAATCAAATCAAGAGAAAGAAGTAAAGTTAATAATTTACCTCGAGAAATGTGTGAAGTTTCCCTAGAAGTAATTCTTAAGAAAACCTGACAAGGACAGAGAAAAATTAGTACAATAGTTATAAGTTTAGGGTATGGGTGCAATAAAATAGAAGTTGAGCACCAGATATTAGTTAATAGACGGGACTTGGTTAAAAGATATCGGAGGAGGACCGTAGATATGAATCGGGCGGTTCTGATAAATCGGCTGAGACAAAGATCACCCAAATGTATCGACCAAAGGCTTATCATAATGAGTCAAATAATATACACTATAGTAAAACCCCATGAGACTCGATTAATACGTGAAAAAGACATATGAAGACATAGGGGTAAATCGGTCGAGTAAAATAAATCGACCAATATAATGGACATCATGATAGAACTGTGTCAAGTCGGGCGAGACATAACTGCGCTATGGAATATCGGGCGATATTTATCAATCTTGGTATATATCGTCTGGTCATAAAGAAATGATCTAAGACGTTACAACCTGTTGGGAAAGGTTGTATGATGACCAACCAAGCAACATTTGACACATTTATATAAAATAAATAATTATCATAAGAAAGTAAAATTAAAGACAAAAAAGAAAATAATCAGCGTTACGAAAGATCATTAGTATAGAGTTTCTGCCCTCCTCTTTACAGGAATTTGAATTTAAGTCAAAGTCAGCTTAGGATACAGATCAGGGGGTTTGTTCTCAATAAGTCTGCGACGGTTTAGGAAATTAGGAGGAGGGACACGAGCTAAGTAGCTCTCCTCTTGTAACTGACGGACCGCCACTTTCGCTCCTGCAGTAAAGGCGGATAGGATGGACCTCACAATCGGTCTGTTGAATTCAGGAGACTCAATCATGGCGGTGGCCCGTTCCTTGTAACGAACATCCTTGTTCCCCTTGTAGACCACCAACGCCATCTGAGAGGTCTTTAATTCATCTTCTTTGGCAGAAATCTCGGCTTTAGCTGAATCAAGGAAGGTGGTCAGAGATGCTACCTCATCTTCTTTCAGTTGTAGGGCTTTGAGCTTCTCAGTCAATTCTGCTTCATAATTATCTTTTAGCTCACCAAGTTTTGAAGTCAGTTCTTGATTGAGGTCCGTAGCCAATTTAAATTGTGCTTCAAGACTTTCAATCTGAGCCTCAAGTTGTTTCTTGGCAGCAGCAGAAAACGCAGCAGAAGATAACTCAGCAACCTCTTGTTTTAGCTTATCATTTTCAGATCTCAACTTCTTATTCTCAGTGTATAAGTTGTGCAGTAGTCGAGAAAAACCCATATTTTCTATCCATCGCTGGAAGTACAACAGAAAGCCATAAGATAATAGTTGAGAAATAGAAAATAGGCGTTAACAAGCATATACCTGATTCTCCTTATGAGAGAAACGATCAATTGCCTCAGGAATAGAGAGCTCTTCAAAAAGGGGACGAACTTCATCCCAAGAGTTGGCAAAAGACCCCCTAATAATATGGGGAGAACAGGAATGGCGGAGGAACCAGCCGAGAAGGAAGAAGTAGGAATAGAAGGGGGAGAAAAGACTAAGCAAGAAGAAGACGAGGAAGGTAAAGATCCAGAAGTTGGTATAGATAGAGGAAAAGTAAAAGAAACATCCCCAGAGGCGCTGGCACTGGAGAAAGGCGAGGCAGGAAAATTAAGAGAAGGATAAAGCTCCGACAGCGTCGGCTTATCAGAAGGAAGGTCAGTCGAAGCAAAGCTTTCTGAAACCAACTCGTCAGCAGGAAGAATGAGCCTCCTTTTTGAAGGAGGAACCCTGGTTAGTTTACGCCCTGGACGCTTGCCCGTGGAAATTTCAGTTATCAATTTACTGGGGCTATCAGGAGATGTGAGTTCAATAACAGGGAGAGTAGCAGATGAAGAAACAGCAGCAGCTGCTGGAGAAATAACAGTGGGGACAGGATTGGGAAGGATCTCTGCAGAAGGATCTCCAGGAGCTTCAAGAGCTTCAAGAGCGCCCGAAGAACTGGGTACTTCAACTAAAGGAGCTGGTTCTTCAATTGGGGGTGGAAGAACAATAGCAGCTAGAAGTTCAGCTTCCTTGGCGCGAAGTATGTCCTCTTCCACACGTAGTTCTTCGTCAATCAAAGCGTCATAAAAGCTATCCACTACATAGAGAAGAGAAATAGTTTAGTTAGTTAAAAACAAGAAAAAAGAAATAAGGTGTTACCTAAAGGAACTCGAGTATCAGGTCTGACAGGGCTTAAGCCAAACAAGTACAAGCGATCAATTCGTAGCCACTTAAGAATAGAAAGTTGATGATTTAACATTTTTTCACAATAAATAGGGAAAGAAGGATGAAGATGAAACTCCTTGACGTCGGGCAAGGGGGGCAAGAAAGATTTCCAAGCATGAGACCAAGGAATAGGTCCTGGAAACTTTAAGAAGAAAAAACGAGATTTCCAGGCTTTGAGAGACGACGACATATCTCCAAAAAGGACCATTTTAGTTCGCGACTGGAATAAGAAGACACCAGGTTCCGAGCACTTGGGATAAGAAAACATGAAGAAATTTTGAGGAGTAGGAGGAATATCCCGTAGACGAAACAACATGTAAGTACCGCATAGATAACGAAATGCATTAGGGGCGAACTGCTGCAAAGGAATATCAAAGTACTGACTTATTTCAATCAAGAAAGGAGGAATGGGGAACCTTAAGCCCCTATCAACTGGTCCCTGAAAAAAGTCACACAATTATTAGGGGGATGATGAGGTCGATCATTCAGTTTTGGGATTATGATGCTATATTCCCGACGAATTTCATATTGACGACGGATGGATAACCTAGCATTCTTATCAAAGGAAGAAGACATATGGACATACCAAGGAGCAATTGCTTCCGCAGCCATGGATAAAAGTATAGGCTAGTGAAGCAACAGATTACTTACTGAAGACAAGAAAAGAGATCGTCGAGAAACGGTGAGCCCGGGATATAGTTGAAGGCAGCAACAAGAAAAGAACTCTAGAGAAGAAAAAAGAAAGGACAAAGTTTAAAAGGAGACGAAGGGTTTAGGGTTTGAAAAGCACACAACTGTCGTCAGATCAAAACACTTGTATCTCGGCAGACGCTGGGGATTGCAATAGAAAGGTAAAAGGCCTACGTGACGTGGCAATCAGAAAAAGTATGTGTCATACCATCATAAAAACATTCATATCGGATGTGATAGGTCGGATCACGTTGGGGTTGGTAGCGTCTCGGGGTACGCTTCTAACATTCTCTCACCCGAAGAAGAGTCAATCACTATTTAGGAAGCTTCGAAAGAAGACGTGAATAACTGAGTATAATAAAATAAAAAGGACTGGACTTTTGACTAAAGCCAGGATAAAGACAAAAATATTTAAGAATGGAGATTTAGGCGAGTGATAACTTTTAAATTAATATCCTTATAAAATACAAACTAGTATTTATCAGAGTAATTTTATATTAATATAACTGTGATTATGCTAGATAAGTATAGTGTTGACTTTGATCAACGAGGCAATATTGGCTGGTATAACATTAGTTATAATGTGAAGATGTTCCGACAGTTAAGATAGCCTTAGCTATAAGAAATGACACACAAGATACACCAAGGAACGATGAATGCCACATCACAGTTAATCTGGTAAATTACAGAAGGATTCAATAGAACCACTTAATTCGATACAAAAGTTTGTTTTTACACTTAGAATCTGATCAGGTACACAACATTACATTTTCCCTCAGAACAGTAAAACCTCAGATAGATAACAAATATTACAAACATAAGCTCTTAGAATGTTCAGAAAATTTCAGTCTCACTGGATTCAAACTTACCATGGAGCGGAGATGGAAATAGCTCACTTCGTCCAGGCTTGTCAAGGCTCATAAGTGGTAATATGCTGCCTAGGACGAAGAAAGCAACAAAAGCGGAAAGGCTCAGAGGCAACGAGATAGGGAAACATCTATTCATTCCATGATGGAAAAGTAAAGACCACTTCCCCTCTCAAGCCATCTAAGCTCAGCAAGTGAAGCAACCAAGTTTGGCCCAAGGGTAACATGTGTTGTGCCCTTCACACAGCACCCATGGGTCATTTGGCTGCCCCTCTATGAGTAGCAAAAATCTCTCTGAAGTTTCTTGAGGACTTCAGAGCATCGACATCTTTGGATGAAAAATATGAATGGTGAAGCTTCATCTCTTAAGACAATCCCTTGAACCTTAGAGGTAGCTGGAGCAAAAATCCCAATCAACTCATATATAGATCTCACCTTGTCCGACAAAAGTCGCCCCCAAAGAGGGGGAACCGAGACCATAACCTTAGCAATAAAAGGTGGCAAAGAAGAAAAAGAACTGAAATAAGTGGTGGATGAAGAGAAGGTTGTAACCCTATTTAAAGAAGCAAAAGGCTCACAGGATCACTATACTTGGTTTAGAGAGACAGTTGTACACAAAATCTGTGAGGTCATTTCAATATCTGGAGCAGAGTCACGGGTAGGAAAAGACAAAACCATACTTATGTCCAGCCAGTCGTCTACACCTCCTTCGACTAGACTTGAAGGGAAGGCTAGTGATATGGGTTAGGTTTTGTGGGTCCCCCGATGAGGAAAGAAAAGGAGGAAAGATATATATACTTTAAAGGGAGTAGGCTAATATCGGCCGGGACATACCTTCGGGATGAAGGTAGGCTAATATCGGTCGGGACATACCCCGATAGGAGGTAAGCCTATATCGACCGAAATACGCCTCCAAGGAGGAAGATATATATACTTTAAAGGGAGTAGGCTAATATCGGTCGGGACATACCTTCAGGATAAAGGTAGGCTAATATCGGTCGGGACATACCCCAATAGGAGGTAAGCCTATATCGACCGAAATACGCCTCCCAGGAGGAAGATATATATACTTTAAAGGGAGCAGGCAAATATCGGCCGGGACATACCTTCAGGATGAAGGTAGGCTAATATCGGTCGGTACATACCCCGATAGGAGGTAAGCCTATATCGACCGAAATACGCCTCCCAGGAGGAAGATATATATACTTTAAAGGGAGTAGGCTAATATCGGCCGGGACATACCTTCAAGATGAAGGTAGGTTAATATCGGTCGGGACATACCCTGATAGGAGGTAAAGTCTATATCGACTAATATACGCTTCCCAGGAGGAAGATATATATGCTGTAAAGGAGGTAGGCTAATATTGGTCGGGACATACCTTCAGGATGAAGGTAGGCTAATATCGGTCGGGACATACCCCGATAGGAGGTAAGCCTATATCGACCGAAATTCGCCTCCCAGGAGGAAGATATATATACTTTAAAGGGAGTAGGCTAATATCGGCCGGAACATACCTTCAGGATGAAGGTAGGCTAATATCGGTCGGGACAAACCCCGATAGGAGGTAAGCCTATATCGAGCGAAATACGCCTCCTAGGAGGAAGATATATATACTTTAAAGGGAGTAGGCTAATATCGGCCGGGACATACCTTCAAGATGAAGGTAGGCTAATATCGGTCGGGACATACTCCGATAGGAGGTAAGCCTATATCGACCGAAATACGCCTCCCATGAGGAAGATATATATACTTTAAAGGGAGTAGGTTAATATCGGCCGGGACATACCTTTAAGATGAAGGTAGGTTAATATCGGTCGGGACATACCCTGACAGGAGGTAAAGTCTATATCGACTAATATACGCTTCCCAGGAGGAAGATATATATGCTGTAAAGGAGGTAGGCTAATATTGGTCGGGACATAATTTCAGGACGAAGGTAGGCTAATATCGGTCAGGGATATCCTTTCAAGGGGAGAGCCAGTACGGGCCGGTCGATCAATACCTTGGAAAGATACTGGATAAAATACAGCTTATTAACATAAAAATGGTGCAAATAGAAGCTGCATGAGAAAGGATCATAAATGAATATTTCAAATAAGATAATTAATGAGGATATCTGTAATATGTAAATGCATGACAGGTGTTATATATTTTGGCGGGAAATATGCTTCCAGATTATTTTACAGGTACTAAACGACAAAGAAGGTACATCTGGGGTACAAAAAAGATTCCTTAAAAGTCATCTACCACAAGTACGCAGCTGAGGTCATCTCATAACAAAATCTAACAAACCAGGGTCCACTTCATGACTACGGAGGTTATATGAAGTGGTATAAAAAGGGGAATCCTCTCCATTGGCGAGCTAAGTTCACATCATCACGCATCTTGAGAACCCTAATTTTTCAACTACTGTTCATCTTCTTCTTCTTCCGTTCACACTTAGAGAGATCACTAACTTGAGCGTCGGAGGGCCTAGCCAGGGATTCCCACCCCGGTCTTAGGTCACTGACGATAGTGTTGGTTGGTCTCTTGTGCGCAGGAAGTCTTGGATGCTTCGGATCTAGGTTTCTTCTCTGCAGGGTTGGCGTTATTCTTCGTCATCGGGCCTTCGTACGAGGAAAACCTCCGGTGACTCTATTTTTTCCCGATCCGCTTTGGATTTCTCGGATCAGTATTCTTCGGACATCATTCTTCCTCAGTACGGTGGGTTTCCTTCTTCCGGATCTCCGTCGTGGTCAGCTTCTCAAACAGGATCAACTACAAATAAGGAAAGATATCAAATTTTTCTCTTAATCCTTTGTAGAAAGCTATAAAAGGAAATATTTAAAATTTTTAAAACTCTCTTTTAAAATCATGGCTTCCACATTAGGAATGATTTAAAAATTAAAATCTCCTTTTAATCTATATATGGCCGGCCACCCTTGCTTGGGCTCCAAGCTAGGGCCGACCACAACTTGGCTCACAACTTGATTTGGTTTGGCCGGCCCTAGCTTGGGCTCCAAGCTAGGCTTGGCCGACCACCAAGAAGTGGGTAAGAAGTTGGGTTTTTAGTGGATATAAGACTTTATAAATAAGAGGCTACAATAGGGACCGAGAGGAGGAATTGGTTTTGGTCTCCCAATGAGCTTGAGCTTCCCGTGTTCGCCCTGAACATCCAACTCAAGTTCATCAATAATATCTTATTCCACTAAAGAGTTATTATTGCACTACCGCACCAATCCCATATTACTATATGAGCTCCTTCTTATTATGAGTGTGTTAGTCTCCCTGTGTTTAAAATATTGAATGCCCACTAATTAAATGAGTTACTGACAACTCACTTAATTAATATCTAGCTCCAAGAGTAGTACTACTTAACCTTATCGTCATATCGGACTAAGTCCACTTGCAGGGTTTACATGACAATCCTTATGAGCTCCTCAAGGGGACATCATCAACCTAGATTACTAGGGCACAGTTTCATTCTATAATCAACAACACACCATATAAATAATATCATTTCCCAACTTATCAGACCTATTGATTTAACGAGCTAAATCGCACCCTTTGATAAATTAAAGAAATAAATATTAAGTATATGTGCTTGTTATTATATCATGATTAAGAGTACACACTTCCATAATAACAGAGATATTGTTCTTTTATATAGTCAGTATAAAAAGATACTACCTCAAATGGTCCTGCTCAATACACTCATAGTGTACTAGTGTAATTTATTAGTCAAGATAAACTAATACCTAATTACACTACAACCACTCCAATGGTTTGTCCCATTCCATCTTGGTCATGAGCAACTATTTATAATTTATAAGGAACTGATAACATGAACTTCTGTGTTTCTCCTCACACCATGCTATCTATAATATAAATTAAACGGACAACTACACTTAGCATAAATCTAGACATTTGACCAATGTGGTTCTTATTTCAAATAAATGTTTACAAAAAACTAGACTTTTAGTATACATTCTAAAAACATTGACCTAGAAATTGACAGCTACCATTTGTGCTTTTTCTATCTAGTTTGCACCCGGCATAGTCTGAGTCTGAATAGCCAATTAGGTCAAAGGTGCAGGTCCTAGGGTACCAAAGTCCTACATTTAGGGTTCCCTTAATGTATCTATGTATTATTTTAACATTTCACTACAACAAATATTGCAAATGATAACACCCCTATGACAATGGTTTTAAGAGAAAGCATTGCGTATTTGCTCAAAGACAACGGTTTTTGCCAAAACCGTTGTCTTTGAACTCCCCATTAAATATAAAAGACAACGGTTTTGACAAAACTGTTGTCATTGAGCGATTTTTTTTAAAACGACAACACTTTTTACAAGGGTTTATAAAACTGTTGTCTTTATCCGCATTTTTAGCGACTACGATAACAGTTTTGAAAAAATTGTTGTAATTGAATTTGGTCATTTTCCCCCCTCGCTGTTTTCCTTTCCCTCGCTGTTTTCTTTTCGGCGCTGTGTTTTTCCCTTCACGCTCCCGAACCTAGCCATTTTACTTTCTCCTTCTTTGCGATGGAATCAATGAACTGGTGGGAGGTGGCTCCGGCCTCCGCTCCCTCCCTCCTTTCTCCCTCCACGACCCCAACACTGTCCATCACTCCACGCGCCTTTTTGTAACGAAAACTTCTCGATATCTCTCAAATCCCTTCCCCCTCCGCGTTTTTTGTCGCATTCCCATTCCCACAGCCATGGCCATCTCCCCCTCTCTTAGCCTCCATCGTTTTCCTCTCACTTTCCTCTCATCGTGCTCCGAAAGATGGTCGATCTGACCCCAGCTATGGTCCGACCCTAACCTCTTCTCTCACCTCCTGAACGCCTGCTGCCTACTCCCTTCGCTGCGCTCCCTCCGCCTAGTCTGTCAGCTCCACGCAATCATATCCACCCGCCAGCGCTGCCTCTTTCCACCGCTTCACTGGAAACCACCTTTTCCACATGTACCTCAAACTTGGTCGGGTCCTCGCCGCCCGCACCATGTTTGACGCAATGGTGTGCCGAAACGCCATGTCCTTCAACATCCTCATCGGCGGCCTCATCCACAACGGGGACATCAACGCTGCCCGCAAGCTATTTAATGAAATGCCAAAGAGGAACCTCGCCATCTGGAACGCCATGATTGCCGGGCTGGCTCACTTCGAGCTCGACGAGGAGGGACTCAAGTGCTTCCTGAGGTCGAGGAGGGAGGGCCTGCGTCCCGATGAGTTTGGTTTGGGGAGCACCTTGCGATGCTGCGCCGGATTGAAGGATACAAGTTCTGGTCGCCAAATCCATGCCTTCGTGGTTATCAATGGGTTTGAGCAGGACATGTGTGTTGTGTTGGTGCGGGGAGCATCCGACGATCGAACCTGAGTTTTGATAATGGCAGAGGATTCAAAGTTAAGGTGCGTTGTGATCTGCCAGCTTTTGCTGAGTGTTTCAGGAAAGTCCTAGCTGCGGTTAGGCAAGGGAAAACCCTAGGGGGCGGTAATCCTAGGTCATAGGGGGTGGTAACCCTATGCGGAAAGTCTTGGCAGGTCGATGGCTTCAGGCAAAAGTCCTAGGGGGTGGTAACCCTAGGTGGAAAGTCCTGGTGTCGCGAACCAGGTGAAAGACTGGACTAGCCGGGAAGCGGATGTCCTGCAGGAAGTCCGGAAGCGTCGAGTGCTGAGCAAAAGTCCAGTCAATCTGGAGGATCGACTGGCAAAAGGTAAATCTCCTGAGTGGAGTAGGTGAGGACGCGTTCCCCGTAGAGGGAACAGTAGGCGTCGGGTCGACCGAAGTCAGACTCGGACAGTTCGAAGACTGTCAGCTCTTTTTAGTATGCAATATCAGTTTCTAACGTTGTCTTGCAGGGTATGCAATTGCTCGGACTAACCTTGTTTTGCAGGAGAAGGAGCTGCTGGAAAAAAGTGGTCCGGGCGCCCGGGATGGATCCTGGCGCCCGGAGGTCCGGGCGCCCGGGACCAAACTTTATACCTGCCGCGACTTCGTCACGTGGAGCATCCTGGTTGGTTGGCCACGTCACACTCCAGGCGCCCGAAAGGGATCCAGGCGCCCGGAATATCATATATAAAGAGGGTCAAGGGAGCAGCTAAAGCACAACGAATACAACAATCTTCTAAGCAATCTCCCTGCGACAAGCTGCTAACGACTCGATCCAGAAAGTGCTGCAACGACACCCCGACAACCCGGAGCTTTAGATTTAGTCTTTTGTTGTCGGTAAAATCTGTTCACTACTTTGAATTGTACTTAGTCTGTAATATCTTTATCGTGCTTATAGTTGTTGCCCACGGAAAGCGATCAAGGATCGCGGGCCTTCGAGTAGGAGTCGCCTTAGGCTCCGAATGAAGTAAATCTCCTTGTCTCTCTGTGTTTATTATTTCTTTATTCCGCTGCGTTTTTACTCGTGTGTTTTACGAATCGAAAGAAATAGCCACGCACGCTATTCACCCCCCCCCCCTCTAGCGTGATCTCGATCCAACAATTGGTATCAGAGCGGAGTTGTTTTGAATTGGTGCAACCACCTTTCAAAACAAAATTTTCTTTCGATTTTATATTTTTCGGAGTCAATTAGAATCTAGCCTTATAGCTTTATTCTAATTCTTTTATCGAATCGGCTTTTGCCCGAAGTTGGTGCAACACCATTCGAGCTCGTAATTATTACTATTCTTTATTCCCGCACTACTAATCCAAGACTTAGTCTTGGAACATATATTTTTGTTGTTTTTGTTGCGTATTACAAATGGCTCAACAAGAGGGGTTCAGTACTGTTCGTCCTCCACTATTCTCCGGAGATGATTTCTGCTACTGGAAGGGAAGAATGGAGACGTATCTGAAGATCCAGTTCGAAACATGGATGATCATTAAGACGGGACTTCAGCTACCTTCCGATGACGACGGCAAACCAACCCCCTGCGAGAAGTGGGACGCCTCTCTAATCAAAAAGGTGGAAGCCGACGCCAAAGCTACCTGCACCCTCCAGTGCGGCCTTACCAAAGAAGAACCCAACAGGGTCGACCCGTTCTCTTCCGCAAAGGAGCTCTGGGAAAAGCTAGTCGAACTCCACGAAGGCACTAACGACACCAAGGTAAGTAAAAGAGATCTTTTACTTAATAAATTATATAATCTAAAGATGTAGGAAGGCGAGACGGCGAGTTCTCTACATGCGAGAATCCAAGACATCCTCAATTCTCTTCACGGAATCGGACAGAAGATAGAGAATCGGGACGTCATAAGGTATGCTTTAAACTCGTTTCCAAGGAACACATTGTGGGCATCAATGGTAGATGCCTACAAAGTTTCTAAGGACTTGTCTTCAATAAAATTAGACGAATTATTTTGTGAGTTTGAACTTCATGAGCAGACTAATGCACAGCCAACCAAGAAAGGTATTGCGTTGGTTGCAGGTACAAGTCGAACACGGGAGCCGAGATCACGACGAAGAACGGAGCCGGAGTCGGAAGTTGAACCAGACTCAGATGATGAAGACATTGAAATTACAACCGAGCTGGTAAACCTCGTAAAGAAGCTCTACAAGACGAAGGGCTTCAACAAAAGAGATCTAAAAAAGGCAGTGAAAACGAAGGAAGGTTCACAGAACTCAAAAATGAAGTTTGAAGTGACATGCTACGGGTGCAACCAAAAAGGGCACATCAAATCCAACTGCCCTAACCTGAAGGAGGTCAAAAAGCAAAGAAGGAAAAAGGTCCTTAAGGCAACATGGGGCGAATCTTCATCGGAGGACGACGACGACGAGCTCGAACAGACGAGTCTACTCGCATTAATGGCCCGGGACCAAATCGTCGAATCCGGAAGCGAGAGCGAGTCTGAGGCGGAGTCCGAGCAAAGCCACGGATCCGTATCCATTTCCGAAGGACTAGACCCCGCTGTAAGTATCTCCCGGTTAAACATTTTAGTTAGTTACTTATTGCGCAAATTAGCTAAGTCAAACCTGAAAGTTAAGTCACTTCTAAAGGAAGTAACTGTCCTTAAAGAAGGGGCTGACACTAAACCCTTACCTGACCAGAGTCAGACTGAATTTCCAACTCAAGTTCAAAAACTTGAGGAAGAAAATTCAAGTCTAAAAAATCAGGTTAAAGATTTAAAAACTACCTTAGAACGGTTTTCTTTGGGCTCCAAGAACTTGGACTTAATTCTTGGGACACAAAGGGACATTTACAATAGAACTGGGCTGGGATATAAAAATAAATATAAATCTTACTTATCCTTAATAAACAAACAAAGTAGTAACTCATTCCAAGCATGGGTCCCCAAGTCCAAATTGATCAATCAAGTTGGACTTGGTCAATACTGGGTCCCGAAGGATCAAATACACTACCTCGATAGACTATATCGAGGCCGTGATCCAGGGGGAGCAAAAAGAAAAACGATATTAAAAATATAAATTCAAAATTCAAAATTAACCTATAAATTCAAAATTCGAAATTAAATTATAAATTCAAAAATTAAATTCAAAATTCGAAATTAAATTATAAATTCAAAAATTAAATTCAAAATTCGAAATTAAATTATAAATTCAAAAATTAAATTCGAAATTCAAAATTGAATTATAAATTCAAAAATTAAATTCAAAATTCAAAATTATAAATTCAAAAATTAAATTCAAAATTCGAAATTAAATTCAAAATTCGAAATTAAATTATAAAATCAAAAATTAAATTCAAAATTCGAAATTAAATTATAAATTCAAAAATCAAATTCAAAATTCGAAATTAAATTATAAATTCAAAAATTAAATTCAAAATTCGAAATTAAATTATAAATTCAAAAATTAAATTCAAAATTTAAAATTAAATTATAAATTCAAAAATTAAATTCAAAATTCGAAATTAAATTATAAATTCTAAAATGAAATTCAAAATTCGAAATTAAAATATCAAAATTAAAGTTAAATTCGAATTTAATTAAATCAAATTAAAATCCAAAGGAAGGCTCCAGATTATCTGGCACCTCCAAACTTAATCAACCTGATAAGGGTAACCAAGAGCAGACTACCCGGCAAGGTAATTAAGGTTAGATAAAATGGGCTAGGTTTAACTTGACCTACGGTACTGGTGAAGTTTTTGGATGATAGTACGTTAGGGAAGCTTGGGCATCGCATGTCTAGGAAGATATGGCTTCGACCTGGTGCATTTGGCCAAGTGGAACTGACCGAAGCTACCCTTAAATGAATCCTAACTAGTTAGACCAAGGTTTAGTATTAAGCTCAATGGGTAGGACTATTTGGGAAACCTCAAAGGCATGGTTACTTTAATGAGCTCCTAGTGACTCACCATGGCCCAGAAGTTTATCCAAAGAATGCTTACTTGTTGAACCCAAAGCTAATACTGAATCTAACACAAAGTTAAACCAGACCCTTAAATTCAACCATAATTCATCTCACAATAATTAAAGGATTCCCTGATTGAAAATTTAGATGGGTGAGATGACTAAGGAATTTTAAAAATTCAAACTGATAGTTATTCAAAATTATTTCAAAATTATTTCAAAAATCTTTTAAACTTAACTTCAAAATTATTTGAAAATTCTTTTAAACTCAATTTCAAAATTATTTCAAAAATCTATTAAACTCAATTTCAAACTTAATTTCAAAATTATTTGAAAAATCTTTTAAACTTAACTTCAAAATTATTTGAAAAACCTTTTAAACTCAATTTCAAAATTATTTCAAAATTATTTCAAAAATCTTTTAAACTTAACTTCAAAATTATTTGAAAATTCTTTTAAACTCAATTTCAAAAATCTTTTAAACTCAATTTCAAACTTAATTTCAAAATTATTTGAAAAATCTTTTAAACTTAACTTCAAAATTATTTGAAAAATCTTTTAAACTCAATTTCAAAATTATTTCAAAATCAGTTCAAAATCTTTAAAACTTAATTTCAAAATTCTTTTAAAAAAAATTATTTGAAAAATCTTTTCAAAATCAGTTCAAAATCTTTAAAACTTAATTTCAAAATTCTTTTAAAAATCATTTGAAAAATCCTTTGAAAAATTAATTTCAAAATTATTTCAAAAATTATTTCAAAAATTATTTGAAATATCCTCTGAAAAATTAATTTCAAAACCCTTTTTAGAAGTTATTAAATTCTTTGAAATTCTAAACTCAATTAATTTTTAAATCTTCAAAATAATGGTCACCTATTTGGAATTCTAACTGATATTTTCAATATTGTAAACTCCATCTCACACTCACTCATATGCTAAACATGCTTGTTAATCTAGAATGAGTGAGATGGAAAATTAGGAAAATAATTTTTTAACCTCTCATGCTTGAACTCCTGAACCAAAAAAAAAAATTTTTTTAAGGCATTAATTAAGGGGGAGTGATTTTGAGTCGGTTTTAAAATTAGTTTTTCTTTAAAAAATTTTTGACTTGACCTCAAAATTAAAAACTATTTTTGGCAGATCTTCGAAAATTCAAGCTATTTTTTTGTAGCTTTAAAATTAAAATTATTTATGACCTTCAAATCATAATGTTTTCAAAGCTAAGTACTTAATTAAGTTTTCTCTACCTAAACTTAGTTAAATTATTGTCTAAACTTAGCTAATTGGCAAGATGTTCTCTAGAGGCAATATTAAAATTTAAGCATGCTTGTACTTAAGGGCTCTGATACCTGATCAAAACCAAATCTTGACTCATGCTTGGACCTTAGGGCTCTGATACCTTACTAAAACAAAATTTGTAAACTATTAAACACTAAGGTTATCGCTTCTCCTTTGCCTTAAACAGCTTTTCAAAATTTTTCAAATTTAAGACTTTCAAGTCTCTTCTATTTAAAATTTTTATTCTGTAAGAAAATTCTGCTGAGTTTTGTCTTGAAAAGTTAAGTTTTTTTTCAAAACTAGCTTATTTTTGATGTATGGCAACGGGGGAGAGTAGAGAAATTCAAAGAGAACAAAAATCCTAAGGGGAGGTTATATTAAGGGGGAGTTTGTAATGCCATTTTTTTCCCCTTTCCTTGTACTTATACCTTACTGTATATTATTACTTAACTTTGAATTTCGATTGCCATAATCAAAAAGGGGGAGATTGTTGGTGCGGGGAGCATCCGACGATCGAACCTGAGTTTTGATAATGGCAAAGGATTCAAAGTTAAGGTGCGTTGTGATCTGACAGCTTTTGCTGAGTGTTTTAGGAAAGTCCTAGCTGCGGTTAGGCAAGGGAAAACCCTAGGGGGCGGTAATCCTAGGTCATAGGGGGTGGTAACCCTATGCGAAAAGTCTTGACAGGTCGATGGCTTCAGGCAAAAGTCCTAGGGGGTGGTAACCCTAGGTGGAAAGTCCTGGTGTCGCGAACCAGGTGAAAGACTGGACTAGCCGGGAAGCGGATGTCCAGCAGGAAGTCCGGAAGCGTCGAGTGCTGAGAAAAAGTCCAGTCAATCTGGAGGATCGACTGGCAAAAGGTAAATCTCCTGAGTGGAGTAGGTGAGGACGCGTTCCCCGTAGAGGGAACAGTAGGCATCGGGTCGACCTAGGGTTTCCGGTTGGAAATCCGAAGTCAGACTCGGACAGTTCGAAGACTGTCAGCTCTTTTTAGTATGCAATATCAGTTTCTAACGTTGTCTTGCAGGGTATGCAATTGCTCGGACTAACCTTGTTTTGCAGGAGAAGGAGCTGCTGGAAAAAGGTGGTCCGGGCGCCCGGGATAGATCCGGGTGCCCGGGAACAAACTTTATCCCTGCCGCGACTTCGCCACGTGGAGCATCCTGGTTGGTTGGCCACGTCACACTCCAGGCGCCCGGAAGGGATCCAGGCGCCCGGAATATCATATATAAAGAGGGTCAAGGGAGCAGCTAAAGCACAACGAATACAACAATCTTCTAAGCAATCTCCCTGCGACAAGCTGCTAACGACTCGATCTAGAAAGTGCTGCAATGACACCCCGACAACCCGGAGCTTTAGATTTAGTCTTTTGTTGTCGGTATAATCTGTTCACTACTTTGAATTGTACTTAGTATGTAATATCTTTATTGTGCTTATAGTTGTTGCCCACGGAAAGCGATCAAGGATCGTGGGCCTTCGAGTAGGAGTCGCCTTAGGCTCCGAATGAAGTAAATCTCCTTGTCTCTCTGTGTTTATTATTTCTTTATTCCGCTGCGTTTTTACTCGTGTGTTTTACGAATCGAAAGAAATAGCCACGCACGCTATTCACCCCCCCCCCTCTAGCGTGATCTCGATCCAACATGTTGGGAGCTCTGTAGCTCACATGTACATGAGAAGTGGTCATCTTGAAGAAGGAGAAAGGGTTCTGAAAGGATTGCCTTTCCTCAATGTGGTCTCTTGCAATACTGTGATTGCAGGAAGAGCACAAAATGGGGACCCTGAAGGGGCCTTCCACCATTTCATCCTCATGAAGAATGCCGGATTGTTGCCAGACCATGTAACCTTTGTTAGCATCATCAGTGCATGCTCCGACTTAGCTACCTTAGCACAGGGGCAACAAGTGCATGCACAAGTCATCCATGTTGGAGTTGGTTCAGTCACCCCGGTGAGGAGTTCACTGATAAGCATGTATTCCAAGTGCGGTTGTTTGGAGGATTCAAGCACGATATTTTCTGAATTTGATGCATCAGACCTTGTGCTATGGAGCTCCATGATTGCAGCCTACGGTTTTCATGGACGTGGAGAGGAGGCTATCAAGCTGTTTAATGAGATGATCGGAGAAGCCACAATTATCATGCTGTAGTTTTGTTTATTCCAAAAAGCTGCAATATTTGTCGCTTTGCCTTATTCAGGTTTTAGCTACTATACCTTCCTTTTTTTCCTTTCAATTTGTCTTCTCCAAGTGCATCTGATATCTGTTTTCATGATCAAAAAAGATCTTCATCATGGTTTCCTTATCTCATACTTCAACCTAGCCCTTGGGTTGAATAAGTTTGGGCTAAGAGAAAAAGAAATAATTGTACCAATGATATTATTAATTTCTATACCTCATTTCTCTCCATCACACTGATAAGTGATTGCTCTTATTCATAAAGGCTCCTATTTTTGACATGTTATTTGGCTTGCCTCTTTTTTTATTTCATCAAGATGATTTTGTTTACATAAGTGTAGGACTAAAGGTGTTACCCTCATATATGTATTTAATTATGGATACTTAATATTATTTACAATAATAAGTCCATCAATGTATGACATGATTGATTGTCTTCTAGGGTATGCCAGTTGCACTGTCATTGGAATTAAAGTCCAATATTGTGGCCTATGGTATAGTTGTTCATGCCAATGGGGATGGAAAATTATTTCATGGTGTCCTGCTACCCATGAATTGCATGCGCGTCTCGATTGATGAGGTTGTGGAGAATTCAGCAAGGTTGCCCTTTCCTATTCCAAATGAATGTGACACCATTGGTGGCGCTATAGGGACCCATGTTGCTTGGCCTGCACGTTGGGTAGTGATGAAAAATGAGGTAAATTTTTGACTCATTCGGGCACCACATTGTGAGTACAAATTTAATTCTTCATTGGGAATTTTTGAGGGCTCGTTTCAGCAACCACAAATTTCCAGCTTTTGATTTGGTCAGTGTATGTTTTTCTGGTTTTTTTTCTCATTTGCTTGGCATAGTTGTTTAGCTAGATTTTTCCAACCAAACCTTCTTAGATTTTGATTGAAGGTTGTACGTATTTGTTGGATACAATTTAGTAATACAAGATATATAAGAGCTAGCACACACATGTAATTTGTACATTGAGGTTACATGCATGAACAAGAACATTGATGGTAATTGAAACCCAATTAAAGGGTTGTTCAGAAAGATGCTGAACATAAGTGATAGAACTTTCCACTAACATGTTTATATTTGCAATTTGTAGAAGTCTCAAAAGGAAGAAAAGTATTGCAAAAAGAAGTAATCCTGTCTTGCCATCAAATGTGCCACGGTCATTACATTTATTGTACTGTTACTCTATGCGTGTTTTGGACAACCCTAAAAAAACTATATCAATTGTTTTTTATCATGATTTCTTTGACCATGAGTACGAACTGCTAGTGAACATTGGAGACATCACACCTTTTTATGAGTTGGAGTCAATATCTGCTAATTGTCTGGTTGCTTACATGTGGTAAGTTTTCGCATCACTCATTTTTTTTCATTTTATTTGTATTAACATACTGACATTTTTTTTCTTGAATGGAAGATTTCTCTTCAAAAAGATGAAAAAAGAAAACAAGGTTGATAAGTTCAGATTTGTGGATCCACAAACACTTCCAGTAATGCCATATGTATCTAAACTTGACAAAAAAGAAAAGATGGTTGAATACTTTGTTTGTGACTCCATAACTTATTGATTTTGATTCCTTATTGCCAATAATTTGTTTGTTCATAGCTAGCTATCTCCTTTGCTCAATACTTCATTCTTGCATTTCTACCATGAGCAGAATTAGCTGACATTTCCCTTATTGCCTCTCTTTGTGGTCCAAAATTAGTAATGGTTGGGTTGTGTGAGTAGCTTATTTAGTTGTTTCCGTATTATGCAAGGACTGGCAATGTGGAAGTTATCTCTTTGTGAATTGTTAGATGATGACCTTTTTGTATCTTATGAGTTGCTCTACAAATTTCTTGTTTGTACTCTCCTTATGGTTTTCGTCTATATGCCATGACTTAATCTTGTTTTTCCTCCTATCTCACAGTCTCCATGTAT
Organism: Zingiber officinale; assembly: GCF_018446385.1. Classification (NCBI taxonomy): domain Eukaryota; kingdom Viridiplantae; phylum Streptophyta; class Magnoliopsida; order Zingiberales; family Zingiberaceae; genus Zingiber; species Zingiber officinale. The sequence continues at coordinate 25,900,142 of NC_056005.1, read as the reverse complement.
ACATCTTTAACGTTTTACCTAGCATTTTTCTACCGTCCAAGGAATATCTGATATATGTTGGGATGTCCTAAATTATGTACCTGTGTTTGTTTCATTTGCTAGTTTAATTTCCTTGTCTAATCCTATAATTTATTATTTTTTCTTTTTACAATCCCATTTAAATTTTTACTATGTTGAACTACATACTTTGTTGATGACTCCTTGAGCATAATACTACTGTGCAAAAGTACATTCAAAATTCATTGTTGATGATAAATTTTTATTTCCTACTTCCATCTTGTTGGACCTTGCAAGTATCATCGTGAATGACAATTATGATGCTTCATCAAGCACAACTATGTTAATCTATATGCATGTTAGTGATTGATTGAGAATAATGAAATGAAGAGCTTGTAAAGGCATTTCGTGTATGATCCATAGTATATTGATATACAAAACATCTATATACTGCAGTTTGATTTCTTAATAGTTTGCTCTATATACTTTTGCTTGGACGAGCAGTGCAAATTACCCATGAATTGCATGTGCATGCGCAGCTAAATTTGTTAGATTTTCCCTTTGTATTGATGAAATGGGAATGAAAAATCTATTTTTCCAGCTAGAATGTAGTGACTATTATAGCTCTTAATCTACACGTATTTGATTGACACTTTGGTTCTTTTAGGTGTCCTATGTAATTATTAAAGTTGTGTGTATGTGATTTCTATTTTGAGGAATTTGTGGAATTGTTTTAGCTCTACAAACAATTCGCCCTACCATAACTCATCATGATGATCCAATTCTTTTTGTTCAAGTTTTAATTGGAAGATTTTGAACCCATGTTTTTTACTTTCACTTATGCTTTTGTCATGAGTCGGTTTATTGCAGATCAATTTGCAGCTCCTGGCAACTTGTTACATGCAAAATGGAAAAGCATATTGTGCCTACCAAATACTCAAAGGTAATGCAGTCTGGAAAATGGCACAGAAAATTACATGAATATTTTGTTTCAAGATGTTAATGGATGTAATGCACTTTGCATGGATTCTATTGATCTTGGATCATAGTTCACTTAAATAATGTTAGCTGCATGCAGTGCTAATTATTTAGTAAACTATGCTAAGCTAGGTATCACTGCTCCTAGTAGATTCCATGTACTGTTATTCTCTAATAAACACCTCTTTTTGTTTTCTTCATTTGGTTTGTTTTTGCCTTCTATGCACTACAGATTGGTTAATTACATTCTCCTTTTAGAATTCTAGAATTTGATAAGTTTTGTTAAATTTTTCTCTTGTAGGTCGGCCAATGTGTGAGGCTTGAGTTTTTTTGATGTAAGAAATGAGCTTTGTTAGGATGTAGCTTGCCTTGCTAATTTGTAAATTAAAAGCCATATGGAGAACAACAAATGGAAAACATGTGATTTAATGTATATGGAGAACAGTAATGAAAAGCATGTGTATTTTGATGAGTAACAACTCATTTTGTATAGTTTTGTATATGTGTCTACAAGATGAATTATATATGGATGTTTATTTTGGATTTAATGTAGTAAATATTTAGTTTTGTATTGGTAGTTTGCTTATAGTAAAATAAGATTGGTTGTTTGGTATTAATGAACATTAAAGACAACAGTTAAAAATGTTGTAAAAATTAGGTAAACCACAACGAAATTTTTTTGTAAAAAGTGATAAAAGACAATGGTTTTATCCGTTGTAAAATATATTAAAACTGTTGTAAAAAAACAAAACATGTCAAATATTATCTACCACAACAGTTTATATCTGTTGTAAAAAAATTCTACCACAACGGTTTATTTCTGTTGTTGAAATTATCTACCACAACGGTTTTAAAATGTTGTCGTATCCTTCGTAGCCAAATTTTGAGCATATATACAACAACGGATAAAAACCGTTGTCAAATGCCTATAAAGACAACGGATTCAAACCGTTATCGTAGGGTCATACATTCTACAACGCCCTCAGTTACAACAGTTTTTTCACCCTACGACAACAGATAATATCTGTTGTCTTTTGCAATTTTTGTTGTAGTGTTTGTTAGGTGTAACTCCTTTGCACAAGATTGGTATCTTGCACACATACCTACTACAAACAGAATATCGGGTCAACTTTCAGTTAGATAGAGTAGACTCCCTATTACACTTCGGTAATATTTTAAGTCTACTGATTTTTCATCTAAATTAGAATCAATTTTAACATTGGTTGCCATTGGAGTATTTGTATTTTTAGAATTTTCCATGCCAAATTTTCTAATTAATTCCTTAGAATATTTTGTTTGAAAGATATAATTTTCTTCTTTGGTTTGTTTGATTTGTAAACCTAAAAAGAAGTTATGTTCCCCAACTAAGCTCATTTCAAATTCACTTTCCATTAATTTGGTAAATTCTTTCAAAAACTTAGTATTGGTTGAGCTAAAAATTATATCATCTACGTAAATTTAGGCTGTAAGGATATCTTTTTCTAGGATTTTACAAATAAAGTTTGATCTATTTGACCTTGTTTAAATCCTTTAGTTATTAGATAAGTTTATAAGCATTCATACCAAGCCCTAGGTGCTTGTTTTAGTCCATATAGTGTTTTCTTTAAGCTAAAGACATGGTTTGGGTGTTCCAAGTCCTCAAATCCTGGGGTTGACTTACATACACCTCTTCCTTGATGAACCCATTTAAAAATATAGATTTTACATCTATTTGGTATAACTTGAATCTTTTATGTACTGCATAGGCTAGCAACATCCTAATGGATTCAAGTCTGGCTACGGGAGCATAGGTCTCATCATAATCTAACCCTTCTACTTGGCTGAACCCTTTTGCTACCAATCTAGCTTTGTTTCTTACTATTTCACCCTTATCGTCCAATTTATTTCTAAATACCCATTTAGTGGCAACTATGATTTTATTTATGGGTTTAGGTACTAGTTTCCAGACCTAGTTTCTTTCAAATTGGGCTAACTCCTCTTGCATTACTAATATCCAATCTGGGTCTGGTAGGGCTTCTTCTATAGTCTTGGATTCAATTTTAGAAATAAGAGCTATCTGACTTAGGTTTTTATAACATGATCTAGTTCGAACTCCTAGAGTCGGGTCACCCAAAATTTGGTCAGATGGGTGATTGATACTTATTCTTGATGGTCTTATATTAGGGTCAATAATTGGTTCTTCTGATTCACTAGGTTTAATTTGAACATCTTCATCATCTTCTATGTTTCTTGAATTAATATTTTCTATATTTTGATTAACATTTTCATTTATTGAGTTAGGTAAATTATTTTCTTCATCACAAATCACATTAATTGTTTCTTCAACTTTTAGGGTATTTTTGTTATAGACTCTATAAGCCTTACTGGTTGTGGAGTACCCTAAAAAGATTTCAGGGGTTGATTTTGATATTAATTTTCCTAAGTAGTTCTTAGTGTTTAGAATGTGGACTTTACATCCAAACACTTTTAAATAATTTAAGTTGGAAATTTTATTATAATATATTTCATATGGAGTTTTATTGTGAAATTTGTTAATTAGTATTATATTTTGAATATAGCATGCGGTATTTATTGCCTCAGCCCAGAATTGATTATTTTGGTTATATTCATTTAGCATGTATCTAGCAACCTCTTGTAGGGGTCTATTTTTCCGTTCTACTAGACCATTTTGTTGGGGGGTTCTAGGGCATGAGTACTCATGTTTGTATCTATTAATTTCACAGAATTCAATAAATTTATGGTTTTCAAATTCCCCTCCATGATCACTTCTAATTCTTTTAATTTTGCTATCTTTTTCATTTTCTACTAACTTACAAAAGGTTTTAAAGATTTCGTAGGTTTCATCTTTAGTTTTTAGAAATTTTACCCAAGTAAATTTTGAATAATCATCAATTATAACTAAGCAATATTGGTTTTTTGTTTAGTGACTTGGCTCCATGTGAATCAAACAGGTCTAAGTGTAGGAGCTCAAGTATTGAGTTGGTTCTATTTAAGTTGGTTAACTTGTGGGTTGATTTGATTTGTTTATCCTGTTGGCAAGCGTTGCAAATTGTATTTTCTATAAATTTTAATTTGAATAAACCTCTAACTAAGCCATTTTGACTCATTTTTGAAATGAATTTGGTATGAGTGTGACCCAGTCCTCTGTGCCACAACGTAGTTTCCTCTTGTTGTGTCAATAGACACTTTAATGAGGAGGTTGGTAGGTCAATTGTGTAGATGTTCTTTTTCCTAATTCCCTTAATTGTAATTTCAAGATTTTTAACACTTTTAATTAAGCAATCAGAATTTGAAAATGTGACTAAGTACCTTGAGTCACATAATTGACTAATGCTAAGTTAAAATATAATTGATCAACCAATAAAATTTTTCAAATATAGAAATCAGAACTCAGTTGGATATTACCTGTTTCGATTACCTTAAGTGTTCCATCGTTGTCGAATGCAATAAACCCGAGGTTTTTGAATTTCAGCTTAGTAAATTTCAATCTGTCTCCAGTCATGTGCCTCGGGCATTCACTATCTAACATCTATTGATCCAAATCTTTATGCTCAGTGGGGGTAGGCCCTTCGGAAATGGATACGAATCCGTGGCTTCGTTCGGACTCGGTTTCTGATTCGCTCTTAGTTTCTGATTCTTTGAGTTGTTCTCGGGTCGTAAGTGCGAGGAAGGTCTTCGTTGGAGTCTTCTGAAGAAGACTCATCCCATGTTGCTTGTAGTTGTTTCTTCTTCCTTTGCTTCTTTGCTTCCTTTTGGTTTGGGCAGTTGGCTTTGATGTGTCCCTTTTGGTTACAGTCATAGCAGGTTACATCGAACTTCACTTTTGGACTTGATTGTGCCTTCTTGGATTGAATCACCTTTTTGATGTCCTTCTTCGTGAATCCTTTCTTCTTTTTGTAGAGTTTGTGTACTAGGTTGATGATCTCAGCTGTGATATCATCGTCATCATCTTCTGAGTTTGATTCATCTTCGGACTTGGGTTCGGTTCTGCGCTTAGCTTTTGGTTCCCGAGTTCTGCTCGTACCTGCAATCAAAGAAATTCCTTTCTCGGTCGAGTGTGCATTAATCTGTTCATGTAATTCAAATTCGGAAAACAATTCATCTAACTTAATTGACGGAAGATCCTTGGATACTTTGTAAGCATCTACCATGGATGCCCACAAAGTATTCCACGGAAAGACATTAAGTGTATACTTGATTACGTCATGGTTTTCTACCTTTTGACTGATTCCATGGAGATCATTCAGTAGATCCTAAATTCGCGCGTGAAGTTGGCTAGCCGTCTCACCTTCCTGCATTTTTTATGTTATACAATTTATTCAAGATTAAATCACGTTTGCTTACCTTAGTCTCGGAAGTGCCCTCATGCAGCTCGATCAATTTTTCCCACAACTCTTTCGCACTTGAGAAGGGGACGACTCGGTTCAGCTCTTCTTTGGTTAGGTCGCATTGAAAGGTGCAGGTTGCTTTCGCATTGGCTTCAATTTTCTTCATTAAGCTAGTGTCCCAATTCACGCATGATACCGATTTTCCAGCGCTGTCTCGTGGAAGCTCGAGACCAGTTTGGATAATTATCCACATCTCGACTTGCATCTTGAGGTGGTATTCCATCCGGCTCTTCCAGTAGCCAAAGTCCTCGTCGGAGAAAAGAGGCAGACGGGATGTAATGTAGCCTTCTTGATGAGCCATTAAGGATCTAGCACACAAAAAAACAAGAAGACTCGTTCCAAGACTTGGTCTTGGATTAGTAGTACGGGATTAAGAAAAATATGCGACCTCGAGTGGTGTTGCACCAGCTTCGAGAGAAAATTTTGATTGCGATAAAACAGATCAGAAGACAACAATTTTACTGATTCCGATCGACTCCGAAAATTAAAAATTAGCACAAAAAAGAAATACTTGAATGGTGGTTTCACCGATTCGAAGCAACCTCACTCTGATACCAATTGTAGGATCGAAAACGCTAGAGGGGGAGAGGGTGAATAGCGTTCATGGCTAATTCGTTCGTTAGAGTAAAACACGCAGCGAAAAACAAAAGAATACACAAACACGAAGAGTTTTACTTGATTCAGAGCATGTGGCAACTCCTACCCCAAGGCCCACACTCGTTGAGTGTTTACTTTGGGCAATCACTATCAATTCGAAATATTACAACTTTAAGTACAGTTAATTAAAGTGCAGTAAAATATACCAACAACTAAGATCAGTAAACTTGAGGCTTCTGGTCGTCGGAGTCGAGTTATAGTTTTGTTGGATCGTTCTTTGAGTAGCACATGGAGGAAGGGTTACGTTTTTCTTGATTATCTAAGCTGCTGCTCGAACCAGGCTTAAATAATTTGTTGAGGGCGCCTCCAACCCCACCGAACTCGTAGCGTCGATAAGCTCCTACATCTTTGTTGATTATCTGCTTGAGGGTGCCTCCAAGCTTCATGGAGGGCGTCATCCATCCAGCATGCAAGGCGCCTCCAAGCTCCATAGAGGGTGCCCTCGTGCCTTGCTGCGGGGTTGTCGATCATCTCACCCGAGGTGCCTCCAAGCTCCAAGAAGGGCTCCTTGGGACTATTCATCTGAGGCTTTCTTGTACAATTTCCGTCATGCAAGGTATGTTAGTCTACAAATAAAGTATACCCTGCAAAACAAGATTAGTACAATAACATAAGATAAATAGAAGGTTATTTTGACAGTCTCCAGACTGTTCGGTTCTAACTTCATATTTCACCTCCAGAAACCCTAGGTCGAACAGACGTCTACTGTTCCCTCACCAGGGAACGCGCTCTCACCTACTCCATTTAGGAGAGTTTAGTTGTTTGCCAGATTGATCCTACATACCAACTGGACTTTTGCTCAGTGTCCGAATCTCTAGGACTTTCTGCTAGACGTTCGCTCCATGACCCATCCAGTCTTCCACCTGGTTCGCGACACCAGGATTTCAACCTAGAGTCCTCGACTATAGGGTTTTTGCCAAAAGCCTTTGACCTACCAAGACTTCCGCCTAGGATTACCTCCCTCCAGGACCTAGGGTTATCACCCCTTGGGGTTTTTCACCTGTCTAACCGCAGCTAGGACTTTTGCCTAAGTATACTTAGGACTTTCCTGAAATCTCATTCAAACTCGTTATATCCCAAATAACCTTAACTTTGAACCCTTTTCCATTATCAAAACTCAGGTTCAATCATCGGATGCTTCCCGCACCAACATTCCAATGGGAAAGGAGCAAAGAGACACGAATGAAGACTGAACCCAAATCAGATATACAGTTACTTGATAAAATATAGAAGACACCCCTTAAAATCTCATTCTTACATTTGTACATCTGTAAAGGCATAAAGGGCATCTAAGCATTCAGAGTTCTCTTCTAGTGCCAGCCACGAGTCAACACCTCGGGCAAAAGCGTTCTGCCTGACCTGCTTCTCTAGATGAATTTGAGCCTGTGCAAGCTTAGTCTGAGTCAATTGAATGATGCATCGTTATTGAGTGATGGTTTCATCTTTAATCCATGCTTCTTCCTAAAGAAGGGATATGGAAGAGGCATGTTTCTCTTTCAAATAAATCAAGAATTGGGCTTGGCTCTCCAGGTCTGCATAAGCTTTATATTTCAGCGCTATCTCAGGCCGGGCCCGAGATTTAGCGGTCAACCGAAATTCCTCAATTTCTCAGCGAAGGGAAGATTGAAGATCCCTATCCTACATCATCTCAGCTAAGGAAATACCCCTTTGGGTAAGTAGTTGGGTCATATGATCCCATTGTTGATGGAGGTGTTGCAGTTCATCTAACTCAGAGTTCAAAACCATGATTAAGGGAGGTTAGTTAGAGAAAAGTATGTCTCTCTGAACGGAGGTCAGACCCTTTTAAAGAGGAGAAAGGGGGAAGTCAACTTCTGTAAAAATTAAAGTGGCCCTTCCCCCGAGGTTGATTGGGCAATTAAAAAGGTTACAATATTGATAATCTGGGAAAAGGAGCAGCATTTATAGTTATAATGGCGAAGTAAATGAAACTAGGGTTTGGATTTAGTTAGTCGGACTTAAACCTCCTTTAACTAGACTTAGAGGGATGGCTTGTGATACGGTGCATCAAGGTGGGGTCCAATAAGGCCAAGCAGTCAATGTTTACGCAGCGGGGTCGATCACAGGGTGCAGCGTCTGTAAGAGAAAAATAAAACCTTTCACTATTTTTCAACTAAGATTAGTAGCACTATCACAATAATTATAATCTCAAAAATGAACAACTAATAAAAAGTAGAGGCAAATAGATTTGACTTGGTTACAACTAAGGTGGTTGTTAATCCAAGGCAATTGCAAAGCTCTACTAGAAAAATCTCCTCTGTAGGCGGAGAAGCCTCTTACACTCTTTGAAAAGCTTAGAAAGGACTAGGAAATAATTATAGTAGTTGTTCTCAAGTTGTTGTTCTATTTTCTAGCTCCAGAGGCCTTTTTATTGTAATGCCCCGCCCCTCCTGCTAAGGCGGCGGGGGTTACTTTACTCATACATACCTACTTAGTACAGCGGAAGTCTTACTTATAGGATTTAAAACTTTTCTTTTCTTTAAAATCACCATGACTAATCAACTGGACGTATAAAACCACATGGCATACTTAACATGATTTTTAAGTCATAATACCCAAACACAAAATTAAATGTCAAAGGGTCATAATGCAGTAACATAAACTAGGCATAGTTCTTATTAAACAAAAGCAGGTCTTTCTCCTTTAGCCAAGCCACTACCACACACATCCTTCTAGCCCCTCCTGCTACTCCCCTAGTTCATCCATTCCTTTCCTTTATCTGCGGTACAAGAAAGTAAGCTGTGAGCACTCATGGCTCAGTAAGTTTCTTTCCTACTCACCAAAATCATATAGCATATCAAAATCACAAGACATAACACATGGAGACAATTTCATCATAGCATGTAGCATATCATGGCATATCGTAACATAATCGTAAGATATCATGGCATAACATAACATAACATAATCATCAAATGCACCCTAACATATCATAACATCATCATAAATATCATGACATAATCATAAGGTATATGCAAGGTGAATTTCTAAACATGTATCATGAAACATATGCAACATGTCTTTTGAAAACTTATAATATACATACTTAAACATAATCTCAACATAATGGGGGCCCCGGCTTGTACCACATACATAAATGCGCGCGTCCTATGTAGGTCCAAGGTAGCAAGTCTTGAACCCTACAAGGCATACATACTAGGCCCGTTTCTTAGTCCATCGACCCCGGGGCGCTTATGGAGCCCACCCTTGGTACAAGCCTTAAAAGTAAAGTAGCATGTCATACATATCTTTAATTCTTAACCTATCATTCATATCATAATCATATCATGAAGAGTGCTCCTAGTCCCAATTGATAGGGAAGCAACTCTTAGGCATAACATAAAGCATGTATAATTGGCACACAGCTCATCATGAATTTTTGGGCACACAGCACATCATGATCATATGCATAATTGGGCACACAGCACATCATAAACTTGGGCACATAGCATATCATAGATTTGGGCACATAGCATATCATAAATTTAAGAACATATCATATCATAATTTTAGGCACATAGCACATCATAAACTTGGGCATATAGCACATCATCATACATAGATCATAAGCATACATAAGTATAGCAGCATATCATATTCCTATCATATCATAAGCATTGCATATGAAGCATATGGGAAAAAAAAACATAAGTAGGTCTCTAACCCAAAGGTCATGTGGTGGACGAAACATGTAGTTGTAGCCTAGGTTAGCAAGCAACATAAGAGCATGTGAACCCTAAACCTTTATCATATCTTATATCATAAGGAACACCTTAAGCATATTTGGTTTGGGTTCCAAGCTTCCTAGGTCTTTACTTATATCATGGCCGAAACCCATCAAGCCTCAAATTAGGTTATAAGCAACATATAAACATGTAACCCTAACTGTTGGTGCAACATCCCTTAGGTCAAGGTTGACCTGGTTGACCAAGCTTGAGTCTTGGTTTGGGTTTCGATGTTTGACAATGCAAGGTTGATTGAAGAAGAGTCAAGTAGGTCAAGGATGACCGGATACTTGACTGGGAAGTCCTAGTGAGTGAAGCTAGGCAGGAGGAAAATCCTGGTGAGTGAAGCCAGGTGAAAGACCTAGTGAGTGAAGCTAGGCAATTGGGAAGTCCTAGTGAGTGAAGCTAGGCAGGAGGAAAATCCTGGTGAGTGAAGTCAGGTGAAAGACCTAGTGAGTGAAGCTAGGCAATTGGGAAAGTCCTGGTGAGTGAAGCCAGGCAAGAGAAATCCAAATGGGTCAAGGTTGACCAGACATCTGGTGAGAGTCCAAGTAGGTCAAAGGGATTGACCGGATACTTGGCACGAGAAAGAAAAGTCCAAGTAGGTCAGAGGGACTGACCGGATACTTGGCAAGAAGAGAAAAGTCCAAGTGGGTCAAAGGGATTGACCAGACACTTGGTGAGAGAGTCCTAGCTGGTCAAGGGTGACCGGATGCTAGGTCTTATGTACCAACAAGTCATGGTTGACTAGATGTTGGTTTAGGGGGCTTTAGACTTGGTTTTGGGCAAAAACCAAGATCTGGATTGATCAGCCGATTGATCCAGCAGGTTTGGATTGATCCGTGGATTGATCCAGCAGGTTTGGATTGATCCGTGGATCGATCCAGCAGATCTGGATCAATCAGTGGATCGATCCAGAAGATCTAGATCGATCCGCTGATCGATCCGGTGAGTCCCCACGAACAGAACCCCTCTGGATCGATCCGTGGATCGATCCAGAGGTCCCAATCGATCAGTGGATCGATTGGGACGCTACTGCTTCGTGCGATAAGCGCTGGATCGATCCGTGGATCGATCCAAGCATTTTTCCAAAGCACAGAGGCGCTCTGGATCGATCCGTGGATCGATCCAAAGCCTCCCCGATCGATTGGGAGCAATCCAATCGATTGGGATTCGACCGTTGGCGTCGTTTATAGCTGTTGGCGTGCGATTCCTTCAGCACAACTTCACCGATTCATTCCATATTCATCACAGCTCCTCCCCAGCACTCTCTAAGCTCCTCACCGCCAGTTCTTGAAGGTTCTTGGAGGTTCATCCAAGTCAAGAGGCGAGTTGCAACGAGAAGAAGAAGAAGCTAGGGTTTTTACTGCATCTCTTGTAAGCTTTTGCTTATTCTTTACTACCCTTTCTTCTACTTGTATTGAGAGTCTTGTAGGGCTTCTCCGCCTTCGGTAGTTACCGAAAAGGAGTGTTTATTAGTGGAGGTGTGTGTGTGTGCGTGGATCCTTGGACTAGTCACCTCTTGTGAGGTGGATACCAAGTAAAATCCTATTGTTAGCATTGTTGTAGTTTGTTTCTTTGTATTCCGCTGCACATCACTTTGAAGAAACAAGCAACGAAGCACGACGAGCACACGCGAAGCTATTCCCCCCCCCCCCCCCCCTCTAGCTACTTTTCGGTCCTAACACTAACTAATGTCATATCATATATCATAAGAACAACTTGAGCATGTTTAGTTGGGTTCTAAGTTCTCTAAGCTTTTAACCTTAACATGGCCGAACCCTAGCAAGTATGATTCTAGGTTACAAGTAGCATGAAAGTGTTGAACCTTAAATCCATATCATAATGCATATCATGAGGAACATCATAAGCACATTTAGTTCAAGTTCCAAACTTCCTAAGCCCTTTAATCCAAGGTGGCCGAAACTTATCAAGCATGGGAATTAGGTTTTTAGTGGCATAAGAGCATGAAAACCATAAATAATTTCATAGCATTTATTACAAGAACATCATGAGCATATCTAAGTTGGGTTCTAAGTTTCCTTAGGCCTTTAACCTAATGGTGGCCGAAACATGTAAAGCATAGACTAGTTTTCATGTGCCATAAAAGCATGTAAACCCTACATAAATTTCATGGCATTTATTACAAGGAATAACATGAGCAAACTTAGTTTAAGTTCTAAACATCCTAGGTCTTAAAACCTTGTGTGGCCGAAAGTTGTAGAGCATGTAACTAAATTTCTATGCAACAAACAAGCATAAGGACATCAAGTTAGTTTCATATCTTTTCATCAAGAAGGTCATGAGCTTCTTAAACTTGTTTTAAACTTTCCCTAGGCCTCATATCTCAACATAGCCGAATCTTCATAAACATGAAATAGAATTCAAATCAACATAACTCATGGGCATATCATATTAGCTTCATATTTTTATCTTAGGGAAAAAAATCATGGCATGCTTAGTTTTAGGTTTAAAGCTCTTCTAAGCCCTTAGTTCTACCATGGCTGAATGTTCATGAGCTTGAAGATGAAGTTCAAATCAACATACAAGTGGAATAAAATGTTAACAACACTATTATCATAGGGCACATATCATAAGAACAAGGGAGCATGCTTAGTTTGAGTCCTACGCTTACTTAGTTCTTTTGTTCATGCTTGGCCGAGAATCTAAGATCATAAATCTAAGTTCTAACTAAACATTCTAGCATAAAAACATTAGGTTAACCTCCTACCATAAAATACATATCATAAGAAATATATTGAGAACATCTAGTTGAATTTTAAAGTTCCTTAGATTCTTCTTTTTATCTTGGCCGAAATTTCCATGAAGCAACCCTAGGTTTTTAAGCAATCTATCTTTATGAAAACCATATGAACTATTGTACCACAGGTGAGGGGAAGCTTACCTCCTTTCGCTTGTGGTTTTTCTTAAGAAGAAAAGTATCCTAGGTGCCAAGGAAGGAGAGAGCTTCTTCTTCTTGTACCTCCTTTTGTTCCTCTTGCTTGGAAGGGATAGATCTTGAAGGTCTCCTCTCTAAACTTAGTTTTTCTTGAAGAGAAGCTTAGCTTATCTCTCGGACAAAGGAGAGGGAGGGAGTTCTTGGTTCGGTGAGGAATGAAGAAGAAAGAGGAAGGAGGAAGAAATTATTTAATCCCTTATTTTTCTTCTCCCAATCTATTTATTCCTTTGCCCATGAAACATGTCCTCATTCACTCCCTCAACTCCTCTTTTCCCCCCACTCCATTAATTCCCACGAAAATAGAGAGAGGGAGGGAAGTAGTAAATCCTTCTTTTGCTTGCTCCTTTTCTTAACTAAGAGGGAAAAGAAGGTAAGCAACTTGGTTTTCTCTTGTTCTTTTTGCTTAGTTTTCTTTTCTCCTTTAACTAAATTTTTCATTCCTTTCTATCCAATTATTTCTCCTTATCCTAATGGTTATCATTCATCAATTTATCTCCATAAATTGTGGGAGGTTCAAGGTTCAATCCTTGACCTCACCTCTTCTTATTCTAATTTTCTTTTGTTTTTGTTTTCCTTTTTATTTTATTCTTATCATTTCTTTATGCTCTAATGGAAATAATATTCATATACCTATTTTATAATTTCGTGGGTGTTACATTTATAGCTCTTGAAAATCCTTTCCTAAGCTTGAGTGCGGCTCTAAGGTGGATGGAGGGCGCCTCCAGCAAGGCAGCAACGGATAAGGCTTTATCCATTGCCAACTGTTTGTTTGACTGGCCGAAGGGGCCTTCCATAGCCTTGGAAAGTGCCTTCTCACTGTTCATCGAAGGCACCTTCCAACCATGGAAAGTGTTGGAACCCCAAGGTTATTTTGATGTGATCAACCAAGTTATGTTAGGTCTTGTGGTGTTTTAACCTTGTGTCTAAGTGTGTAGGAGCTTAGGAGCACAGGAAGTCGAGCAAAAGACACAACTAACGAGAAGGATGACACGAGAGAGCCGACGAGCTCTGTGTGTTTGAGGGATGAGGTGCTGCAGAAGAGTATGCGGGCGGATGAGAAGGAAGCGCGCGACGTTTCCGACGGACAAGAAGCTGGAGCAGAAGGTTGCTCGAAAAGGCTAGAAATTGGGTTCGGGTGAGCCCTATTTCTATTGGCTGCAATCACCCAAGCGAGTAGAGACGGAGCGAAAGACCTAGACCGAGGTGAGCAACACCGGAGCAGAGTGCTCGGATTGAAAAAAGTCAACTATGTTGACTTTAGTGGTCCAGGCACCTGGACCCAATCCAGGCGCCCGGACCAGTCCAGGCTCCCGGAGCGATTCCAGGTGCCCGGAACCCGACTTTGACCAGATCATGATTTGACCATGATCTGTTGTGAAGGGAATAAAATTTTATCCCCTTCCAGGCGCTTGGAACCCTCCAGGCGCCCCAACCAAGGCTATAAATACAACATTAGTCCAGAAGCTTTTCAATCAACAAACAATTAGCATTACAACACTTGTGCGCTCTTCTTTTAGTTTAAACTTCTTATTTCTATACTTGTACTACTGTAAGAGGATTCTCTGCCTAAAGGAGATACTTAGTGCGATTCATTTCTTGGATTAACAACCTCCCCGGTTGTAACCAAGTCAAAACCGTGAGCCTCATCTTTTTAGTTTCTTTCTTTATTTAATTTACGCAAGTGTTCTTTTAAAGTCCAATAAGGCTTTTGTTTTTATTGTGCAAGGCTATTCAACCCTCCTTCTAGCCGGCCACCAACGGTCTCCAATAGAAGGCGCCTTCCATAGAAGGCGTGGAGGTGCCTTTAACAGCCTTTAAAGGTGCCTCCAGCAGCGCTTGCAGCTCCATTTTGCTCCTTTGTAGCTGCAATCTCTTGGGTGATTTTGGCAACCAGAATAGGGCTCACCTAAGCCTAATCTCTGGCCTTCTCCTCGAGCAGGCTTCTGCTCCGGCTTCTCATCCCTCGAATGTCACGTACGTTCTTCTCGTCCACCAGTGTACTCTTCCGCAGCCCTTTCGTCCCTCGGATGCACCATGTCTATCGGCTCCCTTCCCGTGTCATCCTTCTCGCTAGTTGCATCTTCTGCTCAACTTTCTGTGCTCCTAAGCTCCTACACACTTAGACACAGGGATCAAAACCAAACAGGACCTAACCTAACTTGGTTGATCATATCAAAACAACCACGGGGTCCAACAATCTCCCCTTTTTTGATGTGCATCAACCCAAATTCAAGTTAGGGAAATAACAAACAAATAGTAATAACAAAAATTGCAAATAAAATATTTTAAGTATAAAGTTTGCAATAAAATAAATTGCAACATTAAGTATAAAATAAATTGATTTGAATTCATAATTTGAAAAAAAAAAAATTCTAACTCCCCCTCAACTTGTATCTATTTCTCGCCCTTTGATCACATCAAAAAAATAGGGTAATAATATGGAAATTTTTGAAATTTCTAAGTTATGAAATTTTCCAATAATTGACAAACATTAAAAGCATTAACTTAATTAATTTCATAAGCTTATCAGTTTATCAATTAAATATTCAATTCAATAATCGGTTTTCAGGCTGTGGCGAGGCACTAGGCCTTCTTAATTATTGGATCAACCACTTCTAAACAAAGCCTTTTAAAGAATTTAAACATTTAATCTTTTCTGAAAGCCTTAGAAAAAAATGATTAATCTAAGTAAGACTTTGGAACCCAATATAGGTTCCTTCCTATTGGGTTAACTAAGAATTTGGGGGTACATATTCTCTGAGAATTTTTCTAAGTTGTCCCTGGTGATGTCTAATATACCAATTTAGTCTACCATAAATTGTTAGTTTTGATTTTTGAAAGTTACTTGGTTTCAAGCATGCATGGTCATTTTTCAATTTTTTGATTTCTATTTTTAATTGTTTTATTTTCTAATTTTAGATTATCATACAATTCTAGAGGGCATGCCTTTACTAAGTTCAATTTTAGCTCAACATTTTCCTTTTCTAATTTCATTAGATCTTTAGTAAGAATTTTAATAAAATTAAAGGACTGCTTTGGAGAGAGAGTGCGTACCTCACTTACCTCAATTTCTGATGCTCCCCCTTCATCGCTGCTTTCTTCCGATGATCCTCCCCCTTCATCTATGCTCATCTCTGAGCTAGTCTCATCTTCTTCTTGATGGATTGACATTAGGGCTAGTCCGACGTATGCTTCAATTTTAAATTCGGAGGATGACAACTCGTCCCACGTGGCTTTCAGGATCTTGTGTTTGGAGGATGTTAGTCTTTTGTACTTTTCCTTTTTTTCTTTTTCTTTAGCTTAGGGCATTCATCTTTGATATGCCCTTCTTTATTGCAGTTATAACATCGGACCTTTCTTTTGTTTCGGTAATCCCTCTTTGTCTGCGACTTAAATTTATTAGACTTAATAAATTTATTAAACTTTCTTACCATTATGTCTGCTTCATTTTCATCAATTGATTTTTCAGAGTCTGAATCGTTGGTTCTTACCTTCAGGGCAACATTCTGACTCGATCCTTTTCTTTGACCTGTGCATCGAGATTCGTGTAATTCGAAAGTAGAGAAAAGACTTTCTAAAGTACTTACCTCAAGATCCTTGGATATATAGTAGGAGTCTACTATAGTTTTCCATTTAGGTGTTCTTGGGAATGCATTTAAAGCATATCTTTGTGTGCCCTGATTCGTTACTGTTTCTCCGAGGTTTGTTAGTCCGGTGATCATCTCCTTGATTCTTCCATGTAGTTGTGCTACTGACTCTCCTTCTTCCATCCGGAGGTTCGTCAATTGATTCCGGAGCACATCCCGTCTTGTAAGCTTTGTTTCAGAAATTCCTTCGTGCAGTTCCAGGAACTTCTCCCAAAGTTCCTTTACTGAGTCGTAGCTGCCGATTCGATTAACCTCCTGGGGCAGAAGAAAATTGAGCGGATGGAATTCTACTTTACCGTTCGCCACAAAGTCGGAAGAATTGTAAAACCATATTTCATTGTTAAAAAAATTTCGAAATCTATTTTGAAGAATGCCGCCATCCGGCTTTTCCATTGTGCGAAGTCTCCCTTGAACTTTGGTGGGTGAATGCTTGTACCAGCTATCGTCTTGATCTTGATGCTTCAGTGGACGGTTAGCCCTTCTGAGGCGGTTGTGCGCTAATACCACTTGTTGGCACAGTGGTGCCGGTCAGCGGGCGTAGTGTTTGTAAGAGAAAAATAAAACCTTTCTCTGTTTTTCAACTAAGATTAGTAGAACTATCACAATAATTATAATCTTAAAAATGAACAACTAATAAAAAGTAGAGTCAAATAGATTTGACTTGGTTATAACCTAGGTGGTTATTAATCCAAGGTGGTTGCAAAACTCTACTAGAAAAATCTCC
The DNA here is from genome assembly GCF_018446385.1 of Zingiber officinale. Classification (NCBI taxonomy): domain Eukaryota; kingdom Viridiplantae; phylum Streptophyta; class Magnoliopsida; order Zingiberales; family Zingiberaceae; genus Zingiber; species Zingiber officinale. Next base: position 25,883,049 of record NC_056005.1, on the reverse strand, counting down.
TTCTCTGTAAGAGGAGAAGCCTCTTACACTCTTTGAAAAGCTTAGAAAGGACTCAGAAATGATTATAGTAGTTGTTCTCAAGTTATTGTTCTATTTCCTAGCTCCAGGGGCTTGTTTATAGCTCCTGAAAATCCTATCCTAAGCTTGAGGGCACCTCCAAAGTTGATGGAGAGTGCCTCCAGCAAGGTAGCAACGGATAAGACTTTATCCGCTGCCAACAGTTCGTTTGAATGGACGAAGGCGCCTTCCATAGCCTTGGAAGGCGCCTTCGCACTATTCATCAATGGCTCCTTCCAGCCATGGAAGGTGCCTTCCACAAAAGGCGCAGAGGTGCCTTCAACTGCCTTTGAAGGCGCCTCCAGTAGAACTTGTAGCTCCATTTCGCTCCTTTGCTGCTGCGATCTCCTGGGTGATTTCGACCACCGGAATAGGGCTCACCCGAATCCAATTTTCAGCCTTCTCCTTGAGCAGGCTTCCGGCCTAACTTCTCGTCCACCAAACATCGCGTATGTTCTTCTCATCCACCGGTGTACTCTTCCGCAACCCTTTTATCCCTCGAATGCACTGAGCCCGTCAACTCCCTTCTCGTGCCATCCTTCTCACTAGCTGCGTCTTCCGGTCGACTTCTTGTGCTCCTAAGCTCCTGCACACTTAGACACAGGGATCAAAATCAAACAGGACCTAAACTAACTTGGTTGATCACGTCAAAATAACCACGGGGTCTAGTCAGGAGTCAAGGGGATGTGGTAGCCAGAAGTCAAGGGGATGTGACAATCAGAAGTCAAGGGAACATGATAGTCAGAAGTCAGGGGGCGTGGCAGCCAGCAGTTAGGGGAAAGGAGTTAGACCACCTGACGTCATCAACCGCATAATTTCTGGTCGGGTACTGACATATTAGGATCCCAGATCAGAGATATGAGATGCAGCTTGGAGTAAGGCCTAACCATCCCTCCTTGACTGGTCTAGTTTCCTCAACTCGATCTGCATAGATAGGCCCGGGGCTTTTAGTAAGACAACTCCCGGTTAGCTCTTCAGTACTCCAAGCGTGAAAGAATGGACCCTCGTCGCAGCTCCCTCACCAGAACTTGAGCAAGGCACCACACCCTAACAGTCAGCACGAATGGCCCATAGCTAAACCCGGGCGGGATAGAAAGCACTAGGCAACAACACTGTCAGGGAATCGTAACCGCATGTCAGGGAATAACTGCCATATGTCAGGGCATATTCCAATGATCTGCTATCATCTGCGAATAGAACCTTCTCTCAATCCATAAGAGGGTGTCACATGTCCTCCATCACCTGACAGGCCTGACACCTAACATTCTCTGACATCAGTCAGACTCTAGAGGTACACATGGTCATATAAAAAGGGAGGTCCTCTCTCTTGAGCAGGTACGCGCACATTCGTACTTGTCTTTTAGAGTTCTTTTTCCTTCATACACTATTTTTCTTGGGAAAAAGTACTTGACTTGAGCGTTGGAGGGTCTACGCTAGACTTTTTTCCTAGTTTCTAGTCTCTAACGCTCTGTGTGCTTGTTTGAGTGTGCGCAGAGCCCAAGTACCACCGGTTTAATCACCATCGTCCGTTAGTACCACATGGGGGGTCTATTTTCCTGGGCACATATGCCAGGGGTGTCCGAGTCTTCTCTCTGTCAACACCAACGACATCTCAGCCGGCCTTCGTCTAACTTTGATTTCGGACAAGATCAAATATTATAAAAAAATAATAGTTATTCATTTTCCAAAATACACCAATAGGACTTATGAGCACATTTATCTCTGTGTGATCTAAGGTATTTTAAAATCAAAATCTTTTACATATCAAGCAATGAAGTAGCAATCAAGGCCTAAACTTTCTTTTTAAAAAATGAGAGGAAGAGAGAGGGAGAGAATAAGCTCATGGGAATATGATGAAATTGATTAACCACTTAAGTACATTTAACTTCAAATAGAGGTTTTTGTTGGTGCATCTCATGTTAAGATTGACCGGGTTGATCAAATTCAATTTGACTTGAGTTTGAGTCTTAATTTTTGATCAATATGTTAATAAGATATCAAATAGGTGAAGGTTGACCAGATAATTAATGATATCAGAAGTCTAATAGAGAGTTGACATAAGAAGTCAAATAGGTTAAGGTTGATTAGATTCTTGATGATATCGAAAGTTCAATGGGAAGTTGGTAAAATAAAAGTCCAAGTGGGTCAAGGTTGATTGGGCACTGGTGATCGAAAATCTAACGAGAAGTTGACAAGAAGAAATTCCAAGTAGCTCATTATTCACCGAACACTTTGTGATTGAAAGTTTAACGGGAAGTTGGCAATAGAAAAGTTCAAGTGGGTCAAGGTTGACTAGACACTTGGTGATCCGAAAGTCTAGCGAAAAGTTGGCAAAAAGAAAGTCCAAGTGACAAATCAAAAATAGAGAATTTTTTTATGATGGATATAGAGTAATGGTTTACTCTAATGAAAGGATTTGAAGCTCTAATTAGAAATACAAAAAAAATTGGAAAAATAAATGGACTAAGAAGCAAGTTCAAAAATCGGAGGCAAATGAGAATGTAACTAAATTATTAGTAAATATTTTATCTAACGTCATTTTGTGCAAGATAGGTGAATATCAAGATATCAAGGAATTCTGGACTAAGTTAATAAAGTTTCATGAAGATTCAATCTCAATGTCAATTAAAGAAGCATCTACTTCAAGGATTGAAGGGGATAGCCCATTGGCATCGAAAAAAGAAAAACCCTCACCTTCTAGAGTTAATAAGGAAGAAGAATGTGTCACTTCTACGAGCGAAGGTATAACAATTTCAATTGGTAAGAATAAAGATCCTATAATATGCTTTGGATGTAGGGAGGAAGTACACTATAAGAGCAAGTATTCAAAATTAGTCAAGAAGAACGCTCAAATGACACTCAAGGCAAAGAAGATGCCAAAAAAGGTGGCCCCTTAGAACGAAATGGCAGGGAGCACATTATATGTTTCTTATGCAATCAACAAAAACATTACCAGAATCAATGTCCAAAGGGAGGAATCTGGCTAAGAACAAACAAGAAAACTCAAATCAAGGGGGAGCTCCTAAGGTATTATTTAATAATGTTACTCCTTCACATCATGATAAAATGCATGTTAGACCTAAATATTATGATTTTAGTGTTTATTATCATGACAATAGAAAAACATGAAAATTTTAAGGATGATTATAGATTATCATGTAAGAACAACCTTACCTAAGGATAGAAATATAAAAATGATCTAAGCAAGAACCCTAATCAATTTAGATATATGCCTTAAAAGAAAATTATCCAAGGCAATCATGCAAAATCAAAATTTACATAATTAAGGATTGAAAATCAAGTTTTGAGATCATGATTTGATAAATTGGAGAAGACTCTAGAGAAAATGACAAATAATATTAAAGGATGCAAGAAGCAAAACCTAGGATTAGATAGATAAGAGTCATCTAAGGGTAAGAAAGGTTTGGGATACAAACCTAAATCCAAGGATAATGTGCCCTCATATCACAAAGTTTCATATAATTATGGAACTAATCTTAGGTCTAGGAGTCAAGTCAAGATTATAAGGGAGGTCATCTCTAGTGTTAACCTTGAGGAGACTAGTAAGACTAAGGCTTTTAAGAAGCTTAAGAGAGTCATTAAAAAAATATCTAAGGAAGTTATTCCTAGTGAGTATCTAGTGCACCCAAAGAGTTCTAATAGGTATTGGATTTCTAAGAGTGTGATCTCTTCATACTAAATGGATTTTAGGGGTGTGTCAACCTAAATTGGAAGAGTAGTTAACCCAACCATGGTGAAAATAGCATTTTATGACATTTTCAAAGTATTATGATATTTTGAAAATGAAAATTTTAATCTTATCTTGGAAGATTTCTATTGTGTACCAATAAGAATTGAGATCTTAAGATTAATCAAATTGGTACAAATAAAATAGAATTCAAAAGAGTGTCAAGTTGAGATTTTTGGCACATTCGAAGGATATAGGACTGCCTATGTCAAATCATGAATTTGACATAGTGATTAATTGATGACACTTATATGAAAATATAGATATTTTCTTATGAGTCGTAACTACCTTGATTGTGTGTTCTATCACACGTCATGAAATCATTGCATGCATTCATATTGTCATGAAAAATGATACATATCATGTTATACTTGGATCATTCAAGTTATGATAGATTTAGATTTCTTTTTTAAAGACATACAATGTATGTCATACTCATTTACATGCAACTTTAAACTTCTTGAAATTAAGAACAATCACATTAGTTGACATCATAGGTAGGATGATCAAGTTTAAAATACCTAGTTAAAGATGCATAACCCCTTAATTTAGGGAAAATGAATTTATACATCTCACAAGAACTATAGAATTAACTTGTATGTGCATTAAGATGCATTAGATATAAGTGAGATGTTAGGAGGATAAGTAAATCTCAAGATATTGATTTAATGCATCTATTCGAGTTTTAGTTTCATCAAAACAAATGAATCTTATGCTGACCAATCATGGGGAAAGCTAATGTGCAAGTCATGTCCATTTAGCTCCTCAAACATAATTCAAAATTATGTTTGAAAACTATTTTAAAATTATTTTGGAAAACCTTGGTAAAGTCTATTTATTGATTGAAATCATCATTGATTAGTTAAATATAAAGTTAAAGTGAAACATTGAAGTTTTTAATGGTTTCCAACCTTGTACCATCTTTGAAAATAAGATATATTTTCATAAGAAACTATTTTTCTCTGATAGTATTTGACATTTGAAAATAAGATGTATTTTCATAGGAAACTATTTTTCTCTTATAGTATTTGACATAAATAATGTCCATATGAAATTTCTTAATTTTTCAAAAATTATAGAATTACTTATGTATTTCAAAAATTCAGTCTGAAAATTAAAATTTTAGTGTTTTAGTCCACCAATCAATTGGTGTCAACTAACAATCGATTGGTAGTTATATTTTTGAATGAAATGAGTTTATTTCAGCCATTAAACCTCATTTTTAGGGTTCCTAACTATCTCTAACCATCTGATATTCTTAGATAAGTATTCAAAGGTGATTTTCTTGATGAAAATATGAAAAAGGATGGTAAGAGGATCTGAGAAGGAGGATTAGATTCAAGATAGAATTTTTAACCTCCTGACTTGGATTTTGAAATTTCTTAAAGGTTTAGAAACTCAAAATCATTGTTAATGCAATGGTTGAAGTTGGTGCATGTTTTGAGAGGAAGGTCTTCCATAAAGGCATGAATTGGAAATGAAATGGGGAGATTTGAAGGACTGAGAAGAAGGATAATGGATGTATGCTCAACATAGAGTATTGAAGATAATGGAATGTAGGGAACCTCTATTGTGATGTTGGATGTTTAAGATGAATGGATATTGAGAAAAAAATTAATGTGTGCCAAAGTGGGAAAATGTATGGTTTAAGTTATGAAATCTTTATTCATGCTTTGGCATGAGAAGAAGAATGAAGAAGAAAAGTTAAGCTAATGAATTAGCCTAATTTAAATATATTGTCAAACATCAAAAAGAAAGAAATTATTGTGCAATCAATCTCAGGTCAAGGTTGACCAAACTCGTGTTGACTCGAGTTTGAGTTTCGATGTTTGATCAATATATTAATAAAATATCAAGTAGGTCAAGATTGATTGGATATGTGACGATGTCAAAAGTTCAACAGAAAGTTGATAAGAGAAAAATCTAAGTGGGTCAAGGTAGACTAAACACTTAATAATCAAAAGTCCAACGGAAAGTTAACAAAAAGAAATTTCAAGTGGGTCGCGATTGACCAGACACTTGGTGATCAGAAGTTCAATGAGAAGTTAGCAAGAGAAAAGTCCAAGTGGATCAAGGTTGACCGAAAACTTGGTGATCAAAAGTCATAAAGGAAGTTGGCAAGAAAAAAGTCAAACTGGATTATGGTTAAACGGACACTTGGTGATCGAAAGTTCAATGGGAAGTTGGTAAGAGAAAAGTTCAAATGGATCAAAGATGACTGAACACTTGTTGATCAAAAATCCAACAGGAAGTTGGCAAGAGAAATGTCCAAGTGGGTCATGGTTGACCGAACATTTGGTGATCGAAAGTTCAATGGGAAGTTGGCAAAAGGGAAGTTCAAGTGGGTCATATAGGATCAGACACTTGTACAAGACGAAAAGTCCAAGTAGGTTATGGAGGACCAGACACTTGGCTCAATATAGACGGTCTAAGTGGGTCACAGATGACCGGACACTTAGCGACAAGGCGTGAAGTCCTAGCAAGTCAAAATTGATTGAATGCTAAGCAACGAGAAAGTTCCGACAGGACAAACTTTTGAAGACCATAACTTTTTATTTGGATATCAAAACAACATGAATTTTGGTGTGAAACAGAGCTTGTTCAAAGATCTATACTTTTACTACTCACCAATCGAATGGTTCAAATGATATAATTGATTGTTACACTATAGTAGTGAACAAAATATTGCAGAATTGATTGGCCTAATCGACTAGAAGCAACAAATCGATTGGTGAGTTACACTAATTGATTAGTAAGGTAGAAAATAGTCATTCTATAGGTTCAACGGTCGGATTCGATAGCAATTGATTGGTGAAGTCTACCAATACATTGGTAGGCGAAAATCAACCTGAACATCAGCCTTATAAAGAAGATTTCAAGAAGGATTCTTGGGGTCGGTTCTTGGGGGTTTTGGAGCAAAGTGCTGCTGCATTTCCATACTAACAAGAGGCATTCTCAAGCAATAACAAGCATCCAAAGCAAAGCTCAATTGTGTAAACGTATTTGTTTCGATTTCTTTTGATTTTGTTTCTATCTTTATATTTGCTTGTGTTTGTTGTAAAAACATCTTGTAAGAGACTTCTCCGCTTTCAGAAGGCATCTGTAAAGGAGAAGTTCATAGTGGAGAGAGATCATTAGAAGTAGGACCTTGGATTTGTTACCTACGACGAGGTGGATACCAAGTAAAATCTCAGAGTTGTGCATGTGGAGTCAAGTTTGAATTAAGGTTTTCGCTGTGCATTCAAATGATGAGTACAAGATCAATATGAAAAGCGATCGAAACTATTCACCCCACCCCACCCGCCACACTATCTAGCTCGCAAGGTCCTAATAGCTTTGGCCCCTAAGGCTTGATGTGATGGTAATGGACAAACGAGTTTCCCAAACGAAAATTCAATTCCCACGCAATGCAAATAAACCCCTATGGCATTCGAACAGCTTGTAGTGTTTGGCTGTCCCCCGTGGCCCATCTGCGCTTCTCGAATTTATCCAGCGGTTAATGGAAAATTTTCATAGGGCCTGGTCGGAAACCTCTAGATGAATAAAGATAGAAATATTTAGATACTTGGACTTCCTTCCTTCCTTCTTAAGTAGAGGCTTTGGTATATATATACACACACACCCGAAAATGATTATCATGTCTGACTCTTTCCTACATTCGAGGCACCTTGAATAAAATAAATAAATAAACATAAAAAATAAAATGTTGAACGCCTCAAATCGATTCAAGACGTTGAACTCTTTTTTTGTTTATTTTTTTTAAGATCAGGGTTAAGCAAATTAGATTTTACCCAAAGGGTTTAGGAATTGGGCTATAGTATTCAAGTAAAAAAAGTTTAGATGCTCACGGGTTATAATATATAGTATTTATAGTCCGTAATGATTTAGGATTTGTAATTTAGGATTTAGTATTTAGGGTATAGTATGTTGGGTGCATAATATTTTTTTTAAGGTTTAGGAGTTAAGAAATTTAAGATTTTAAAAAAATAAAAAATATATTAAAAAAATAAAAAAGTAACGCTCATCTGGATCCATTCCAGGCATTCAAAAGCCAATCGTACATAATATAAGATCCATATATGAAAGATTAACTGCAAGAGACCATTTTCGAAAGGAAATCCAATCTTTATTATTCTACTCTTCTTTATAAAGAGATATTGAATTAGATATTTCATAAGTTGTTGGAATTGATCAAATTTGTGTTGATCGATTCATGATAGATGTTGTTACTTCTCAAGAAATTCAAGAGTGGATCATATGCACAAATAGATACATAAATCTACAATAGGTTATTATGATTTTCTCATACAATAGCTTTTATCATGTATCATGTGTATTGCTTTTTGGAACATCAGGAAAAAATTGCAACGGTTCCATTATCATACAAAGATGTAAAAGAATTATGCATATTAGTTCCGAAAACCAATCGTACATAATTTAAGATCCATGCATGAAAGATTAACCAAAAGAGACCAACATTTTTGAAAGGAAATTCGATCTTTATTATTCTACTCTTCTTTATATAGAGATATTGAATTAGATATTTCTTAAGTTGTTGGAATTGATCAAATTTGTGTTGATCGATTCAAGATAGATGTTACTTCTCAAGAAATTCAAGAGTGTATTATATGAACAAATAAATACATAAATCTACAATAGGTTACTATTATTTTCTCATACAATAGCTTTTATCATGTACCATGTGTATTACTTTTTGGAGTTTCTTTTGCTATATGTATATATATTGATTGAGTTCTTTATTGGACTGAAAGTATTTATAGCTTTCAATTTCACAATTTCCATCTTTCATCACAAAGTTGAGCATAAGCTGGTAGAAGACTATTAATCCCATCAAACTTGATGGTGTCTTAATTCAATTGAATTATAAACGCCACTTTGAACATGTATGCAACAACAGCCTTAAAAATGTTTAAATCCTTCAATATTCTTCAGATATTTACATTCCCTAGCTGTCGATAGCTTTCAAGAACAACAACAAAATTGACATCATCTTGAGGTATATCTGTAAAGCTAGATACTACGCCCTTTAAGCCTCCTCCCATCACACCAGGGTTAGGCTACTGCTAGAAGAAAATCTTAGCCTAGTCCTCTTGTTAGGTGCGAGATCCTCATCAATGGCTATGGCTTTTCTCTTATTGCTGCCACTGCTGCTGGTAGTGTCGGTGCTGGTACTTATAATAGTGGTATTTTCCTTCTCCTGTTCCTTTGATTTGCCTTTCAGTATGTGAGGTCTGAGTCTTTTCAAGTCCGAGAGCTGCACAGGCTTCAGAAAGAACTCCTCTGCTCCTTCTTCCAAGCATCTGTGAGCAGTAGCATCAAGACAATTCAATCAAATATTTGGTGGGGTCTTCACATCAACTTCAGAATATTGAACAAATCTAGAAGAACAAGGAAAAGATTTTGATGTGTTTGACGAAGTGGCAGAGAAGGACGGCCTATCCGGCTATCCCCCTGATTCCTTCCCTGATTTGACCAGAGAGTAGATGAAATCTAGGCAATATTTTTTTCTATTGCAAAATCTTCTGGGGAGGAAAATACCTAGGACCACAGCATGCAAGCCAAGAGAAATCTTTCGCAGATCTTATTCATGAAAGCAACATTTATCTGCCATTGTCTCTTTTTTACAAGATTTACTTGGAGGCAAATCTTTTTGAATGCGTTAGAAGATTAGGAATATCTACTTTTTTTAGGCCCCGTCACATCAGAATGCAATTCATGGGCACTAAAACAGGTAGTTGCCTTGCTTTCTTGACTTAAATAATAATATAGATAGAATTTCTTTAGGTTATTAGGTAGCAGCAAATCTACAAGAAAATACAATCTAAAGCAAAATTGCTAGAGAGAATTCAGTCATCCTCCTCACCTGTTAATCCTGGAGGGAACATTCTCAGATGACATGATCACCACAGGGATGTCCTTCAAAGAGGATGACTCCTGGTAATACACAAGAAAAGTTCATCAAATTTGATACTGTGGCGCAGTGAATTAAGAATAGCATGAAAGAAGCAAAAACAAAGAAAAAAAAATGAAAAAAGAAAGAACTGTACCTTGATCTTCTTGAGAAGGTCGTAGCCAGTCATTCCGGGCATGCAGTAATCAGTTATCACCAAATTGACCTCAATCTCCTGTAGCGACAACGATCATCACAATCGTGGCATGCAGTTGAAAAGTTAGAAAGAAACTAAGCCTTTTTTTTTACATTGTGTTCAGGCTGCTGGTCCTCCCTCAACCCCAAGACTTCCAGTGCTTTGCTCCCAGAATCCACAGTGGTGACTGCAACACCAACCCCATCAGGATTTTAAAGAGGAGAAGAACATGCCTGAATTGTATAAGTAATTTAACTACCTTGAAAGGAAGAAGTCTTGAGGAGTCTCTCAATGAGCTTCCTGTCAAGGAGACTGTCATCCACGGCCAGGACATGGAATTGGGTCTCTGTATCCACTGCCATGGATTACAACCTGATCTCCTCCACTTTAGGCTTGAACGGGAGTTGCAAAAATGGCTCGATTTCCTTCTTTGTTTCCTTGCTACTCTCGGCCAGCCAGCAAAGTGAGGAGGAAATATAAACTAAGCATCCAACCAACCAAATCCCGACTCTGGGAAAGCAAGATCCTACATGATATAATCTCACCGTATCTCTCCATATGCATGACCAAACAAAATTATATAGGAGGCATCTCTCTCACTGTGATATAACTATAACACATACCCCCACACAATTATATAAAGCATGTTTTATAAAAATATGTAAATATTATACATATTATTTTGAAAAAATTATGATGAACAAAAAGTACGCAGCTGCAGTACCAGTAAATTTTTACATGCTCATCTCACATGGGCCATTAATTAGGACTTAAGTAAAAATTAATGAATGACCACCGGAGGAGCGGGAGGAGTATGCCGGGGAGGAGGCGGACCCCACAAAATCCGGGGACCAGATACGGTGACGTCAAGCGGGGGGACCACCTGAGAGAGAGAGGGGAAGAGAGAGATCACACATGCTCCACATCCGATCTCACGGCAATAATAGTTGGTAGGCAATTCCATGTGATTTCCAAAGATTTGCCTCCCAACCTCCAAATCTTGCCCGGCCTTTCCATCGTTTTCTTATTATCTCGCGTTGGTCACACCTTATTAATGACAGAGAGACCAAATCTCGGTTACCACCTTGCTGATCTGCACCACCTCTCATGCTCATGCTCATGGTAGGAAAATAACAGGGCGCGTGTCGCTCTCTCAAAATCACATGTTACAGTGATAACCACTCTTGCACAGCAGCATGCGTGGCGCTACCTAGCTGATACTTGTCACGGCCGGACAGATCTCGACCTCTTTGCATGGAAATCGTGGCCAAACCAATCGTAACTTCCTCGCCATGGAAAATCATGGTCATGTCGCAATTGGCCTTCTCGCCGTGAAATCACGACCAGGGTGATTGCGGCCTTTGGTCGCACAATCGCAGCCTCTGGTCACGATCGGCCTCTTAGTTGAAATCGTAGTCATGACGGTCATGGTCAGGCGGTCGATTGCTCATTAGGAGGGCAATTGTGACCAAGAGGTTGGTTGTGGCAAGAGAGCGATCACTGCTAGAAGGAAGGGAGAGCAACCTATTAGATTATTCGGACTTTAATTTAGCCCGAGGTCCGACAGCGTTAAGAACGAACTGTAGCTCGAATTTGTGGCCGAAGAAAGGAAAAAACGTGAAAAAAAAGGAGCAAGACAACCGGGAGTGGTGGTGTTGGCATCGGCGATCATGGCCAACCCGGGATCAACTCTAGTAGAACAGCCGTTCTAGCTTTCTAGCTCCGCCGGTTTGAAGGATGGTTGCCGCTTGAGTGTAATTCGTAGGATTAAGTAAATCTAATTAAGTGCATATGAATAGGTTTAATCTCCATCAAGTAGATTTATATTTGATTAACATACATAATTAATTATCATTAAAGAAATTAAATTCTAATTAAGTGATCTAATGTTTTAATTACATATAAAGAGAGTTTGAATTAAATCAATATGAATTCAATATATAGAACTAAAAACCCAGCTCATTAACATTGATAAGCTGTTAATGAGAAATGAATTTTATGGTGGATGGTATTCATAGGTTAGGTCGTATATATAAAGGAAGAGATTGATTTAATTAGGGTATGTTGAATCTTGCTCTTTTTCTCTTGCTTCAATCAAGGGATCAATTACTGTGTAGGAATCGATTATCAATGTTGGGAAATCAATTAACACGCATGTGAATCGATTCTCATCTATTCTTAATCGATTACGAATTGTGTCACATACTAATACGATGCATAATGATGGGGTCCGATAAAAGTGGGTGGTCAGAAGTCAGGGAGACGGGACAGTCAGAAGTTAAGGGGACGTGACAGTCAAAAGCCGGGGAGACGTGGCAGTTAGAAGTCAAGGAGACGTGGCAGTCAGAAGTCAATGGGACGAGACAGTCAGAAGTCAAGAGACGTAGCTGTCAGAAGTCAAGGGGACGTGACAGTTAACAGGTATGGAATGACGTCAGTAACCTAGTTCCTGGCCAAGTTCCAACAGATCGGGACTCCAGATTTGAGATATTGGGTAGACAGTTAGATGACACCTGACTAAGATTTGACAGGTTATGCTCTCATAGCCTAGCGTTACTTAGGCCCAGTGCTCTCAATAGGCTAAAACTCCCGGTCAGCTAACTCCCGGTCAGTTAGCTCCCGGTCAGCGCTTGGACTATCTCTCCATGGCCTTGACCTCCCAAGGTCTAGGCCAGGCATTATACTCGGTTGGTCATCCAAAGCTTCCTATCCCTTCTTGATTGGGGCAGAAAGTTCTACAGGACAACCAGGCCAGGGAATCGTAACCGCCTGTCAGAGAATAACTGTCAAGTGTCAGAGAATATTCCAACGGTCTACAGTCACCTGCGAATGGAACCTTCCCTCAGGCTATAGGAGGGTGTCACGTGTCCTCCATTACCTGACAAGTCTTGACACCCGACATTCTCTGACATCACTCAGACTCCAAAAGGTACGCACTGTCATATAAAAAGGGAGGACTTCTCCTTTTTGTAGGTACGCTCTCTCACACATTCGCATTTGTCTTATACTTTTCTTTCTCCTTCGTACACTGTTCTTCTGAGGAAAAAGTACTTGACTTGAGTGTCGGAAGGCCTGCTCCGGGGATTTTTTCCCTAGTTTCTAGCCTTTAACCTCCCGTGTGCTTGTCTAAGTGTGCGCATAATTCAAGTACCACCGGTGCAGGCATTGTCGCCCATCAGCACCATGTGGGGGTCCATCCTTGTAGGCGCATACGAGAATGGTGTCTCAGTCGCCCCTCTGTCAACGTTTGCACCAACTCACCAGGCCTTCATCTGACTCAGATTTCGAATAGGATCAATTTCCGACGAGCAGGAGAAATAGGGGGAAAATGCCTTGAAGAGTCAAGAGTTATTCGGGTGGTTGACTGAGGAGCGGTTAAAGCAGTAGCTCTTATGGGAAGGTAAGCAAGGTGTGACAGACCCACTTATCCAGTATTATGCGTCCTCGACGCTGTATCTCCATATCACTCAGTGGGAGAGGCCTGATTGGGGACACCCGGGCCAGGGTGTCGACTGTAAGAAGAACACCAAAATTAGAATATAAAAGCAAAGGTCAACTAAGGCATAGCAAGCTGTACCCAAGAAACATGGTAGCTCCGAAGATGTGTGGCTCAGCCTGAATAGGAATAGTACATCCTCTGATAGCAGCCTGAACAGGTCCAAGCGCCAGCATCCCAGTTACACAGAGGCCTTTATAAAGTCAGGGTCTATTTGAAAGTCTACAAGAGGCGGAGCCGGAGGTAGAGCTGAGCGCCATTGTGTGGGTCATTCTACGGCTAGGGGAAAACTTAGGAAGAAATATTTTTCTTTTCAATCGGCGTCTGAGGATGGAAGAGGCATGAAAAAAGTGGTTCTGGTGCGAGCTTGAAGATGAAAGAGGCCCTTATTATGACGGTGAGGGGGTAAAGAACCAGTTGAATAGGCGGGGAGTCCAAGGTAGATCACACACTTCATAGAGAAGGACGAAGCTGGACAAGATCCTCATGGAGTTAGGTGTAAGTTGGCCGAGAGGGATGCGGAAGTAGCGACTCACTTGAGAAAAGAAAGGGTGAATGGTGAAGCGGAGGGCGGCAACCACTTGCTCCTTGAAGAAGGTCGTGTACCCTGCTGGAGGTGAAGAAGCCCGGTGGATCTCAGAAGGAAGAATGATGTGTATGGCCCTGAGAATCTCATAGGTAAAGCGGAGATCATCTAAATCCACACCCGTGAAGGTTGAGACTCCTGGAGCATAGCTAGGTGTAGGAGAATCCATAGGATGATGCAAATGTAAAATACAAGGGGCATAACACAACACGCACTGGGAAGAAAGGGAAGGCTTACTGTCGAGACAAAAAGTTTAGTAAAGCTGAGGGAAAGGGATATTTATTGCCGCATATAGCCGCCAAAGAGGGCATGAGTGGCCTCGTCATCAGTGCCCATCAGATGGTTCATGTGCAAAGTAGATGATGCTAGCCGTAAACCTATTGGCATCGATAACCGCAGGATCCTTCTAGAAAGTTGAGCCAAAGGGACATAAATGGAAAATGAGGTATGACTATAACTTCGGGAATAAGTGACACTACAGCTCTCTCAGAACTCACGAATCCAGGGGATAGCTTGGTCTGGTGAAACTCGAGCAAGCATCATAAATAGACTGGTCTGATAAAGCAATTAATGAGGTCGCTAAGTCACTAAACCCGGTCAGTATATTAGATGCTCGCTCAGATAACAAAAACCTGACCAGTCGCAGCCTCAACACCAACATAGAAGCTAAGTCAGTAAAATCACGGCTGAAGGGATAAGCGCTTAACGAGTCATGCGAACATATCTAGTGAGAAATAGCGTAGATCATTGGAAAAAATGCTTAACGAATTATACACTTAGGCATTACAAAAATAGTATGCTAGCACACTGGTCCTGGACAAGGCTCAGATCAAAAGTAGAAGATAGGAAACACACGCTAATCGTTGAAAGTTGGGAAGACATCATCAGGAAGCTCTCGTATAAGGCGACCTCTATCTAGGAAATCCGCAGGAGGAGCTAACCGGAGGTAGCCTTGCTCATGAAGTTGTCGCAGGGCTCCCACCCCTCCATAGCAGACTATTCGATCAATGATGCTACCTAACTTTGCTCCAAATACCCCACCTGCCAGGTAAGCAACCTTATAAGCTTCCAAATGAGTAGCCTCACTGGCCTGGTAATCTTTTAGCTCATCCTTGGCCTTATCCACGTCAACTCGGACCAAGGTTAGCTCTTGGTGTGTGGCTGCAACTTCGTCCTTGGCCTTGGATAGGTTTGTTTGGAGAGACTTCAGGGTAGCCGAGCCTACCTCCCACTTCTTTTGAAGAGCAACTTCTCGGTCAGTACAAGCAATCAGATCTGCCTTCTTTACCTCTAGGTCTTTCGCCAGAGAAGCATGCACTTCCTATAGTTCCTTCAGCTTTGAGGAGAGGGACACCACCTCAGTCTTCTTCTCCTCTAAATCAGTCAGGATTTGGGTGCGCCTCAGCCCTTCAGACTTGAGCTTGGACTCACTGGTCTTCAAGGCAGATCGCAAGCTCTGCACCTTCTCCGATTTGGCCTGAGCCATGTCCCGGGCAGTTTGGGTTTTCTCTCTAACAGCTCGAAGGTAGGATTGTATCGGGTCATCGGAGGTGGTCAAGTCAAAAATATGGTCAGCAGTAGTGTGGGATTCCAACTCTTGAAGGCGAGCCCTCAGGAATTCGTTCTCTCATTGTAGGCTAGCCACGTATTGGGATATACTTAGACCCATGGTTCAGGCCTGTCGAGTACAGGAATAGATTAGCATTAACCCAAGAATCAGGAAAAAAGATAAGAAACTCACCGATACTAGCCGATTGGAAAACAGATCAGCTAGCTCCAGCGGGGGGCCCTCCAAAATTTGATCGACAGCTATCTTCCATGACTCGACCAATGACCCGTGGAATTTAACCTGGCCGCAATGGGGAGAAGCGCTGGCTAAGGAGATAGGACCTGCACCAGTAGGGAAGGTAGCTGAAAGGACGAGGTGAAGGCATACTTGCCTTTAGTGCGCTCCTTGGGCCGCGAAAAAGAGGTGGGGGCCGAAGTGGGAGCAGGGGTGGAAAAGATGGGGTCACCGAATCCTCGGGCGGGTCTCCAAACAGGGAGACAATCTATTCTGGGACAAAAACTAGAATGGGGGAATCCACGACCCCTGTTACTGGAGAAAGAGTCACCCGAGTTGGGGTCTTCACCTTGGCCTTGGAGGAAAGAGGGAACCTCAAAAGAGAAGATTGAACGGAGGGGATGACCCGTTTCCTTTTGCGTTGGAGGCGTAATTATTTTTCTGGAGGAGGAGAGAGAGCCCTCTCCTCTGCGGTCTCTTCGGCTCCAAGGGCCTCGGGGTCCCCGGACGATTAAAAGGAAGCCTCCACCAAGGCACTGGTCCGAGAGGCATGAGGAACCTCATGGCCCTCCAAAATCTCCTGACCTCGTTCGTCAGAACATCGCTGGGCAATTTGGAAGAATCAACGGCGAAGCCACGAAACATAAAGGCTTCTACAAAACAGAAAGAGAATATCTCAATTAGTGAAGACCTGAAAGTGGGGATATTGGAGCTTACCAAAAGGAGCACGCAAAGGCGTCTGGATGGGCTGATCCCAAAAGTATGCAATATGCTCTCTCGTAGTAGAAAAGGGAGTAGTAGTTGCACACCTTCCAGCTTTTCGATGGTTGTATGGAAGGAGGACTGATGTTGGTGGTCGCGTAGTTCAAAAGGAGTGGGAAGATTATATCACCACTCAATTGGCCAGGATGCTGGCTCGAGCAGTTGGACATAGAAAAATCTAGACTTCCAACCTTTGTTGGAAGAAGACATCCCGTCAAAATATTTGTGTCTGATCCTGGATTGCACCATGAAAACACCCGGCTCCAAGCGTCGGAGGGTGTACAAATTATGAAAAAACTGAGGGACCAAAGGTATTTGATACAGGTGACACAAGATCACCATTCCGAATATGGCTCGGAAGGTGTTGGGGGCAAATTGGGACAATGACACACCAAAATATCTACTCAAAGAAGAGAAGAGCGGATGGACGGAAAAGCGAAGACCGCTCAGAAGCTGGTCCTTAAAAAAAGTTACGAAATTGGATGGAGGAGAGGAAGGATGATCATCCGGCCTTGGAGGACGAAGCTTGTAGGCCTTAGAAAGTTCTAGAGTTGACCGAATTACCTTGAGATCGCTATTATCCATATTAGAGTGGAAATACGTATACCAGGGCACCTCCCTCACACTGCCATTGCAAGATCGCAAGATCAAAAGGAATGGGGAAGGAAGAAGAAAGTGTACTTACGAAGGATAGAGGAAATACAACAGGCGGGAGGCGAGCAAGCAAAGCAAGAAGAAGAAGGAAACCCGAAGGAAGTTGAAGCGATAAGAAGCAACGACGGACATCCTTTAGGGTTTTGAAACCAAAATCTTTTGGAAGCATCAAAAAGTGAGCCAGACCACTGAAATGATATGTCACATAACAACTGTCAGATCGAGAAGCGGAAGTAATTTGGGGACGTGTGCGAAAAGTGTGTGTCACATATTATGGCGAGTTAATTTAGGGGGACACATGTCATCTCCCGAGGAAAGGGTATTTATGATGGAAGTGACAGGAAAATCATGAAAGGGGATATGCAAACAAGGGTGCCTTACCTTGTGAAGACTGGAATATCGAATCTACAAGGACTGTTAATTAAACACTAGTTAACTTTGCACGGTGAATTATCTAGACAAACGTAAGATTAGTGAGAAAAGAGGTAAGAGAAAGAGAAGAGCGAAGAGAGAGAATGTATCTTGAGAGGGGATTGAGCTAAGAGGATGGAGGATGATAGATTCTAGGATTTCGGGTTCCTTATAATGTTAGGCGATGTTACATAGATTGCTTAGTTCCTATCCTCTATGTTCATGCTCTTGTAGAAAGTTAGATGCATTACTGACTCTCCTCTGTAGTGGATAAGCCGACATGATCTCCTACTCCTTGTCCTATGCTACTAAATGGAAGTGATTCCTATGAACTCCGTTAAAGGGGCAGCCCTGTCACGACACCCCTCGGTCATACAACATAGAAACACACTAACACACGATAACATAGAAATAGAAATAGTGATTATGCCCAATCCCCTACTTCCTTGTGGTGATTTGCTTCTCCTTTCAAGGTGATCCCTAGACGTCTGTTAGCGGGGCAACCCTGTTATCATGCCCCTCGGTCATATAATCTAGGGTATTCCTCCTACGGGATTAACAATTCTAAACAACTATTTGATAAAATATGCAAAAGATATATATATAAGCTCCACACACATACTTCATCAAACATGAACAAGGCATTAACAAGTTATTGAATAGAAACATGACAAATCCACATAGTTTTACATCTCTATCATATCACAAATACTTTCTACATCCTAGATCTGGAGATCTACTTCATTGCAAAGGAAGAACAACCCCAAAATATAAAGTAAAGCATACTTACAACCCTAGATGTGAGAAGAAGGGGAAGAAGAGATACTTACCGATGTTTCCAATGTCTTGGGGATGCCTCCTTGCTCACGAGATGGACGGATCATCAAGGGATGGAGGTGAATGCAGCTCTAGATTTTCCCCCTAAGGGGAGAACCCTTCCCCAAGGAGAGAGACGAAGTCCCAAGCCAAAGATGAGTCAAAGAATGAGGATCTTGACCCTTTTATACCTCCTCTAAACTGCCCAGGAAAACCAGGATTACATGGGTCCGATAAACTGAGTTTTTCACCAATTAAACCATGTTTTCTTGTGATTCACCCTGAACTAAATTTTTAGCTCTTGAAATTATCTACAATCTGATACTTGGATCGAGCCCTGGCTCCAACCGAACCGAAAGTTATGGTGGTTCAAAGTTTGGTCTGCAGTCTAGGTGGAGGTCTAGATGAACCCGCGGTTAGGAGGCACGGCTGTGTCATTTAGAAAGGGTTGACAATGCTATATCTCTATTGGATCTGAAACAAAGTTGTAGACCTTGAAGTTAGCTACGTTTCTGTATAAAGAACAACTCAAAACTCCAATCGAACGCAAAGTTATGGCTGTTTTATGATCAGTTTGTAATCTGGCCAAAATTTAGCATAGCTTTATTTTGGCGTGGCATGACCCCTTGGCACGGCCGTGTGAGATCCACACGGCCTCACCGGACTTCCTCTCGGGTTGAGTCACATGGCCGTGTGGGTCACACGCCCGTGACCTTCTTCTTCTCTGCCAAAGTCACACACCCGTGGCTTCCTTCGCCTCTGGAAAGTTGGCACGGTCGTGCCATTTGGCACGACCGTGTGATGTCTGGCCACAGGATAATGACACGGTTGTGTGGCTCACACGGCCATGGCTTGATTTGCCTATGGTGGGGGAGCACGGCCGTGTGGGTCACACTACCTTGGCTTGATCTCTTCCAAAGTTGTTCTCGTGTGCGTTTTTGCTCAATTTTCACTCTAAATAGCATCCTGTAAATAAAAACAAGCAAAGAGCAGACTTCCGAACAGAATATAATGGAAGTATGACATTATAATGAAAGGGCCCAATAAACATAGGTTATGCTCATGAAATATAAGCAGATGTGCATCCAAACATGCATAAAAGTGTATATAATCTACGCACATCACACCCCCAGACTTAAACCTTTGCTTGTCCTCAAACTGCATCTAAACTCATGTGGTTAAATAGTGCATCATAATCTCTAGCAAGTAAATCTAATCCTATCAAATGATTTCATTGGTGAGCAAGATACAAAAGTTGTTTGAGTATGACCTAAGTAGTAGTCCTCCATGCTCAGTGCGATAGTGACCTATGTTTATCAAGTATCACTTCCTAAGCCTATTCAAGTCGTCATAAAATTGTGTTCTTTATGCTTTTGACGATAGACACTTACCTGCCACACGCTTGGTTCATCCTTCTCAATCTTCCCAAGGTCTCAAAGGCGTGCCCGATATCAAGAGAAACATAATAGTTATTTCCCCAGTAACCTAACTCAGTCTCAAATGGGTAACTTACTAGTTTCCACCCATGACAACTATTTTTTATATCCCTTATTCATTTATTTTTTTCATCATTTCATTTTTTTAAAGTGATTGCAAGATGCAACACTTGTACGCAAGTGCACATAAATTCAAATATTGGGATATTTTGTTTTTTTTTCAAATGAGCTGACATGATTTGAGCTTCATCCAATAACTAAAATGCAATTTGAGAAGTCACCATAGAAATACTAGTACTAATCAAGTTCTATGAATCATGACTATTTTCAGAGTTATCTACCATCAAAACTAGGCAAAGTGTAAGAGATCCTAAAACAAGGTCAATACTTAAACTCTTACAGTAAAAACATTGCTCACTTTATGCTACATAGATAGAAAAAGATAAATCACTAAACATACTAGCACCATAAGTAACACATAAACCACATAAAATCTAGAATAAACGTGCTATTATTTTTAATAAGGAACAAACAATCATGATATGATGAATGATGCAACTAGCAAAAATAAAATTTTATTATGCAAAATGAAGAATATAACAAAAGCTAAACTAAACCTAATGCATCTAATGCATCCCCCCAGACTTAAACTTTTCATTGTCCCAATGAAAACTAAAAACAATGTGGAGGAGATTAAAAGTAAGAGAAGTTACCTAATGATGTATGCCAAATGCCCATGTCATTAACTTCTCCATCATGTAGTTGCACTCCTAATCTTTGAGTCCCATAAAAAAAGATTGACAACAAAAATTAAGTAGAGGATACATGTTTATTATAAAGAAAGAAATGAAACCAGTAAGAACTAAAGACATAAAAGAAAACAAGGAAAATAAACTTGGGTTGCCTCCCAAGAAGCGCTTGTTTAAGGTCATTAGCTTGACCATCTCATTAGATTCATCTAAATCTCGCTCTTGGAGTGGTAAGATATTTTAGAACCCTCCTACCAGGGGCTCTTATTATGGAGAGAGCTTTCATCAAAGGAGCTGCAAAGAAAAGTATAGCTCTCTTCATTTTCGTCTTCTTGAAAATTCCTTCAGGGGGTCGAAGACGGTTCAGATTGAACTTCCAATTTTTAGCCCAAGTGAAATCTGCACACCCAAAAGAAAAAAAAATCTCCCACAAGCATGTTATATAGTATAGAACTAGAACTATATCAACATAAGATGAATAAGTAATAAAAACTGAATCACATCCAACAAAGTCAATTATAGGTACCTCTATAAAATTTTCCAAAAGATCACAAGAAATACTAACCATGCTTTGCTAAGAGATACCTGGAAGTTCTAAACAAGTGAACGTGACCCCTTCAGAATTATATAGTGGCTCTAGCTATGACTCAAGTGGTAGTGCTTTTGAAAATGATGATTCTTGGGGCTTTGCTTCCATTGCACAAGTCCCTACAAAATTATCCTCAACCAATTCCATTCTTACAAATTTCATAGTATCAATTGGTTGTGCGATCAAAGCAGGTGATCCTTGGGGCATTTCCTCCATAGTAATTGTCCATACACTTTTATCCACATCATCAACATAAGTGGTAAAGAGTCCACTAACAACAATATCATTAATAGAAGGATCAACAACATTATTAGAAAGTTGCAGTAATAGTCGTAAAGCTAGGATCCCCCGTTGTACCATTAGCTCCTCAGAATCTTGTGTTGTGGTCTTCATCTGATTGTGAGCAAGAGTATTTGGGTCTTGGGAGTCCTCCCAGTCAGTCGGCTCATCTGGTAGTGAATGATGTGGTCCATCTAATGATAAGTCATCCTGACACTCTGACTGACTCTAATTTACTTAAGAAATATGCTCAACATTTTGCATGCAATTGTAGTCCAAATTTTAATGGTCCATCCTAAATTGATTGTAATGTTAAGGCGGGTCAGAAATCTGCTGCTGGAATTAGCTAGGGTTGAAGGTTTTGAATTTGATGATCTCCCCAGTCATAGCCATGAGTATTAGGAACTTGCATATATATATCTTGATGTTGAGGTTGAACCAAATACTGAAGTTCCGGAGTATTAGCAGATTTTTGGAAGGAGTGACAAATAGCAGCTAGATGAGATGTGCTACCACACACTCCACAAAGGAACTCAAATTCATCATCTTCTAAGTCATGATTTTTATAGATGGGAGATCTTGCTCTTGCATTCATGGGTGTGAAAAATTCTCTTAAAGACCTGCTTGACATGTCAGTGCTCAAGATATCTAAAAAAATTATCAAAATAACCAAAAATGCAGAATTAAAGACAAGAAAGAAAATTCATAATAAAAACTAGAAAGGGAATACAAAAAGAAAAAGAAAAATGTCTAGAGTAACTCATATGCTAATCAACTATGTTAATCGAAAACAGTCTCCGACAATGGCGCCAAAAACTTGTTACGAACCACAAGTGCACAGTTTCATCGTCAGTAATAAAAGAATATCGAATCCACAGGGACTATGGCTTAAGCACTAGTTAACTTCGCACGGTGAATTATCTAGACAAACATAAGATTAGTGAGAAAAGAGAGTAAGGAGTAAGAGGAAGAGAAGAGGGAAGAGAGAGAATGGATCTTGAGAGGGGATTGAGCTAAGAGGATGGAGGATGATAGATTCTAGGATTTTGATTTCCTTATAATGCTAGGCGATGTTACATAGATTGCTTAGTTCCTATCCTCTATGTTCATGCTCTTGTAGGAAGTTAGATGCATTACCGACTCTCCCCTACAGTGGATAAGCCGACTTGATCTCCCACTCCATGTCCTATGCTACTAAATGGAAGTGATTCCTATGAATTCCGTTAGTGGGGCAGCCCTGTCACGATGCCCCTTGGTTATACAACATAGAAACACACTACACACAATAACATAGAAATAGAAATAGTGATTATGCCCGATCCCCTACTTCCTTGTGGTAATTTGCTTCTCCTTTCAAGGTGATCCCCTAGATGTCCGTTAGCAAGGCAGCCCTGTCATGACACCCCTCGGTCATACGATCTAGGGTATTCCCCCTACGGAATTAACAATCTACACAACTATTTGATAAAATATGCAAAAGATATATATATATATATATATATATATATATATATATATAAGCTCCACACACACTTCATCAAACATGAACAGGCATTAACAAGTCATTGAATAGAAACATGGCAAATCCACATAGTTTTACATCTCCATCACATCACAAATACTTCCTACATCCTAGATCTAGAGATTTATTCCATTGCAAAGGAATAACAACCCCAAAACATAAAGTAAAGCATACTTACAACCCTAGATGTGAGAAGAAGGGGAAGAAGAGATGCTTGTCGATGTTTCCGATGTCTTGGGGATGCCTCCTTGCTCCGGAGATGGACGGATCATCAAGGGTTGGAGGTGAATAAAGCTCTAGGGGTTTCCCCTAAGGGGAAAACCCTTCCCCAAGAGGGACGAAGTCCCAAACCAAAGATGAGTCAAAGAATGAGGATCTTGACCCTTTTGTACCTCCTCCAAACTGCCCAAGAAAACCAAGATTACAGGGGTCCGGTAAATCATGTTTTTCAACAATTAAACCAGGTTTTCTCATGATTCACCCTAAACCAAAGTTGTAGCTCTTGAAATTATATACAATATGATACTTGGATTGAGCTCTGGCTCCAATCGAGCTGAAAGTTATGGTGGTTCAAACTTTGGTCTGTAGTCTGGGCGGAGGTTCAGATGAACCCGCGGTTGGGAGGCACAGCCATGCCATTTAGCATGGATAGACAATGTTATCTCTCTATTGGATCTGAAACAAAATTTTAGATCTTGAAGTTAGCTATGTTTCAGTATAAAGAACAGCTCAAAACCCCAACCGAATACAAAGTTATGGTCATTTTATGATCGGTCTGCAATCTACCCAGAATTCAGCACAGCTCTGTTTTGTTGTGGCACGACCCCTTGGCACGGCCGTGTGAGATCCACAAGACCTCACCGGACTTCCCCTCAGGTTGAGTCACATGGTTGTGTGGGTCACATGACCGTGTGGATCACATGGTCATGGGTTACACGACCGTGTGGGTCACATGGTCGTGGCCTTCTTCTTCTCTGCCAAAGTCACACGGCCGTGTGGATTTACACGGTCGTGGCTTCCTTCACCTCTAGAAAGTTGGCATGGTTGTACCATTTGGCACAACCGTGTGATGCCTGACCATAGGATAATGACTTAGTCGTGTGACTCATACGACGGTGGCTAGATTCGCCTTTGGTGGGGGAGCACGGCCGTGTGGGTCACACAACCTTGGCTTGATCTCTTCCAAAGTTGTTATGGTGTGCAGTTTTGCTCCAAATAATGTCTTGTCAATAAAACAAGCAAAGAGCGGACCTCCAAATATAATATAATGGAAATATGACATTATAATAAAATAGGGTGCAATAAACATAGATTATGCTCATTAAATATAAGTAGATGTGCGTCCAAACATGCATAAAAGTGTATATAATCTACGCACATCAAACTGGACCTCGGAGACTAAAAATTCCATGCAGCTACCTCTGGAAACGAAGGAGAAGGTGATGGGAAGGGGCGCTTCAAATTCGGTGCCTTCATGCCTCCTCGAGATCAGGGTAAGATTTAAATTTGACTAAAGCCTTATGCATTACACCTCATGATTGTAGGTGCATTAAGATAATGTTAGAGTGTATAATAAAAGTCTATCTTCTGTAAATATTTATTTAGAAATAAAAGAATCACATTGGTCAAATGTCTATATTTATTTGTTAAATATAGTTGTTCAATTAATTTATAAAGTAGATAACATGGTGTGTGGTGTCACACACAGAAGATCATGTTATCAGCTCTTTATAAATTATAAACAGTTGCTCACGACTAAGATGTAAAGGAACAAACAATTGGTATAGTCGTAGTGTAATTAGGTATTAGTTTATCTTGACTAATAAATTACACTAGTACACTCTAAGTGTATTGAGTAAGACCATTTTAGGTAAGTTCTTTTCATACTGACTTAATAAAAGAACTATACCTTAGTTATTATGGAAGTGTGTACTCTTAATCCTAATATAATAACAAGCATATATATTTAGTATCTATTTCTTTAACTTATCAAAGTGTGAGATTTAGCTTGATAAATCAATAGGCCCGATAAGTTGGGAAATGATATTACTTATAGTGTGTGTTGTTGATTATAGAAGGAAACTGTGTCCTAGTAATCTAGGTTGAGAATGCCCCCAAGAGGAGCTCATAAGGATTGTCATGTTAAACCCTGCAGGCGGACTTAGTCCAACATGACAATGAGGTTGAGTGGTACTACTCTTGGACTTAGATATTAATTAAGTGAGTTGTCAGTAACTTACTTAATTAGTGGACATTCGTTATCTTAAACATAGGGAGACTAACACACTCATGATAAGAAGGAGCCCATAAATGTAATTTGGGATTGGTGCGGTAGTGCAACAATAACTCTCTAGTGGAATGAGTTATTATTGATAAACTTGAGTTGTGTGTTCGGGGCGAACACGGGATACTCAAGCTCATCGGAAGGCCAAAACCAATTTCTCCTCTAGGTCCCTGTCGTAGCCTCATTAGTGCCTTATAAACCACTCATTAAAAGTCCGTCTTGGTGTCCAAGAGAGGGCCAGCCCAAGGCTTGGTGACCAAGCCAAGGGCCGGCCACCATATCCTCTTAAGGGGTCGACCCCTTACTTGGTGCCCAAGCAAGAGGGGGCCGACCACATTAATTCAAACAAGGAGGGGTGTTTTGAATTTTTAAAATCTTCTCTTTGTAGAATTCTAGAAGTTTTAAAAGAGAGATTTTAAATTTTAAAGCTTTCCTTATTTGAATTAGGCCACATGTTTTGAAAGAGAGTTTAAAAGTTTTAAAACTTTCCTTTTTTAACCATCCTCATGTTTTTTAAGGAAGAGAAGTTTTAAAATTTAAATTTTCTATTTTTGTAACCATGTTAAAAAAGGAAATTTTATAAAAGAAGTTTTAAATTTTAAAACATGATTTTAATTTTTAAAATTTTCCTTTTTTAACATCCACTATAGGAAAGAGAGCATGTAAAATTTTATAGGAGGATTTCTTCTTTTATAAAATTTTATAAAAAATTTTCCTTCCCCTTGATGATGTGGTCAGCCACCCTTGCTTAGTGCCCAAGCAAGGGGCCGGCTAAAATAAAAAAAAAATTAAATCATCATCCAATTAATATTTGATGATTGATTCAATCAAGAGGAAAGAAAAGGAAAAATAAAAGGGAAAAGGAAAAACAAGAGGAAGATTTTATTTTTTATAAAAATTCTTCTCTTATTTGTCTTGGGCAAGTAATATACAAGAAGGGGTGAGGAGGCCTCATGAGACAACAATTCTTATTCTCTTGGTGGAGTTCCTCTTGGTGTCCGACCCCTCTCTCCCTGTCTTTTCCCTTTGCTCTCTTTTGCTCCTTAGTGGTGGTGGTGGCCGAATTCTAGAGGAGGAGGAAGAAGGCTTTGGGTGGTGTTCATCTTGGAGGATCGTCGCCTACATGACGTCCAAGGCGAGGCGAGGAATACGACAGAAGATCTCGACGTTATTAGCATACAAAGAAAAGGTATAATTAGCAATTATTTTCCTTATCATGCTAGTTATTTTTCTTTGTATGAATTCCAAACACAAAAGACATTAGATCTAGTTTTTCGAATTAGTAATTCATGTTTGTGTTTTTCTTTGTTTTTCGAATTTTGATTCGATTGTTCTTTTGGTTAAACCTAGAGTTATATAAGGAAATTAAATATTAGCTTTTCTTAAAAGGCTTTGTCTAGGACGTGGTGGATGCTCCCATACCCAAGAAGGTCATATGCCTTGCCATGCAGTCCTGGAAGCCAATTTTGGAAATTAATATTTAATTGAATTTATAACATAAGTGGATTTGGATCAATAGTATTAAGTTCCGCTTGCGATCCAAATCTAAACCATTAAGAACAGATAAGTTAAATTTGGAATCAATGATGTTAAGTTTCATCTGTGATTCCTAATTTAACTTCTAAAGAACACAATAGGTTATTTAAGAAAGGTTTGACACTTGTATAAAATTTTTGTACAGTGGAACCGGTATGATCTTCCTAGGACTAACTAACAGATAAGTCCTCAAGTGCAAGCCCTTCATGTCATAAGGGTTGTTCGTCCAGATCTCTTCCTGGTCAAACCTCCAGATCCACTCCCGGTTAGGTCTCTAGATCTCTTTCTGATTAGACCTCCGGAGCCACTCCCGGTCAGGTCTCCAAATCTCTTCCTGGTCAGAACTCCAGAGCCACTCCCATCTAGGTCTCCAGATCTCTTCATGGTCAGACTTCCAGATCCACTCCCGGTCAGGTCTCCAGATCTCTTTCTGATCAGACCTCCAGAGCCACTCCTGGTCAGGAATCCGGATCCTCTCTCGGTCGGGATTGCAGACTCTCACCCAAGTGTGAGTTATAAGTGAGCATGCTCTCATGACCAATGACCTCTCAATCAAGATTCCAGACTCTCACCCCAGTGCGAGTTATAAGTGAGCTTGCTCTCATGCCTCCAGACTCTCACCCCAGTGCGAGTTATGAGTGAGCATACTCTCACGTCTCCAGACTCTCACCCTAGTGCGAGTTATAAGTGAGCATGCTCTCACGACCAACGACCTCTCGGTCAGGATTCCAGACTCTCACCCTAGTTCGAGTTATAAGTGAGCATGCTCTCACGACCAACGATCTTTCGGTCGGGATTCCAGACTCTTACCCTAGTGCAAGTTATAAGTGAGCTTTCTCTCATGCCTTCAGACTCTCGCCCTAATGCAAGTTATAAGTGAGCATGCTCTCACGACCAACGACCTCTCGGTCAGGATTCCAGACTCTCGGCCTAGTGTGAATTATAAGTGAGCATCCTCTCACGACCAATGACCTCTCAGTCAGGATTCCAGACTCTCACCCCCGTGCGAGTTATAAGTGAGCATGCTCTCACAACTAACAACCTCTCAGTCGGGATTCCAGACTCTCGCCCCAGCACGAGTTATAAGTGGCCTTGCTATCATGCCTCCAGACTCTTGCCCAGTGTGAGTTATAAGTGAGTTTTCTCTCATGCCTCCAAACTCTCGCCCTAGTGCGAGTTATAAGTGAGCTTACTCTCACGCCTCTAGACTTTTTCCCCAATGCGAGTTATAAGTGAGCATGCTCTCACAACCAACGACCTCTAGGTCGGGATTCCAGACTCTCGCCCCAGTACGAGTTATATGTGAGCATGCTCTCACAACCAATGACCTCTCGGTCGAGATTCCAAACTCTCACCCCAGTGCGAGTTATAAATGAGCTTGCTCTCATGCCTCCAGACTCTCGCTCGAGTGCGAGTTATAAGTGAACTTGCTCTCATGCCTCTAGACTCACTCCCTACGCCTCCAGACTCTCGCCCTAGTGCGAGTTATAAGTGAGCTTGTTCTCACGCCTCTAGACTCTTGCCCCAGTGCGAATTATAAGTAAGCATGCTTTCATGACCAACGACCTCTGGGTCAGGATTCCAGACTCTCGCCCTAGTGTGAGTTATAAGTGAGCTTACTCTCATGCCTCCAGACTCTCGTCCAGTGGGATTTATAAGTGAGCATGCTCTCACGACCAATGACCTCTCGGTCCGGATACCAGACTCTTGCCCCAATGCGAGTTATAAAGGAGCACACTCTCACAACCAATGACCTCTTGGTCGGGATTCCAGACTCTCGCCCCAGTGCGAGTTATAAGTGAGCTTGCTCTCACACCTCCAGACTCTCGCCCCAGTGCGAGTTATAAGTGAGCTTGCTCTCATGCCTCCAGACTCTCACCCTAGTGCGAGTTATAAGTGTGCTCTCACACCTCCAGACTCTCGCCCCAGTGTGAGTTATAAGTGAGCATACTCTCACGACTAACGACCTCTTGGTCGGGATTCCAGACTCCCGCCCCAGTACGAGTTATAATTGAGCTTGCTCTCATGCCTCCAGACTCTTGCCCTGGCATGAGTTATAGGGCTTCAAAATCTCGCCCTCACATCACACTACCACGATTTATAACTCATGAGTCAGCCTTTGGCACTCTTAAATCCTAGGCGGGTTATCATCCAACAAAGAAGGGCTAGGAAAAAAGGGAAAATAAACAGAGACTGAAGCCTAACCAGATTTGCATTTCTTTAAGTACAAGGAACACCTCTCAAGCTCTCATTTCACAACTGATTAATCAGAAGTCCTCGATAGTATCATTAGCTGGTCGTCATCTCGAGCAAAGATATTCTGCATGATCTGCTGGCCCCAAGTTAGATCTCGCCCGAACTAGCTCGGCCTTGGTGAATTGAATGATGCAACGCTACTGAGCGATAGTTTCATCTTTGAGTCATTTCTCTTCTTGAAGAAGGGATATGGAAGTGGCATGTTTCCCTTTTAGATAGATCAAGAATTGAACCTGCTCTCTAGATCCGCATGAGCTTTCTGCTTAAGTGTCACTTCCGCTCGGGCCCGAGACTTAGCAGCTAACCAGAGTTCCTCAATGTATTGACGTAGAGAAGACTAAATATCTCTGTCATGCATCATCTCGGCTAAAGCAGTATCCTTTTGGGCTAGTAGCTGAGTCATATGGGTTAGTTATTGGAATAGAGACGACACCTCATCAGAATTAGGGGTGGGTTCCATGGTCTGAAGAAGTCAACAAGAAAACTACAATGATACAACGAGACTAAGCCCTTTTAAAGAGTAAGGTGGGAAGAGGCGGCTTTAAAGCATTTATGGGGTTCTTTTCTCAAGGATGATTGGGTAAGTCATCAGGTTGTATGTCCAAGGAACTGGGAAAAGATGCAATATTTAATAACGGAATGACAGAACAAGTAAATGGGAACCTGAGTCTAGTTAGTCAGACTTGATACTCCTTCGACTAGACTTGGGGGGAGGCTTATGATATGGTGCATGATGATGGGGTCCAATAAAGGTGGGTGGTCAGAAGTCAGAGAGACGGGGTAGTCAGAAGTCAAGGGAACGTGGCAGTGAGAAGTCGAGGAGACATGACAGTCATAAGTTAAGGGGACGTGGCAGTCAACAGGTATGGAATGACGTTAGCAACCTGGTTCCTAGCCAAGTTCCAACAGACTGGGACTCCAGATATAAGATACCTGGGTAGACAGTTAGATGACACCTAACCAGGATTTGATGGGTTAGGCTCTCACAACCTGGCGGTACTTAGGTCTGGTGCTCTCAATAGGCTAAAACTCCCAGTCAGCTAACTCTCGGTCAACTAGCTCTTGGTTAGCGCTTGGACTATTCTCCACGGCCTTGACCTCCCGAGGTCTAGGCCAGGCGTTATACTCGACTGATCATCCAAAGCTATCCTATCCCTTCCCGATCAAGGCAGAAAGTGCTACAGGACAACCAGGTCAGGAAATCATAACCATCTGTTAGAGAATAACTGCCAAGTGTCTGGGAATATTCCAACGGTCTACAATCACCTGCGAATGGAACCTTCCCTCAAGCTATAGGAGGGTGCCACGCGTCCTCTTCTATTACCCGACAAGTCATGACACCTGACATTCTCTAACATCAGTCAGGCTCCAGAAGGTACGCACTATCATATAAAAAGGGAGGCCTCTCTTTTGCAGGTACGCTCTCTCGCACATTCACACTTGTCTTCTACTTTTCTTTCTCCTTTGTACATTGTTCTTCTGGAGAAAAAGTATCTAACTTGAGAGTCGGAGGGCCTATTCCGGGGACTTTTTCACTGTTTATGGCCTCTAACGTCCTGTGTGCTTGTCTGAGTGTGCGTAGAATTCAAGTACCACCGGTGCAATCATCGTCACCCGTCAGCACCACGTGGGGGTCTATCCTTGTAGGCGCATACGAAAACGGTGTCTCAGTCGCCCCTCCGTCAACGTCCACACCAGCTCACCAGGCCTTCATCTGACTCAGATTCTGGACAATATCAGATACCAATCGATTGATAAATAAATTTAGCTTAATTTTCAACTTTACTGGATTCTTCTTCATTCTTGCTACTTAGTCAAACCTATACTATCGCCAAAGTGAGAACTATTGGGGAGGCTAGGAGTATTAGTGTAGAGGAATGTATATCTATGTTAAGGGTGATTGACCCAAAGGAAAGTCATTCTTATGCTGGATATAGTTTTAAAGAAGCTCACAAATTAAGTTAAACTTCTAAGTCATGCACATAGTATGTCATCCTAAAGAAAGGGGCACTATGTGGCCGATTAGAAATATTGTGAGTATTAGTTGGAAACATAAGCTAAATAAGGAAGCTCATAAATAAAGGATCATGCGCATAATGTGTTGACCCAAAGGAAGGTGAGTTATGTGATAGATGAAGATAATTATGAGTTGTTTGGAGAGTACCAATAGCATGTTACAATTTAATCTAA
This sequence comes from Zingiber officinale, assembly GCF_018446385.1. Taxonomy (NCBI): domain Eukaryota; kingdom Viridiplantae; phylum Streptophyta; class Magnoliopsida; order Zingiberales; family Zingiberaceae; genus Zingiber; species Zingiber officinale. Next base: position 25,851,788 of record NC_056005.1, on the reverse strand, counting down.
AGACTTAATGTAATATTGTACTAGGTATCTCTATTAATGCCCACATAGTTGTATATTTTGTTTGTTATATTTTGTTATTGCACAACTATAAAGATACATACCATGTTTGTTAAATTGAGGCATATTTTTTGCTTTTGTTTATGTAGTACTCTCAATTTTTGCTAATCTGAACAACATCCCTATGCTTACTAGCACAAACATTGGACAATAAAAAGAACATCTTATAGTTTTATAAGGTTGCATGGATCTAGACTTTGCATTTAGACATGATCGCTCTGCACCTTTAACTGATGAATCCACTGTGGATCAAAAGGTGAACTTTGACAAGTGGGAGCGATCAAATCGTATGAGTCTGATGATCATGAAGATGTTTATTCAGGAATCACTTAGGGGTTCAATAACTGAGAATGAGGATGTCAAAACCTTCCTTAAGGAATTAGCAGACCGATTCATCTGAAATAAAAAAGTCAAAACTACTACACTTCTCACGAAGTTAGAGTCCATGTGGTACAACAGGAAGGGTAACATTAGGGAATACATCATGGAGATGTCCAACTTAGTTACAAGGCTTAACACACTAAAACTAGACATGTTTGAAAGTTTCTTTGTGAAAACTTATCCTAATCTCTCTTCCTACACAGTTCACTCCTTTTAAGATTAGCTATAATATTCAAAAGGAAAAATGGACAATAAATGAGATCATAATTCAATATGTATAGGAAGAAGAGAGATTAAGGGGTGACACATTTTATAGTACTCACTATTCATCCTCATCTCAGTATTTGAACAAGAAGAAGAAAAGGGTAATGGTAAGAGTAAGGGTAAAAAACTGACAATGACCGAGGCTTCAGGACATAAAGTGCAAAAGCAACAAGATCTGAATTCAACTTGTTCTTTTGTAAAAAGAAAGGCTATCTGAAGAAAGATTGTCCCAGATATGTCAACTGGCATGTCAAGAAAGATATACTTCTTAACTTTGTTAGTTAAGAAGTCAACCTAGCCACTGTACCTAATAACACTTAGTGAATAGATACTGGTGCAACTACTCACATAAGTGTAACTATGCAAGGTTGCCTCATGAGCCGAATATCAATTGATGCTAAAAGATTATTGATCCTGTCTGAGAAGCCAGACAAGACGGAGATCCGGAAGAAAGAAACCCACCGTACTGATGAAGAATAATGTCCGCAGAACACCAATCCGAGAAACCCAAAGCGGATCGGGAAAAATAGAGTCACCGGAAGCCCCCCTCGCACGAAGACCCGATGATGAAGAAGAAATCCAAACCCGAAGAGAAGAAACCCAGATACGAAGCTTCCAAGACTTCCTGCGCATAAGAGATCAACCAACACTATCGTCAGTGACCTAAGATCGGGGTGGGAATCCCTGGCTAGGCCCTCCGACGCTCAAGTCAGTGATCTCTCTTGGTGTGAAGAAGGAAGAGGAAGATGAACAGTAGTTCAGAAATTAGGGTTATGAATGTGCGCAAAGAAGTGAACTTACCTAGCCAACGGAGAGGATTCCCCCTTTTATACCACTTCATATAACCTCCGTGGTCATGAAGTGGACCCCGATTTGTTAGACTTTGTTATGAGATGACGTCAACTGTGTACTTGTAGTAAATGACTTTTAAGGAATCTTTCTTGTACCCCAGATGTACCTCCTTTGTCGTTTAGCACCTGCAAAATAATCTAAAAGCACATTTCTCACCGAAATATATAATACCTGTCATGTGGTTACATATTGTAGATATCCTCATTAATTATCCTATTTGAAATACTTATTTCTATTTTTCTCATGAGGCTCCTGCCCACACCCTTTTATGCTATTTATCTTATCTAGTAATAGACCATATTCTGTCAAGTATCTTTCTAAGGTGTTGGTCGATCTAGTTGATATTAACTTCCCTTCTTCAGGATATGTTGCGATCAATACTATTCTATATGCTTCTTCAGAAGTGTCTCCCGACCAATATTAACTTACCTCTTTTGAGGTGTATTAATCTTTCTCCTGGGAAGCATATTTCGGTCGATATAGACTTACCTCTTATGTATCGTCCGATATTAGCCTACCTCCTTTGAGGTATATAGATCTTCCTCCGAGGAAGCATATTTCGGTCGATATAGACTTACCTCTTTTTGAGATATGTCCCGGCCGATATTAGCCTATCTCCCTGGTTTCATTACCTCCCTTCTTTTTCTTATCGGGGACCCTTGAAACCTTACCCATATCACTAGCCTTCCCTTCAAGTCTAGTCGAAGGAGGTGTAGACGACTGACTAGACATAAGTATGGTCTTGTCTTTTCCTACCTGTGACTCTGCTCCAGATATTGAAATGACCTCACAGATTTTGTGTACAACTGTCTCTCTAAACCAAGTATAGTGATCCTGTGAGCCTTTTGCTCCTTTAAATAGAGTTACAATCTTCTCTTCATCCACCACCCATCTAAGTTCTTTTCCTTCCTTGCCACCTTTTATTGTTAAGGTTATGGTCTCAGATCCTCCCCTTTGGGGGCGACTTTTGTCGGACCAGGTGAGATCTATATATGAGTTTATTGGGATTTTTGCTCCGGCTACCTCTGGGGTTTAAGGGATTGTCGTAAGAGATGAAGCTTCACAATTTAGATTTTTCATCCAAAGATGCCGATGCTCTGAAGGACTCAAGAAACTTCAGAGAGATTTTCGCTACTCATAGAGGGGCAGCCAAATGACCTATGGGTGCTGTGTGAAGGGCACAACACATGTTACCCTTGGGCTATGCTGGGTTGCTCCACTTGCCAAGCTCAAGGGCTTGAGAGGGGAAGTGGTTTTTACATTTACTTTTCCATCATGGTTTGTATGGACCTTTCTCCTTCCCCCTGCCCTTGAGTTTTTCTACTTTGTTGCTTTCTTCGTCCCAGGTAGAATATTGTCCCTTATGAGCCTTGACAAGCCTGGGCGAGGTAAAATGTTTTTATCTCTGCTCCATGGTAAGTTTGAATCCAGTGGGACTGAAATTTGCTAAGCGTTGTAAGAGCTTGTGTTTGTGAACTTTGTTATTTGTCTGAGGCTTACTGTTCTGAAGGAAAATGTAATATTATGTACTTGATCAGATTCTAAGTGTAACAACAGACTCTTGTATTGAATTAAATGATTCTATAGAGTCCTTCTGTAATTTACAAGAATAAATGTAATGTTGTATTCATTATCTCTTTGTATATCCTATGTGTCATTTATCATGACCAAGGCTATCTTAACTATTAGCATACTTCTATATCATGACTAATATTATGCCAGCCAACATTATTTCATTGCTTGACATCAATATTACACCTTCCCAGCATGACCAAAGTCATATCGGCTAATATAAAATTATTTCGATCAATATTAGCTTGTATTTCATAAGGACGTTAATTCAAAATCTGTCATTCGCCTAAATCTTCATCCTTAAATGTTTTTGTCTTTAGCTTGGACTTTAGTCAAGAAAATCAGTCCTTTTTGCTTTTTCATGTCTAGTTAATCATGTCTTCTTTCGAAGCTTCCTAGCTGGTGATTGACTCTTCTTCAGGTGAGAGAATGTTAGAGGCGTACCCCGGGATGCTACCAACCCCAGCGTGATCCGACCTATCACATCAGATATAAATATTTTTATGATGGTATGACACATACTTTTTCTGACCGCCACATCACGTGGGTCTTTTGTCTTTCTATTGTGATCCTCCGCGTCTGCTGCAAACAATGTTTTGATCTGACGATGGTTGTGTGCTTACCAAACCCTAAACCCTTCATCTCCTTTTAAACTTTGTTCCTTCTTTTCTATCCTCTAGAGTTCTTTTCTTGTCGCAGTCTTCAATCAAACCCCGTGCTCACCATTTTTCGACGATCTCCTTTCTTGCCTTCAGTAAGTAATCTATTGTTTCACTAGCCTATACTTTTGTCCATGGTTGAGGAAGCAATTGCTCCTTGGTATGTCCATATGTCTTCTTCCTTTGATAAAAATGTGAGGCTAGCTATCCGTCATCAGTATGAAATTCCCCGAGAGTATGACATCATAATCCCCACACCGGATGCTCGTCCTCATCGTCCCCCTGATAATTGCGTAACCTTTTTTAAGGATCAGTTGATAGGAGGTTTAAGGTTTCCTATTCCTCCTTTCTTGATTGAAATAAGCCAGTATTTTGATATTCCTTTGCAATAGTTTGCCCCCAACACATTTCGTTACCTATGTGGTACTTACATGCTGTTTCGTTTGCGGGATATTCCTCCTACTCCTCAAAATTTCTTCATGTTCTCTTATCCTAAATGTTCAGAACCGGGTGTTTTTCTGTTTCATTCACGGACTAAAATGGTTCTTTTTGAGGATATGCCTTCGTCTCTCAAAACTTGGAAATCTCGTTTTTTCTTCTTAAAGTTTTTAGGACCCATTCATTGGTCTCATGCCTGGAAATCTTTCTTGCCCCCCTTGCCCGACGTCAAGGAGTTTCATCTTCATCCTTCTTTCTCTCTCTATTGTGAGAAATTGTTAAATCATCAACTTTCTATTCTTAAGTGGCTACGAGTCGATCTCCTATACCTGTTTGGCTTAAGCCCTGTCAGGCATGATACTCAAGTTCCTTTAGGTAACACCTTATTTCTTTCTTCTTATTTTTAACTTAACTAAACTATTTTTCTTCTCTATGTAGTGGATAGCTTCTATGATGCTTTGATTGACGAGGAACTACGTCTGGAAGAGGATGTTATTTGCGCCAAAGAAGCCGAACTTCTGGCTGCTATTGCTCTTCCTCCTCCAATCGAAGAACCAGCCCCTTTAGTTGAAGCACCCAGTTCTTTGGGCATTCTTGAAGCTCTTGAAGCTCCTGAAGGTCCCTCCGCAGAGATCCCTGCCAGTTCTTTACCCGCTGTTACTTCTCCAGCGGCTGTTGCTATCTCCTCATCTGCCCCTCTTCCCCTCATTGAGCTTACGTCTCCCGGTAGCTCTGGTAAATCGCTAACTGAACTTTCTAAGGGTAAACGCCCAGGGCGCAAACTTACCAGAGCTCCTCCGTAAAAAAGGAGGCTCATTCTCCCTGCTGACGAGCTAGTTTCGGAAGGTTTTACCTCGGCTGACCTTCCTTCTGATGAGCCGACATTGGCGGAACTCTACCCTTCCCTGAGTTTTCCTGCCTCACCTTTCGCTAATGCCAGTGCTTCTGGCGATGTATCTTTCACTTTTCCCCTATCTATCCCAACTTCTGGATCTTTACCTTCCTCGCCTTTTTCTTACTTAGTCTTTGCTCCCCTCTCTATTCCTACTTCTTCCTTCTCGACTGGTTCCTCTGCCATTCCTGTTCTCCCCATATTATTAGGGGGTTCTTTTGCCAGTTCTTAGGATGAAGTTCGTCCCCTTTTGGAAGAGCTTTCTATTCCTGAGGCAATTAATCGCTTCTTTCATAAGGAGAATCAGGTATGCTTGTTAACGCCTATTTTCTATTTCTCAACTATTATCTTACGGCTTTTTGTTGTACTTCCAGCGATGGATAGAAAATATGAGTTTTTCTCGACTACTGCACAACTTATACACTGAGAATAAGAGGTTGAGATCTGAAAATGATAAGCTGAAACAAGAGGTTGCCGAGTTATCTTCTGTTGCATTTTCTGTTGCTGCCAAGAAACAACTCGAGGCACAAATTGAAAGTCTTCAAACAAAATTTAAATCGGTTACTGGCCTTAACCAAGAATTGACTTCCAAACTTGGCGAACTAAAGGATAATTATGAAGCAGAATTAACTGAAAAACTCAAAGCCCTGCAGCTGAAGGAAGATGAAATAACTTCCTTGAACACCTCCCTTAACTCAGTCAAGACCGAGGTTTCTGCAAAAGAAGCTGAATTGAAGACTTCTCAAATGGCTTTGGTGGTTTACAAGGGTGACAAAGATGTTCGTTACAGGGAGCGGGCCACTGCCATGATCGAGTTTCCTGAATTCAACAGGCCGATTGTGAAGTCCATCTTGTCAGCCTTTACTACAGGAGCTCAAGGGGCAATTCAGCAATTAAGAGAAGAGAATTACTTATCTCGTGACCCTCCTCCTAATTTCTTAAATCGACGTAAACTGATTAAGAACAAACCCCCTGATCTGTATCCTAAACTAACTTTGACCTAAATTCAAACTCTTGTAAAGAGGCTGGCTGAAACTCTGTAATGATGATCTCACATGACGCTGCTTATTCTCCTTTTGTTATTAATTTCACTCTTTCTCATGATAGTTATTTGTTTTATATAGATGTGTCTAATGTTGCTCGGTTTGTCACCATACAATCTCTCCCAACAGGTTGTCACGTCTTAGATCGTTTCCTTATGATCGGACGATATATATCAAGATTGATAAATATCGCCCGATATTTCATAGCGTAGTTATGTCTCGCCCGAATTGACACAGCTCTATCATGATGTCCTTAATATTAATCGATTTATTCTACTTGACAGGTTTACCCATACGTCTTTATATGTTCTTTTAACGTATTAATCGAGTCTCATGGGGTTTTATTATAGTGTATATTATTTGACTCATTATGATAAGCTTTTGGTCAACATACTAGTTTGCTCTTTGTCTCGGCCAATCCATCAGGACTGTCCGTTTCATATTTGCAGATCGTATCCAGTATCCTTTAACCAAGTCTCGTCTGTTAACTAATATCTGGTGCTCAACTTTTATTTTATTGCACCCATACCTTAAACTTATAATTACTGTACTAATTTTTCTCTGTACTTGTCAGGTTTTCTTAAGAATTATTTCTAGGGAAACTTCACACATTTTCCGAGGTAGATTACTTAACTTTACTTCTTTCCCTTGATTTTATTCTTTAATATTATTACTCATTTATGACGATTGACATTCTAAGTACCTTTTTACTCTCATTTTTCCTTCTGCTATTTCTGTTTGGGGGTTTTAGCACAGGGCCAAAAGAGAGACAAGGGTTTACGAAGTTTTCTCCTGCTTTCCTCCATCTCTCGTCTTCTTCCTTGATTCCTCTTTCTTTGATCATTTCTCCATATGGCGGCTTCTCCTCCTGCGTGGTTTCTCTCATGCTCTTTCGACCTCATAGATACAGAAGAAGTGGACTTACAGGCAACCTATGGTTTTCCTTCTTATATAATCCGTCCAACTCCTCATGAAGGTCCGCATCTCCCTCCTTTAGGGTGTATATCTATCTTCCGAGACCAAGTCCTACAGGGCTTTCGTTTTCCTCTTCACCCTTTTTTCTGTAATGTCAGCCGCTATTTTAATATCCCACTCAACCAGTTTGTCCCTCAATCCTTTTCCATTCTTATGGGTTTTATTGGGGCATCTAAACTGTTAGATTTCCCCTTGTCTCCACGTCTTTTTCATCACTTCTTCATTCCTCATCGCGTGGATGTTGGTAATTTTAAATTTCAATCATGTCCCAAGGCTATTTTGTTCAATCGCATTCTTCCTTAGGGGGAATGGTATCATAAATTTTTCTATATGCGTCTTCCTTCTCCCCCTCCGTTTCCTATTCAATGGATACATGACTTACCTCCACTTCCTAGCACCCATGATCTTATTGACGATCCCTCTGTTGCTTCTGTTCTACCTAAACTGAGGGGAGCATAATTCAGTTTGCCGCATCTAATTGTGGAGGGTTTAATGTTTCCTTTTGGAATAGGCAAGATTGACACCCCTTTGGATGGATCCTTTGGTGTGTAAAAACATCTCAATCCATATTTACTTATTAATACATCTCTTTTATAACAGTGTTCAATTCCTGTGTTTCAGCTGATGTTCTTCTTCCAGCCTTTATGTACAAGAATCCTGCCATGACTAAGTCTTTTGTAAATAATCTTGGAGAAGGGTGGTTATGCAACCGCCGATCGGATCCTAATTTTTCCACCTTGGGTTTACTATCTGAACAAGAATGACAGGTAGAGGCAGTTGCAACCATGGAAGAGGAAGAAGAAGAACCCTTTGTTACCTTAGTTAAAAAGTCAAATCTTACTGATGCTTCTCCCTTTAGTGATTTCTTTGGTACTTTTGTGCAAGATCCTCTTGTCCCGACGCCCATTTCTCTCGAGAGAGGTAAGGCACCGATAACTCCAACCCATATTATCTCTAATCCCACTCTTAGGATGATGAGACCCGGTCTACTTATCCTTTCTTCTTCTATTATTTCAGCTCCCTCTGCTTCTACTTCTGAGACGGTCGTTATCCCTTCTGGGTCCTTTGCATCTTTGGCATTGGCCTTGCCTACCTTGGCTTCTAGGCCTCGAGCAAAACGGACGCCTTGCCGGAGAACTTCTCCTGGTGCCATTCCCTCGACTGTTAGTGTTCCCACAACTACATCAGCTCCCCCTACACTACCACCTTCTATTCCATCTAGCTCTTCCTCTGCTTCTCTTGTTTCTACTATTCCTTTCCCTGCTATTGCCTCCTCTTCTTCTTTGCCTCCTGCTTTCTCCCTTCCCCGTCCTTTATTTAAACAGGCTGCTGGTTTACCTTCTCAATTGGGACAACCCTCTAGTCCGCCTAGCTATGGTTCCTTGCAACTACAAGGTCTATTAGCCGAATCTTGGATGCAGGGTTACGAACAACTAAGAGGCCTTAGTCTTCCACATCGAGCTGATCGCCATAGTCGTCAGATAGTGGCTGTAAGTATTTCTAGTTATATGTTATCAACTTTGTACCTTCATCTTTAACTTACATCACCCTTTTGTTTAGTTTCTTGCTTCAAGTCTTCATATCGACCAGCTACTTACAGCTAAGGACCACGAGAACAATAAATTAAAAGCTCAACTGGAGGCGTTGAAGGCTACTTCACCTTCTTCCAACAGTGATATGGTTCAGTTGCAAGAGAAAGTGACCTCACAAAATCAACAGTTGGGGACCTTGAAACAAGAATTGGAGGAGTGTCAGCAATTATTGAAAGATAAAGAGATTGCCAGAAGAACTTTAGAATTACAGGTGGATCGGCTACATTCTGGTCTTTGATTAGAGATTGCTTTAAAAGAAAAAGCTCTCTCAGATGCTTCTCAAAAAAGTCTTATTTTAGAGAAAGCAGAGAAGCTTCATAATGCATGTCTTTCTGACCAAGCTCAGGACTTAGCCTCTCATGATTTCATTCTCCTACAGGAACAAGAGCAGAGGAAAGCTCAAGAGGTTGAATTATCACTGCTCCAGAAGGAATTGGAACAGCTTAAATCAGAAAAGGATGTTTTGAAAGAACAAAACACAAAACTGCAAGCTGATTTCCAAAGTTATAAGGAGCAAGAAAAGAGTCGGTGGGAAGAGTGACGACAGACTTATTTAAAGTCTTCAGCATTTGCCCAAGAATTTGTCCGCAGGATAGTGGGTGCTTTGAATCATTTCGTATCAGGAGTTCTTCAACAACTAAAAGAGGGTGGTTATCTACCCAAGGAATCCCCCTTTCTTTCATAAATCGTCGCAGGCTTAACAAAGAACTGCCCGCAGATTTGAAAGGTCCTTTTCCGAATGTTTAAGGAGATTATTCATAAAAGGCTTGTAATATAAGGACTGATAACGAAAAGAGGTGCAATTAAAGCTTGGTAATTAAGTACTTGTAATATATAAGAAATTTTTGATACTTACTTGCTTCTTTATTATGCTGGTTTGAGAATACCCCTTCTGGAATGCTTTTGAGTATTAAGTATAAGCTTTATTCGAGAATTCCTTGCTCATCTCGTGAAGTTAAGCCTTGTTCTGTTGAATCCCTCTGCAGATAACATCTGGTGTACTTCATAATTCCGAAAGAATGCATAATTCCAATTGATTTCTAGATAAAGAACTGTATAAAATTCCTGAGTTCTGAGCTGAATATATTACTCCAGGCGAATTTTAAATAAAGACTTCTAGATGGATAGGCTTCCAAATGAATAATGTATCATATGCCTAGCATCTCTTTTTGAATCCTGGCTTCATGTCTGTATAATCCCGGTCGATTAGGCTTCGAAACTATAAGATTTCTTACTCGATTGCGTTCTGCGGTGGTTTAGAGTCTCCGGTTCCTCCCATAAAGACCCGTCCGAGTTATTTCATGGGATTTCCCGATCGACTTATGCTTCTATGATAGTTTAGAGTCTCCGGTTCCTCCCTTGTGGAGGGTGTGTGGAGCCTACCCCCGGGACCTTTCATGGTAAATAGCATTAAAATGATAAAAGTTAGAACCATCATGCTTTTTACCATAATGTAAAGGGGTAGGCTCAATAAATGTTACCTTCTTCTTTACCTTGGAGGCTCCCCCTTGCCTAGTGCCTCCTTGAGCCTTGACCACCTTCTTCCCCTTGGGGCATTGACTCCGGTAATGCCCCTTTTGATTGCAAGAGAAGCATATGATATGCTCCTTGCTCTTCTTTGTCCCGGGGGTGGTCTCCTTGGGCTTCTCCTTGCCCTTTTTCGTCACTTGACCCTTCTTCTTGGCCAAGTTGGGACACTTGCTCTTGTAGTGCCCACTTTCCCTACACTCAAAACATATTATATGATTTTTATTTTTAATTGAAACATTTATACCTTCTTGTGTAGGGATGACACTTGCTCCTCCATTTGCTATTTCTTGAATTTCGGAGGTGGCACCATCTTCTTCTTCTTCACTTGACCCGGATGTAGAAGCTTCTCCTTCTTCTTGATCCGGCGTCACCAAGGATTGCTCCCCCTCAATCCTAGAGGTGGAGGCTTCATCATCTTGAATGTGAAACAAGGAGTATGCTCCCTCCTTGTTCCCTTCGGTGCATTCCCTTGAGGATGAAGCTTCTTGGATTTCCTCTTCTTCGGAGATTGAGTATCTCTCAACCTCGGGGTCCTCCTCTTGGTCTTGCTCCAAAGAGTCACCCTCTTTGGATTCTTCATGATCTTGTACAGTGGAGGGGATCTCTTCATGAAGCTTGGCCAATTTGCTCCAAAGCTCCTTGGCATCTTCGAATTCTCCAACTCGAGCCAAGATGTGGCTAGGCAATAAGTTGACCAGAAGCTTGGTCACTTTGTCATTTGCCTCGCCCCTTTGAATTTGCTCTGAGCTCCATCTGCTTTTCTTTAGAAGCTTGCCCTTGGAGTTTGTTGGAGCTTTGAAGCCTTCCATTAGAGCAAACCATTGCTCTATCTCCATCATAAGAAAATTTTCGATTCTTGATTTCCAAGAATCGAAACTCGTAGAAGTGTATGGTGGAGCCACCCTTGTATCAAATCCAAGTCCATCTTGGAATTGCATCTTGAAGTTGAGCTTCTTGAATTCTTTGACTTTGATGAATTTGCTCCAACTTCTTCACCCTCTAGCTTTTGTTGTTATGCTTGACCCTTCCGGCGATGATTCCGGTGAAGAGCGGCCTTGCTCTGATACCACTTGTTAGGACCAAAAGTAGATAGAGGGGGGGGGTGAATAGCTCGTCGCGTGCTCGTTGCTCGGTATTGCTTGTTTCTTCAAGAATGCGCAGCGGAAAATACAGAAACAAACACAAACACGCTAACACTAGGATTTTACTTGGTATCCACCTCACAAGAGGTGACTAATCCAAGGATCCACACCAACGCACACACCCTCCACTATGAATAACACTCCTTTATGGTAACTACCAAAGGCGGAGAAGCCCTACAACACTCTCAATACAAGAAGAAGAAAGGGAAATACAAGTTAAGCAAAAGCTTACAAGATGTGCCGTAAAAACCCTAACCCTAACTTCTTCCTCTTGCAATAGATCCGCCTCTTGACTTGGAAAGCCTCCAAGAACCTTCAAGAACTGGCGATCACGTGCTTGTAGAGAGCTGTGGAGGAGCTGGAATGAATCTGAGAAGAGCTCGTAAAGAGATGCCGAAGACCACGCTCGCTGGCTTTAAACCCGCGCAGCGGTCGGATCCCGATCGATTTGAATGTTCCCAATCGATCGGGAGGCTTTGGATCGATCCACGGATCGATCCGGGCGCCTGCTCGAAAGCGCTGGATCGATCCACGGATCGATCCGGCGCTTATCGAAGCGGCCGCGTCCCAATCGATCCACCGATCGATTGGGACATCTGAATCGATCACGGATCGATCGATTCAGGCTCACCGATCGATCCAGCGATCGATCCAGATCTGAATCGATCCGCAGATTGATCTAGAACTTGGTTTTTGTCCAAAACCAAGTCCCAAACATCCCTAACCAACATTCGGTCAACCTTGACCTGTTGGTATATCATGCCTAGCATCTAGTCACTCCCTTGACCTGCTAGGACTCCCTTACCAAGTGTCCGGTCAATCCCTTTGACCCACTTGGACTTTTCTCTGTGCCAAGTATCCGGTCAATCCCTTTGACCTACTTGGACTTTTCTTTCATGCCAAGTATCCAGTCAATCCTTTGACCTACTTGGACTTCCCAGCACCAGATGTCCGATCATCCTTGATCCATCTGGATTTTCCCTTGCCTGGCTTCACTCACCAGGGCTTTCACCTAGCTTCACTCACTAGGACTTTCACCTGGCTTCACTCACCAGGATTTTCACCTGGCTTCACTCACCAGGATTTCCATCTGCCTAGCTTCACTCACCAGGACTTTCATTTTGCCTAACATCCCAGTTAGGACTTCCCAGTCAAGTATCCAGTCAACCTTAACCTACTTGACTCTTCTTCAATCAATATCTTATTGTCAAACATCTAAACCTAAACCAAGACTCAGCTTGGTTACCCAGGTCAACCTTGACCTGAGGGATATTGCACCAACAATCTCCCCCTTTTTGATGTTTGACAATACCACAATAACACTTACAATCCCATATGTAAGTTAGGCTAATCCCATAGCCTCCTTCTTCATGCCACTAGGTAATGAAAGCATAAATTAAGCTCTTCATTCTCCCCCTAAGAGGGCAAACTCCCTCTAGGTAATGAAAGCCTAACTTACTCCCTTTCATGAGTCCTTTCATTCTCCCCCTATGACCTTCCCATAGGTAATGAAGGACTAAGCTTAACCATACATTCTCCCCCTATTGGCACACATCAACCCATCATTGGACACACATCAACCCATGCTCCAATTCTGGGCACACTTCAACAAATCCATTTGTTGAAGACTCTCCCCCTGAAGAGTTGCTCATCGTTGTTCACAACATCACTCGTTGTGATCAACACGATAATGAAGGTCCCATACCCTTCATTTATCCTTAACTTCTCCCTCAATGTTGACAAATACCCAACCTTGAGCATTTTCAACCACTTGAGTGTCCACTTGAAATAATGAGGATATCCACTCCCCATTTTTCCCATTTCAAGTTTAAATGCTCAACATTGAGCAAGTTCACAACAGAAGGTTAACCACCTTCCAAGGTTCATGAAAAATAATTTTCATGTCTTTAAAGAGTCCCTCCCCCTAAAGACATGGTGGTAACTTCTGTCATTGCACCAACAATGACTTGGAATCCCTAAACCTTTAGGAAACCCAAATTTAGAAGTTTTGAGGTTCAAATATTCAAAATTTGAAACAACCTCAACCGAAACTTCTACTTAGTCTTCGTTAACCAATCCATCCTTGTTTTCAACATGAAAACACCCTTTGTATGTATACAAATGTATTTAAAGGGTTTGGAATGGTTACCTAGACTCAAAGAGGTTCAAAGATGCTGAAATCAGGTCTTCCCAGCCAAAACCAGCAACTTGGATCGATTGAAGTTGGGTTCCAATCGATTGAACCTTTCTAAATCGATCCACGGATCGATTCAGACTCCCTGGATCGATCGGCTGATCGATCCAGCGAGCTTCTGCTCGCGGGAATTGCCGTTTGAATCGATCCATGGATCGATTCATGGAACTCCAATCGATCCATGGATCGATCGGAGCTCTGATAGTTGCTGAAATTCCATTTCAGTCAACTTCAGAAACCCCTAGAAAATTCTACAAAAATCCAAAAATTATGAAATTTCGTGTAGACATTATTTAGGGCATACTTAATCATGGAAAAATAGCTTTCTATGAAAATACATCATATTTTCAAAGATTGACACAAACTTGAAAGCTTGCAAAAACTTTAGTGTTTTTCTTCAAGTTTGTGTCTAACTATTCAATGGTGATTACTATCAAAAGATAGCCTTCACCAAGGTTTTCCAAAAACATTTTAAAAACATTTTCAAAACCAATATCCCATCATGTTCCTTGGGCATAATGCACATGGCTTGTACATTAGCTTTCCCAATGATGGGAAAACACATAACTATGTGTTTTGATGAACTTAAAACTCAAAAGAATGCACTAAATCAACATCTTGAGTTTTGTTCATCATCCTAACATCTCACTTGTATATAATATGCACTAAAACACATATAAGTCACCTTATAGGTCTTTGTGAGATGTAAGATTTTGGTTTTGCCCTATTCTAGGGATCATGCATATCTATCTAGGCATTTTGAGAGGTAGACATCCACAAAGGATGTTACTTGTTGATTTACTTGTTAAACAAATGTCACTTGTTTATTCCACCTGTTTTAAACAAATGCCACTTGTTTAACTAATGCCATATGTCCTTAATTTTTTTTTTTTTTTTGAGAGGCGCTCTTATTTTTCATTATAAGAAATTTTTTTTTTTTTAAAGAAATAAACATAATGCATGATAATGTTATGGCATACATCAAAATAAAATAGCTTTCAAAAGAAAGATTCCTATAACTACATGATGTATGTATGGCATGACATGGTATTTTTGTATTTTTCATGATAAGTCATGAATGCAAAATACAAATAAGATTAAATATGATGTCATGGCATATTATGAGCAAACAATCATGGCAAGGTTTAGCATAAATAAAATATACCTAGATTACCTATCTAAGTATCGTTAATCTTAGCTAATCCTAAGACTTAAACCCTAGCTTGCCCAAAGTGCTTCAAGAAAATGCCAAAGCCTAAGTTTGCATTTCTTATTCCCTTGATTAATTTATGCCAATTAAAATGAACATGTCCTCAAATGTTGGCATATTCCATTTTTCCTCAAGAGCAGCACTTTTAAATTTAAGGCCCGGATTGCCTTAAATTGCCTAAGAACATACCAAAAACCCAACTTGATAGTTCTTATTAATTTTCCAATATGTGCCATTTAAGATTAAAATCAAATCTTCCACCATTAGGCACATTTTACTCTTTCACGGAGTAAATAATAGGTCCATTTCATTTTCAAAGGTTAACTAAACCTTGAAAATGCTCCTTGAGTGTCAATTTCCTCAAAGTTGGGTTAACTACCCTTCTAATCGGAGTTGACACTCTCTAACCCATCTATGGGGTAGAGAAGATGCTCCTAGGAACCCAACACCTATTGGTGCTCCTTGGATGCTCTAGGTACTCACTAGGGATAACTTCCCTAGATACCTTCCTAGTGACCTTGTTGGGCTTCTTAGAAGCCTTGGTCACATTTTCTAGGTCAACTCTAGGGATAACCTCCCTTGTGACCTTGTTTGTGACTTTCTTAGACTTCTTAGAAGTCTTAATCACATTTATTGCAAAAATACTCTTAGGGATGACTTCCCTAGTATTTTTGGCTTGACCACTAGACCTAGGGTTTGTTCCATAGCTATATGGAACTCTGTGGTAAGAGGGCACATCCTTCTTAGCCTTTGGTTTGTATCCCAAACCTCTATGGCCATTAGATGACCTTTGTGCTCCTAGACCTAGGTTATGCTCATTTTGCCCTAATAGGATATTTTCCATCCTTTTTAGGGTCTTTTCCATTTTATCAAGTCTTGACCTCAAGACTTGATTTTCTCTCACTAAGTCCTTAGTATTTGACCCATGAGCATTTTTGTTTCTAGGCTTGTATCTAAAATCCTTAGAGTTTACGCCTAGATTTTTACCAACAATCCTAGCCTTAGGTGTAGTAGTTTTAGCATGAAAAGCTATATGTTTTTCTTTAACACTATCATGCTTTCTATTTTCATGGTAAATAGCATTAAAATGATAAAAGTTAGAACCATCATGCTTTTTACCATAATGTAAAGGGGTAGGCTCAATAAATATTACCTTCTTCTTTACCTTGGAGGCTCCCCCTTGCCTAGTGCCTCCTTGAGCCTTGACCACCTTCTTCCCCTTGGGGCATTGACTCCGGTAATGCCCCTTTTGATTGCAAGAGAAGCATATGATATGCTCCTTGCTCTTCTTTGTCCCGGGGGTGGTGTCCTTGGGCTTCTCCTTGCCCTTTTTTGTCACTTGACCCTTCTTCTTGGCCAAGTTGGGACACTTGCTCTTGTAGTGCCCACTTTCCCTACACTCAAAACATATTATATGATTTTTATTTTTAATTGAAACATTTATACCTTCTTGTGTAGGGATGACACTTGCTCCTCCATTTGCTATTTCTTGAATTTCGGAGGTGGCACCATCTTCTTCTTCTTCACTTGACCCGGATGTAGAAGCTTCTCCTTCTTCTTGATCCGGCGTCACCAAGGATTGCTCCCCCTCAATCCTAGAGGTGGAGGCTTCATCATCTTGAATGTGAAACAAGGAGTATGCTCCCTCCTTGTTCCCTTCGGTGCATTCCCTTGAGGATGAAGCTTCTTGGATTTCCTCTTCTTCGGAGATTGAGTATCTCTCAACCTCGGGGTCCTCCTCTTGGTCTTGCTCCAAAGAGTCACCCTCTTTGGATTCTTCATGATCTTGTACAGTGGAGGGGATCTCTTCATGAAGCTTGGCCAATTTGCTCCAAAGCTCCTTGGCATCTTCGAATTCTCCAACTCGAGCCAAGATGTGGCTAGGCAATAAGTTGACCAGAAGCTTGGTCACTTTGTCATTTGCCTCGCCCCTTTGAATTTGCTCTGAGCTCCATCTGCTTTTCTTTAGAAGCTTGCCCTTGGAGTTTGTTGGAGCTTTGAAGCCTTCCATTAGAGCAAACCATTGCTCTATCTCCATCATAAGAAAATTTTCGATTCTTGATTTCCAAGAATCGAAACTCGTAGAAGTGTATGGTGGAGCCACCCTTGTATCAAATCCAAGTCCATCTTGGAATTGCATCTTGAAGTTGAGCTTCTTGAATTCTTTGACTTTGATGAATTTGCTCCAACTTCTTCACCCTCTAGCTTTTGTTGTTATGCTTGACCCTTCCGGCGATGATTCCGGTGAAGAGCGGCCTTGCTCTGATACCACTTGTTAGGACCAAAAGTAGCTAGAGGGGGGGTGAATAGCTCGTCGCGTGCTCGTTGCTCGGTGTTGCTTGTTTCTTCAAGAATGCGCAGCGGAAAATACAGAAACAAACACAAACACGCTAACACTAGGATTTTACTTGGTATCCACCTCACAAGAGGTGACTAATCCAAGGATCCACACCAACGCACACACCCTCCACTATGAATAACACTCCTTTATGGTAACTACCAAAGGCGGAGAAGCCCTACAACACTCTCAATACAAGAAGAAGAAAGGGAAATACAAGTTAAGCAAAAGCTTACAAGATGTGCCGTAAAAACCCTAACCCTAACTTCTTCCTCTTGCAATAGATCCGCCTCTTGACTTGGAAAGCCTCCAAGAACCTTCAAGAACTGGCGATCACGTGCTTGTAGAGAGCTGTGGAGGAGCTGGAATGAATCTGAGAAGAGCTCGTAAAGAGATGCCGAAGACCACGCTCGCCTGCGGCTTTAAACCCAGCGGTCGGATCCCGATCGATTTGAATGTTCCCAATCGATCGGGAGGCTTTGGATCGATCCACGGATCGATCCAGCGCCTATCGAAAGCGCTGGATCGATCCACGGATCGATCCGGCGCTTATCGCGCGAAACACCCAATCGATCCACGATCGATTGGGACATCTGAATCGATCCACGGATCGATCCGTGGATCGAGTCCGGTCGGATCGATCCACCGATCGATCCTGATCCGGATCGATCCACGGATCGATCCGAACTTGGTTTTGTCCAAAACCAAGTCCCAAACATCCTAACCAACATTCGGTCAACCTTGACTGTTGGTATGTCATGCCTAGCATCTAGTCACTCCCTTGACCTGCTAGGACTCCCTTACCAAGTGTCCGGTCAATCCCTTTGACCCACTTGGACTTTTCTCTGTGCCAAGTATCCGGTCAATCCCTTTGATCTACTTGGACTTTTCTTTCATGCCAAGTATCCAGTCAATCCTTTGACCTACTTGGACTTCCCAGCACCAGATGTCCGATCATCCTTGATCCATCTGGATTTTCCCTTGCCTGGCTTCACTCACCAGGGCTTTCACCTAGCTTCACTCACTAGGACTTTCACCTGGCTTCACTCACCAGGATTTTCACCTGGCTTCACTCACCAGGATTTCCATCTGCCTAGCTTCACTCACCAGGACTTTCATTTTGCCTAACATCCCAGTTAGGACTTCCCAGTCAAGTATCCAGTCAACCTTGACCTACTTGACTCTTCTTCAATCAATATCTTATTGTCAAACATCTAAACCTAAACCAAGACTCAGCTTGGTTACCCAGGTCAACCTTGACCTGAGGGATATTGCACCAACATAGAGTCTCCGGTTCCTCCCATGAAGACCCGTCCGAGTTATTTCATGGGATTTCCCGATCGACTTATGTTTTGTGATGGGTTAGAGTCTCCGGTTCCTCCCATGAAGACCCGTCCGAGTTATTTCATGGGATTTCCCGATCGACTTATGTTTTGTGATGGTTTAGAGTCTCCGGTTCCTCCCATGAAGACCCGTCCGAGTTATTTCATGGGATTTTCCGATCGAATTATGCTTTATGAAAAAATATGAGGTTTGTACTAACCTTGTGACAGTTTCCAAAGCTTCTAAGTTCTTGAAGGGAGTCGCGTAGGCTCTTAGGGTTCCCCCCTGTAGATTGCTTGAAATAGATAATGAAATTTCCCTTGAAATTTATCAATCTGTATGAATCACACTTATTTCCGTGGCGGTATTTGTCTTGCTTGACTTTTATTAAAAGAAATAGAATACATAAGCTGTGGGTATACTTGTCCTCAGTTACCAAGGACCTCGAATAATTGTGAGTTGCTTCTCCATACATATTCTTGAGGAGTGTGATGCAATTAGGTTCGATAAGTCTGTAAGTGATTTGCACTCCATGGACGTTCTAGAATCCTTCCTTCAGTATCTTGAAGATAATATGAACCTGATGTGAGTTTTTCTATTACTTTGTAAGGTCCTCCCCATTGTGGTGCTAACTTACTGACATCTCCGACAAGTTTAATTCGCTTCCATACCAAATCTCCTACTTGGAAAAATCTGGGGATGACTCTTTTGTTATAGTTTTGTCTCATCCGTTGTCGATATGATGCCAGACGAGTAGCCGCTTTATCTCTAACCTCCTATATTAAATCTAGCTCCATGAGTCGCCGACCCTCATTGTCTCCATCATATAATTGTCTTCTGTCAGATTCTACTCCCACCTCGATGGGAATTATTGCTTCTCCTCCATAAACTAATCGAAAGGGAGTGATTCCTGTAGCCTCTCGAGGCATAGTACGATATGCCCAAAGGACGCTGGGTAATTCATCTACCCAGCTACCTCCAACATGATCCAGTTTGGTCTTTAAACCTCTTATGATTTCCCTATTGGTAACTTCTGCTTGACCATTACTTTGCGGATAAGACACAGAGGTGAAGGCCTGAGTAATGCCGTAACTGTTGCACCAGTCTAATATCCTGTCCCCTTGGAATTGCCTTCCATTATCAGAGACCAATTTATGAGGAATGCCAAACCGGCAGATTATATTTTTCCATAAAAATTTAATAACTGTATCTTCAGTAATTCGAGCAAGTGGTTCTGCCTCCACCCATTTAGAAAAATAATCCACCGCTACTAATAAGAACCTTCTTTGTGCAGCTACCATAGGAAACAGACCCACTATGTCCATGCCCCACTGATCAAAGGGACATGCAACTATAGAGGTTCTCAATAATTGTGTAGGATGATATGAGATATTCTGATGTTTTTGACAAGAAATACAAGTTCTTACCAACATGTTAGCATCTTCATGTAGAGTAGGCCAAAAATATCCTGCTAGTAGAATTTTACGAGCCAAAGATCTTCCTCCGATATGGCTACCACATGAACCTTGATGGACTTCTCGTAAAATAAACTGTATATCTTCCGTGCCAATACACTTGAGCAAAGGTCTAGAAAAATCTCTTTTATATAACTGCTCTCCTACCATAGTGTATTGAGCAGCTCTTTTCTTGAATACCCTTGCCTGTTCTATATCAATGGGGAGAATACCTTGCTGCAAATACAATATGATTTGAGCTCTCCAATCACCTCGAATTTCGGGTTCGGCCTGTCTTTCAATACAAGATATTAACAGGGTTTGTTCTACGGGCCGATCTAGACTCCATGGCACTATAGCATAGGCCAACTTAGCCAGTTCATCTGCCACTTGATTTTCAGATCTAGGAACCTTTTGTATATTTACTTCTTGAAACTGGGACTTCAACTTATCAAATGCTTCAGCATATAACTTAAGCCTGTCATTATTAATTTCAAAATTACCTGATAGTTGTTGAGCTGCTAATTGAGAATCGGAATAAATAAGGACTCGAGCCGCCCCTATATGTAACTTGGTTACCAGGATTTATAAACTCTAATACTTAAGCCTGGAGGTTTGGAGTTCGAATCCTGGGGGAGGCAAAAAATCCACTGCCAGGGGTGGAAAGTCCTAGTGAGTAACGGCACGGCCAAGGGTCGTCGGTCGACGACATGAGAGGTCGCCAAATGGGCCGACGACATAAGGGCCGACGGTCGACGACCCGAGGATCGCCAAATGGGCCAAGAGGGCCGGGTCGTTACAAAACTTCTCTTCCTTTTTTCTAAAACCATGAAGATGGTTAAAAAAAAGGAAAGTTTTAAAACTTTTAAAACTCTCTATTAAATCATGTGGCCTAATTCAAATAAGGAAAGCTTTTAAAATTAGAATCTCTCTTTATAAACTTGTAGTTTTCTACAAAGAGAAGATTTTAAAAATTCAAAACACTCCTCTTATTTGAATTAATTATGGTCGGCCCCTACTTGCTTGATCAACAAGCAAGAGGGCTGACCCTCTTAAGGTGATGGTGGCCGGCCATTGCTTGGTCACCAAGCAATGGGCCGGCCTCCTTCTTGGTCACCAAAAAGGGTTTTTATTTGGATGGACTTGAGGTACTAATGAGGCTACGACAGAGACCTAGAAGAGAAATTGGTTTTGGCCTTCCGATGAGCTTGAGTATCCCGTGTTCGCCCCGAACACACAACTCAAGTTCATCAACAATAACTCATTCCACTAGAGAGTTATTATTGCACTACCACACCAATCCCAAATTACATTTATGGGCTCCTTCTTATCATGAGTGTGTTAGTCTCCATGTGTTTAAGATAACGAATGTCTACTAATTAAGTAAATTACTGAAAACTCACTTAATTAATATCTAAGTCCATGAGTAGTACCACTCAACCTCATTGTCATGTCGGACTAAGTCCACCTGCAGGGTTTAACATGACAATCCTTATGAGCTCCTCTTGGGGACATTCTTAACCTAGATTACTAGAACACAATTTTCTTCTATAATCAACAACACACACTATAATTAATATCATTTCCCAACTTATCGAGCCTATTGATTTATCAAGCTAAATCTCACCCTTTGATAAGTTAAAGAAATAGATACTAAATATATATGCTTGTTATTATATTAGGATTAAGAGTACACACTTCCATAATAACTAAGGTCTAGTTCTTTTATTAAGTCAGTATAAAAAGAACTTACCTAAAATAGTCCTACTCAATACACTTAGAGTGTACTAGTGTAATTTATTAGTCAAGATAAACTAATACATAATTACACTACGACTATACCAATAGTTTGTTCCTTTCCATCTTAGTCGTGAGCAACTGTTTATAATTTATAAAGAGTTGATAACATGATCTTCTGTGTGTGACACCACATACCATGTTATCTAGTTTATAAATTAATTGAACAACTATATTTAACAAATAAATATAGACATTTGACCAATGTGATTCTTTTATTTCAAAAATAAATGTTTACAAAAGCTAGGCCTTTAGTATACACTCTAACAGGCTTCACTCACCAAGACTTTTCAATTGCCTAGGTTCACTCCCCAAGACTTTCCAATTGTCTGACTTCACTCATCAAGACTTTCCAATTGTTTGACTTCACTCATCAAGACTTTCCATCTGCTTGATTCCACTCACCAGGACTTTCCTCATTTTCACTCACCTGGACTTCTCACACCAAGTTTCCTGTCAACATTGGCCCACTTAGTTTTTCTTCTTCTGCTAGCCATCCCGTTGGTCTTACCCTTGCCTCACCTCCAGTTAGAACTTTCCCAATCAAGAATCCAATCAATCTTGACCTACTTGTCTACTCTCTCATATTAAACTAGCTAACCTTTGACTAGTGGAGAATCATACCAACAATCTCCTAATTGAATAATTGTACATGCAATCTCTATATATTATCAAATATCAAAACTTAAGCTTAAGTCAAACTAGTCAAATTTGACCTAGGGAAAATTGCACTAACATAGGTGTGAAGTATGGTGAGATAAATGAGAATTCATCTATATTGTGGCATAGACGCTTAGGGTACATCTCTAAACAACACCTAGAAAGATTAATATTACTATGAATTCTTGATTCCTTTGATACGTCATATTTTAGAATCTGCATTGAGTATATCAAAGGAAAAATGACTAACAAAAGTAATAAGGGTTAAAGGTAGAGTGATGGTATATTAGGGCTTATACATAAGGATATGTGTGGATCATTCCCTATGATTTCTTGGAATGGTCAAATATACTTTATAAGCTTTATAGATGATTATTCTTGATACAGATACATCTACCTTATTTATAAGAAGTCTCAATCCTTGGACATGTTCAAAATCTTCAAAGATGAAGTAAAAAATCAACTTGGTAAGAAGATTAAGGGCGTGAGATCAGACCGTGGTGGTAAATATTATAGTAGATCTAACAGATCAGGTGAAAATATCCTGGACCATTTACGGATTACCTTGTTTAGTGCGATATCGTAGTGCAATACCCCATGCCTAGGATACCTTAAATGAATGGTGTAACATAGCGACGAAACTAGACCCTTAAGGACATGGTCAGAAGTATGATTGTATTTTTCTTCTCTACCAGAGTCCTTGTGGGGTGAGACACAATACTATGATTTATTTACTCAACAAAGTTCCTAGTAAGACGATAACAAAAATCCCATATGAGTTGTGGATAGGTAGAGTGTCTAGTCTTATACATCTTTATGTCTAGAGTTGTCCAACATAAGCTCAACTCTATACATCTAATGAAAAAAAATTGGACTCAAAAATCATCAGTTATATATACATTATTAACGTATCGTAATAATAACATAATTTCATAGTCAAAATCAGCCCGGTCAATTGTTGCTTCCAATTGCTTGGTCAGCCAAACTGTTAAAAATGTTTTATTGTTTTATTATTTTATTTTTTAAAAGAGAAAGATATTTTTTTAAAAAAAGTGCACTTTTTAATAAATACAAAAGTTGAATATTTTTTTAGGTATCATTGAAAATTGAGTGCCCCATTTTTTTTAATTTTCTCTCTCTTCATCGAGTGGTGGAAAAGATATCTGAATTACTTTTAAAAAAAATGAAAACGAACGATGATTATACGAGTCCTCCTGTCTAAACGGGTTAATGTCCAGATGCATCGTTCAAACTGTAAATTTAAAGTCTTATTCAATATGGAAACGTTTGCATGAAGCGTCATCCATTCTATATCCGATTTGATACTGATATCTTGAATAGAAGAGATCATCTGCAAGCCAGAAGTCAGCCAGCCAGCCAGCCAATGAATTAAGATATATATATCAAGTGTTTCAGTTTCAGTGAAACTAAGCCTCTGACTGGGCCGTACGTATTCCCAACGCATATCTCGCTGTGTGCTCGCTACTGTATCTACGAGTCTACGCTGCATGTTTTGAATGCTGATCGTTCCAGAATCATATCTTTTAGGAGATATCATGCAATCTTTTCTTCCCCCGATTTACATAAGATATGATGTGATCGAGCTGTCTTGACCTGACCATCCACAAATTAAATTTAGACAGGGAGTTCCCAAAGAAATCAAGAGTCCGGAGCAGAGCAGGAAATGTCCAAGACTCCAAAGCAAAAAGTGAATCATCCATATCTTTGAAAAATCTCTTATCTAGAAGCCAACAATTATTGATTCGACCACGGTGTCACGAGCAATGTTTTCAGCAATTATTTACCCTAGAAACATCCCACGGATTATCAGAATTCACTTTTCACGGTAATTTAAGAATTTGAAGTTCGAAAGTCAATTACGATATATTATAAAATATTTTTCTCTACTAAACAATGGATCTAAATATATTCATCTAGATGAACTATACCAATTTTTTAAAAAAATTGAGACTTTCTGTAAAATTGTAACCTTAACCGTTTGAAGTCAGCCAAAAGAGACCACCGTCATTGTAAAAAAAAAAAAAACTTAAAATAAAATATTAGATAATATCGTTCAAGCGGTTCAGTATTATTAACCCATGGTAAGTCACGGGAAATTATAATTAGAATTGACCAATAAAATGCCAGTTAGTGCTATTACAGTATAGGAAGATATCCTTGGTTTAACTCAGGTGTCTTTTTCTCTCTCGTTTGTTTTTATGCAGGTATTCACGCCTTAATTGATAGTCAAGGTATAATGAGATGGGCTTTAATTGTTAGTTATGGTAGCGTTGTGCACCAAGACTAACGGTCAATTTGGGAGGGGAGGGGAGGGGAAGATGATAAGGGGAAGAGAAATTTTTAATTCCATTCATTTGGGAAGGAACCAGTTAAGGAGATAAAGGAGAAGGCAGGGTAAGTTTGAACCTTGTGAGGGGAAAAGAGACTGAATTTTTTACACCCCAAATTATTTGGAGTGTAAGGAAAGGAAAGAGAAATCCAAATAAAATTTATTTCAATTTTATCCTTGAGCCGTAAGAACTTGAGAGAGAATGGTTAGACGTCTCCACTTCGCCACCTACCATGCACATAGTCGGCACGCCCACCTCCGACAGTCCCACCGTCACATCGAAAGGATCTGTGTCATCACACCTTCTTGAACCCGATGTCTTCCAAGAACTCTGTCATTAGGGGTGTAAATGAACCAAGCCGCTCGTGAGCTATTCGAATCTCGATTCGATAAAAGCTCGTTTGAACTCATTTAATGAGGCTCGTGGATAAACAAACCAAGCTGAAGTTTCACAATACTCTACTCGTTAGCTCATGAATACATTCATTAAGCTCATGAATCAATTTTTAAATAAAAAATAATAGTTTTGATATTGAATTTATAGATTTTACACATTACTTTTGAAAAATATAGATAAATATATTAAATTTATTTATTAGAATAAAATTATAAATTTTAATAAGAATATTATAATATTCTCTAAATATATAATTTAATTTTTAATAAATATTTAAATTTATAATTGATATTTATTAAACTCATTTAGGCTCGAATAAATTCGTGACTCATAAATATATTCGTTAAATAAAGCTCAAGCTTGGCTCGACTATAAACGAGTCAAACTCAAATATTCAAGAGTTCGGCTCGACTCGACTCGATTACATCCTTATTTGTCATGTCCTACATCAAATAGCTCCTATTTGCGATCACCACCAAAGGCCTCTTGCCGAACACCTTCGATGAGGGAAGGAGCCAGAGTTTGCGCTTTGAGCTCCTCTACTCGCCCTGCACCAGCAGGAGGTCCACCACCAGGATGCCGAGCATGTACTCGGACACGAAGGTGAGCATCTCTTGCACCATGTAACCCCACGGTGTTGACAGCACCACCAAGTGATTCATGCAGGTCCGCTGCCAAGAGATGGAGCTGTGGTCGAGGAATTGCAATGCGATGATTTTGGAAGTTCATTGAAATGAGAGATGAGAAGAAATGGAAAGGAGGGTTGCAGTGAGAAATGGAAGTCCATTGTTAAATTTACAATATTTGTTCATAAATTGAGGGAATTTTTGTAATTTTATACATTTACCCTTTGTTGCCCTTCCTTTCCATCCAAACAAGATAACACATGTTACGTCAATTAACCTTCCATCCCTTCCAAACTAGGGTAACATAAATACTTTATTTCCCTTCTCTTTTCCTTCTTTCTCCTTCCTTCACCTTCCGTTAATAAATCTTCCCTCACCCCATCCAAGCAAAGGCTTAAAGGTGAAGAGCTCGAATTTTATAAATTAGTGACAACAAAAAAAATAGTTATGGAAAATAATCTAGAATTGATTTCAATCAATCAAAATTTATCATATTTGAGATCATTATCAAAGATTGACAGCAAAAGATAATATTTCCATATTTTCAAGTTTATTATATTCACTACTACAATTATAATTATATGTCATATTTAATATTTTCATTATTAGTTAGATAATTTGTATAAATAAGTCTTTGGCTTCATCAATAATATTTATGATTCTCCACCAATCCACTCCTTATTTTTTTTCATACCGTTCTCCGTTTCTCTATTTTCATAATTAATTTCTCTTAATTATTGACGATTTTTTACTGTTGCTTTCTTTGTTGCTTTTTCTCCTTTCTCACGAACCGTACTAGTTTTGTTTTTCTCTCCTTTCTCTTCCTTTTCTCTTGACGCTATTCTCCTCTTAATTAGTCTTATTATTCTCTGTTGCTGTTTATCTCCATCGTAGCGAGTGCTTCTATTCACCATCGTTGACTTCCTAAGCCAACGCAGAAAAGCCCTCTTCTTTCTTATAGTCGTCGAAAAGTTACTCTGCCACCCACAACAAGTGGTCGTCGTCGTCCACCAAGCTTCTGATTTGCCGCTTTCGCTGGACAGCAAGGTTCCAGTGCCAAAGTATTATTTCCAGCCATCGAAAATTCTTCCAGCAAGGTCTATTACTATCAAGGGACAAGTTATTTATTTTCGATGTCAAATAGTCACCGACATCACGATGGTCATAAGCAAAGTTTAGACCGATGTCAAATTTGTTGCATCGTTTGTCATACTGGTATTCATTATTCTAAAAGATTTGATTGGTCTTATAGTCGAAAAAGATGTCAAATTTGTCTCATAGTTGAGCATATTGGTATTCAATGTCTTAAAAGATTTGACTCAAATTTTGCTGGTGGTCCTGCAACATTGGGACAACCAACTATTTCACAAGGAAAACCTGCATCTTCAAATCGATCATCTCCTAATATAGTTTCATTGACTCCTGAGAACCCAGGTTGACATATGGATTCTGGAGCAACTCATCATATTACATCGGAGTATGATATTCTCACAGAAGTTTTGCCTTATCATGGACTTGATATGGTACAAATAGGTAATGACTCTGGTTTACAAATTACTCACCTTGGAAACACATCCTTTCACTAATGTGCTCAAACTTTTCGTATGCGTAACACTCTTCATGTTTCTTCTATCACCAAAAATTTACTTTCTGTGCGTCAATTTGCTCTTGATAATAATGAATTCTTTGAATTTCATCCTCATCATTGTCTTGTGAAAGATCTCACAACATGAACTATTCTACTCCGAGGAAACATTAAAGACAGTCTCTATCATCTTCAACCCACTTATACTAATGCTTTTGTTGGAGAACGCACCGATAAATTCTCTTGGCATGCATGTCTTGGCCATCCATCTCTACGTCTTGTTTAGAATATCATTAATCAGTATAGTTTACCAATTTCTTTAGCATCCTCATCTCATTTATGTGATGCTTATATGAAAGCAAAAACTCATAAATTACCTTTTGTGTCTTCTACTTACCCCTCTAGTTTTCCTTTAGAAATTATTCACTCTGATGTGTGGGGTCCTACTCCTATTCTATCTAATCAAGGTTTTCTTTATTATATTATTTTTATTGATAATTTTAGTAAGTTTACTTGGATTTTTCCTATGAAAAGAAAGTTTGATCTCTTTGATATTTTTTGTCGTTTTCAAAAGCATGTTGAGCGTTATTTTAATCATAAAATACTCTCTTTTCATTCTGATTGAG
Source organism: Zingiber officinale (assembly GCF_018446385.1). NCBI lineage: Eukaryota > Viridiplantae > Streptophyta > Magnoliopsida > Zingiberales > Zingiberaceae > Zingiber > Zingiber officinale. The sequence goes on along the minus strand of NC_056005.1, from coordinate 25,823,831 downwards.
GAGGAGAGTATTAATCCCTTCAACGTCATCTTACCTCCTCAGACATCTTTCATCGAGTCTCTTATCCCCATACTCCTAAATAAAATGGATCTGCTGAGAGGAAACATCGTCATATAATTGAAACTGCCTTAGCACTTCTTAATCATGTCTCAATTCTACTTAAATTTTGAGATGATGCTATCCAAACCTCAGTATACCTTATCAATCATTTGCCTACTCCAATACTTCAAAACAAAAGACCCTTGGAAAGACTTTATAATCGCTCTCCGGATTACTCTTTCTTCGTATCTTTGGTTGTGCATGTTAGCCTTGGTTGCGACCTTACTCTAAACATAAATTAAACACTCGGTCTCAATAATGTGTTTTTCTTAGTTATAATAATTTGCATCATGGGTATCGTTGCCTACATATATCAATTGGGCTGATATATATATTTCTCGATATGTTACTTTTGATGAGTCTCTCTTTCCATTTCTAGTTGTTCCCTCAAACACTCCCTCAGATAATCAAGGCACTTTTCTGATTTCCCCTAATAGTATACCAGAACTATCACAGGTTGCTCCAACAAGACATATTCAAAGTACAAGGGAAGATGGAATTTTGGGCTCTTCTCCATCTCCACCAAATCTTGCAAACTCAACATCTGACAATGTTCCGCTCTCTAGCCCTGATTCCCATCAATCTGACCACTCATCTCTGAGTAGTTCCGATGATGATACTCCTCGTTGTATGCTTCCTCTAAGTCAGATTTATGCTCGATGTCCACCAATGTCCACCCTCTATCCTCTTCCACAAGCTCTAATTGCTTCTTCAAGTTTTGTTAAACCAACTAGCTTTACATAGGCAGTCAAAAACCCAAATTGGTGTGCTGCGATGGTGATAGAGTTTGATGCTCTTGTCTGTAATGAAACATGGACCTTAGTTCCTCGTATTTCGTCTATGAATATTGTAGGCTCTAAATAGATTTACCGAATTAAGTATCACGCAGATGGATCCATTGAACGCTACAAAACTTTCCTTGCTGCAAAAGGATTTGGTCAATAACCAGGTATTGACTTCAATGATACTTTTAGTCCGGTCATCAAAATTACAAATATTAGATTGTTACTGATTATAGCTATTAGCTACAATTGGCCGATACAACAATTAGATATTTCTAATGCTTTCTTTCACGGTCAACTTGAAGAAACTATTTTTATGGAGCAACCACCAGGTTTCATACACCAACAACTTTCAACCTATGTTTATAAACTTCAAAAATCTTTATATGATCTTCGACAAGCACCTCGTGTATGGTTTCATCGTCTAACTAATTGGCTTCACATTCATGGGTTTTCTAGATCAAAAGCTGACTCTTCTCTATTCTATAAATATAATGGAAATTTTTCCATATTTTTCCTAATTTATGTGGATGATATTTTAAGAACTAGTAGCGATCAAGAAGACATCACTTCTTTCCTCCATCTTCTTAATCAAGAGTTTCTGATTCGGGACCTCGAGAAGGCTCATTTTTTCCTTAGCATTGAGTTTCTTCCACATGCTGACGGTTGTCTTCTCTTTTAAAGCAAATATATCACTGGCTTCTTCAACAAACTAAAATGGATGGCGCGCGCCCTATCTCCACACCAATCATTGAAGGAGGTTTTAATGCTCTTTCTTCCTCTCCTTTAATGGCTGACCCCCAGATCTACTGAAGTATTATTGGTGCCCTATAATATGTCACCATTACACGACCTGACATTGCTTTCACAGTGAATCGTGCCTGCCAATTTATGCATTCTCTGAACGAGTACCATTGGGAAGGTGTTAAGAGAATTCTTCGTTATCTTAAAGACATGATTTTATTTTATATTGTCAGTCCTCACTAGAATTGAATGCCTATAGTGATGTAGATTGGGTTGGATCTCTTAAAGATAGATGTTCGACTAGTGGATATGCAAAATTTCTTGGATGAAATCTTGTTTCTTGGCTCTCAAAGAAGCAACCTACAGTCTCTCGCTCTAGTATTGAAGCTAAATACAAAGCTATCGCCAATACGGCATCCAAAATTATTTGGCTACAATCTCTTCTTTTAGAATTATATTTTTCTCTACCCGCTACACCCAAAATCTGGTATGATAATATAGGAACAACTTATCTTACGGCAAATCCAATCTTTCATGCTCGTACAAAACACTTGGAGATTGATTTTCATTTTGTTCACAAATGTGTGGCGACTCGACAACTTTTAGCTTCTTATGTCTCTATGGAAGATCAAATTGTTGATATATTCACCAAGCCATTATCTAGACAATGTTTTACTAAGATAGCAATCAAACTCAATGTTTGAGCACTCCCGTTAAGGTTGTCAAGGAGTAATGACAACAAAGAAAGCAGTTATGGAAAATAATCTTGAATTGATTTCAATCAATCGAGATTTATTATATTTGGCATCATAATCAAAGATTGGCAGCAAAAGATAATATTTCCATATTTCTAAGTTTATTATATTCACTACTATGATTATGATTGTATGCCATATTTAATATTTTCATTATTAGTTAGACAATTTGTATAAATAAGCCTTTGACTTCATCAATATGATCATGTAGAAATAATTATTTTCCTTTCTATTTATTTTCTCTATCAATTTTATCATAAACAACCTATTGTAAAGTAAGATAAGATTAGATATGTGTTGTGCTGCAAGCAACAATGTCACGCCCCGGAGGAGTCCCTACCAAGGAAATTTCGGCAACATCTCCCCTGTATAGGTGACAATCTGAAACTTATCTACAAAGCCCTCAGGGCTCACAAACCTCGGCCAACACGACTGGAATATATAATAGACAAAAATAAACAATCTACGCAGTTTATATAATTCAGCCTCCGGCTAACTACACCATAATTCACAACCACATAGTTTAATAAACCTATACCACTACTCGAGGAAAACACAACCCACAACGAAAAACCATCACAGCAGAAAAACAAAGGTAGTAGACCAAAACTCGATATAAAAATCCTCGAGTACAACCACATATCATAAGTATGTAGGAACATAACAAGAAAACCAAAAGTTCAAAGATAGAAAACCGTCGCGACTCAGGGTGGGTATTAGCGACTGGAACCTCCTGACAACTTCAACCTGAAATATAAAATATATCAACGGGGTGAGTCCAACACTCAGCAGATACCAAGCTGACATACATAGTAGGAAATAACCAATAGTAAGAATTATGCGTACAATTCCCTGGAATAATAATGGAAAATTTAAAACTGAAGGAAATGGGAGAAGTTGTACTCACCGGAACCTCCTATCAGAATAATAAGGTCCTCAGATAAAAAATGTCATATCTCCTGTATGCATGCCAATCATATGCATCCACTAAATATGCAGCAAATAAAGTGCAGCAAACACAAGCAATAAATGAAATCATGCATATGATGCAAATGACATGTCCTGGTCACCCCTGACACCAGTCAACCATCTCACACACGATGGTGAGACCGAGTGGGTAGGGTTGTGACAACTGTGCACTCTGCCATCACTACTCCTAAGTGACCGAGTGGACAGGATGTTGTCAAAGTACACCTATCCTCCTACCCCAAATCATAAGTGGGGGAGCTCAATGGTCTCATCTTCCTGAGCTAGTTCAGGGGAGGGATTCCTTTTCTGCTACCATGTTGCGTTACGCTACCCATGAGTGGACCAGCGGAGCACTGACAGAGCAACCTACTGCAACACACTCTGCCTGAATAAAAACCACTAACCCGTGAGTGGTTGTGTGCACAGATCCATGTAACTAGCAATGCACTCAACAATAATGGAGTCGATAATCGCTCAACATGTAATCATGCGAGATGGTGCATGACATTAAGCATGAAAATCCTGACCATATCTACCTCCATAAAATATGTATCAAAAATAAATGGCTCAAATAAGATCTAGGTACACATATCAGATATGATAAATGTCTAGTCCGGTATATCATAAGGCATGGTATGTTACTTCCTCTATGAGCACAAATAATCAAGAGGGTGATAGATGCAAAATAGGTAATAAATAAACATGCTGAAGGAATCAAGTAATGCCATACCGATGTTGATAAAACATAATTATTACTACTCATTAAAATCCACTATGCATATTAAATGACAATATTTAAAAGATAAGTCAAGGTACCCGCCTAAAAAATGGAAATCGTATCCAATAATCTCCAACATCGAGACTCTCGTCTCGAATCAAAGTCCTGCAAATCAAACGTAGAATTTAGCTACTCTAACATGTATCAAATAACTAAATCAAATTCCTAATTCAATTAGGAAACCGTCATTATTGATCAACCTTAACTAATCATCAATTAACTCTAAACTTACTAAATTAGGATTTACCACCACAATCCAATGATCCTAATATCGATCATGCAACTAAATAAACCAATCACTCACTAAATAATCATTATAAATCATCTTCAAACTTACCCAAACTCTGGTTGTTCTCTTCTCCAACCAAAAGTGATGGTGGATATGAAAGGTGGTAGGCAATACTCCGAACGCTTCAAGGCTAAAGTTACAACAATTGATCCGCAACTACAAACATCCCAAAACAAATCACAATCCTCAATCCACATAACTACAATCAAAAGAGAACATATCCTACCCATTCCATTACCTCTATGTCACAAAGTTTGGCCCCTTCTCTAGAAGTGATTAAACCTGTCCAGTAGCCTCACCACCCCAAGGATGTCAGCCTTCTATGGTGGCCGAGATATGATACGGGATGGGGTCACCACATAAAGAGATCTGAAATCCAGAACATGTTGATCCGATTCTTAGAATGTATACTAAAATCCTAGCTTTTTGTATAAATATTTATTTTGAAATGAGAATCACATTGGTCAAATATCTGCATTTAGTTAAATGTAGTTGTCCATTTAATTTATATTGTAGATAACATGGTGTGTGGTGTCACACAGAAGATCATGTTATCAGTTCCTTATAAATTATAAATAGAAGCTCACAACCAAGATGGATTGAGACAAACTATTAGAATGGTTGTAGTGTAATTTGGTATAATTTATCTTGACTATAAAATTACACTAGTACACTATCTGTGTATAGAGCAGGACCATTTGAGGTTGTTCCTTTTATACTGACTGCATAAAAGAACAGAAACTCTATTATTATGGATGTGCGTACTCTTAATCCCAATATAATAACAAGCACATGTACTTAGTATTTATTTCTTTAATTTATCAAAGGGTGAGATTTATTCGTTAAATCAATAGGCCCGATAAGTTGGAAAATAATATTATTTATATGGTGTGTTGTTGATTATAGAAGGAAACTGTGTCCTATTTATTAAGATGATGATGTTCCCTTGAGGAGCTCATAAGGATTGTTATGTAAACCCTGTAGGTGAGCTTAGTTCTGACATGACAATGAAGTTGAGTGGTATTACTCTTGGAGCTAGATGTTAATTAAGTGAGTTGTTGGTAACTCATTTAATTAATGGACATTCGATATCTTAAACACAAGGAGATTAACACACTCATGATAAGAAGGAGCCCATAATGTAATATGGGATTGGCGCAGTAGTTCAATAATAATTCTTTAGTGGTATGACTTATTATTGATGAACTTGAGTTGGGTGTTTGGGTCGAACACAGGAAGCTCAAGATCATTAGGATGCCAAAACCAATTTCTCCTATAGGTCCCTGTTGTAACCTCTATGTATAAAGCCTCGCATCCACCCAAGTCATCCTTATGGCCGGCCACATCCTTGCTTGGTGCCCAAGCAAGGGGTCGGCCACCCCTTGCTGGTGCGCAAGCAAGGGGCTGGCTAAGATGGGTTTAAAAATGGGTTTTTAATTTTTTAAATATTTCTTTTTGTAGCCATCTACAATGTTTTAAAAGAGAGATTTTAAATTTTAAAAATTTTCCTTTTTTGATGCCATTCATATGGTTTTAAAAGAGAGTTTTAAATTTAAAAAATCTTTCCTTTTATAGCCATCTACAATGATTTAAAAGAGAGATTTTATTTTTGTTAAAACTTTCCTTTTTTGTAACCATGATTTAAAAGAGAGGTTTTAATTTTTAAAAATCTTTCTTTTTTGTAACCATCTACAATGTTTAAAAGAGGGATTTTTATTTTAAAACTTTCCTTTTGTAGCCATCCACATTAGAAAATTTAAAAGAGAGATTTTAATTGTTGTTAATTAATTTTAAAACTTCTCCTTGCGGCCGGCCCCGTCATTTTCTTATTCTTCCCTTCTTTTCTCACCTGAGGCCGGTGGCATCAAGAGGCTTCAACCATCTTGTGGTCGGCGGGTTGCAAGGAAGAAAGAAGAACAAGAGATGATGTTCCTAGCTTTGATCCCTTTGTGACCGAAAGTCTTGGAAGAAAGAAGGACTTGGGTGGTTTTTGCGTCTTAGTAGATCGTCACCCACACGACGTCCAAGAGGAGGAGAGGAATACAGCAGAAGATCAAGAGGTCTTTAAGTTACAAAGAAAGGTATAACTAGTTAATTGTTTCTGCTGTGTACTAGTTTATTTTTTCTTTGTATGGATCTTGAAGTATCAACACAAGAGGCTAGCGATCTTGTACTTTGATTGAGGTCTCTATAGTTTAACCTAGGGTTTACTGTAAAAAGTTTAAATATTCAATTTCTTTGAAAGGATTTGACTAAAAAAGTGGTGGATGATCCCATACCCAAGAAGGTCGAATACCTCGCTAACGAACTGGAAGCCAATCCTTGAAATATATATTTAATCAACTTCTGTAATATGGTTTAACTTCTGATGAACACATAGGTTGAACTTGGATTAATAATATTAAGTTTTGTTTGAATCCAAGTTTAACTTCTGAAAAGCACATGGGTTGCTAGGAAAAGTTCTGCGCTTGTACAAATTTTTATACAGGGGAAACAAAACGGAATTTCGGGCAGCGCCAACAACTTGTATCAGAGCTAGTTTTCTTCCTCTGTGTGTTTGGTTTTCAGTTAAATTATGTACTTTTCATACATAAATTTAGGTAGGATAATAGTAGGATTTGCAAACAGATTAACTCTATAGTTGCATGTTGGTTGATCCTAGGAAGATCGTACTGGTTCCACTGTACAAAAAATTTTGTACAAGTGTCGAACCTTTCCTAAACAACCTATTCTGTTCTTTAGAAATTAAATTAGGAATCGCAAACGGAACTTAACATTATTGATTCCAAATTTAACATATCTATTCTTAATGGTTTAGACTTAGATCGCAAGTAGAACTTAACACTATTGATCCAAGTCCAACTTATGTTACAAAGTTAATTAAATATTTATTTCTAAAATCAGCTCCCAGGTCAAACATGGCAAGACACTATGCCTTCTTGTGTATGGGATCATCCACCACTGCCTCGACAAAGCCTTTAATAGAAATTCAATATTTAATTTCCTAAAATAACATTAGGTTTAATCAAAAAGAACAATCGAATCACAAATTCGAAAAACAAAAACAAAAACATAAATTCGAAACAAATTCTAAACTCTAGAATCATATACCTCTTGTATTTGGTATTTCCAAAAATAACTATACAAAGAAAACTAGTATGATGCGAAAAACAATTACTAGTTATACCTTTCTTTGTAAGCAAATAACCTCTTGATCTTCTACTGTATTCCTCTTCTAATCTCGGACGTTGTGTGGGCAACGATCTTCCGAGATGAGAACCACCCAAGCCCTTCTTCTCCAAGCAAGTTTCGGCCACCACAAAAACTCCAAGAGATGTGAGGTTCGACCACCACCACCAAGCTCCAAGGGATACTAGAAACAAAACCTCCTTTCTCTCCATCTTGTCCTAGCTAGAACCGGCCACCATGGACTCCTCTTGTGTTGATGCCGCCTAATCCTGTCTGAGAATCTTGACAAAACGGAGAGTTGGGAGAAAAAATCTACTTCCTTAATGAAGAGTAATACCTGACTGAATACTGATCCGAGAAACCCAAAGCGGATATATGAGAATGAAGTCCTAGAATGTAATCCTTGTGCAAAGCTCCAACAGCGAGAAAGAGACCTAACCGAAGAAAACCCAGATCTAGAGCTTCCTATGCTTCCTACGCACAAGAGATCAACCAACACTATCGTCAGTGACCTAAGACCGGGGTGGGAATCCCTAACTTGGCCCTCCGACGCTCAAGTCAGTGATCTCTCTCGATGTGGAAGAAGAAAGAAAAAAGATGAACAACAGTCGAGAATTAGGGTTATGAATGTGAGCAATGATGTGAACTTATCTTGGCAACAGAGAGGATTCCCCCTTTTATACCACTTCATATAACCTCCGTAGTCATGAAGTGGACCCCGTTTCATTAGAGTTTGTTATGAGATGACGTAAGTTGTGTACTTGTGGAAAATGGCTTTTAAGGAATCTTTTTTGTACCCAGATGTACCTTCTTTTTCGTCTAGTACCTGCAGAAAAATCTAGAAGCCTTCCTCCTGCCATATTAGCAAACCTGTTATACAATCACATACCACAAATATCTTCATTAAACTACTTTATTTGAAATATTTACTTCTGTCCTGCTTTATGAGTTATTTCAGAGTGCATCTATCATTTCTACTTGCCCTTCCTATCTTTGCTATATCATAGATAGCTTAATATAACATTGTTCCCTGTATCGGTCAAAATTGAACTTAGACTAGGTCCGGTTAGTTATTATTACCTCTTATGATGTTTCTCGGGTGATACTAGTCTGCACTCCTCTAAGTTTGTTATTATCCTAGCTAATATCGGGCTGTATTTTATTAAGTATGTAATCTCGATCAATATTGACCTATCTCCTTTGAGGTATATCTCGGCCGATATTGGCCTATCTCTCTGGAGGTATATTCCGCTCGATATTGGCTTACCTCCTTTGAGATGTGTCTCGGCCGGTATTGACCTACCTCCTTTGAGGTATATCTCGGTTGATATTGGCCTGCCTCCCTAGAGGTATATCTCGACTGATATTGGCCTACCTCCTTTGAGATGTGTCTCGATCGGTATTGGCCTACCTCCTTTAAGGTATATCTCGACCGATATTGGCTTACCTCCTTTGAGATGTGTCTCGGCCGGTATTGGCCTACCTCCTTTGATGTATATCTTGGCCGATATTGGCCTGTCTCTATAGAGGTATAACTCGCTCGATATTGGCCTACCTTCTTTGAGATATGTCTCGGCCGATATTGACCTACCTCCTTTGAGGTACATCTCGGTCGATATTGGCCTGCCTCTCTAGAGGTATATCCCGCTCGATATTGGCCTATCTCTTTTGAGGTACATCTCGGCCGATATTGACTACCTTCTTAACTTGGCTATCTCCTTTCCCTTCTCCACGGGGGATCCATGAAACCTAATCCATATCACTAGCCTTCCCTTCAAGTCTAGTCGAAGGAGGTGTAGCCGACTGACTAGACACAAGTCTTTTCTTTTGTCTCTTTGCCTATCTTAACCCGTGACTCTGCTATTGTGGCCTTGTGAACCTCTGCTATAGCCATCCTGTGAACTCAAGTACAGTGATCCCGTGAGTCTTTTTTATCCTTTAAATAGAGCTATTACCCCTCTTCATTCTTCATTCGCCTAAGTTCTTTTCCCTCCTTGCTAACTTTTCTTGCCGAGAGTATGACCTTAGATCCCCCTTTTTGGGGGCGCCTCTTGCCAGACAAGGCGAGATCTATTCATGAGTTTATTCAAGTTTTTTGCTTTAGCTAACTTTCTAGTCCGAGAAACCATCCTAAAAAATGACGTTTCTTGAGATTTAGAATCTCCAATCGAAGGTGCAACTGCTCTGGAGACTCAACGAGCTTCAGAGGAATTCTCACTATTCACGGAGGACCAACTCAATAGCCCATGGATGTCGCTACGAATGCGTAGCCCATGTTAGCCGCAGGCTAGGATTGGTTGTTCTGGAAGCAGAGCTCTAGGGTTCGAACAGGGGAGGGATTCTTTCAGTCACCTTTGCACCAGGGCCTAAATAGATCTATCCCCTTCCCCTTGTCCCTGAGACCACCCTACTTCATAGTTTCCTTCATCCTGGTCAAAATATTGCCACTTCTGTCACCCGAGCAAGCTTCCTTCGTGCCAAGTAAAATATTTCCACTTCTGCTCCCTAGCAAGTTTGACTCCGATGAGATTGAAATTTTCTAAGCATCCTGAGAGCTTATGTTTGTAACTTTTGTTGACCCTTCGAGGTCTAATGTTCTGAGAGGAAAATGTAATATTGTGTATTTGATCAGGTTCTAAATGTAAATTCGAACAATCTTTTGTATTGAATTGGGTGACTCTTTTGAATCCCTCTCGTTCATAAGGATAGACATAATGCTTTAACCAATATTGACTTGTATATCATAAATGTTGTCATTTTGATCGATATTTGCTTGTTTATCACAAACAAGGTTATCCCGACCGATGTTATGTTATTTATAAAGTTATTCCGAAAAAATTACTTCGATCGGTATTAGTTTATGCTTTATAATGACATTAATTTGGACCATGCTTTATGCCTAAATAACTTTCATTATTTTTTGTCCTTAGACTGGATTTCGTCCAACTCAATCTCTCTTCCTTTATTACACCTAGTAAACTACATCTTCTCTTCAGAATTTCCTTGATTGTGATTGACTTTTCGACGGTAAGAGAATGTTGGAGGCGGATGATGAGGTGTTACCAACCCCAGTATGATTCGATTTGTTACGTCTAACATAAATGCTCCTTTATGATTATGTGACACACATCTTCTCTCTCTGCTGCGTCATACAGGCATTTGCCCTTTTTCTATGATCCTCAACGTCTATTGAAAGAAAAGTGTTTTGATCTGACGACGGTTGTGTGTTTTCTAAACCCTAAACCCTTCGTCTTCTTTTCAACGTTGTCCCCTTTTTTTTCTTGCCCAAGCGTTCTTCTTTTGCTGCAGTCTTTGACCAAACATTGCGCTCACCGCTTTCTGACAATCTCCTTTCTCGCTTCCAGTAAGTAACTGGTTGTTCCGCCAACCTTTACTTCTATCTATGGCTGAGGAAACTATTACTCCTTGGTATGTCCAAATTTCCTCTTCCTTTGATAAAAATGCTAGGCTTGCTGTCCGCCATCAATATGAAATCCCTAGGGAATATAACATCTTAATCTCAAAACTAGATGATCATCCTCATCGTCCCTCTGCTAATTGCGTGACTTTTTTCAGGGATCAATTAATAGGGGGTTTAAGGTTTCCCATTCCTCCTTTTCTAATTGATGTGAGTCAATATTTTGATATCTCTTTGCAGCAATTTGCACCTAACGCCTTTTGCTATCTGTGTGGCACCTACTTGCTATTTCGTCTATTCGATATCCCTCCTACTCCCCAAAATTTTTTTATATTTTCTTACCCAAAGTGTTCGGAGCCCGGTGTTTTCCTTTTCCAATCCCGGACTAAGATGGTCCTTTTTGAGGATATGCCCTCGTCTCTTAAAGCTTGGAAATCTCGTTTCTTCTTTATAAAGTTTCCAGGACCCATTCCTTGATCTCAAGCCTGGAGATCCTCCTTACCTCCCTTGCTCAACGTCAGGGAGTTTCATCTTCATCTTTCTTTTCCTGTTTATTGTGAAAAATTGTTATGTCGTCGGCTTTCTATCCCCAAGTGGCTGAGGGTCGATCTTCTATACTTATTTGGTCTAAGCCCTGTCAAGCCTACTACACAAGGCTCTTTAGGTAAAATCTTACTTCTTCCTTATTGATTTTTACTAACTAAAATATTTTTTTCTCTCTATGTAGTGGACAATTTCTATTCTGCGTTAATCGATGAAGAGCTGCGTTTGGAAGAGGACGCACTTCATGCAAAAGAACAAGAGCTCCTTGCTGCCGTTACTCCGCTACCTCCAGTTGAAGATCCGATTCCCGTGGTTGAAGTATCCAGCTCTCAAGTGGTTCCTAAGGCTTCCGAGGGCCTTCCTGTAGAAATTCCTGTCATTTCTTTGCCGACTATTTCTTCACCAGTGGCTGCTGCTCCTTCATCAGCCAGTCCCCTTCCTATCATTGAGCTTACGTCTCCTGTGAGCTCCGGTAAATCGATAGCTGAAGTTGCTCCTGGCAAACACCCGGGGCACAAACTCGCTAGGGCTCCTCCTCCCAAAAGGAGACTCATCCTTTCCACCGAAGAATTGTTCTCAGAAGACTTTACTTCTACTACCCTTCCTTCTGATGAGCTCACTTTGGCTAACCTTTATCCTTCTCTCGTTTTCTCTTCTCCACCTTCCTCTAGTACCCCTGCTCCTGGTGGTCCTTCTTTCACCTTTCCTTTGTCTATACCCACATCCGGATCTTTACCTTCTTCTTATCTAGTTTTTGCTCCTCCTTCTATTCCAACTTCTTCTTTTTCTATGGGCTCTTCTGCCATTCCTGTCCTCCCTATCTTATTGGGAGGTTCTTTTGCTGATGGCTGGGAAAAAATTCATTCTCTTTTTGGGGAGCTCTCTCCTCTTGAGGCAATTGACCGATTTTCTAATAAGGAAACCCAGGTATGTTTGTCAAAGTTTATTTATTATCTCTCTTTTACTATTTTATGATCCTTTATCATATTCCTAGCGATGCCTAGAGAACATGGGTTTGTCTCGGTTGATGCACAACTTATACGATGAGAACAAGAAGCTAAAATCTGAGAACGAAAAACTAAAAAAGCAAGTTACTGAGTTGTCTTCTGCCACGTTTTCCCTTACCTCTAAGAAACAACTTGAAGTTCAAATTGAGAGTCTCCAGTCGCAATTGAAATCAGCTATGGGTCTTAACAAAGAATTAACTTCCAATTTAGAGAAACAGATGGCTGAGCTCGACACGTTAAAGTCTAATTATGAGTCGGCATTGGCCGATAAACTTAAGGCTCTGCAGCTGAAGGATGACGAAATAACTTCCTTAAATACTTCCCTAAATTCAGCTAAGACCGAGGTCTCTGCCAGAGAAGCTGAACTGAAAACTTCCCAAACGGCTTTGGTCGTCTACAAGGCAAATGAAGATACCCGCTTCAAGGATAGGGCCACCATCATGATTAACTCTACTGAGTTCAACAGACCGATTGTAAAGTCGATCTTGGCAGCCTTCACTGCTGGAGCTGAAGGAGCGGTGCAACAATTGCGAGAAGAAGGCTTCTTATCTCGCGATCCTCCTCCCAACTTCCTGAACCGTCGTAAACTCCTCGATAACAGACCTACCGATCTGTTTCCCCAGTTGACAATAGAGTGATTTTCTTACTCGAATTTGAATCATTGTAAGGTTGACTAGGACTTGTGATGACAGCCTGGGTGATTTATGTGAAGTTGAATTTTAATTCTGTTATTAAATCTGTTCCTTTTCGTGGTGGTTGTTTATTTTGTCCAAGTATGTTGAGTGTCGCCTGACTTGCCATCATAAAACTTCACTCAATATATTATAATATCTTCTATTTCGACCGATCTATCACGACCGATCGATGCATACTAATGTTGATAAATACCGTCCGATATTTTGTAATTAATTAAGTTCCGTCTGATTTAGTGCAACCTATTGCAATATTCTTAATATCGGTCGGTTCATTATACTTGATCGATTTATACTTGTATTTACGAACATCATCTAATGCATTATACTTAACCAAATTTCATCTAGTTCATTATGGTGGGTGTCACCCAACTTTCCCTTATAAATCTCAAACCCATATATTAAAATAGTATTCACCTCGGCCGGTCTATCGTGACTAGCCGATTCATACTTATGTTTACAGGTTCTGTCCGGTAGTTTATGACCAAGTCCCGTTCGATGTGCTAATTTCGATATCAACTAGTTTACTATACCTAGTCGATATATCCTTATGCGGGAACATATCGTCTAGCGCCTTATACTCAACTAAATCTCGTCCAGTCCATTATGCTTGTCCAGGTTTATTGTTTTACTCAAATAGATAATCTTGAAATTATACTACTCAACCAATTTTCCCCATATTTGTTTGATTCTCTTAAGAATCAAGCTTATGCCGAGAGAAACTTGGTTGTGTTTCCCAAGGAAGATCACCCAACTTAACATCTTTTTCTTGGGACTCATCCTTCTTTTCGAATCTGATTTTGTCCTTTGATGACATTACCGCTTTATAACGGTCATGATTCCGAGTACTCTTCCTTATTCTATTTCTCCTGCTATCTTTATTTGAAGGTTTTAGCATAGGATCGAAAGGAGAAGCGAGGGTTTAAGACACTCTCTTTCGCTTCTCCTTGCTTTCCTCGATTCACCTTCCTTTTACTGTTCCGCCATCACTACTTCTCCTCCTGCGTGGTTTCTTTTGTGTGTTTCTGACCTCACAGAGACAGAGGAAGTGGATTTACGACTGAGCTATGGTTTTCCTTCCTATATAGTTCGTCCCAATCCTCAGGATAGTCCTCATCTTCCTCCTCTAGGGTGTATATCTATCTTTCGGGACCAAGTTCTACAAGGCTTCCGATTCCCTCTTCATACATTTTTTCCTGATGTTAGTATCTACTTTAATATTCCCCTTAATCAGTTTGTCCCTTAGTCTTTTTCTATCCTCATGGGTTTCGTTGGAGTGTCAAAACTGCTAGATTTTCCTTTATCCCCTCGTCTTTTTCATCACTTCTTCGTTCCGCGCCAAGTAGACATAGGTGTCTTCAAATTTCAGTCTCGCCCTAAGGCTATTTTGTTCAATCGGATTCCCCCTCAAGGGGAATGGTGCCACAAATTTTTCTTCATTCATCTTCCTTCTCCTCCCCCTTTTCCTATCCAATGGATATATGATCTATCTCCCGTTCCTAATACCAACAATCTCCTCAATGACCCCTCTGTTGCTTTTGCTTTATCCAAACTAAAGGGGGCAAAATTCAGCTTACCCCATTTGATTGTGGAGGGTTTGATGTTTTCTTTTGGGATAGGTAACATTGACACTCCCCTGGATGGCTCTTTTGGTATGTATAAACATTTTGAACTACATTTACCAATTGGTATATCTCCTCTATAATGATGCCCAATTCTTGTGTTTCAACTGATGCTCTTCTCCCGACTTTCATGTATAAGAACACTACTATGACTAAGTCTTTTCTTAATAATCTTGGAGAAGAATGGTTGCAGGCTCGCCGAGCTAATCTTAATTCTTCTACCCTGGGTCTGCTGTCTAAAGAAGAGCAAAAAGCAGAAGTTGTTGCAGCTATGGAAGAGGAAGAAGAACAACCCTTCATTGCCCTAGTCAAAAAGCCAAAGCTTACTGAGGACGTTCCTTTTAGCAACCTATTTGGTACTTTTGTGCAAGCTCCTCTCGTTCCGACGCCTATTTCTTTTGAGAGAGGTAAGGCACCAATGTCCCCTACCCATATTATCTCCCATCCTACTCTTAGGATGATGAGACCGACTCTACTCATCCCCCCTCTTCTGCTATTGTTTCAACTTCTTCTGCTTCTGAGGCGGTGGTTATCCCCTCTGTATCCTCTCAGCCTCTTGCACTGGCCTTGCCTCATTTGGCTTCTGGGCCACGAGCTAAATGAACACCTTGCCGGAGGTCTTCTCCAAGTGCAGGGCCCTCAGCGATTCGTACTTTGACAACTGAATCAGCACCCCTTGCATTACCACCTTCCATCCCCTTTAGCTCTTCTTTTGCTGCTCTTGTTTCTACTACTTCTTTCTCTTCTATCACGTCTTCTTCCACCTTACCTCCTTCTTCTTCAGTTCCCCCACCTTTATTTAGACAAGCTCTGGGTCTATCTTCCCAAATGGGGCAGACTTCTGATCCCCCTAGTTATGGCTCTCTTCAGTTACAAGGCATGTTGGCTGAATCTTGGCTACATAGCCAAGAGCAATTAAGGGGCATCAATATTTCAGATCGGATTGACAGTCACAGTCGCCAAGCTATTGCTGTACGTATTCTTAGTTATAGGTTACTATTTGCCTATCATTTTTTCTAACCACCTTATCATTCTATTTAGTTTCTTGCTTCAAGTATTCACATAGACCAGCTACTTATGGCTCGAGACAGGGAGAACAGTAAGCTAAAAGCTCAAATAGAAACGTTGAAAGCTACTCTCCCTCCTTCCCACATTGGCATGACTCAGCTGCAAGAGAAAATAGTCTCACAAGATCAACAACTAGAGGCGTTGAGGCAAGAATTACAGGAATTGCAACAATTACTGAAAAACAAAGAGCTCGAAAGGAGAACTTTGGAGCTACAAGTAGATCGATTACATTCTGATCTTCGACTGGAAATTGCTTTGAAGGAAAAAGCTTTCTCAGATGTTTCTCACAAAAGCCTTGTTTTAGAGAAAGTAGAGAGGCTTCATAATGTCTTTCTTTCTGAGCAGGTTCAATTTTCAGCCTCACATGACTTTGCTATTCTACAGGAACAAGAACAAAGAAAGGCTCAAGATGTTGAGTTATCACTGCTCCAAAAGGAACTGGAACAACTTAAATTGGAGAAAGATACTCTCAAAGATCAAGTTACTAAAATACAGGCTGAGTTTCAAAGTTATAAGGAGCAGGAGGAAAATCGATGGGAAGAGAGACGCCTAGCTTATCTAAAGTCTCCCGCGTTTGTTAAAGAATATGTTCGTCGAATTGTAGGGACTTTAAATCATTCTATGTCAGGAATTCTTCAACAACTGAGAGAGGGTGGTTATCTACCTAGGGAGCCTCCTTCTTTATTCATAAACCGTCACAGATTCAACAAGGAGTTACCCGAAGATTTAACGAGTCATTTTGAGTAAGCATGGCTATGTATTTAAGCAGATTGATAATGAAAAGACTTGCAATAAAAAGACTTGTAATAAAAGGACTTGTAACTGAAAGATCTGTAATTACGTGGTAACAATATCAGGAGAAAGTTTGGTACTTACTTGTTTTCTCTCTAGTTTGTATTAGCTTGAGATTGCTTCCTTTGAAATGCTTCTGAGAACTAAGCATAAGTGCTACTTTGTTCAAGAATACCTTCCTTATTCCTCAGAATTAGATCTTGTTTTAATGAACTCCTTTGCTGTTAATATCATCCTCAGAAGAGCAGGTAATTCTGAATGATTTTATATGAGGAACTTCATCGAATTTCTGAGCTTTTAACTGAGTATATAATATTTTGGGCGATTTTAGATAAAGAACTTCATGTAATCGTGCCTCCAGATAGGGAATGTATTTTGACAGATTATATGTATATGTATATATATATGGAATCCCTTTCGAACTTTGGTTCTTGATTTAGCATGTAATACCAAATGATTTTTATGAAGAATTCTGCGTAACTATGAATTCACCTTGATAATATAATCCAGGTCGATTATGCTTTTATGATAGTTTAAAGTTTCCGGTTCCTCCCATGAAGACCCGTCCAGGCTATTTCATGAGATTTCCCGATCGACTATGCTTTGTGATAGTTTAAAGTCTCCGGTTCCTCCCATGACGACCCGTCCGAGTTACTTCATGAGATTTCCCGATCGACTATGGTCTGTGATAGTTTAAAGTCTCCGGTTCCTCCCATGAAAACACGTCCGAGTTACTTCATGAGATTTCCCGATCGACTATGCTCTGTGATAGTTTAAACTCTCCGGTTCCTCCCATGAAGACCCGTCCGAGTTACTTCAAGAGATTTCTTGATCGACTATGTTCTGTGATAGTTTAAAGTCTCTGGTTCCTCCCATGAAGACCCGTCCGAGTTACTTCATGAGATTTCCCGATCGAATATGTTCTGTGATAGTTTAAAGTCTCCGGTTCCTCCCATGAAGACCCGTCCGAGTTACTTCATGAGATTTCCCGATCGACTATGCTCTGTGATAGTTTAAAGTCTCTGGTTCCTCTCATGAAGACCCGTCCGAGTTACTTAATGCGATTTCCCGATCGACTATGCTCTGTGATAGTTTAAAGTCTCCGGTTCCTCCCATGAAGACTCGTCCGAGTTACTTCATGAGATTTCCCGATCGACTATGTTCTGTGATAGTTTAAAGTCTCTGGTTCCTCCTATGAAGACCCGTCCGAGTTACTTCATGAGATTTCCCGATCGACTATGCTCTGTGATAGTTTAAAGTCTCCGGTTCATCCCATGAAGACCCGTCCGAGTTACTTCATGAGATTTCCCGATCGTCCGAGTTACTTCATGAGATTTCCCGATCGACTATGCTTTGTGATAGTTTAAAGTCTCCGGTTCCTCCCATGAAGATCCGTCCGAGTTACTTCATGAGATTTCTCGATCGACTATGCTTTGTGATAGTTTAAAGTCTCCGGTTCCTCCCATGAAGATCCGTCCGAGTTACTTCATGAGATTTCCCGATCAACTATGCTCTGTGATAGTTTAAAGTCTCCAGTTCCTCCCATGAAGACCCGCCCGAGTTACTTCATGAGATTTCCCGATCGACTATGCTCTGTGATAGTTTAAAGTCTCCGGTTCCTCCCATGAAGACCCGTCCAAGTTACTTCATGAGATTTCCCGATCGACTATGCTCTGTGATAGTTTAAATTCTCCGGTTCCTCCCATGAAGACCCGTCCGAGTTACTTCATGAGATCTCGATCGACTATGTTCTGTGATAGTTTAAAGTCTCCGGTTCCTCCCATGAAGACCCATCCGAGTTACTTCATGAGATTTCCCGATCGACTATGGTTTGTGATAGTTTAAAGTCTCCGGTTCCTCCCATGAAGACCCGTCCGAGTTACTTCATGAGATTTCCCGATCGACTATGCTCTGTGATAGTTTTAAGTCTCCGGTTCCTCCCATGAAGACCCATCCGAGTTACTTCATGAGATTTCCCGATCGACTGTGCTCTGTGATAGTTTAAAGTCTCCGGTTCCTCCCATGAAGACCCGTCCGAGTTACTTGATGAGATTTCCCGATCGACTATGCTCTATGATAGTTTAAAGTCTCTGGTTCCTCTCATGAAGACCCGCCCGAGTTACTTCATGAGATTTTCCGATCAACTATGATTTTATGCAAAACGAAAATTCTTGCACTAACCTTGTGATGGTTTAATGTTTTCTGAGCTTTTCTTAAGGAAATTGGATAGGTCCTTCCTTAAGGTTCCCGATTGTTGATCGCTTGAATAGATTGCAAAATTTCGACCAATAAATGTCAAACTATTTGAACCACATTTATTTCTCGGGCGACATTTGTCTTGCATTGTATCTATTGAGAGAAATAGAGTATATAAACTATAAGAATACTTGTCCTTAGTTCGTCGGGAACTTGCTTCAAATAATTTTGATTTGTTCCTTCAGATGTATTCTTTCAATGATATGATCTTGTTAGGTTTGGTAAGGCTGTAAATGATTTGCGCTCCAGGGACGCTCGAGAATTCTTCCTTCAATATCCTGGAGATAATATGAACCCGATGCGAGTTTTTCTATCACTTTGTAAGGTCCTCCCCATTGTGGTGCTAACTTGCTGACATCCCCAATGGATTTAACACGCTTCCTTACTAGATCTCCTACTTGGAAAAATCTTGGGATAACTCTTCTGTTATAATTTTGCCTCATTCATTGTCGATATAAGGTGAGACGAGCCGCAGCCTTATCTCTAATTTCCTCTATCATGTCTAGCTCTATGAGTCATTGACCAGCATTTTCTTCATCATATAACTGTTTTCTATCGGATTCTACTCCCACTTCGATGGGAATTACTGCTTCTCCTCCATAAAATAATTGAAAAGGTGTAATTCCTGTAGCTTTTCGAGGTGTAGTGCGATATGCCCAAAGAACACTGGGTAACTCATCTACCCAGCTACCTCCAACATGATCTAGTTTGGTTTTTAAACCCCTTATAATTTCTCTATTGGTTACTTTTGCTTGACCATTACTTTGTGGATACGCCACGGAGGTGAAAGCCTAAATAATGCCATAACTTTTGCACCAGCCTAGGATTCTATCTCCCTGAAATTGCCTCCCATTATCAGAAACTAATTTATGAGGAATACCGAATCTACATATGATATTTTTCCATAGGAATTTAATAACTGCATTTTCAGTAATCCGAGCAAGTGGTTCCGCTTCTACCCATTTAGAAAAATAGTCTACTACTATTAATAAAAACCTCCTTTGCGCAACTGCCATGGGAAATGGGCCCACTATATCCATGCCCCACTGATCAAAGGGACAGGAGACTATAGAGGTCCTTAACAGTTGCGGAGGATGATGCGGAATATTCTGATGTTTCTGACAAGAAATACAAGTTCTTACTAATTTGTTAGCATCCTCGTGTAGAGTAGGCCAGAAATATCCTGCTAATAAAATTCTGCGGGCTAAGGGTCTCCCTCCTATATGACTGCCACACGAGCCTTGATGAACCTCCTGTAGAATAAATTGTATATCTTCCGTGCCGACACATTTGAGCAAAGGTCTGGAGAAAGCTCTCTTATATAACTGCTCCCCTATCATAGTATACTGAGTAGCTCTCTTCTTAAATATCCTTGCCTGTTCTGCATCTCTGGGAAGAATACCTTGTTGCAAGTACAATATAATTTATGCCCTCCAATCGCCCTGTATTTCTATGTTAGCTTGTCTTTCAATACAAGATATTAACAGAGTTTGTTCCACTGGCCGATCCAAATTCCATGGTGTTATAGCAGAGGCCAACTTAGCTAATTCATCTGCTACCTGATTTTCAGACCGAGGGAATTTTGTGCATTCACTTCTTGAAACTGAGACTTCAACTTATCAAATGCCTCGCCATATAACTTGAGCCTATCATTATTAATTTCAAAGTTACCTGATAATTGTTGGGTTGCTAATTGAGAATCAGAATAGACGAGGACCCGAGCTGCTCCTATATTTCGGGCGGCCTGCAATCCAGCTATCAATGCTTCATATTCTGCTTTATTGTTAGTGGCTTTATAATTCAACCTGATAGAAAGTTGGAGTCTGTCTTCCCTTGGAGATATAAGAAGAACATCAATTTCGCTACCTTGTCTAGTTGAGGAGCCATCCACAAAAACTTTCCAAATATTTTCTTCCTCGGGGCCTTGAACTTCTATAATGAAATCTACTAGAGCTTGTGCCTTGATGGCCGAGCGAGGTTGATACTGTATGTCATATTCACTAAATTTGGTCGTCCATTTGATCAGCCGACCTGATGCCTCTGGGTTGAGTAGCACCCGTCCGAGCGTACTGTTGGTCAATACAACAATTTCATGTGCTAAGAAATATGGGCGTAACCTCCGAGCAGTCAACACTAATGCATAAGCCAACTTCTCTAGTGTAGTATATCTACACTCAGCTCCTTTTAATAAATGGCTGGAAAAATATACAGGTTGTTGTTCTTTCCCTTCTTGCCTAACTAATACAGAGCCTACAATGTTCTCGTTAGCTGACAAATACACCCAGAGGGTCTCTCCTACTATAGGCTTAGCTAATATAGGAAGGGTAGACAAGTAATCTTTTAATTCTTGGAAGGCCTTATCACATTCCTCGTTCCACTGAAATTTGTTTGCCTTCCGGAGTATTTTAAAGAAGTGGAAGCTACGATCAGTCGACCTGGAAATGAACCTAGACAAGGCTGTAATCCGGCCGGTAAGTCTTTGAGCTTCCCTCATGTTGTGCGGCAGCTCCATGTTCTGAAGTGCCATGACTTTGCTCGGGTTGACCTCTATTCCTCGCTCGGACACCATATATCCCAGGAACTTTCCCCCTTTTGCTCCGAATAAACATTTGCTCGGGTTTAGCTTGAGCCCATATTGCCTCAATGTCTGGCAGGTTTCCTCTATATCCCTTCACAGATCAATAGCTTGAAGAGACTTAATTAAGATATCATCAACATATACTTCCATATTTCTTCCAATCTGCCTCTGGAATGTAACGTCCACCCTTCTTACTACTACTATTCTCTAAAGATGACCGTTACTTATCTACTAACTCTACTTAACCGGTGTGATTAAAAACCACATGGAAACTCTACCGAAAAATTTCGACAGAGTCTCCCCTGTACCGGTGACCATATTCGACAATACATGCAGTATATATACTCAGCCACAAGCGGCTGGAACACATAACTAACAACCACGCAGTATAATAAATCTAACTCAGCAACATTAAAGGAAAACTAATCCACAACCACAACTGAATAGCAAACACAGTATCAAGTGTCCTTATAAACAGTTATCAAATTTCCTTAACACATAAAAACTTAATTAACTCAAAAAAACAAATCATAATTCATCTTATTTGCAAGGATCCCTAGAACTTCCATAGTGCAGACATCACACACCCCTCTTGCATCTCCTTGTCGCCTTCCTTCATATTAGCTTTCCTTTTTCTTTATCTGCAGTAGGAGGAAGTGCGTCTATAAGCATAAAGCTTAGTGAGCGCTATCTAACTCACAAAAACTCGATATGCATGTATACAAATAAAAACATGCTAAAACTGAATGCTAATCTGTAAAGCTACTCATGCTCATAAATAGCAAAGAAATCAACTAACAGAAAAGATAACATGTATAACTACTCATGCTCATAAACTAATAAAGAAAGCAACTAACTGGAATGCCAACATATAAAGCAAAACATGCTCATCAACTAGCAAATAAATAACATGTAAGAAACTAAACATGTAAAAGCTGCTAGCATAAAAGAAAGCTAAACTTGCTAATCTTTAAAACAAAGTGAAACTTACTTCTTTTACTCTAATCTTATTCTTTTATTTCACTTGTTTAAAATTTATACTTTAATACTTGAAAATAATAATCAACTTCTCTTGGGCCCAGGCTTAGTACCATTTATGCGCGTTCCCTAATAGGTTGGGGTAGCGAGCCGTCAATCCTAAAAGAGCAGACCTTGGTCTACCAGGGCCAAGACCTTGGAATTGAACACCTGGATTTGTTTAACGACAACCTTGGAAGTCGGGTACTAGCCTCTTCTTAAAAGTAAAATACTTATTATCTTAATTACTTCTTTAAATGCCTTGGCATATTAATAAGCACCTTGTGTGCTAAAATCCCTAAAGTCTTGACCTTAGGATTTATTTAAGGCCTTGGCCTTTTCTTTCTTTTCTTTTTCTTTCTTTTTACTTGTTAGTGCCTCTAAAAGAATTTGATAGAACTCTTAATTTTCCCACTAGAATACATGGTTGCTCATGCTTATTAAAATAGCAAATGAAAACTAAAGGAACTGCTCATGTGTATCTAGTAATAAAGAAAACTGATAATGCTCAACTTATAGCAATTAAAAACTGCAAATGATCAACTAAGGGTAAATGAAAACAAAACATGCTCAGCTAAGGTAAGTTCAAACAACAAAGGAAACTCGTAATGCTGGTTCAAGAGAACATATCAGTAAACACCCTAAACTAATTCTTGAATCTAATTAAGTACTGTGACTGATTATAGCTTGCTACTTTATGTGTACCTAACAATCCAAACTCTATCTTTACAGGTTAATTACACATGCACAGTACACATTTATTCAACTAGAAATCTCCATATTATGAACATATCATCTGAATAATCTAGGGTATTCCTGGAATACTAGTTTTCAACTAAACACATGGTTATGATTAGAATCTGGAAACTCAATTTAAGCATAATCAAAATTCTAAGTAGAGTATGCACCTATCTAACCTTTAATGAGTACCAAAATAGCATATGTAGAGTACAAAAACAACACATGCTCAAATCTGTTGAATGGATTCCGAAATTCGTATCAACACATTCATTTCATTCTATTACCACCCAACCCAAAAGATGTATCTGTATATATATAAAGAGGAGAACTAAGTGTAAACAAATCTGATGTATAACATCCAGGAAGACCCTATCCAGGTCTAATGAAAAAAAAAACTCAACTGAAATGAGAAAAGAAAGCAAGGGACGCATGCTGTTCTTAAACCTCTAGCTATCCTAATTCTGTATACGAAACATCCCTTTATTTTCTTTATAAGAATCACGGCAGCAAGCTTCACAAGCAACAAATTCTGTACCAGGTTCTTTAAACTTGGTTCCACAGACATAAAAAGAAACTGCAAATCCGTGCATCATGATCCGAAACCAAAAGGAAGACCAAATCCCTATTGCAGATTCTTTAAACTCTAAGGTTTCGCGCAAAGCTTCGGGAACAAGGAAAATAACAAGAAATAAAACTCGGAGCTATCCTACTGCAGGTGAGTAGCAACTCACCGTGATTTACTTGGACTTACAACCAATCGGGACGAACACTAGGGCTTCGGAAAGATGAAGTCCTCGGCTTCCTCTTGTGCTCACGCGTGCTCCTCTCTGTCGGGACGACCACCACGGATGAGGTTGGCCGGAAAACAGCTTCGTCGGCGCCGGAAGGAGGAAACCTAGCTCCGTCGCCCTTTCTTCCGCCGAGAGCAGAAAATCGCCTCGCCGCGCCGCGCGTGCGTGAGAGGAGAAGAGGTGAGAAGGAATTAGGTCACGGGAAATAACTTAAGTCCTCTCCTTATAACTTGAGTTATTTTTGGTTCCAACTATAGCTTATATATTTGCCGCAGCCTATTTAATTAGCAACGATCGCTAGCCCAGTTGGTCCGTTGGGCTTTGCTCGAAGCCAGAGGTATGTGCTTCGATTCTCAGTCGCGCCCCTTTTTCTTCAATTTATTTCAAACGTTCTAGCTACTGCATATATATATTTCGCTCCATATAAGGTTAACAAAAATCGTGTAGCTCAGCTGGTTGGGGCCGGTTTTGCTTGGGTCAGTCCAACCCGAGATCGTGGGTTCAAATCTCACCTTCAACATTTTTCTTTAAAACTTCTTTCTTTTTATAACCCTACTAAACGACCTCTAAAAATTACGTAAAAATACTCTAAAAATTCCTAAAAATCTCTAGAATATTTTAAAAGTATTTCCAAATATTTTTATGGACTTTTAGAACTTGAAATAGGGAAAATTGGGTCGTTACAATTCCCCATACCTTATAAAAAGTTCGTCCTCGAACTTAGAATAGCTCTGGATACTTCTGTCTCATACTGTCCTCCTGCTCCCAAGTGACTTCCTCATGCTTCTGGTTCTGCCAGATAACCTTCACTAGTGGCACTTCTTTATTTCTTAGTCTCTTAACTGCTCTGTCCACTATCTGTGTAGGTCTGCTCTCATAACTAAGATCCTCTTGGATCTGCACTAACTTAGGCTGAATCACTTGGCTAGGGTCGTGGAGACACTTCTTTAGCAGAGAGACATGAAATACATTATGTATTGCTGACATGTCCTGTGATAAATCCAGCTTGTAAGCTACTTTCCCAATTCTTTCTGTGATCAGGTAAGGTCCTACATAACGAGGACTTAATTTGCCCTTCTTGCCAAATCTCATCACTCCCTTCATAGGAGCGACCTTGAGGAAGACTGAATCCCCTACTTGAAATTCAAGTGGCCTACGGCGTGTGTCAGCATAACTCTTCTGTCTACTCTGGGCAGTCTCAATCCTCTGTCTGATCTTCTGGATAGCCTGAGTAGTCTCATCTATCAGCTCTGTCTGAATGCCTAGTTCCACTTCCATCTCTCTTCTTTCACCTGCTTCTTGCCAGCAAATGGGTGATCTGCACTTCCTACCATACAGTGCCTCATCAGGTGCCATCTTGATAGTGGCTTGATAGCTATTGTTGTAGGCAAACTCAGCTAAGCATAGATACTTGCACCAACTTCCCTTGAAATCTAGTGCACAAGCTCTGAGCATATCTTCTAGAATCTGATTTACTCGCTCTGTCTGTCCATCAGTCTGAGGATGGAAGGCTGTGCTGAACTTGAGTTTGGTGCCTAGTGCAGTCTGAACACACTCCCAAAAGTGAGAGGTGAAGCGCCCATCTCTATCAGAAACAATAGATTTAGGAACTCCGTGAAGTCTGATCACCTCTTTAACATACAACTGTGCCAACTGCTCTATAGAGTGGGACATCTTGATGGCTAGAAAATGAGCAGACTTGGTCAATCTGTCCACTATTACCCATATCGCATCATATCCATTTGTGGTTCTTGGGAGACTTGTTATGAAGTCCATGGATATGTCTTCCCACTTCCACTCTGGTATAGGAAGAGGCTGTAGAACTCCTCCTGGTCTCTGGTGTTCTGCTTTGACCCTCTGACATGTCAGACAAGTACTGACATATTTAGCTACATCTCTTTTGAGTCCAGACCACCAGAATCTCTGTTTCACGTCTTGATACATCTTGGTAGAACCAGGATGCATGGAGTAAGGTGTACTATGAGCTTCTTCTAAAATTTTCTTTCTCAGCTCTTCATCATTGGGAACACACAGGCGACTTCCTTGATAAAGAATTCCACTGTCTGATACTCGAAATTCTGAATTTCCTTCTTCTTGTATCCCTTGCTTGATCTTTTGGATATCTGGATCTTCACTTTGCTTTCTCTGTATATCCTCAAGCAGGGTTGACTCTAAGGTCAATGTAGAGAGTTGCCCACAAATAATTTCCATTCCGAAATCTGACAACTCCTTCTGCAGTGGTAGGGCTAATGATGACAAAGACATTAGGGATGCACTGGATTTTCTGCTTAGTGCATCTGCCACTTTATTAGCTTTGCCTGGATGGTAGAGGATTTCACAGTCATAATCTTTGACCAACTCTAGCCACCTACGCTGTCTCATGTTTAAGTCCTTCTGAGTGAAAAAGTACTTAAGACTCGATGGTCTGTGCACTGAACGCCATACAAATAATGTCGCCAGCTCAAGATCATGAGTGGGGTAGTTCTTTTCATAATCTTTGAGTTGTCTGGAAGCATAAGCTATCACTTTTCCTTCCTGCATGAGTACAGCTCCTAAGCCCATCTTGGAAGCATCACTGTAGATGTCAAAACTCCTGTCACTTTCTGGAACAATCAGAATAGGAGCACTGGTCAGTCTCTTCTTGAGCTCTTGGAAACTCTGCTCACATTTATCTGACCATTCAAACTTCTTATTCTTTCTGATGAGGCCTGTTAGTGGAGAGGCTATCCTGGAAAAGTCCTCCACAAATTTCCTGTAGTACCCAGCTAAACCAAGGAAGCTTCTGATCTCCCTGGCGTTCTTGGGTCTACTCCAGTTGTTGACTGCTTCTATTTTGGCTGGATCCACTTGAATGCCTTCTTTAGAAATTATGTGACCTAAAAATGCCACCTGATCTAACCAGAACTCGCACTTTGAGAACTTAGCGTAAAGCTGCTTTTGCTAAAGAGTCTGCAGTACTATCCTCAAATGTGTGTCATGCTCCTCTGAGGTTCTGGAATAGATTAAAATGTCGTCGATGAATACAATGACAAATTTGTCAAGGTATTCTCTGAACACTCTGTTCATCAGGTCCATGAAAACTGCAGGTGCATTAGTCACACCAAAAGGCATGACTACGAACTCGTAGTGTCTGTATCTGGTCCTGAAAGCCGTTCTGGGTATGTCTCTTTCCTTCACTTTTAGCTGATGGTACCCAGAGCGCAGGTCTATCTTTGAGAATACTGTCGCCCCTCTCAACTGATCAAATAGATCGTCGATCCTGGGGAGGGGGTACTTGTTCTTGATTGTCACTTGATTCAGAGCTCTATAATCTATGCACATCCGCATAGATCCGTCCTTCTTCTTGACGAACAACACGGGAGCTCCCCATGGTGAATGACTAGGGCGGATGAAGCCTTTGTCAAGCAGCTCCTGAAGTTGTTCGTGTAGTTCTTTCAGCTCTGTTGGAGACATGCGGTAGGAGCTTTTGAAATTGTACCGGTACCAGGAACCAGTTCAATCTCAAACTCCACTTCTCTGTTGGGAGGTAGTCCAGGTAGTTCTTCTGGGAATACCTCTGGATACTCACAGACTACCCGAACTTCCTCCTGCTTGGGTCTTTCTTGTTCTTCTGTACTCACAATGTGCGCAAGAAAACCAGCACACCCTTTAGCTAACATCTGGTGAGCTGTGAGAGAAGAAAGGAACTTCTGGGTCTTCTTCCTTGGCACCCCTGTGAACTCAAAGGATGATTCACCTTCTGGACTAAAGATCACTTTCCTTCTGCGGCAGTCCACTGAAGCACTGTACTTGCTGAGGAAATCCATACCCAAAATGATATCGAAATCTTGCATGGCGAGGACCACCAGATTTATACATAGCTCACGGTCTGAAATTCTGACTGGTACAGCCCGAAGCCACTGGTCGGATTCCATGACTTCCCCAGAAGGTAGGGTCGTCAGGAACTTGGAGTTCATGTTTTCTGTAGGTACCTGTAATTCTTTGGCAAAAGGTATGGATACAAAAGAATGGGTCGCCCCAGTATCAAATAGTGCAGTAGCTATATGCTGAAAAATAACTACTTGACCTGTTACGACCGTGGAGGCACTAGCAGCTTCTTCTTTGGTGAGGGAGAATACTGCTGGAACTGGTGGGGCTTCCAACCTTCCTTGACTGATCTGAGGTCCTTCCAAAGTTGCATACATATAATGTAGCTGAGGTTTGCCTCCATATTGTATTGGCTGTGGCTGAGGTGCTTTGAGCTTGTTAGGACATTCTCTAGCCATGTGTCCTTCCCGCCCACATGCATAGCATCCAGCCTTACCCAAAAGACAGGCTCTGGATGTGTTCTTCCACATTTAGAACAGAGAGGAATCTTGGTCCGCTTATTTGTCGGTCCTCCTTCTCGTTACCTCCCGAGTTCCACGCTTTTGTTACCCTTGCCTTCCAGCTCGCTTATTTGCCCGAGGTTTCGACTCGCCTTATCTTCGATCTTGATCGACTTTTCCGCGCTGCTCGATGTTGTCTAGATAGTGCTCAAGAACTAATGCTCCATCGACCAGCCTCTTCGCCCCGAGCCTCGATGAGCTCCACCACTCACGTTAAGTGCTATCACCGGCCTCAGCATCCTGAGCATCAGTCTGACTCGTTCCTTTTCCGTGCTTACTAGCTCTGGGCAGAGACGAGCTAGCCTATTGAATTTCTTTACTGCTTCTTCCACCGACAGTTCACCTTGTCTGAATTCTATGAACTCCTCATAATGCTTATTGGTGATCCGCTGACGGAAGAATTCCTCATAAAACTCTGCTTCAAAGTCAGCCCAGCTCATCTGATTAACTGCTCTCTTGCTTTTAACTCTTTCCCACCACATACGAGCATCTCCAGATAGGCAGAATGAGGCACACTTGACCTTCTCAACTTCTGGCCAGTCAAGAAGCTCCATGGTGCTCTCCAGTGTCTTGAACCAAGCCTGGGCATCCCAGGGCTCAGTCGTGCCTGAGAAGCTCTCTGGTTTCAGTTTCAGCCACTGTATCAGATATGCTTCTTGTCTGTGGGGACTTCCAGGACGGCTGGTGGAACCTCAGTCACCACTGGAGTCTCCACAGTGATTGTTGGAGGAGTGGGAGGAACTGGCTGCTGATTCGCCATCAGATTGACGATCACTTGCTGCTGCTCTGCTACCTGTCTCTGGAGTTGAGCAACAACTTCAGCGAGATTTGGTTCAGCTGCTCTGGGCTCTTCGTTCTCCTGAGCCTGGTCCTCAGTACGAGTGGTGCGGGGGCGTCCTCTTCTTGACATCTAATTATGCAAAGAAAAGAAAAACTTGATATATTCTTTATCCCTACTAAACATAATCCTTTCTAAACATACATATGTATGAATAAAGAAAATCAAATTTTTATCTTACTAAAGTGCATACAAGCAAATACTCTATACTGCAAATAATAAGGAAAGCATAAGAAAGAAAACTTAAATACTTTCTTACTTGAAGACGGCAAGAATGATGCTGATGTGTGTGTGATGCTGGAGAATGGAACACTGCTCTGATACCAACTGTAACGTCCACCCTTCTTACTACTACTATTCTCTAAAGATGACCGTTACTTATCTACTAACTCTACTTAACCGGTGTGATTAAAAACCACATGGAAACTCTACCGAAAAATTTCGACAGAGTCTCCCCTGTACCGATGACCATATTCGACAATACATGCAGTATATATACTCAGCCACAAGCGGCTGGAACACATAACTAACAACCACGCAGTATAATAAATCTAACTCAGCAACATTAAAGGAAAACTAATCCACAACCACAACTGAATAGCAAACACAGTATCAAGTGTCCTTATAAACAGTTATCAAATTTCCTTAACACATAAAAACTTAATTAACTCAAAAAAACAAATCATAATTCATCTTATTTGCAAGGATCCCTAGAACTTCCATAGTGCAGACATCACACACCCCTCTTGCATCTCCTTGTCGCCTTCCTTCATATTAGCTTTCCTTTTTCTTTATCTGCAGTAGGAGAAAGTGCAGTCTATAAGCATAAAGCTTAGTGAGCGCTATCTAACTCACAAAAACTCGATATGCATGTATACAAATAAAAACATGCTAAAACTGAATGCTAATCTGTAAAGCTACTCATGCTCATAAATAGCAAAGAAATCAACTAACAGAAAAGATAACATGTATAACTACTCATGCTCATAAACTAATAAAGAAAGCAACTAACTGGAATGCCAACATATAAAGCAAAACATGCTCATCAACTAGCAAAGAAATAACATGTAAGAAACTAAACATGTAAAAGCTGCTAGCATAAAAGAAAGCTAAACTTGCTAATCTTTAAAACAAAGTGAAACTTACTTCTTTTACTCTAATCTTATTCTTTTTATTTCACTTGTTTAAAATTTATACTTTAATACTTGAAAATAATAATCAACTTCTCTTGGGCCCAGGCTTAGTACCATTTATGCGCGTTCCCTAATAGGTTGGGGTAGCGAGCCGCCAATCCTAAAAGAGCAGACCTTGGTCTACCAGGGCCAAGACCTTGGAATTGAACACCTGGATTTGTTTAACGACAACCTTGGAAGTCGGGTACTAGCCTCTTCTTAAAAGTAAAATACTTATTATCTTAATTACTTCTTTAAATGCCTTGGCATATTAATAAGCACCTTGTGTGCTAAAATCCCTAAAGTCTTGACCTTAGGATTTATTTAAGGCCTTGGCCTTTTCTTTCTTTTCTTTTTCTTTCTTTTTACTTGTTAGTGCCTCTAAAAGAATTTGATAGAACTCTTAATTTTCCCACTAGAATACATGGTTGTTCATGCTTATTAAAATAGCAAATGAAAACTAAAGGAACTGCTCATGTGTATCTAGTAATAAAGAAAACTGATAATGCTCAACTTATAGCAATTAAAAACTGCAAATGATCAACTAAGGGTAAATGAAAACAAAACATGCTCAGCTAAGGTAAGTTCAAACAACAAAGGAAACTCGTAATGCTGGTTCAAGAGAACATATCAGTAAACACCCTAAACTAATTCTTGAATCTAATTAAGTACTGTGACTGATTATAGCTTGCTACTTTATGTGTACCTAACAATCCAAACTCTATCTTTACAGGTTAATTACACATGCACAGTACACATTTATTCAACTAGAAATCTCCATATTATGAATATATCATCTGAATAATCTAGGGTATTCCTGGAATACTAGTTTTCAACTAAACACATGGTTATGATTAGAATCTGGAAACTCAATTTAAGCATAATCAAAATTCTAAGTAGAGTATGCACCTATCTAACCTTTAATGAGTACCAAAATAGCATATGTAGAGTACAAAAACAACACATGCTCAAATCTGTTGAATGGATTCCGAAATTCGTATCAACACATTCATTTCATTCTATTACCACCCAACCCAAAAGATGTATCTGTATATATATAAAGAGGAGAACTAAGTGTAAACTAATCTGATGTATAACATCCAGGAAGCCCCTATCCAGGTCTAATGAAAGAAAAAAAAACTCAACTGAAATGAGAAAAGAAAGCAAGGGACGCATGCTGTTCTTAAACCTCTAGCTATCCTAATTCTGTACACGAAACATCCCTTTATTTTCCTTATAAAAATCACGGCAGCAAGCTTCACAAGCAACAAATTCTGTACAAGGTTTTTTTAAACTTGGTTCCACAGACATAAAAAGAAACTGCAAATCCGTGCATCATGATCCGAAACCAAAAAGGAAGACCAAATCCCTATTGCAGATTCTTTAAACTCTAAGGTTTCGCGCAAAGCTTCGGGAACAAGGAAAATAACAAGAAATAAAACTCGGAGCTATCCTACT
This sequence comes from Zingiber officinale, assembly GCF_018446385.1. Classification (NCBI taxonomy): domain Eukaryota; kingdom Viridiplantae; phylum Streptophyta; class Magnoliopsida; order Zingiberales; family Zingiberaceae; genus Zingiber; species Zingiber officinale. The sequence continues at coordinate 25,791,866 of NC_056005.1, read as the reverse complement.
GCAGGTGAGTAGCAACTCACCGTGATTTACTTGGACTTACAACCAATCGGGACGAACACTAGGGCTTCGGAAAGATGAAGTCCTCGGCTTCCTCTTGTGCTCACGCGTGCTCCTCTCTGTCGGGACGACCACCACGGATGAGGTTGGCCGGAAAACAGCTTCGTCGGCGCCGGAAGGAGGAAACCTAGCTCCGTCGCCCTTTCTTCCGCCGAGAGCAGAAAATCGCCTCGCCGCGCTGCGCGTGCGTGAGAGGAGAAGAGGTGAGAAGGAATTAGGTCACGGGAAATAACTTAAGTCCTCTCCTTATAACTTGAGTTATTTTTGGTTCCAACTATAGCTTATATATTTGCCGCAGCCTATTTAATTAGCAACGATCGCTAGCCCAGTTGGTCCGTTGGGCTTTGCTTCGATTCTCAGTCGCGCCCCTTTTTCTTCAATTTATTTCAAACGTTCTAGCTACTGCATATATATATTTCGCTCCATATAAGGTTAACAAAAATCGTGTAGCTCAGCTGGTTGGGGCCGGTTTTGCTTGGGTCAGTCCAACCCGAGATCGTGGGTTCAAATCTCACCTTCAACATTTTTCTTTAAAACTTCTTTCTTTTTATAACCCTACTAAACGACCTCCAAAAATTACGTAAAAATACTCTAAAAATTCCTAAAAATCTCTAGAATATTTTAAAAGTATTTCCAAATATTTTTATGGACTTTTAGAACTTGAAATAGGGAAAATTGGGTCGTTACATGGAAGACCTTATTCATAAGCCTTTGATAAGTTGCTCCTGCATTTTTTAGTCCGAAGGGCATAACATTATAACAATAAATACCTTCAGATGTTATAAAACTAACCTTTTCTTGATCCTCCTTAGTTAGGGGGACCTGATGATAGTCCTGATAAGTGTCTAGCATAGAGATGTATTCACACCCGGCAGTAGAGTCTACCAGTTGATCGATCCAGGGTAACGGATAATAATCTTTTGGGCAAGCTTTGTTGAGATCCCGGAAATCAATGCATACCCGCCATTTGTTTCCTGGCTTAGAGATTAAGACCACATTAGTTAGCCAGCTAGGAAATTGTACCTCCCTGATATAGCCAACTTCCATGAGTTTGGTTACTTCTTCCTTGATGATTTGGTTCTGCTCTACGCTAAAATTTATTTTCCTTTGCATGACCGGTCGGGCATCTGGAAAGACATGCAAAGAATGCTCCATTACTGCAGGAGAAACGCCCGAGACCTCTTTGGGCGTCCAGGCAAACACATCATTATTCTTCTTCAAGCATTGCACCAGTTCGGCTTTCAGAGTGGGATCAAGATCAGCCGCAATATAAGTAGTAGCTTCAGGTCGACCGGTCTGAATTTGGACTTCTTCCTTTTCTTCATAAACCAGAACAGGCGGCTTTTCCTGAATGGCATTGACTTCCATTGTTTGAATTTTTCGGGCAGCATTAGCTTCAGTCCGATGGATCTCTACATAACACTTTCGAGCTGTCTTCTGATCACCTCGCACTTCCCCGACCTGGTCATCAACAGGAAATTTAATTTTTTGACAGAAAGTAGAAACGACCGCCCTAAACTCGTTTAAAGCTGGTCGACCCAGTATCACATTATAAGAGGACGGGGCATCCACCACGATGAAATAAGATCTTCTTGTTCTCATTAGGGGCTCCTCCCCTAGAGATATGGCCAACTTTATTTGACCGAGCGGTTGTACTTCATTACCCGTGAATCCATATAGAGGAGTTACCATCTGTTGAAGTTCGCTCGGGTCGATCTGTAATTAATCAAAAGCCTTCTTAAAGATAATATTGACAGAACTACCAGTGTCTATAAAGGTAGGAGAAATAGTATAGTTGGCTATCACGACCTTGATTATTAATGCATCATCATGGGGTATTTCTACCCCCTCAAGATTTCTAGGTCCAAAACTTATCTCGGGACCAGCTGCTCGTTCTATGCTGCACCCCACAGCATAAATCTCAAGTCTTCGTGCATGTGCTTTTCTGGCCCTATTAGAATCTCCATCAGTGGGCCCGCCCGCGATCATACTGATATTGCCCCGGGCGGCATTACTCCTGTTTTCTTCCTGTCGGGCTATCATGGCTTCAGATGGAGTCTTCTCTGACACCTGACTGGTACCGGCCGGGGTAGGTAATGTATCCTGCTGAGGCTTGACCGGGCGATATTCCAATTTGAGCGGACTTTGCTGCCTAGGGTACTGCTGTCGATAATAGTTTTGCCTTTGGTAGCGCTCCCTGTTTGCTTTTTTATTTCTCAAAACAAAACAGTCTTCAGTATGATGACTGCTAGTTTTGTGATAAGTGCACCATCTTCTGGGTGCCTCTAGCTATATCTCCACATGTTGCACTGCTTGCGGACGATATTCCAGATGACGATGAGGTGGATGAATTGCCTGCGACACCCTTGGTGGAGGAACAGGAGCAAGAGCTTTCACCTTAACCAGAGTAGGAGAGAAGTAGTGCCCTCCTTTCTACGGGCAGCTTGAGCTTTTTCCACATTAATAAATTCAGTGGCACGTTCAATTAAGGAATCAAAATTGGCAAGAGGGTTTCTCACCAGATCTTTAAAGAAATCATTATCATTTAAACCCTGAGAGAAAGCGCTTACTAAGATTTCAGTAGTAGCGTTGGGTACATCGATAGCTACCTGATTGAATCTTTTGATGTAGGCTCGGATGGACTCTTTGGATGCTTGCTTAATTGAAAATAAACTCCAAGGAGTCTTATGATACCTCTTGTTACTGGAAAAATGGTGTAGGAAAACCTTCTTGAAATCCTTAAATTTTCGGATAGATTTTTCTGGCAATCTCTTGAACCAACGTTGTGCCGCTCCCCCGAGTGTAGTAAGGAACATCCGACATTTCACCCCATCAGAGAATTATTGTAATAATGCTACATTCTCAAATTTCAATAGATGATCCTCTGGATCTGTAGTCCTAGTGTATTCGCTGATCTACAAATTTTGATACCGCTTAGGGAGTGGATCATCCAGCACGCTTTGAGAGAATGGAGAGATGACATTTTCCGATGAGCTATCACTAGTTATCATTTTAACTTTACGCTTTTCTCTATCTGGTGCTTCACCAGAAGATTCTTGAAATACAGGTCGTCGTCCTCCCTGTAACAACCCAAATTTCCTCATTTCGAGTCCTAATGGTAATTAAAAATATTTAGAAATGCTTTAGAAATATTCTAGAGATTTTTATAGATTATTTTTATGTAATTTTTGGAGTTCGTTTGGTATTTTTACCAAAAGGGAGAAGTTTCAAAAAATAAATAGGTGCAACCGAGGTTCGAACCCACGACCTCCGACCCGAACTGACCAAGTGCCCAAGCGGGCGATGCTGATCAGATAGGTAGCAAAATATATTTAAGGAATAGCATTGAATAAGAACCCTAGGTATAATAAAGAGGGAACTTAAGTGATTTTGGGGCAAATCTTTTCTCTCCCGAAATCTTTCTTCCTCCTCTTCTGCGTGCGACGGCAACTCAGTGGAAGTGCAAGAAGGAAACTAGGGTTCACTTCCGGCGGCGGGCGCGTGGCTAACTCCGGGAGTTCTTCACCAGTACGAGGTCTTCTCGTCGAGGAGAAGCCGTAGGCACGAAGGAGAGGCTGAGATTCCAAGTGTACCGAAACCCTAGCTGCCTTTATTTGGTTATGAGTCCAAGAAACCATAGTAAGTGCTTCCTCACCTGCAGTAGAGTAGTTCCAAATTCTTGTTCTTCTTGTTTTCGAATCTTGCTATAAAGATTTTTGGTTTAGGGCTTGCTGCCGTGACTTTCAAAGAAAGAATATGGAAGAGTTAAGTATGTTGAGAAATTTGTTCCTTATAGTTTCCTTGTTGTGGCACCGAACAGGGGGATTAGTTGTGATATCGGTTGGTTTTGAAGTTTGCTGCCATAAAACTAAATTCAGAATTTATTAGATTTGGATATGAATAGGTTTTAGTTTGGAAATTATGTGTAGCACTTGGGATTTCCATGTCGTGGCACTAAGTATACAGAATGGTTTTGTTTCGGTTCTTTTGCAATTAATCGGACAAGAACAGTCACAAGGTGCTTAGTAGTTTGAGATCTTTTATGGGTTAGCAAGCCTGAATGTTCTGCCTTTCTTTCCCCTTAATATGCAGTCCTAAACTTGTTTCGTTTCTAGTAACTGGGCATGAATAGCTTTCTTTTATAACAGTGCAGATTTTTCTCTCCCGTACTGGTTTTTGTTGAAGGTGAATGACTTATTAGTTGGAAATAATTTAGAAGGTGTAGATTTATTAAATTCTTGTCCTAGTAAATCCCGTATCAACTTGTGATAGCAGCAGCAACTTTTTCCTTATGCTTTGTGTTGGTAGTAGGCTTGTATCATATTCAGTAGCAGTGCAGAAACTTAGATTTCCTTAAGCATCTAATTCCTTTTTGCATTTCAAATTCTGATACTTTCTTGTCTTCCTTTTCAAACACAAATAGAACATTTCTCCTTAAGCATTTCAGGTAGAATCTTCTTGCTAGACATTGGACAGGAACGACCTTTAAGATGAGAATGCAGATTTAATTTTTTTTGTCTTTTACCTTTAGAAATTAATTAGACGTGTACAGCTAAGTATTAAGCATTCTAGGTTTGCTTTGCATCAAACATATAGTTTTTCCTTGTGTGGTAGTAGGCGTGCCCAACAGATGAAGTAATGGAGAATTTTAGATTTCCTTTAAGCATCTAGTTTTTTTTTGTAAGCTAATAGTGCAGATTTTGTTAAGTATCACAATGTAGATCTTGTTAAGTATTACAGTATTTTGAGTTTAAGATAAGTTATAAGAAAGATAAAGAAAAGAAAGAAAAAAAGGCCAAGGCCTTAAGTAGATCCTAAAGTCAAGACTTTAGGGATTTTGGCACACAAGGTGCTTGCTAAAATGCCGAGGCATTATATATTAGAAGAAATAAAAGATAACAAATATTTTATTTTTTAAGAGGCTAGTACCCGACTTCCGAGGTTGTCGTTAAACAAATCCAGGTGATCAATTCCGAGGTCTTGGCCCTGGTAAGACCGAGGTCTTTACCCTCGTAGGACTGGTGGCTCGCTACCCCGGTTTCTATTAAGGAGCGTGCTTTGGTACTACGCCTGGGCCCAAGAAGAGAGATTGATTATTATTTTGAAATATTAAAGTATAAGTTTTTAAACAAGTAAAATAAGTTTCACTTAAGTTTAAAATTCAGCAAGTTAGTTTCTTTTAATTCGAAGCATGCAGTTTTATCCTTGTATATCATGAGTATGCAAATTTTAGTGCTTTGCTATTAGATGAGCATGAGTAGTTTTCTTCTTACAGATTCAGTTTTTAGCATTGTTGTATTTATATGCACATTCGAGTTTTTGTGAGTTAGGCAGCGCTTACTAAGCATTCGCTTATAGTTTGCATTTCCTTTTACTGCAGATAAAGGAAGGGAAAAGCTATAGCAAAGGAAGGCGACAAGGAGGTGTTCGATGATGTGTGTGATGCCAGGAATATGGGAGAGACTTGGTGTTGGTGCAACCTTAGGTCAAGGTTGACCTAGTTGACCCGACTCGAGTTGACCTGACTCGAGTTGTATTTTGATGTTTGACGAGAATAGAAAAGTTGTATCTTGATGTTTGACAAGAATACAAACTTGGGAGATTGTGGGTGCAACCTTTGGTCAAGGTTGACCCGGTTGACCTGACTTGAGTTGACCTGATTCGATAAAGTCCAAGTATGGAGACTTGGCACGGGAAAAGTCTAAGTATGGAGACTTGGCACGGAAAAGTCCAAGTAGGGAGCTTGGCACGGGGAAAAGTCCAAGTATGGAGACTTGGCACGGAAAAGTCCAAGCAGGGAGCTTGGCACGGGAAAAGTCCAAGTATGGAGACTTGGCACGGAAAAGTCCAAGCAGGGAGCTTGGCACGGGAGAAGTCCAAGTATGGAAGCTTGGCATGGGAAGTCGGAGAGGGCTCGGCAGCTCGTTCTCCGGACTAGGTCAGAGAGGGCTCGGGAGCTCGTTCTCTGGACCAGACGAAGTCGGAGAGGGCTCGACAGCTCGTTCTCCGGACTAGGTCAGAGAGGGCTCGGGAGCTCGTTCAATGGGAGCGGCCGGAGCCGCTCCCGCACTAGGTCGAGAGGGCTCGAGCTCGCTCCGGACCGGATGAAGTCGGAGAGGGCTCGTAGCTCGCTCGGACTAGGTCAGAGAGGGCTCGGTAGCTCGTTCTCCGGACCGGACGTGGAAGTCGGAGAGGGCGCGGTAGCTCGTTCTTCGGACTAGGTCGGAGAGGGCTCGGGAGCTCGTTCTCTGGCCCGGCCATGGAAGTCGGAGAGGGCTCGGTAGCTCGTTCTCCGGACTAGGTCAGAGAGGGCTAGTAGCTCGTTCTCTGGATCGGACATGGAAGTCGGAGAGGGCTCGTAGCTCGCTCTCCGCACTAGGTCGAGAGGGCTCTGAGCTCGCTCTCAAGACCGGGAAGGTCTTAGGATTTAGGATGAGAAGCTCTAAACCATTGGCATTGATCGGCCAGACCGATCCAGGATACTCAGTTTATCTCGATCGGTCCGTGACCGATCGAACCAAACAATGGGTTCGTCAGAGTTATCCGATCGGTCCACGCATCGATCGAAATGATCGGAAGCTATCGATCGTTGCCCGATCGGTCCACAAACCGATCGGCTTTTAAGCCAACCTCACAGATGGCCGGTGGGACCGATCGGGCCTCATCGGTCCACGATCGATCGAGATGCATCGATCGTGGTGGAGCTGATCGGTTCAGCCCAGCCGCCATGCACAACGCCAGATTTCTGTGTTGTTCTTTGTCTTCTTCTTCGCAGGTGCAGATATAAATCAGATGCTGAGCGCCTCTACACACTGGACTTCTTCCTCACTCTTGCGATCTGAGCTTTGCTGAGCTCCCTACTCCTGAAGCTTCGTGTGAGCTTCCCTCGACTGGGTGATCAGCTGCTGTTGACATCGTGAAGTTGCTGCTTCATCGAACTCCAGTCGACGAGAAGCCAAGCAAAGTGTTTTTACATTTATATTGTTCTTGTTTTCTTTCTCTATTGGTTGTACTCCATTCTTGCTGTTGCAAGAGAGATTGTGGCGAGGTTTCTCCACCCAGAAGGAGTTCATATTAGCCGATTATCCGGGGTCTCATCCACCGACGGATTGATAGGCTTCGTCCACCTTACAGACACGCCGAGGAGTAGGAGTATCATCTCCGAACCTCGTTACATCATCGTGTTTGAGGTTTGATCTTCTCCACTTTCGTTTTTACATTGTATTTCCGCTTCGCTAACATAAATTGTAGGAAGAAACGATAATTTGAGGTCGGCTATTCACACCCCCCCTCTCTAGCCGCATCTGAAGGTCCTAACAAGTGGTATCAGAGCAAGGTTGCTCTTCGTCGGATTAACACCCGGGGGAGCACAAGATAGAGAATGGATCGACTTGGAGAAGACATCACGATTCCACCCTTCTACGATCGCGACGACTTCGCGTATTGGAAGGTAAGAACGAAGTATTTTCTTATGACTAACCTAGTAAATTGGAATTGTGTACAAGTAGGTTTTATTCCTCCGGTGGATAAAGAAGGAGAACCTCTTGAGAAGAAGAAGTGGACGAAGGAACAAATCCACCGATCCATGATCAACGACGAGGTAACGAAAATCTTTGAATTTTCATTACCTAATGATGTCTTGCGTAAGATAGGTGGATACAACGATGCCAAGGAGTTGTGGAACAACTTGGCTAAGTTCCATGAGGAGAGCTCCAATTCAAGTCATGAAGAGGAGTCAAGTGAGCCAAGTAGCTCACATCATGGAGGTATGGAATTAGAAGTTGAGGGCTACTCAACATCTAAGAAAGAAGAGGAGAAGAGTTCTTCTTCAAGATTGGAGCAAGAAGAAGAAGTCTCTACCTCCGGAAGGGATGAAGAAGAGAGCTTATGTCCATCCTCAACCCTAGGTAACTCAAGCAACTTAATTTCAAGTAAATTACATATAATATGCTTTGAGTGTAGGGAATATGGGCATTACAAGAGTAAATGTCCAAAGAGGATTAGGAAGACTCCACCGGCGCCAAAGGTCAAGGAAGCCGGAGTCCCGATACGCAAGGGCAAGGAGCACGTGGTGTGCTTCCAATGCAAGCAAAGGGGACATTATAGGAGCCAATGTCCGAGGGGGAGGCAACCTCACAAGGACAAGAGACCAAGCACATCTATAGGGGGAGCTAAGGCAAACCCTAAGGTACCCTTTAAGGCACATTATTGCAATTCTAATAAGAAACATGCTAGTAGCTTTATTGCAATTGCCAATGATGATGAGCATGATAACCATAGAATCCGATACATGTGCTTAGGTGCCAAACATGTTAGTCTAGGTAAGGATAATACTAGAAATGCCAACCCTAGAATTAACTCATCTAAGGTTAAGGAAAACCTAGATAGGAATCCCAAAACAACTAGACATATGCCTAGGAATACCTCAAAGAAAAATGACAAATTAAAACTTGAGGTATTAGAGAAGGAAAATCAAGTCTTGAGGTTAAGACTTGACACCTTAGAAAAGACTCTTAAGAATTTGGAGAAGTCAACTCTAGGGTCTAAGGGTCAAAAATCAAAGCCCAAGGACATGAGAGGTTTGGGTCACAAATCTAAGTCTCAAGTGGTCAAGCCCGCTTACCATAATGTTCCATTAGATTATGGAACAAGACCTAGGGCTAAGAAGAGTATCACCAAGGTCACAAGGGGAGTCACCCCTAGAGTTGATCTTGATGAGTCCCAAATGACCAAGGCTTTAAAGCCTAGGAGGGTCATTAGGAGGGTTGCTAGGGAAGTCATCCCTAGTGAATACTTAGTGAACCCAATGAGCTCAAATAGGTTTTGGGTTCCTAGGAGCGTGATTCCATCACGCTAGATGGGTTAGGGTGTGCCAACCTTAATTGGATAGGTAGTTAACCTAATCATGGCAAAAGGTGGCATTTTAGGAATTTTCAAGGTGTAATCAAGCCTTGAAAATGAAATTTAAAATTTTACTCATTCCTAAGGTGATTAGGATGTGCCAACCACACTTGAGGAATTTTCTAGGGTCAATCTAATTGGCACATAGTGATCTAAAAATCTTTAGTATATGATTTTAGATCTATTACACTTAGCAATATAGAATTTATGGCAAAATGATCAAAATTATCAAAAATGACAACTAAAGCTAGAATTAGGTATTTTCTATACCTTTATATGTTATTTGCCATATATTGTTTGCCATATGTCATGTCATGACATCATATCTAATTTACTATCATTTGAAATGTCATGATAATGCTTAGGTTAGTTATATGTCATGCCTTATTTAAGTTTCATACTTTATGTCATGACATCATGACATTGGCACATGTTTCCACTTATGATATTATTTTATGCCATGTCATCATCTCTTGCATGTATGATCAATTAAATTGATTTAAGGATAAAAACACAATTTGATATGGAGATCAAATTATTGTTTAGAAAATGCATGAGAACTTAGCTTAAGATGACCTAAACCCATATCTCACATCAAAATTGACTTGGATGTGTTTGATACACCTTAGATGTGTGTGAGATATTAGGATTATAAGTTAGGATCAAGGTGCATAGTTCTTGTACCTAGATGAGCCTAATTCGAAATTGAGGATCATAGGGAAAGCTTGCGTACAAGTCATGTACACTTAGCCCTAAGATTGTGGTCCTAAATTAAATGGTTTAAAATCATTTCAAAATTGATTTGAAAAACCTTGATGAGGCTTTTCTAATGATAGCATTCATCATTGAGCAAGTTGATACAAAGATGGATTAACCTTGAGCTATTTCAAAGTATTTCGAACTTTGTATCAAGATTAAAAAATGGGAGTTATTTTCATAGAAAACTATTTTTCCATGATAATATATGTTATGAGGAATGTATCCTCAAAATTTTACAATTTTTAGAATTTTTCATAATTTTTTAGGGGTTTCTGAATTTCGGGAGAAAAATCAGAAATCCTTATCAGAGATTTGTGGACCGATCAGAGGGGATCCTGATCGGTCCAGGGAAGTCTGGATCGGTCACTGGACCGATCCAGAGAAGTGTGGATCGGTCTGGTGACCGATCCAGTGAGGTTCTGATCGGTCTGGTAACCGATCATAGCGTGCCAAAATGCTGATTTTCGATTGTTGTCTGAAATTTCAGCTTTGGAAGTTGGTGTTTTTGATTTCTAAAGGGTTGAAACTCTCCAAGACATTGTTAGTGCAATGGTCAAGGGGGAGTTGACCTTTAGGGGAAGTTTTACCTATTGGTCAGAGGGGGGTTAACTTTTAGGGGGAGTTTTTACTCGATTTCTGAAGATGAGTGATATGGGATTATCACTAAGTTGATTATTGTCTTTAGTATCAAGGGGGAAATTAATGGTTTCAATGAAAGGTATGAGACTTTCATTAGGAAGAAACTCTTAACCTTGATTCACTCTTTTTGATGTGTGTCAAAAAGGGGGAGAAATATCTAGAGAATGTTCAAGGAAGAACATTGGAGTTTGGGGAGAATGTTTAGGGAAGAACATTGATTGGAGAACTATTGGAAAACCTAAGTTAGGTTATCGGGTTAACCTAATTTGATTATGGTTTTTGTCAAACATAAAAAAGGGTGAGATTGTTGGTGCAACCTTAGGTCAAGGTTGACCTGGTTGACCCGACTCGAGTTGACCTGACTCGAGTTATATTTTGATGTTTGACGAGAATAGAAAAGTTGTATCTTGATGTTTGACAAGAATACAAACTTGGGAGATTGTGGGTGCAACCTTTGGTCAAGGTTGACCTGGTTGACCCGACTTGAGTTGACCTGATTCGATAAAGTCCAAGTATGGAGACTTGGCACGGAAAAGTCCAAGCAGGGAGCTTGACACGGGGAAAAGTCCAAGTATGGAGACTTGGCACGGAAAAGTCCAAGCAGGGAGCTTGGCACGGGAAAAGTCCAAGTATGGAGACTTGGCACGGAAAAGTCCAAGTAGGGAGCTTGGCACGGGAGAAGTCAAAGTATGGAAGCTTGGCATGGGAAGTCGGAGAGGGCTCGGCAGCTCGTTCTCCGGACTAGGTCAGAGGGGCTCGGGAGCTCGTTCTCTGGACCAGACGAAGTCTGAGAGGGCTCAGCTGCCTCCTGGACTAGGTCGAGAGGGCTCGGGAGCCTGCCTCTGGACCGCAGAGTGGAGAGGGCTCGGCTGCCTCGTTCTCACTAGGTCCGAGAGGGCTCGGTAGCTCGTTCTATGGACCGGATGAAGTCGGAGAGGGCTTGGTAGCTCGTTCTCCGGACTAGGTCGAGAGGAGCTCGTTCTCTGGACCGGACGTGGAAGTCGGAGAGGGCTCGGTAGCTCGTTCTCCGGACTAGGTCAGAGAGGGCTCGGTAGCTCGTTCTCTGGACCGGATGAAGTTGGAGAGGGCTCGGTAGCTCGTTCTCCGGACTAGGTCAGAGAGGGCTCGGTAGCTCGTTCTCTGGACCGGACATGGAAGTCGGAGAGGGCTCGGTAGCTCGTTCTCCAGACTAGGTCAGAGAGGGCTCGGTAGCTCGTTCTCAAGACCAGGAAGGCCTTAGGATTTAGGGATGAGAAGCTCTAAATCCACATGGGCATTGGATCGGTCAGCAGACCGATCCAGTGATACTCAGGTTTATCTGATTGGTCTGGTGACCGATCAGTAACCAAACAGTGGTTCGCTGTAGGTTATCTGATCGGTCCACAGACCGATCAGAAAATGATCAGGAAGCTACTGATCATTGCCTGATCGGTCCACAGACCGATCAGGCTTTTAAGCCAACCCTCACAGAGATGGCTGACCGGTCTGGGGACCGATCATCCTAGGGCCTGATCGGTCCATAGGCCGATCAGATGGCTCCCAGACCGATCAGGGTGGAGCCTGATCGGTCCAGGCCTAGCCGTTGCGACACAACGGCTAGATTTCTGTGTTGTTCTTTGTCTTCTTCTTCGCAGGTGCAGATATAAATCAGATGCTGAGCGCCTCTACACACTGGACTTCTTCCTCACTCTTGTGATCTGAGCTTTGTGAGCTCCCTACTCCTGAAGCTTCGTGTGAGCTTCCCTCGACTGGGTGATCAGCTGCTGTTGACATCGTGAAGTTTCTGCTTCATCGAACTCCAGTCGACGAGAAGGCAAGCAAAGTGTTTTTACATTTATATTGTTCTTGTTTTCTTTCTCTATTGGTTGTACTCCATTATTGCTATTGCAAGAGAGATTGTGGCGAGGTTTCTCCACCCAGAAGGAGTTCATATTAGTCGGTTATCCGGGGTCTCATCCACCGACGGATTGATAGGCTTCGTCCACCTTACGGACACGCCGAGGAGTAGGAGTATCATCTCCGAACCTTGTTACATCATCGTGTTTGAGGTTTGATCTTCTCCACTTTCGTTTCTACATTGTATTTCCACTGCGCTAACCTAAATTGTAGGAAGAAATGATAATTTGAGGTCGGCTATTCACCCCCCCTGTCTAGCCGCATCCGAAGGTCCTAACACTTGGGACATTATGAAGTTTCCGTGTTTTAGTGGATAAGAACCATTTGAGATTGTACTTTATATTCCATGTCATTTGAGATTGTACTTTATATTCCATGTCATTTGAGATTACTCTTACTTTAGATTGCATGCTAAGATGAGTTCAGTTTAGTAAGTAGGTACTTTTGTGTTTGCATTGAGATATAGTTTCATATGTTTTCTACTATTATGAGTTATATGTGCATGTCAGTATTGTATTGCATTTTAGTCCTGCTAAACTGCATATACTCTGCCAAAATTTTTAATTTTCTGGAAAAATTTTAATGTATAGTTTGCTACACTAGTTAAGAAGGAATCTATAGTAGATATGTAACGGTCTTCTTTAGAGAGTAGTTGTGAGAAGGGTGGTCGTTACACCCCTTGTTCCATAGGAGTACGAAGAAAGGCTCGTGGACGCCTTGTCGGAGAAACCGTGGCTGGAGGAAAATATACGTGTTCTTCCTCTTCGGGCTCTTTACCCTTTCGGTGCTTAGTAGTTGAAATTGCTGGATTATGAGCTACCTGCAGAGTGACTCCAGTATAAGCTTGTTGTTGTTGTTGCTGTTGTTGTTGTAGAGCTTTCTGCACATGAGTGTTGATGAGGAAATCCAGATCCTCACGGCTAATGGTGAGTAGATTTGATTTTCCAGCCTCTTCCATCTTGTAATCTCATATTCAGGTGAAGTTTCCCATAGACGGCGCCAAATTTGATCTTGTCTGAGAAGCTTGACAAAACGGAGAGCTGGGAGAAAAAACCTACTTCCTTGATGAAGAGTAATACCTGACTGAATACTGATCCGAGAAACCCAAAGCGGATCTAGGAGAATGAAGTCCCAGAATGTACTCCTTGTGTGAAGCTCCAAGGGCGAGAAAGAGACCCGACCGAAGAAAACCCAGATCTAGAGCTTCCCAGGCTTCCTGCGCACAAGAGACCAACCAACACTATCGTCAGTGACCTAAGACCGGGGTGAGAATCCCTGGCTAGGCCCTCCGACGTTCAAGTCAGTGATCTCTCTCGGTGTGGAAGAAGAAAGAAAAAAGATAAACATCAGTCGAGAATTAGGGTTATGAATGTGAGAAATGATGTGAACTTACCTTGCCAATGGAGAAGATTCTCCCTTTTATACCACTTCATATAACCTCCGTAGTCATGAAGTGGACCCCGGTTCATTAGAGTTTGTTATGAGATGACGTAAGCTGTGTACTTGTGAAAAATGGCTTTTAAGGAATCTTTTTTATACCCCAGATGTACCTTCTTTGTCGTCTAGTACCTGCAGAAAAATCTAGAAGCCTTCCTCCCGCCATATTAGCAAACCTGTTATACAATCACATGCTACAAATATCTTCATTAAACTACTTTATTTGAAATATTTACTTCTGTCCTGTTTTATGAGTTATTTCAGAGTGCATCTATCTTTCCTACTTGCCCTTCATATCTTTGCTATATCATAGATAGCTTAATATAACATTGTTCCCTGTATCGGTCGAAATTGAAATCAGACTAGGCCTGGTTAGTTATTATTACCTCTCATGATGTTTCTCGGGTGATACTAGTCTGCACTCCTCTAAGTTTGTTATTATCCTAGCTGATATCGGACTGTATTTTATTAAGTATGTAATCTCGATCAATATTGGCCTATCTCCTTTGAGGTATATCTTGGTCGATATTGGACTATCTCTCTAGAGGTATATTCCGCTCGATATTGGTTTACCTCCTTTGAGATGTGTCTCGGCCGGTATTGGCCTACCTCCTTTGAGGTATATCTCGGCCGATATTGGTCTGCCTCCCTAGAGGTATATCTCAGCCGATATTGGCCTACCTCCTTTGAGATGTGTCTCGGCCGGTATAGGCCTACCTCCTTTGAGGTATATCTCGGCCGATATCGGCCTACCTCCTTTGAGATGTGTCTCGACCGGTATTAGCCTACCTCCTTTGAGGTATATCTCGACCGATATTGGCCTGTCTCTCTAGAGGTATATCCCGCTCAATATTGGCCTACCTCCTTTGAGATATGTCTCGGCCGATATTGACCTACCTCTTTTGAGGTACATCTCGGCCGATATTGGCCTGCCTCTCTAGAGGTATATCCCACTCGATATTGGCCTACCTCTTTTGAGGTACATCTCGGTCGATATTGACTACCTTCTTAACTTGGCTATCTCCTTTCCCTTCCCCACCGGGGATCCATGAAACCTAATCCATATCACCTCCGACCACAAAGGAGGAAGAGAAGAGAAGGAGGAGAGGCTCTAGGGCTGGCCATCACCAAGGAAGAGAGGGAGGAAAAATAGAATAGAGTTTTTTCTCTCATGAAAGCACCTCTACCCCCTCTTTTATAATCCTTGGTCTTGGCAAATAAGGAAAGTTTAATAAAACTTTCTTATTTTCTTGGCCATGAAAAAGAAAAAATTAATTGATAAAAATCAATTTTCTTTTCTCTTATTAAAGTGGTCGGCCACATCTCCATCAAGGAAAGTTTTTATTCACAAGAATTATAAAACTTCCTAATTTGTTTCCAGAAATTTTTAATAAAAATTTCTCTAATAATTTTTCCTTTCAAGGTGGATTATAAAAAGAAATTTTATAAATTAAAATCTTTCTTTTAAACATGTAGATGATTTCCAAAAAGGAAAGTTATCTTGAAAATTAAAATCTCCTTTCAATCTACAAATAAGGAAAGATATTTATTCTTTTCTTAATCTTTTGTAGAAACTTATAAAAGGAAATATTTAATTTTTAAACTCTCTTTTAAATTATGAACATGGTTACAAAAAAGGAAAGTTTTCTTAAAATTAAAATCCACCTTTCAATCTACAAATAAGGAAAGATTTCAAATCTTTTCTTAATCTTTTGTAGGAAGCTATAAAAGGAAAGATTTAAATTTTAAACTCTCTTTTAAAAACCATGTTATCCACATAATAAAAAATTTAAATAAAATCCCTTTTATATTATTTGTGGCCGACCACACCTAGCTTGGACTCCAAGCTAGGGTCGGCCACTAATCTTGGCTCAATCCTTGGGTAGCTTGGGTTCCAAGCTAGCTTGGTCGGCCACCAAAGAGTGGGTAAGAAGGTGGGTATAGATGGGTATAATTCTCTATCTACAAAAGGCTACGATAGGGACAGAGAGGAGGAATTGGTTTTGGTCTCCCGATGAAATTAAGCTTCCTGTGTTTGCCCCGGACACACAACTTAATTTCATCAATAATAATTCATACCACTAAAGAATTATTATTGAACTACCGCACCAATCTCAAATTATATTTTGGGCTCCTTATTATGAGTGTGTTAATCTCCCTGTGTTTAAGATGTCGGATGTCCACTAATTAATTGAGTTACTAACAACTCATTTTAATTAATATCTAAATCCAAGAGTAGTCACTCAACCTTATCGTCATGTCGGACTAAGTCCACCTACAGGGTTTAACATGACAATCCTTATGAGCTCCTCTTGGGGACATTAACAACCTAGATTACTAGGATACAATTTCCTTCTATAATCAACACCACACACTATAAGTAATATCATTTCTCAACTTATCGGGCCTATTGATTTATCAAGCTATATCTCACCCTTTGATAAGTCAAAGAAATAAATACTAAATATATGTACTTGTTATTATATTAGGATTAAGAGCACACACTTCCATAATAACTAAGGTCTTGTTCTTTTACTAAATCAGTATAAAAAGAACTTACCTTAAATGGTCCTGCTCAATACATTCAGAGTGTACTAGTGTAATTTATCAGTCAAGATAAACTAATACTTAATTACACTACGACTATTCCAATGGTTTGTTCCTATCCATTTCAGTCGTGAGCTACTTTTTATAATTTATAAAGAACTGATAACACGATCTTCTGTGTGTGACACCATACACCATGTTGTCTACAATATAAATTAATTGAAAAACTATAAATAAATGTAGATATTGACCAATGTGATTCTTTTATTTCTAAATAAATGTTTATAAAAAGCTAGGTATTTAGTATACATTCCAACAATCCCCCACTTATACTAAAAGACTATGCTGCCATATCTGCTGCCATATCTGCTGCCATACATCTGATTTCTATGTCCATCAAAAGCTTTTGCCTTAAGGGCCTTAGTGAAAGGATCTCTCAGGCTATCATCTGATGCAATCTAGGCGGCAACAACTTCTCCTTGTTATACGATATCTCGTAATGGGTGGTACTTGCACTCTATTGTGTTTACTTGCCTTATGGACTTATGGTTTCTTCAAGTTTGCTATTGCACCACTATTATTACAAAAATTGTAATAATTTTTGGACAAACCAGAAATCATGTCTAAGTCCATCATGAAGTTTCTGAGTCATATAACTTCTATGGCTGACACAGAGGTTGCCACATACTTAGCTTCTATGGTGAAGTCCAGAAAAGCACATATGCTTAACACTCCTCCATAGTTATGGCTTCACCTCCTAAAGAAAACACAAAACCCCGAGGTTGACTTACTATTGTCCCTATTGTTGGTTGCTACTCGGAAAACCTAGAGGTTCCACTGTACAAAAATTTTGTACAAAGGTCTAAACCTTTTCCTAGCTACCATGTGTTCTTTTAAATTAAATTTTGGATCGCCTGCGGAACTTAACACGTTTGATCCAAAACTTAATCTATTTGTTCTTTTAGGTTTTAACTTGGATCTCCTGCGGAACTTAACACGTTCGACCCAAGTCACCTTAAGTTATTAATTCCAATAAATATTAATGTCCATAATTGGTTCCTAGTACTGACGTGGCGAGGCACATGACCTTCTTGGATATGGGAGCAACCACCACCGACTAGACAAAACCTTTTATGGAAAGCTAATATTTAATTTCCTAAAATAACTTTAGGTTAACCGAAAAGAACAATCAAATCACAAGGAAAAGAAAAACAAAAGAACACTATATCGAAAACAAATTCGAAACTCTAGAATCGTATGCCTCTTGTATTTAGTATTATTTCCAAAAATAACTAGTATGATGCGGAAATAAAAAATACTAGTTATACCTTTTAGAAAAACCTCTTGATCTTCTACCGTATTCCTCTTCTAACCTCGGACGTTGTGTGGGTAACGATCTTCTGAGATGAGAACCCACCAAAGCATCTTCTCTTTTCTTCAAATTTCGGCCAAGCACAAAGCTTCCAAAAGATGAAGATCTTTTCCACCAACCAAGCTCCAAGGGATGTAGGCTTTCTCTCCTTCTTCCTCAAGCTAGATCCGGCCACCAATTAAAACTCCATAAGCATGAAGAGGTTCGGCCACAAAGAGAAGAAGAAGAGAAGAAGGAAGGGTCGACCACACCACCAAGGAAAAGAGGAAGAAAAATAGAATAGAGTCGTTCACCTTGAAGCCTCCTCTACCCCCTCTTTTATAATCCTTGGTCTTGGCAAATAAGAAAAATTTAATAAAAATTTCCTTAATTCTTTTTCCATTGAAAAGAAAAATTATTTAATTAAAAATAATTTTCTTTTTTAAATACAATGGCCGGCCACCTCAAGCCTCAAATCAAGGAAAGTTTTAATTAAAACAAGAATTAAAACTTCCTAATTTTTTTCCGGAAATTTATAAAAATTTCTCCAATAATTTAATCCCTTCATGATTGGTTTATAAAAAGGAAATTTAATAAATTAAAATCTTTCTTTTAAACATGTGGATAAGAAGAAAATTATCTCTAAAAATTAAAATCTCTTTTGATCTACAAATAAGGAAAGATATCAAATCTTTTCTTAATATTTTGTAGGAACTAATAAAAGAGAATTATTAATTTTTTAAACTTTCTTTTAAATCATGAACATGGTTAAAAAGGAAAGTTTTTACCAAAATTAAAATCAACCTTTTAATCTACAAATAAGGAAAGAGATTTAGCTCTTCTCTTAATCTTTTGTAGAATCTTATAAAAGGAAAGATTTAAATTTTTAAACTCTCTTTTAAAACATGTTATCCACATAAGAAAAATTTTAAAAAATAAAAATCCTTTTTATTTTAATTTGGGCCGGCCACACCAAGCTTGAACCCAAGCTAGGGCCGGCCACCTTGAAGCACCCATGAACCAAACTTTGGCCGGCCCTAGCTTGGTCTCCAAGCTAGCTTGCCCGGCCCCTTATGGGATGGGTAAGAAGGTGGGTATAGGTGGGTATAGTACTCTATAATTAAGAGGCTACGATAGGGACCGAGAGGAGGAATTGGTTTTGGTCTCCCGATAAAATTAAGCATCCCGTGTTCGCCCCGAACACACAACTTAATTTTATCAATAATAATTCATTCCACTAGATAACTATTATTGAACTACCGCACCAATCCCAAATTACATTTTGGGCTCCTTCTTATTATGAGTGTGTCAGCCTCTCTGTGTTTAAGATAACAAATGTCCACTAATTAAGTAAGTTACTGATAACTCACTTAATTAATATCTAGCTCCAAGAGTAGTACCACTCAACCTTATTGTCATGTCGGACTAAGTCCACCTGCAGGGTTTAACATGACAATCCTTATGAGCTCCTCTTGGGGACATTCTCAACCTAGATTACTAGGACACAGTTTCCTTCTATAATCAACAACCCACACTATAAGTGATATCATTTCCCAACCTATCGGGCTTATTGATTCATCGAACTAAATCTCACCCATTGATAAATTAAAGAAATAAATATCAAATATATGTGCTTGTTATTATATTAGGATTAAGAGCACACACTTCCATAATAACTGAGGTCTTTGTTCCTTTATAAAGTCAGTATAAAAGAAACGACCTCTAATGGTCCTACTCAATACACTCTAAGTGTACTAGTGTAATTATATAGTTAAGATAAACTAATACCTAATTACACTACGACCTTCCAATGGTTTGTTCCTTTCCATCATGGTCGTGAGCTACTGTTTATAATTTATAAGGTACTGATAATATGATCCTCTGTGTGTGACACCACACACCATGTTATCTACAATATAAATTAATTGAACAACTACATTTATCATAAATGTAGACATCTGACCAATGTGATTCTTATTTCTAGATAAATGTTTATACCAAAAAATAGGCTTTTAGTATACACTCTAACAATCTCCCACTTATACTAAAAGACTAAGCTGCCATATCTGCTGCCATACATCTGATTCCCATGCCTTTCAAAAAAAATCTCTTTCCTTAAGGACCTTAGGTTATCATCTGATGCAATCTAGGCGGCAACAACTTCTCCTCGTTATACAATTTCTCGTATTGGGTAGTACTTGCGCTCTATTGTGTTTACTTGCCTTATAGACTCATGGTTTCTTTGAGTTTGCTACTGCACCATTATTATTACAATAAATTGTAATAATCTTTGGACAAACTAGAAATCATATCTAAGTCTATCTTAAGGTTATTAAGTGATTCAGCTTTTATGGCTACCTCAGAGGCTTGCCATATACTCAGCTTCTATGGTGGAGTCCAGAAAAACACCTATGCTTATCACTCTTCCATAGTTATGACTTTTCCTCCTAAAGTAAACACAAAACCCCGAGGTTGACTTATTATTGTTCCTATCCGATTGGAAGTCAAAATCCATGCAACCCACAAGAATCAAATTAACTGCCTTGTGAGCTAGCATATAATCTCTAGTGCCTCTAAGGTACTTTAATATATGCTTTACTGCAGTCCACTGTCCTTGTCCAGGGTTACTTTGATATCTGCTAACTATGCCCTTGGCAAAACAGATTTCTGATTTCGTGCATAGCATACATTAGGCTTCCGACAACCGAAGCATAAAGAACTGCCTTTATTTCCTTTATCTCCTTTGATGTCTACAGAGACATATCTTTAGATAAAGTTACTCCATCCTGAAAAGGTAAGAAACCTTTCTTGGAGTTTTGCATGCTTAAAACGAGCAAGGATTTTTCCGATGTATGAAGGTAAGTAAAATATTCTTTTCTTGCGATCCCTTATTACTTTGATCTCAAGAATATATACATTCTCCCAAGTCCTTTATATCGAATTATTTGGACAACCATACCCCTACTTCTGACAATATTTTGATATTGTTTCCAACTACCAAAAATGTTATCTACGTATAGTATAAGAAATACCACCACGTTTCCATCACACCTTTTGTATACACAAGACTTATCCGTTTACTCAATAAATTCATAGGTCTGGATTACTTTGATAAACCAGATATTCCAAGACCTTGAAGCTTTGCCTCAGTCCATAGACTGACTGAGCTTGCACACAAGATGCTCTTAGCCCTTTGCAATGAACCCTTCTGGTTGCTTTATATGGATGCTTTCATCAAGACTTCCATTAAGGAATGCTCTCTTGACATCCACTTGCCAAATAGATAAAAGAATCCGGATAGACTTAAGCATGGCTACCAGTGAAAAAGTTTCCTTTTTCATCTAGCCTTGCTTTTGAAAGTTTCTACCTTCCTGTCTATCCCTCTTTTCCTATTATTGACCTTTTTACACCCAAAGGCTTTTACACCATTTGGTGTTTCTACAAGCTTCCAGATTTTATTAGAATACATATATTCTAATTCTATTATTCATTACTCTTTGCCAAGATGTTGCATCTTTATCTTGGAGTGCTTCGTCATATGTCCGGAGATCAGGTTCATGTCCTCCAGGGATCGAGTCCAAAAACTCTCCCAAAACATGAATCCTTTTAGGTTGCCTAACAACCCTCCCACTACGACAAGGCACTTTCTGCAATTGTGTATCATTTGTGATACGTGTTGCAGTTTCCTTGTGGTATCTCATCTTGTACAGTTGGTACTAGATTAGACATGTCTTTTATTATTTCCTTAAGAACAAATTTTCTTATGGGCACATGGTTTATTACATAGTCCTTTTCTAAAAATCGGTCATTGATGCTAACAATGACCTTCTAATTTTTAAGACTATAAACCTACTTTCATTTCACTAGGATAACCCACAAACAAGTGAATTCCTGTCCAACTTATCATTGTCTCTCTTCTGCATATGTGCTGGACTACCTGAATCCGAATATGCTTCGAAATAGGCTTACGCCTATTCAGCATTTCTATATGAGTAGAGAGTTCTGACTTTAGAAGGTACTATATTCACTCCCGTTTCCAGAGTATATCCTTAAAATGATTTTGATAATATTCTTAATAACTTATCAATCTACTTATTTCCATAAGAGTCCTATACCTTCCTTTTCCTACACCATTCCGTTGGAGTATACCAGGTGCAGTTCGTTGGGATTGAATCCCTACTTTTGTTAAATGACTCCTAAATTCTCCCAAGAGGTACTTGCCACTACGATCTTACCGTAATGTCTTGATACTTTTACTTTGTCGTTTCTCCACATCAGCCTCGTACTCTTTGAACTAATCAAAGCACTTAGACTTGCGGCACATCAAGTAAATATATCCGTATCTCAAATAGTTGTCTATAAAATAGATGAAATATCTGAAACAACCTCTTGCCTGGATGCTCATAGGATCACATAAATCAGAATGAACCAATTCCAATATATCTTTGACTCCATACCCCTTAGACTTAAAAGCTTCTTGGTTATTTTTCCTTCCAAGTAAGACTCGTAGGTTGGAAAGATTTCCACTACTAATGAACCCAAAAGTTCATCAGCTACCAATGAATCCTACTCAAGTTAATATAACCTAGCCTTAGATGCCAAAGATATAATTGGTTCATTTTCGAAGGTTACTTTCTCTTAAAGTTAGAAGATGTGTTACTAATTTCCATTTGTTGCATCGTGAGAGTTATTGGATTTATAAATTGCCAACCAACGTACCAGAACAGATAACTTCTCTCTTTTCCTTAATAACAATTTTGTTATTAAAAGAGGCAGAATATCAAGTTCTTTGAATAGTTTAGAAACTGAAAACTAGTTCTTTCTAAACTTGGTGTGTAAAGACAATTACTCAAAAATCCATGTTTTATTCTTATCAAAAGATAAACATCTCCCACTGCCACAGCTACCATTTTTACAGTAGTGCCCATGTAGACGGTGTTTTAATTTTCATTTAGTTGCCGGGTTTCCTGGAACCCTGCAATGAATTGCAGACATGATTAATGGCATCTGTATCTACACTCCAGGTTCTGGTAGATAACACCACTAAACATGTTTCAACTAATACACCTATATTGTTCTTAGTTCTAAGAAGACAGTCTACCTTAATGTCCAAGTCCTATTTCCAATCATTACAATTGGGATTCCTAAGTCTTTTCTATAGTATGACTACTAGGGAATTGACAAACATTTTAAATCCTAAGAATCACAAAAATATTTAGTCAAGATCAACTCCTTAAAAATCCCCATGAATTTTGTATGCCACGATATTGTGGACGTATACAAAATCGAAGAGGAGATTTTATTCATTAATTTTATTACCTCGTCAACTTTATTTTATGTCGAAATAAAATTAATAGTTGATCTGTCTTTGATCAAATATTTGGTCAAAAACTTTTGAATAAAAAAATATTGATTCCTCAAACAATATTATTTAAATTCTCCAACACCTCAAACACCGTGAATTTTGCATGACACGTTAGTGTGGACGTATACAAATTCAACATTTGTAAAAGGAGGGTTTTAACCCATTAATTTTATTATCTTGTCAACCTAACTTTTTGACAAATAAAATTAATAGTTGGTATCATTTGGTCACACAAATAATAGCAGTGACTCCGATGGAGAGGATACTATTAGATGTGTCTAAGTGTATACCATTACTTGACACTAAGTCCATTAATAAGATTATGCCCCTTCCGTTGGGGAAGATCACACGCTCTTAATTAACTTCCTATAGTCATCCAAAATTGGAAGTCTGTTCTAGTGATCCACAAACAAGCTCATCCGTTATGGAGGAAGGCACTCAGAGCCAACGCGCAAACTTGTTTACATCACTTACAAACCAGTAATGGAGACCATGGGATTTACTTAAAAATCCCTCTCCCACTTAGTTATTTATAAATGAGGAATTTTAACAATGCTAGCCTACTAAATATGTAAACTAACATGCACACAGAGCACAATATAAAAGAATTAAATAGAAAATCTAATTTTCAACTATTATGGCTTTTATCTCTAGTTGTCCTCCGTGTGTTGTCATCCCAAGCTGCTGCCATATTTGGCCACTGCCACCGGGTCTAGTTGTCGCATCCATCTTGCTCCTAGTTCCGCTGCGCCTCTGGTCCTTAGAAGGTTCCACGCTTTGCAAGATTTGATCCGCGACATAAATAGAATTTTACATTTTGATCCTATATTCCTCAAAGGAATGTATATGTAAACTAGATCGAACATAAAATAAAATTTACATCCATCGATCCTATATTCCATAAAAGGAATGTACATGTAACTAGATCAAAAATAAAATCCTAATAAAACTAAATACAGCTCCTGCTGTATTTTATAATACAATCATGCACACACAATAAAATGTCCTTGACATGTCCAAGGGTCCAATCACACACATAATAACTATAAGCCATAATAGTTGGATCCTGCATCCACAAAGTTAGCACATCCTACTATTAACCTGCCTAAATTATGTATGACATGTGCATAATTAAACTAATACCAAATACACAGAGGCAAAACCCTAGCTCTGATACCAATTGTTGGTTGCTACTCGGAAAACCTAGAGGTTCCACTGTACAAAAATTTTGTACAAAGGTCTGAACCTTTTCCTAGCTACCATGTGTTCTTTTAAATTAAATTTTGGATCGCCTACGGAACTTAACACGTTTGATCCAAAACTTAATCTATTTGTTCTTTTAGGTTTTGACTTGGATCTCCTACGGAACTTAACACGTTCGACCCAAGTCACCTTAAGTTATAAATTCCATTAAATATTAATTTCCATAATTGGTTCCCAGTACTGACGTGGCGAGGCACATGACCTTCTTGGATATGGGAGCAACCACCACCGACTAGACATGGAAAGCTAATATTTAATTTCCTAAAATAACTTTAGGTTAACCGAAAAGAACAATCAAATTACAAGGAAAAAAAACAAAAGAACACTATATCGAAAACAAATTCGAAACTCTAGAATCGTATGCCTCTTGTATTTAGTATTATTTCCAAAAATAACTAGTATGATGCGGAAAGAAAAAATACTAGTTATACCTTTTAGAAAAACCTCTTGATCTTCTACCGTATTCCTCTTCTAATCTGGGACGTTGTGTGGGCAACGATCTTCCGAGATGAGAAACCACCAAAGCACCTTCTCCTTTCTTCAAATTTCGGCCAAGCACAAAGCTTCCAAAAGATGAAGATCTTTTCCACCAACCAAGCTCCAAGGGATGTAGGCTTTCTCTCCTTCTTCCTCAAGCTAGATCCGGCCACCAATTAAAACTCCATAAGCATGAAGAGGTTCGGCCACAAAGAGAAGAAGAAGAGAAGAAGGAAGGGTCCGCCACACCACCAAGGAAAAGAGGAAGAAAAATAGAATAGAGTCGTTCACCTTGAAGCCTCCTCTACCCCCTCTTTTATAATCCTTGGTCTTGGCAAATAAGGAAAATTTAATAAAAATTTCCTTAATTCTTTTTCCATTGAAAAGAAAAATTATTTAATTAAAAATAATTTTCTTTTTCAAATACAATGGCCGGCCACCTCAAGCCTCAAATCAAGGAAAGTTTTAATTAAAACAAGAATTAAAACTTCCTAATTTGTTTCCGGAAATTTATAAAAATTTCTCCAATAATTTAATCCCTTCATGATTGGTTTATAAAAAGGAAATTTAATAAATTAAAATCTTTCTTTTAAACATGTGGATAAGAAGAAAATTATCTCTAAAAATTAAAATCTCTTTTAATCTACAAATAAGGAAAGATATCAAATCTTTTCTTAATCTTTTGTAGAAACTAATAAAAGAGAATTATTAATTTTTTAAACTTTCTTTTAAATCATAAACATGGTTAAAAAGGAAAGTTTTTACCAAAATTAAAATCAACCTTTTAATCTACAAATAATGAAAGAGATTTAGCTCTTCTCTTAATCTTTTGTAGAATCTTATAAAAGGAAAGATTTAAAATTTTAAACTCTCTTTTAAAACATGTTATCCACATAAAAAAAATTTTAAAAAATAAAAATCCTTTTTATTTTAATTTGGGCTGGCCACACCAAGCTTGAACCCAAGCTAGGGCCGGCCACCTTGAAGCACCCATGAACCAAACTTTGGCCGGCCCTAGCTTGGTCTCCAAGCTAGCTTGGTCGGCCCCTTATGGGATGGGTAAGAAGGTGGGTATAGGTGGGTATAGTACTCTATAATTAAGAGGCTACGATAGGGACCGAGAGGAGGAATTGGTTTTGGTCTCCTGATAAAATTAAGCATCCCGTGTTCGCCCCGAACACACAACTTAATTTTATCAATAATAATTCATTCCACTAGAAACTATTATTGAACTACCGCACTAATCCCAAATTACATTTTGGGCTCCTTCTTATTATGAGTGTGTCAGTCTCCCTGTGTTTAAGATAACAAATGTCCACTAATTAAGTAAGTTACTGACAACTCACTTAATTAATATCTAGCTCCAAGAGTAGTACCACTCAACCTTATTGTCATGTCGGACTGAGTTCACCTGCAGGGTTTAACATGACAATCCTTTTGAGCTCCTCTTGGGGAAATTCTCAACCTAGATTACTAGGACACAGTTTCCTTCTATAATCAACAACCCACACTATAAGTGATATCATTTCCCAACCTATCGGGCTTATTGATTCATCGAGCTAAATCTCACCCATTGATAAATTAAAGAAATAAATATCAAATATATGTGCTTGTTATTATATTAGGATTAAGAGCACACACTTCCATAATAACTGAGGTCTTTGTTCCTTTATAAAGTCAGTATAAAAGAAACGACCTCTAATGGTCCTACTCAATACACTCTAAGTGTACTAGTGTAATTATATAGTTAAGATAAACTAATACCTAATTACACTACGACCTTCCAATGGTTTGTTCCTTTCCATCATGGTCGTGAGCTACTGTTTATAATTTATAAGGTACTGATAACATGATCCTCTGTGTGTGACACCACACACCATGTTATCTACAATATAAATTAATTGAACAACTACATTTATCATAAATGTAGACATCTGACCAATGTGATTCTTATTTCTAGATAAATGTTTATACCAAAAGCTAGGCTTTTAGTATACACTCTAACACCTATATGACTGGAAGTCAAAAATCCGTGTAACCTTCAGGGAGCAAATTATTTGCTTGGTAAACTAGCATATAATCTCTAGTCCTTCTCAGGTACTTTAATATATGCTTAACAACAGTCCAATGTCCCTGTCCAGGGTTACTTTGATATCTGCTAACCATGCCTACGACAAAGTAGAAATCCGATCTCATGTACAACATAGCATACATTAGGCTTCCGATAGTCGAAGCATAAGAAACTGCCTACATGTCCTCTATCTCCTTTGATGTATTTGGAGACATCTCTTTAGATAAAGTTACTCCATGCCTGAAAGGTAGAATGCCTTTCTTGGAGTCTTGCATGCTAAAATGAGCTAGGATAGTATGAATCTCGGGTTAAACACAACATTCTTTTCTTGTGATCCCTTTGATCCTGAGAATATGTGCGCATTCTCCCATGTCCTTCATATCGAATTGCTTGAACAACTATACCCTTACTTCCGACAACACTTTGATATTGTTTCCAACTACCAAAAATGTCATCTACGTATAGTACAAGAAATACCACCACGCTTCCATCACACTACTTGTATACACAATACTTATCTGGATACTGAATAAATCCATAAGTCTGGATTACTTCATTAAACCAGATAAACCAAGACCTTGAATCTTTTCTTCAGTCCATAAACCAATTGAGCTTGCACACAAGATGCACTTTTCCCTTTGCGATGAACCCTTCTGGTTGCTTTATATGGATATTTTCTTCAAGACTTCCATTAAGGAAAACTGTCTTGATATCCACTTACCAAATCTCATAGTCCATATAGATAAAAGAATTTGGATAGACTTAAGCATGGCTATCGGCGAAAAACTTTCCTTTTTCAACAAGCCTTGTTTTGAAAGTTTCCACCTTCCTGTCTATCCCTCTTTTCCTATTGTAGACCTATTTACACCCAATGGCTTTTACACTATTTGGTGGTTCTACAAGATTCCAAACTTTATACATATATTCTAATTCTATATTCATTGCTTTTTACAAAGATGCTGCATCTTTATCTTAGAGCGCTTCGTCATATGTCTGGGAATTAAGTTAATGTTCACCAGGGATCAAGTCCAAAGACTCTCCCAAAACATGAATATTTTAGGTTGTCTAACAACCCTCCCACTACGATGAGACACTTTTTGTAATTGTGTATCATTTGTGATACGTGTTGCAGTTTATTGTGATATTTCATCTTGTACAGTTGGTACTATATTAGACGTGCCCTTTATTATTTCCTTAAGAACAAATGGGCTTATGGTTTATTACATAGTCCTATTCTAAAAATCGGGCATTGATGCTAACAATGACCTTCTGATTTTTTAGGACTATAAACCTCCTTTCATTACTCCAGGATAACCCATAAACAAGTGAACTCCTGTTTCAACTTATCAGTGTCTCCATTCAGCACATGTGCTGGACTACCCCAAATTCGAATATACTTTAGACTAGGCTTACGCCTATTCTACAATTCTATGGAAGTAGAGGGTTCTGACTTAGAAGGTACTATGTTCACTTCCGTTTCTAGTGTATATCCTTAAAATGAATTTGGTAATTTTGAAAAACTCTTCATTAATCTAACTATTTCCATAATAGTCTTATACCTTCTACTACACCATTCTGTTGGGGTGTACCAAGTGCAGTTCGTTGGGATTGAATCCGACTTCTGATAAGTGACTCCTAAACTCTCCCAAGAAGTACTTACCACTACGATCTCACCGTAGTGTCTTGATACTTTTACCTTGTTGTTACTCCACATCAGCCTAGTACTCTTTGAACTCATCAAAGCACTTAGACTTGCAGCGCATCAAGTAAATGTATCTTGAATAGTTGTCTATAAAATAGATGAAATATTCGAAACCACCTCTTTCCTGGATAGTCATAGATCCATACAAATCAGAATGAACCAATTCTAACACATCTTTGGCTCTATACCCCTTAGACTTAATAAGCTTCTTGGTTATTCTTCCTTCCAAGTAAGACTCGCAGGTTGGAAAGGTTTCCACTACCAATAAACCCAAAAGTTCATCAGCTATTATCCTTTGAATCCTACTCAAGTTAATATAACCTAGCCTTAGATGCCA
This sequence comes from Zingiber officinale, assembly GCF_018446385.1. NCBI lineage: Eukaryota > Viridiplantae > Streptophyta > Magnoliopsida > Zingiberales > Zingiberaceae > Zingiber > Zingiber officinale. Next base: position 25,763,064 of record NC_056005.1, on the reverse strand, counting down.
AAGATATGATTGGTTCATTTCCGAAGGTTGCTTTCTCTTATCAAAATCCGGTCGTGATGACAGCCCGAGACTACATCAACGAATCCGGAAGCGAGGTTCAATCGGAAGCTGAGTCCGAGAGAACCCACGGATCTGTATCCATTTCTGAAGGGCCTGACCCCGCTGTAAGTATCCCACGTTTACACAATTTAGTAAATTATTTAATGTGAAAATTAGCAAAATCAAATATTAGGATCAAGTCACTTCTAAAGGAGGTAGCAACCCTTAAAGAAGTGACTAATTTCGAATCCTTGTCTGACCCAGTTCAGACTGGAAACTTAACTCAAGTCCAAAAGCTTGAGGAAGAAAATTCCAGTCTGAAAACTCAGGTCAAAGATTTGAAGAAAATGTTGGAACGATTTTCTTTGGGCTCCAAGAACCTTGACCTAATTCTTGGAAAACAAAGAATCACTTACAACATATCTGCATTAGGATTTAAAACTAAAAAGAAATATCGATTCTATCTAACTTTAGTGAACAGACCAAATAGTAAGTTAGTCTAAGCATGGGTACCTAAGTCCAACTTGGTCAATCAAGTTGGAATTGGTCAATCAAGTTGGACTTGGTCAATATTGGGTCCCCAAGGATCAAGTACATTATCTTGATAGGCCATATCGAGGCTATGATCCAGGGAGAGCCAATTGAAAAACTATCTTAATAAATAGATAAAATTGATTGATTATTATTTACTTATTTTCCTTGTATTATGCATGTTTAGATTAGGATAGTTTAAGGACCAAGGCGTAATTTACACTTGGTAAGTTAAACCTAGGGGTTTCAAAAGGAAGATTAAATGTATATTTTCTTTGAAAGGCTATGTCTAAAAGTGGTGGATGATCCTATAATCAAGAAGGTCTAGTGACTCGCCATAGCCTGAGAGCTAATCTTCGAAATGTATGTTTAATTAACCAATTGGAAAACCTAAGTTTAACTCAAATGTAAATTAATCCTTAGAAATAATCTAAATTAAAGATAACCATCTCACAAAACTATCTAAGATTCCCTATTTGATAACTTAAAAGTTAAAATCGGGTAAGATGTATCTAGATTGAACTTAGTCTAAAACAATATCAACTTAATTCAACTAAATACTTAATTCAACTTAATAATTAATTCAACTTAATTAAATTAATTCAACTTAATAATTAATTCAAATGAATTCAACTTAATTCAAATAATTAATTCAAAGTAATTCAACTTAATTCAACTTAATAATCAATTCAACTTAATTCAAATGAATTCAACTTAATTCAAATTAATTCAACTTAATTCAACTTAATAATCAATTCAACTTAATTCAAATTAATTCAACTTAATTCAACTTAATTCAAATAATTAATTCAATTTAATTCAACTTAATCAATACAATTAGTTTTAACTTAACCAAAACTTAATCCAATTAATCTAATATACCATCTCACAATCACCCATAGGGATACCATGTTTTTGATCATTTGGAATGGGTGAGATGGGACATTAAGTTGATTTCAATCAAACTATCTTCTGAATCCATTAAATTGACCCAAATCAAATACCTTATGTAGGAGCATAAAGATTTGGATCAATATATGCTAGATAGTGGATGCTCCAGACATATGACTGGAGACAGATTGAAATTCATTAAGCTAAAACTCAAGAACCTAGGGTCGGTTGTGTTCGGCAACGACGGAACCCTTAAGGTAATCGAAATAGGTAATATCCAATTAAATTCTAACTTTTATATTCGAAAAGTGTTATTGGTTGAAAAGTTTAGTTTCAATTTACTTAGTATTAGCCAATTTTGTGACTCAGGTTATTTAGTCACATTTTCAAAAACTGAATCTATAATTAAGAATATTAAAAATCCTGAAACCACACTTAAGGGAATTAGAAAAAAGAACATTTATACTATAGACCTACCAACTTCCTCACTTGAGTGTTTATACACAACAAGAGGAAACTGAGTTGTGGCACAGGAGACTGGGTCACACTCATACTAGACTCATTTCAAAAATGAGTCAAAACGGTCTAGTTAGAGGTTTGCTCAAATTAAAATCTATTGAAAATTTAACTTGTGATGCTTGTCAACAAGGTAAACAAACCAAGTCAAACCACAAGTTAACCAACCTAAACAGAACAACTTCAATACTTGAGCTCCTTCATCTAGACTTGTTTGATTCACATGGAGCCAAGTCACTAAGCAAAAATCAATATTGCTTAGTAATAATCGATGACTACTCAAGATTTACTTGGGTAAAATTTTTAAAAACTAAAGATGAAACTTTTGAAGTATTTAAAATCCTTTGTAAATTAATAGAAAATGAAAAAGACACTCAGATAAAAAGAATCAGAAGTGACCATGGGGGAGAATTTGAAAATCATAACTTTATTGAATTTTGTGAACTTAATGGGTATAAGCATGAATATTCTTGCCCTACGACCCCCAACAAAATGGTATAGTAGAACATAAAAACAGAACCCTACAAGAAGCTGCTAGGACCATGTTAAATGAATATAAATTCTCTAATCAATTCTGGGCTAAAGCAATTAATACAACCTGTTATATACAAAATAGGATTTTAATTAACAAATTTTAGAATAAAACACCCTATGAAATATACTATAATAAAATTCCTAACTTAAACTATTTAAAAGTATTTGGGTGTAAGGTATTTATTTTAAACACTAAATACTACTTAGGGAAATTTTCATCAAAAACAATCCCAGGAATATTTTTAGGGTACTCAACAACCAGTAGGGCATATAGAGTTTACAACAAAAATACCCTAAAAGTTGAAGAAACAATAAATGTAATATTCGATGAAGAAAATAAACCACCCAATATAATAAATGAAATAATAATACAGAAAATGTTAACTCAAGAAATATAGAAGATGATGACGAAATTCAACCTGAACCTAATGAATCTGAAGAACCGATTACTAACCGAAGTATAAGACCAACAAGAACAAGCACCAATCATCCATCTGACCAAATTTTGGGTGATCTAACTCTAGGAGTCAAAACTAGGTCATCTTTTAGGAACCTAAGCCAAATAGCCCTTATTTCCAAAATTGAACCCAAAACTATAGATGAAGTCCTACCAGACCCAGACTGGACCTTAGCAATGTAAGAAGAGTTGGCCCAATTTAAAAGAAATCAGGTCTGGGAATTAGTGCCTAAACCCATTAACAAGACCATAATTGATACTAAATAGGTTTTTAGAAACAAATTAAATGATCAAGGCGAAATTGTCACGCCCCAGAGGAGTCCCTGTCCGAAGAAATTTTGGCAGCATCTCCCCTGTACGGCGGACAATCTGAAGCCTTACTACATAACCATATACCTCAGCCACATGCGGCTGGAATAGATAACAATATAGAAATAACACAAACACGCAATTAATATACACAGCCTACCTGGCTGGACATAAATGAATAAAAATAACCACACAGTTAACAACAACCCACACTACTGGAAACATGCACAGTGGAAGACACAAAATAATACGAACGTAAATCTAACAATGGCACTAACAAAAATACCTACAACCACCAGACTAGACTCCAAAATCCATATCGAAGCATACAATACCAAGTTCACAAAACCAAAACATAAATTGTGTTAGCAACCAAAACCAGAAAAAGAAACTATCCTCGAGTGTGTCGTGGGACTAGCAGCTGGGACTCTCCAAGCATCCATGAATCATCTACTACTACCTGGCGAAAGAAAACCATTTTTTTACGGGGTGGTGAGTATTGGAACTCAGCGGGTAAGGAAAGATAGTGCATGAACATAAAATACAACTAGAAAGTGAGCCAAGAGTATACAGTCTCATACAGAAATAGCAGATACTACAATAGGACCAAAGTAATCACTCATACCTGAAACCATATCCTAGGCTAGGTATAGTAGGACAGAACTGGTACTAATCTGCTACAGTACTACTCATAACTACAGAGACAACAAGCAAGGTATATACAAGCAATAGCAGCGTATGTATACAACAGAAGTAAATAAGCAATAACAGCATATATAAACAACAGCAGCCCAAGCAAATATAATAACAGCGTATGCACGGATGGTCACTCCCACCCACTTCTCTGCACCATGACCCCTGTATGGTCGAGAGGCCGGGTCAGTGACAGACTGTACACCACTCCAGCTACCACTCACACGAATGGCCGAGGGGACAGTTGCATAGTAGCTAACTAGCTACATCTGCGACAGGATCCCTGCTGCTCGTACTCCAGCTACCACTCACACAAGTGGCCGAGTGCGGCACGACAGGACAAGCGGCATCAACTCCAGCTACCACTCTCTCGAGTGGTCGAGGATGCGGCATGCATGCAATGACATGATGCGAACAATGCAACAGTCATCATACCAATATATATATAAGCAGAAACAGGTATGCTACATGAAGCCAGCATGTTCAATATCGTACATAAATAAACAATAGTCAAAGCATACAAACATGGTATCTAGTATCTGCTACTAAACATGGACAACAACAAGAGACTGTATAAATATGGAACGAATTTCTCAAGGATTTCGTGGAAGTATCAAGCGCAGGAAAATAAGAGTGGAGTCAAGGTAAAAATAGTTCTTATCCAAAATAATTCATGCACTACGGTCAAAGTACTAAAAGAAAACAAAGCAAGAAGTACCCGCCTCGAAAAGAAGGTCGAATCAAACCAAATCCGACGTCGAGACGCTTGTCTCGAATCAAAGTCCTGTAACACATGATATACAAATTTAGCTAATAACATAAATTAATTAGCTAAAACAAATCCCCAACTAAATCTAATTCATTGATCAACTAAGGTTAAATCTGTTAACCCTAATCGTTCCACTAATCAATTAGATAAAAATCCAAACCTAAATTAATTTTAATTCTCCCAAATATGAACCTATCATCAAGTAATTCCATGATCTACAGCAAGCACAGTTTCATCCACAGAACAAAACCACACCTGCTGGAAACCACCCCACTGATCGGATCAAGGAGATTAAGAAATCAACACACCAATTCCACAACCTAATACCAGAACCAACTTATGCACCTTACCTCTTCTGGCCAGAACAGAATCACAGTTTGGGCAGCAAGGAAATTTGGTTGGAACCATAACTTGGTTGCTTGGAAAAATCACCCAATCAGCAACGTTTAAATTGGATGACCAACCTTTGCTCTTCAATGTGTTGATGCTTGGAGAAGCCACCCAATCAAAAACCATGCATGTTGGAGGAGCAACCATTGTTCATTTGTTCTTGAACGTGTCGAAGCTTGGTCAAAAACGTGATCAGCAACGTTGAAGTATATGAATTAGTTTCTTGAGATGGCTTCACGTTCCAATCAGCAACGAGCAATCCAACATGAAGAAATTCATGTTTCTGTTCACGAGCGGCGTGGAGTCCTTGGGCGACGGGCAACGGAGGTTGAAGAAAAAAAGGTCGCCGGCGCTAGGGCAGAGGGAAGAAGAAAAGCTGCAACTCCCGGCCGGTGGTGGATCAAACTTCAACAAGCGAAGCGGAAGGAAAACGGCTCGGGGCATCTGTTGGGGAGGAGGAGGAGGCTTCGGCGCTGCTCGGCGTCGCGAGAGGTGAGGGGAGAAGAAGTTCGGCATGCGTGGGGAGCTAGGGCACGACAATTTAGCTTTTTATAATATAAACTTAGGTTTAGATAAATTAAAACCTAAGTTTATTCCTCAATCAACTGCCATATTTTGAGTATTCCAAACGGACATTTTTCAAAACCTATAATTTTATCCCCTCAAAATATGTCATACGAGTTCTGATTAAATCCCAGAAAATTTCTAAAAATTCCTGAAAAATCTAATAAGATTATTTGTCAAATAACCCTATTTTTAATTATTATTTTATTATCGTATTTTACATTCTCCCCCACTAATAAAAAATTTGGTCCCCAAATTTACTACTAACTCAGGAATCCTCATCTAAGGACAACAACCAAATAACACACCCATATACTAGTCCATCATAGTGTCATGATCAAATCCTTAACCGAAAAGGATGCTTCTGTGGGTTATGGACTCATCTTCCTTCTACTACACCACTCTACAACCTAGTCAATTATGAGTAAATTAATTACATCTGAAATCCAAAATACACACTATCAATCGATCCTTTATCATCTATTTGGTGTGCTCAGACTCTCTATCTGCTTGAGGGTGAAAATCTCTATTACAACAAAACTCCCAACTGCACTCTAACTTCTCTCACAACCAACAAAGCTATATGTTTGGTTAAGACTCAGAATTGCCATTCTTTACAAGTGGGGAGAACCCCATTCAAACAATGGCCACCAATGTAATATCAATTTAAATTAATAAGTGCTATTAGCAAATCATATAATCTATTCAAAATAACTAACAAAGTTAACTAAGAATTAGGTGAAATAAAATCAATGCTCTTTTACTCCTGTACCGCAGCTAATTGTCTTCACCAAAGAGTTCAAACGCTCTTTTATATGCCTTCAATCCCATAATCATTATTTTGGAGGGTAGGATCAAGAGAAAGAAAGTCTATATACCATAATAGCACTATTAAACTCAGCACGTACAGACTCTATACATGTGAGTATATCATCCACTATCAGACTCTATTTCCATAGAGTCTCAATAATAACAAAAAGGATTAAGGTAATAAGCAACCACATGGAGAGCACTATCTAGTTGTTTCTCATATTTGTCAATAGGATTGACAAAGCAGAATGCATTTTTAAAAAAATAGTTAGGCTTTCTTACCATCCTTTATACCACAAATTCCATGATTTTTTTTTTTTAATACTTCTAAGTCATTTGCATTGAACTCATTCATCCAAAGAAAATATCAGTATCATCCTTAACTTCAGTTTGTATCCATAAGACTTGTATCATAACTGAGAACCAGCCTTGAGGATTCTACACCTTAAGAATGTTCTAGGATAGGTTATTCAGCACTCATATAATGTGAGCATGAACATCTATAAATTATGTTGTATACAAAATATAGATATGAGTATGCTCTCTACATATAGAAAGTCCTCATCGAGAATTGCATTCTACCTAGAGACAACATAATATCTTGAAAGGACAATAAGCAAACTGTTGGAACCAAGTAGAGTGCAAAAGTATAATATAAAGTCATAGCTCCAGCTACATAATCCAACTAGATTATTTACTATCCACTACCCAACTAGTAATACTAGTGGCATGATAGGGAAAATCTCATAAAACTGTAGTCCATGATCTCTACTAAGATTTGACGGACCTAAGCAATGGCTGACCCAACATGTCATATATGGTATAAGCAACTAAACATGTACACATGGTATAATCAACTAGCCAAGTTCTAATAACGATGTATGATAACCGTATACAAACGTACCTCCTATATCTTGGACATGTCTTGCCGCTGCCTGGTCCCAAAACTCAAAAGTCACATCGAGGGATCAAATTACAAAGGGCAAAACAAAACAATCGGAACATCGAAAATCATAAATCAGAACAAAACTGAAATCTCAAAACATAAAACAATGCATTTGACTCGAACCATGCTCTGATACCACTAAATTGGTATCAGATTAACTCAAAAATTATAAATCAAAACAAGATCGAAACTGCTCTGATACCACTAAATTGGTATCAGATTAACTCAAAAAATCCAAAACACTTAAAACATATCACAAAATCTGAAACATAAAAATAGGCTTTGCAACTTGGCTCTGATACCACTAAATTGGTATCAGATTAACTCGAAAATACCAACACGAAAAACAAATCGGACAATCTGAAACACATAAATAGGCTTCGCAACCTGGGCTCTGATACCACTAAATGAAATAGTCAGAAACAAAGCTAGGTTAGTATCTAAAGGGTTCAATCAAGTAGAAGGGTTAAACTATGATGAGACCTATGCCCCTGTAGCCAGACTTGAAACCATTAGGATGTTGCTGGCCTATGTAGCACACAAGTTATTCAAGCTATATCAAATGGATGTAAAATTTATATTTTTAAATGGATTTATTAAAGAAGAGGTATATGTAGGTCAACCCCCAGGATTTGAGGACTTAGAACAATCAAATCATGTCTTTAGACTAAAAAAGGCCCTATATGGACTAAAACAAGCACCTAGGGCTTGGTATGAACGTCTGTCCAATTATCTAATATCAAAAGGGTTCAACCAAGGTCAAATAGGTCCAACCCTTTTTGTAAAAACCTTAGAAAAAGATATTTTTATTGCCCAAATTTACGTAGACGATATAATTTTTGGATCAACCAACTCCAAATTTTTAAAAGAATTCACCAAACTAATGGAATATGAATTTGAAATGAGTTTGGTAGGTGAACTTAACTTCTTCTTAGGTTTACAAATTAAACAAACCAAAGATGGAATTTATATTTATCAAACTAAATATGCTAAGGAATTAGTTAGAAAATTTAGAATTGGAAACTCAAAAAATATTAATATACCAATGGCTACTAATATTAAAATTGACTCAGACTCAGAAGATAAACCAGTAGACTTGAAATACTATCGAAGTGCGATAGGGAGTCTACTATACCTAACTACGAGCCAACCAGACATTCTTTTCGCAGTAGGTATGTGTACAAGATATCAATCTTGTGCAAAAGAGTCTCACTTAACCTTTGTCAAAAGAATCCTTAGGTATATTAAGGGAACCCTAAATGTAGGACTATGGTACCCTAGATCTTGCACCCTTGACCTAACTGGCTACTCTGACTCAGACTATGCCGGGGCAAGATAGATAGAAAAAGCACAAGTGGTAGCTGTCAATTTTTAGGTCAGTGCCTAGTAAGTTGGTCAAGCAGAAAACAACACTGTGTTGCTTTATCTACCACTGAAGCTGAATATATAGCCCTAGGCGAATGCGCATCTCAATTGTTATGGATGATGCATACCCTTAAAGACTATCAACTAGAATATCAGAAAATAAAAATTTCAATTGATAATATAAGTTCAATTAATCTAACGAAAACCCCAATTAACCACTCAAGACTAAACATATAGAAGTAAAGCACCACTTTGTAAGGGACCACGTAGCTAAGGGTGATATTATACTTAACTATGTTGAGTTAAAATCAAACCTAGTTGACATATTCACAAAGCCCTTACCTGAACTTGAGTTCAGTTCACTTAGAAGACAAATAGGGATGTTCTTGGTAGGATAGAACTTATCTTTTAAATTTCACAACTTATAAAACAAAAATTTTGTTTGGTTTTAAAATCTTAGGAAAAATATTTTTCAAAGTTCCAAATTTTGTTACTTTTTCAAAAATCTGGTTTAGTCTAGGATTTTACCCCTAGAAATCAAGTACCCCTAGTTACAACCAGAGTATCTCACAAGCACACTAGGACTAACTTGCTTGTGTTTGAAAATACATAGAACGGTGTGAGATGCATAGGGTACTGCCTGGACTTAAGAATGATTATGTCAGTGCATCGACATAAGTCTAGACATTAAATACCAAAAATACATTAATCAAGTTAAGTAATCCTGTCTTAGTCAAATCTAACTGGATTACTAATTTAACTTGACTAACCGAGTGGAAACTGTTGCCCTCTAAGTGAACAACTAGTAGAAAATGGTTAGACATGTGGCTAATGAATTGAAGTTACTCATGCTTGGACTATAGCACTCTTTGAATGATTTTTTGAGTGACCTTAGCTAAAATTATTTAAATCAAGAAGTTTTAAAATCAATTTTTTAAGATCTGTTAAACATCTTTTATCTTAAAGTTTTCTCATCTATTTTTTCAAACTTTTTAGCTAAATTATTTTTCAAATCAAAACCTTCCCTTAGCCAAATTTATTTCTAAAAATTAAGTTGGCTAAGTATTCTTGCAAAAGTTTTTTAAACTTTGGCTAAATATTTTTCAAAAACCTTTTCAAACTTATAATAAAACTTTTTCACTCAGTTAAAAAGTGTTACAAGGAAGTTTATTTTTAAAAGCTAAGTGAAATTTAGCTAAATTTTTCCCAAAAGCAAATTATCTTAAGATCATTTTCTTATTTTTGATAAACATTTTTGTAATATTTTACATATCTGTTTTTCTTTAAGTATTAGCTAAAGGATTTTGTGACAAACTAAAATTTACAAAGTCTAATTTTTTTTGGGCTAAGATAACTAAATATCTTTTTTAGCTAAGGCCAATGGTCACTTAAGCTTAGGGGAGAGTATAATAAAATTTTGATATATGTCAAAGGGGGGGAGTATAAGAAAATTCAAAAGAAATTAAGAAAATTCAGCTTTTATTGAGGTGGAGATTTTTGTGTACTTAAAGCTTTTATTAAGGGGGAGTTCTTCACTTACTATACTTAATTTATACTATCATGCTTGTATTGTTCTTTGAAAATTAATTATAGCATTATTTTACTTAGCTTTGAATTTTTGTTGCCATAATTAAAAAGGGGGAGATTGTTGGTGCGGAAGCATCCGACGATCGAACCCGAGTTTTGATAATGGCAAAAGGATTCAAAGTTAAGGTTAATTATTATCTGATATGCTCAATGAGTTTGTAGGAAAGTCCTAGCCGCGGTTAGGCAAGTGGAAAATCTTAGGGGGCGGTAACCCTAGGTCATAGGGGGTGGTAACCCTATGCAGAAAGCTTTGGCGGATCAGAGTCTTCGGGAAAAAATCCTAGGGGGAGGTAACCCTAGGTGGAAATCCTGGTGTCGTAAACCAGGTGGAAGTCTGGACGAGTAGTGGACCGAACTGGCAAAAGGTAACTTCTCCTAAGAGGAGTCTCAAATACATTTTCACTCATAAGGAGCTTAATCTCCGATAGAGGAGATGGATGGAGTTCCTGAAGGATTACGATTGTACCATTAGCTACCACCCGGGGAAAGCTAATGTGGTTGCCGATGCACTCAGCAGGAAGTCCAGAGGGACTTTGGCTTGCCACCGAGTTTCAGTTACAGACTTGGTTCAGGGTTTCTCTGAGTTAGATCTTGAGGAGCAGGGACTGACAAAGCAGGGTATTCTGGTTACCATGGTTGCTCAGTCGTCGATAAGGACGAGGATCCGAGAGGCCCAGGCCAGTGATCAACATTTGTAGTTTATTGGCAGTCAGATAGCTTCCGGGCAGTAGACTGAGTTCACACAAGACGAGGAGGGTGTTATATACTTCCGAGGCAGATTATGCGTACCTCAGTCTCATCCGGTCTTACAGGAGCTACTTCAAGAGGCTCACCGTTCTCGATTTGCGATCCATCCAGGCGGGACTCGTATGTATCGAGACTTGAGGCGTTCCTATTGGTGGAACGACATGAAGAAAGATATCACGGATTTCGTAGCTAGATGTCTTGTCTGTCAGCAGGTGAAGGCTGAGCATCAGCGACCTGCCGGGTTACTACAGCGGATTCCTATTCCTGAGTGGAAATGGGAACATATCACTATGGATTTTGTAGTGGGATTGCCGAGGACACGACGAGGCCATGACGCGATTTGGGTAATCGTTGATCGATTAACCAAATCCGCACATTTCTTAGTGATTCGGAGGACTGATTCCCTGGATCGATTGTCAGATCTGTATTGCCGAGAGATCATCCGACTACATGGTGTTCCATTGAGTATCATTTCGGATAGAAATCCACGGTTCACGTCTCGTTTCTGGCAGAGTCTGCAGCAGGCCTTGGGCACACAACTCCGTTTCAGTACAGCCTTCCATCCACAGACAGATGGACAGTCAGAGCGGACCATTCAGACTTTAGAGGACCTGCTGAGGTCATGTGTTATGGATTTCGGAGGCAGTTGGGAGGACCATCTGCCGTTAGTAGAGTTTGCTTACAACAACAGCTTTCATTCGGCTATCTAGATTGCACCGTTTGATGCGTTGTATGGTAGACCTTGTCGGACACCCGTCCGTTGGGATGAGGTTGGAGAGGCCCAGATGTTGGGACCTCAGAGAGCTCAGCAGGATGCAGAGTTGGTCCGTACTATCAGACGGAGGATGTCAGAGGCGCAGGACCGCCAGAAGAGTTATGTTGATCGAAGACGCAGACCACTAGAGTTCTCTATTGGCGACTATGTATTTCTGTGAGTTTCACCCACGAAAGGGGTGAAGAGATTTGGCCTCAGGGGTAATCTAGCTTCGCAGTACATTGGCCCTTTCGAGATGTTGGAGAGGATTAGGGCGGTAGCTTACTAGTTAGCACTACTACCGTCCCTGTCAGGCGTTCACGATGTATTCCATATATCGATGCTGAGGAGATACGAGCCCGACCCGACGCATGTGCTAGCAGATATCCCAGTTCCAGTTCAGCCTGACATTACTTATGAGGAGGTTCCGGTACGGATTCTGGACCGGAAAGAGCGTCAGTTGCGGAACAAGACTATCCAGCTGGTTAAAGTCGAATGACAGCATCATTCGGACGAGGAGGCTACTTGGGAGCTTGAGGATACAATCCGAGCTCGATATCCCCATCTTTTTACGTGAGGTATGTGATTCAGTTTACCGTTGAGCATTTATACTATTTATCTGTTGTTAATACTTGCTGATGGAAGATAACAAAATTTGGGGACCAAATTTTTATTAGTGGGGGAGAATGTAAAATACCGAAATTAGGCGAATATTAATAAGGGAATTTTCCAGAATTTTTGGGAATTTTTCGGGAATTTTTCGGAGCTCGTATGGACGAGTTAACGGGGATTAAAACGAGGCCCGGAAAAGCCCGTTTAGGCTACCCCATTTAAGTGAGGAAATGTTTATATTTACATTTCCTTTTTTCTTTTATTTTCTTTATTTTCTTTAATTGTTTTTCTTCTATGCCTCGCCGAAAACCCCCGTGCCCGAGCCTTCTTCCCCGTGCGAACCCGAGCCCTAACCGCACAGCGGTTTCCTCCACCTTCTCCTTCATTTTCTTCCTCCCGAGCCGCACACCCGAAGCCTTCTTCTTCTTCCTCCCTGTCCAAGCGCCGGCGACGCGCGAGCACAGCCGAACCGAGCCCTCTCTGCCTAGCGCCGGCCCGCCGCCGAGCCCTAGCATCTTTGCCGACGCCGTTGTGCCTAAATCCCCTCTGCCGCCGGCGATGAGAGCCACCGCCGACCCCCTGTCGCCCTAGACGTGGTGATACCGAGCACTGAGCACCGACGTCTCTGGACCTAGCACCGCTACCGAGTTTGCTTCACCGACGCTGTGCCCTAGCACTGTCGCCGGCCACAGGTTCGATCCATCACAGATTGTAGGCTCTGTACCCTAGCTTTGATTTGGAGTTGGGGTTGTATGATCCGTGATCTTCATTGCTTGAGCTTCTGTTTGATCAGTTTTGATTCCAGTAGTGATTCCGACCGTGAGGAGAAGACAGACTTGCAGTGGGCTTGTTTTAGTTCTAGCAGCGAGACAGCCCTTTTTCGGCTGTGAATTGAGGTATGGTTTAGGGTAAGTTGTTGGTTTTAAGACTGCGAATTTAATGTTAAGGTTTGATTCACAGAGGTGGATGTATTGACTACGAATTTTGGGTGTTTGATGTATAGGTCAGTGGTTAAAACTAGTACCAGCCATAGTTTTGGCAACGGGTGCATCCTCGACAAATTAACGACAAAGTATAGGATTTGGGTGAGTTTTGGAATTTGGTAAATTGCAGGCTTGTGATACGTTTTGTGGTGAATTTGGATTTACATGGTTAAATGTTGTTCACCTTGATCGTTAGGGTTAATGGAGCTAATCCTAATTGATTTTTGAGTTTAATTCAATTAGGGTTCCTGAAGAAAAATAGTTTGGTTTAACTATTTTAGTTATAATTAAACTTAGCTAAACTGTACGATTTATTACAGGATAATGATTCGAGACGGTGTCTTGACGGGGGATCTATTTTGGATACGATCCTTTTCTATTGGAGGCGGGTACTTTTGACTTTATGTCTTTGATATACATAGTAGTGAATTTAAAAAATAGTAACAATTATGTTTCTTAATTGTTTCAGTTAGTCACTCCCGATACCTGTTACATGTTTGGTTGTTTGTTTGTTTTGCATCTCATGTTATTACTTACCTGATTACACATGCTTAGGGGTAGTGATATAACCATGCTTCACCATGTTCAGGACCTAGGTGTGATACCCTATTTGATCTGTGAAATATTGATATGATTTATTGATTATGGTGCACATCATGTATGTATATAGATATGGTTCAGTATATTACCATGCTTAGTGGCATGCACCATTCGCATGATTGCATGCTGTGTGATAGATTGCTCCATTATTATCGAGCACATCGCCAGTTTCATCACTGTTCGGTGCTCCGTTGTTCACGCTCATGAGTAGCGTGACGCAGCGTGGTAGCACGTCAGTTTGCTCGTTCGGTGCTCCGTTGGTCCGCTCATGGGTAGTGTGATTACAGCGTGATAGCACATCGAGACCCCTCCCGTCTTTTTGTACCGGGAGATGAGAGCATTGCGCTCCCCCATTCATGATTTGGGGTAGGAGTATGTGTGTACTCCGACAGCATCCCGTCCACTCGGTCACTCATCAGGAGTAGTGATGCAGAGTGCATGGTTGTCACAACCCTACCTACTCGGTCCCATCATTGGGTGTGAGATGGTTGACTGGCGTCAGGGGTGACCATGACTGCATTGGCATCATACACATTGATGCATTTATTTCTTGTGATTGTGTTTGCTGCATTTATTTGCTGCATATTGGTTGGATGCCCAAGCTTGACTTGCATACAGGATTTCTATGCCTCTCGGACTGTTTATCCTAGGACCAGGTCCTGGTTAGTACAGTTTTCTCCTGTTTACTACAGTTTGCATTTACCTTTATTTCGTTAGGAGACTGTACGCATGATTAGTGCTAGATGTTAATTCCTTACTATGTATATCATTTGTACCTGCTGAGCGTTGGACTCACCCCGCCTCCATTGTTGATATTTTTCAGGTTGATGCTGTCAGGAGAGAGTTCTAGTTGCTAGTCCCCTGCAGACCACGAAAATGCTGGATGATCTTTTAGTTTTATTGTTTTGACTATGTCCGACTTATTCTGGTTTTAATACTATGGATTTTTGATACTATGGATCTGGTATGAATGTATGTGTCGATGGTTTTGGTGTTTGGATATGTTTTACTACATGCCTGCCTGAACGGCAGAAGAGGTAAGTTGATCTTATTGTCGGATTTGAGCTTTACGAGTGTAGTTGAGTAGGGTTGTTTTTGAGTCCTATTTCTGTTTCAGTTTGTTATCTATTAAACTACGTGGAATGTTTGTGTGTTATGTTTTATTATTGTTATTATTCCAGCCGCATGTGGCTGAGGTATATAGTGTTTGTAGAAAGTTTCAGATTGTCCGTCGTACACGGGAGATGCTGCCGAAATTTCTTCGGACAGGGACTCCTCCGGGGCGTGACAAGGAGTATGTGAGGATGCGTTCCCCGGAAGAGGGAACAGTAGGCGTCGATTCGACCTAGGGTTTCCGGTAGGGAATCCGAAGTCAGAACCAGACAGTTCAAAGACTGTCAATTAATATTCTTATATATTATCTACTATATTCTAACTCTGTTTTGCAGGAGAACAATTATAACAGCTTCTGTACAGGGTCAGAATTGACCGGGATCGGTTGATTGAATGGCTGGATCGGTCGACCGAACCCCCAAGCCTTAGATCAGAGTTCTAGCTTGTCGACCGGGCTTGACTAGAGGATCAGTCGACCGAACCGGGTTATTGGTCGACCGAACTGGGGATAAAACTTGACCAGATCAAAGCGGAGCGAGCGGATCAGGCGGATCGGATGAGGGGGAAATCATCTGATCGGTCGACCGAACGCAGGGATCGGTCGACCGATCCGCTTCGGTTCAAACTTGATCCCAGATTTCAAGGATCTGGATCAGATCTGTAAAGGCTATAAAAGGAGCCTCGGGCTGCAACTTCCAAGACCTCTCGAACAGAACTACTTGTGCTCTTGTACGCTGCTCCGAACACTTCAACTACGCTGTGCTACTCCGACAACTGATGACTCTGTTCTTCAATTCTTTTGTATTGTCGGTATTTTATTCCTTCTTCAGCACTTGTACTCTTAAATTGTAAAAGATTTATGGATTGATAGTGATTGCCCACCGAAAGTGATCTATGATCGTGGGCCTTGGAGTAGGAGTCACCCTAGGCTCCAAACCAAGTAAATCTTGGTCTTCTTGTGTGTGATTGTTCTTTTATTATTTCCTCTGTGTTACTCCATTAGTTTTAAATCGAATGAATTAGCCATGAGCGCTATTCACCCCCCTCTAGTGCGATCTTGATCCAACAAAATGTGCTGCAACATCAACATCAGGCCATGCCTACCGCTTATGACATGATGCGCAATCTTAAGGAACTCTTCGGACACCAGAATCGGGCTGCTAAGCAGGAGGCTATGAGAAACTTGATGACGACCACCATGAATGAGGGGACACCCGTAAGGGATCATATCCTCAAAATGATAGCTCTTTTGAATGAGATGGAAGTCCTTGGAGCAGAAATCGATGGGGAAACCCAGGTCGATATCATTCTCCAAACACTACCTAAAAGTTTTAAGCAATTTCGCCTAAACTACAACATGAACAAAAGGGTTTATTCATTAGTGGAACTTCTGATAGAACTTCAAGCAGCAGAAGGGCTATTTCGTCAAAGTTCTCAAATTCACATTGCTGAAAATGTTTTTGCTTCTAAGCCGAAAGGCATAAAGAAGAAAAAAAAAAGTTAGTTCATCAAAGAAAGTGAATCGATATCTAGGGACTGGGTCGCATGCAGGTGTGAAGAAGTCGAAGGGCAAGTGCTTCACATGCAAGAAGTCTGGACATTGGAAAGTGGACTGTCCTCGCAGAAAGGAGAACAATAAAGGTATATCTTATTCTCTAGTTGTTGAAACATGTTTAGTGGTGTTATCTACAGGTACCTGGTGTGTAGATACGGGAGCCACTGATCATATCTGCAATTCATTGCAGGGGTTCTAGAAAACTCGACAACTACATGAAGGGGAGATTACCGTCTACATGGGCAATTCTACAAAAGTGGTGGCTATTGCAGTGGGAGATGTTTATTTATCTTTTGATAGAAATAAAACATTGATTTTGAGAAATTGTCTTTATGTACCATGTTTTAGAAAGAACTTGATTTCAGTTTCTAAACTATTTATGGATGGATATTCTGTTTCTTTTGATGACAAAGTAGTTGTCAAGAAAAATAGGATAGTTATCCATTTTGGAACGTTGGTTGATAATTTGTATACTCTAAATCCAATAACTCCCACGATACAAAAAATGGAAATTAATAACACATCTTTTAATTCTAATAAGAGAAAGCAACATTCAGAAATAAACTAAACATATCTTTGGCATCTAAGGCTTGGTCATATTAACTTTAGTAGGATTCAAAGGCTAATAGCCGATGGACCTTTGGGTTCATTAGTAGTGGAAAATTTTCTAACCTGCGAATCTTGCTTAGAAGGAAAAATGACCAAGAGACCTTTTAAGGCCAAGGGGTATAGAGTCAAAGATGTGTTGGAATTGGTTCATTCTGATTTGTTTGGACATCTGACTATCCAGGCAAGAGGTGGTTTCGAATATTTTGTCTCTTTTATAGATGACTATTCAAGATACGGGTGCATTTACTTGATGCGCCGCAAGTCTGAGTGCTTAGATAAGTTCAAAGAATACAAGGCTGATGTGAAGAAATATCATGATAAAGGTATCAAGACACTACAGTCTGATCGTGGTGGCGAGTACCTCTTAGGAGAGTTTAGGAGTTACTTATCATAGGCCAGGATTCAATCTCAATTGTCTGCACTTGGTACACCCCAATAGAATGGTGTGGCAGAACGAAGGAATAGGACTCTTATGGAAATGGTTAGATCAATGATGAGTTATTCAGAATTACCAAATTTATTTTGAGGATATGCTCTGGAAATAACAGTGTACATTCTGAACTTGGTACCTTCTAAGTCAATAACCTCTACTCCCACAGAATTATGGAATGGGCGTAAGCCTAGTCTGAAACATATTTGGATTTGGGGTAGTTCAGCACATGTGCTGAAGGGAGATGCTGATAAGTTGGAATCACGTTAGAAGTTCGCTTGTTTGTGGGTTATCCTATAGGAACGAAAGGTGGTTTATTTTATAGTCCTAAAGATCAGAAGGTCATTGTTAACACCAATGCCCGATTTTTAGAAGAGGACTATGTAATGAACCATAAGCCCATGAGTAAAATTGTTCTTAAGGAAATAAGAGAAGACACGTCTACTTTAGTACCAACGGTACAAGATGAGATACCACAAGAAACTGCAACACGTGTCACAAATGATGCACAATTACAAGTAGTGTCTCGTCATAGTGGGAGGGTTGTTAAGCAACCTGATAGATTCATATTTTTGGAAGAATCTTCGGACTTGATCCTTGGTGAACATGAACCTGATCCCTGGACATATGATGAAGCACTCCAAGATAAAGATGCAGCATCTTTATAAAGTGTAATGAACTCTGAAATAGAATCTATATACTCTAATCAGGTCTGGGAACTTGTAGAACCACCAAATGGTGTAAAATCCATTGGATGTAAATGGGTCTACAAAAGGAAAAGAGGGATAGACGAGAAGGTGGAAACCTTCAAAACAAGACTTGTTGCAAAAGGATATACTCAGAAAGAGGGAATCGATTATGAGGAAACCTTTTTGCCGATAGTCATGCTTAAGTCTATCCAGATTCTTTTATCTATTGCCGCTCATATAGATTATGGGATTTGGCAAATGGATGTCAAGATAGCTTTCCTTAATGGAAGTCTTGAAGAAAATATCCATATGAAGCAACCAGAGGGATTCATTGCGAAGGGAAAAGAGCATCTTGTATGTAAGCTCAATCGGTCTATCTATGCACTGAAGCAAGCTTCAAGATCTTGAAACATCCAGTTTAATGAAGTGATCCAGTCTTATGGATTTATTTAGGGATGTAAATGAACCAAACGGTCTACAAGCTATTCGGAGATCGATTCGATAAAAAGCTCGTTCGAGTTCGTTCGTTTATCTTATCGAGCCGAGCTCAAGCTCGATTTCGAGCTCGACAGTTTTATTGAGCCGAGCTTAAGGATATTCGGCTCATGAGCTCGCGAACATGTTCGTTTATAGGCTCGTGAACAAAAAAAAATAAGCATTAAAATGAGCCTTACACCGAGCAAAAAAACGAGCTCTAAAATGAGCTCTAAAACGAGCAAAAAATCGAGCTCTAAAACGAGCTCTAAAACAAGCTCTAAAACAAGCCTTAAAATGAGCTTTAAAATGAGCCAAAAAATGAGCTCTAAAATGAGCTAAAAATGAGCTCTAAACGAGTCCGAAAACGAGCCTGAGCTCGCTTAACAAGTTAGGCTCGTTAACTTTGATAATCAAGCTAATAACGAGCCGAGCTCGAACTGTTCGCGAGCTTGATAATTCTAAAATGAGCCAAGCTCGAGCCTTGTGATAAAAGCTCGATTCGAGCTCGAGCCAAGCCCGAGCCCGAATATAACTTAAATGAGCCGAGCTCGAGCCTAATACTGTTCGGTTCGGTTTGGCTCATTTACATCCCTAGATTTATTCAGTGTCCGGATGAGTCTTGTGTATACAAGAAGAGTGACGAAAACATGGTGGTATTTCTTGTACTATATGTAGATAACATTTTACTCATTGGCAACAATGTCAAAGTGTTGTCAGACGTAAGGGTATGGTTGTCCAAGCAGTTTGATATGAAGGATTTGGGAGAATGTGGACATATTATTGGGATCAAAGGAATACTATTCTAGCTCATTTTAGCATGCAAAACTCCAAGAAAGGTTTTCTACCTTTGCGGCATGGAGTACCTTTATCTAAAAGAGATGTCTCGTAAAACATCAAAGGAAATAGACGGCATGAAGGTAGTTCCTTATGCTTCGGTTGTAGGAAGCCTAATGTATGTGATGCTATGTATGAGACCGGATATCTGTTTTACTGTGGGCATGGTTAGCAGATATCAAAGTAACCCAGGACAAGAACATTAGATTACCGTAAAACATATATTGAAGTACCTGAAAAGGACTAGAGATTATATGCTAGTTTACCAGGTAGATGATTTGCTCCCTATGGGTTACACGAATTCGAACTTCCAATTAGATAGGGACAATAGTAAGTCAACCTCAGGGTATGTGTTTACTTTGGGAGGTAGAGCCATAGCATGGAGGAGTGTTAAGCATAAATGCATTTCAGACTCCACCATGAAAGCTGAGTATGTGGCAGCCTCTAAGGCAACCAAAGAAGCTGTATGACTCAGAAACTTCTTGATGGACTTAGATGTGATTCCTGGTTTGCCCAAAATTATCACAATTTATTATGATAATAGTGGTGCAGTAGCAAACTCGAAGGAATCATGAGCCCATAAGGCAAGTAAACACATTGAGCGCAAGTACCATTTGATACGAGACATCGTAAAGCGAGAAGTTATTGTCACCAAGATTACATCAGAAGATAACGTGGTAGATCCTTTCACTAAGGCCCTTCCGACGAGAGCTTTTGATGGGCATGTTGAGGGGATGGGGATCAGATGTATGGCAGCATATATGGCAGGATAGTCTTTTAGTATAAGTGGGAGATTGTTAGAATATATACTAAAAGCCTAGCTTTTTGTATAAACATTTATTCTGAAATGGGAATCACATTGGTCAAATGTCTGCATTTAGTTAAATGCAGTTGCCCATTTAATTTATATTATAGATAACATGGTGTGTGGTGTCACACAGAAAATCATGTTATCAGTTTCTTATAAATTATAAATAGAAGCTCACAACCAAGATGGATTGAGACAAACTATTAGAATGGTTGTAGTGTAATTTGGTATAATTTATCTTGACTATAAAATTACACTAGTACACTATGTGTGTATAAAGCAGGACCATTTGAGGTTGTTTCTTTTATACTGACTGCATAAAAGAACAGAACCTCTGTTATTATGGATGTGCGTACTCTTACTCCCGATATAATAACAAGCACATGTACTTAGTATTTATTTCTTTAATTTATCAAAAGGTGAGATTTATTCGTTAAATCAATAGGCCCGATAAGTTGAGAAATAATATTATTTATATGGTGTGTTGTTGATTATAGAAGAAAACTGTCCTATTTATTAGGATGATGATGTCCCCTTGAGGAGCTCATAAGGATTGTCATGTAAACTCTGCATGTGGACTTAGTTCTAACATGACAATGAAGTTGAGTGGTATTACTCTTGGAGCTAGATGTTAATTAAGTGAGTTGTCAGTAACTCATTTAATTAATGGACATTCGAAATCTTAAACACAGGGAGATTAACGCACTCATGATAAGAAGGAGCCCATAATATAATATAAGATTGGTACGGTAGTTCAATAATAAATCTTTAGTGGTATGAGTTATTATTGATGAACTTGAATTGGGTGTTCAAGTCGAACACAGGAAGTTCAATCTCATCAGGAGGCCAAAATCAATTCCTCCTCTAGGTCCCTATTGTAGCCTCTATGTATAAAGCCTCGCATCCACCCAAGTCATCCTTATGGCCGGTCACATCCTTGCTTGGTGCCCAAGTAAGGGGTCGGCCACCCCTTGCTTGGTGCCCAAGCAAGGGGCCGACCAAGATGGGTTTAAAAGTGAGTATTTAATTTTTTAAATCTTTATTTTTGTAGTCATCTACAATGTTTTAAAAGAGGGATTTTAAATTTTTAAAACTTTCCTTTTTTTGAAGCCATCCACATGGTTTTAAAAGAGAGTTTTAAATTTAAAAAATCTTTCCTTTTATAGCCATCTACAATGGTTTAAAAGAGAAATTTTATTTTTGTTAAAACTTTCCTTTTTTGTAACCATGATTTAAAAGAGAGGTTTTAATTTTTAAAAATCTTGCCTGTTGTAGCCATCTATAATGTTTAAAAGAGTGATTTTTAATTTTAAAACTTTCCTTTTGTAGCCATCCACAATAGGAAATTTAAAAGAGAGATTTTAATTGTTGTTAAAATCTTTCCTTTTTATCCATTACCAAGGCTTATAAAAGAGGATAGATGGTGCCTTAGAGGGAATAATCATCTACACAATTTCTATTCCTCTTCTATTCTCCTTGTGGCTAGCCCCCTCATATTCTTATTCTCCCCTTGCTTTCTCACCTAAGGTCAATGACATCAAGAGGCTTCAACTATCTTGTGGTCGGCGGGTTGCAAGGAAGAAAGAAGAACAAGAGGTGGTGTTCCTAGCTTTGATCCCTTGGTGGCCGAAAGTCTTGGAAGAAAGAAGGACTTGGGTGGTTTTTGTGTCTTGGTAGATCGTCGCCCACACGACGTCCAAGAGGAGGGGAGGGATACAGCAGAAGATCAAGAGATCTTTAAGTTACAAAGAAAGGTATAACTAGTTAATTGTTTCCGCTGTGTACTAGTTTATTTTTCCTTTGTATGGACCTTGAAGTACCAACACAAGAGGGTAGCGATCTTATTCTTTGATTGAGGTCTCTGTAGTTTAACCTAGGATTTATTGTAAGGACTTTAAATATTCAATTTCTTTGAAAGACTTTGACTAGGAAGTGATGGATGATCTCATACCCAAGAGACCGAGTGCCTCGCCAATAACCTGGAAGTCAATCCTTGAAATAGATATTTAATCAACTTCTGTAATATGGTTTAACTTCTGATAAACACATGGGTTGAACTTGGATTAATAATGTTATGTTTTGTTTGCAATCCAAGTTTAATTTCTGAAAAGCATATGTGTTGCTAGGAAAAGTTTTGTGCTTGTATAAATTTTTGTACAGGGGAAATATAACGGAATTTCGGGCAACGCCTATGGCAGTAATCAGCTAGAAAAGGGAAACAGGAAACACTACCACCTCATACCAACTTGGGCTAGAAGACGGCGACCGATCAATGAACATATGATGAGGAAACACGAAGAAGGGCAGTCATTGGTGACGCGAGGGGAGATAAGCGACAATGGTGCTAGAACTCGCAAGGATAATGATAGACGGTGCCATGATAGAAACTAGGGTATAAACCATGACCGGCGATGAGTCAGGGAAAACGATGGTGCTCGCGACACAGGTGACAGATCGGAAAAGGGACAAGCGACAGGGCTCAGACGCGAGTTGTTGGTGTCGGCAGAGGAGAAGACAATTGGCCGCGGTGGCCCAAAGAGAAAGACGGATCAGCGCAGAGAAGGTTAGTAGCAGCGCGAGAAGAGGAAGAAGACGACGCTCGCCTTCCATGCCTTTTATAAGGTTGTCTCAAGAAGGCATTAATACACAACACCTAAACGAGCTACTGCGCATCCGATTGAACTTCCAACTGCTCTAGGCTTCTACTATGACTCTACTGTGAAGCTATTGCGCCCGACAACTATTCCGAGAACTTTCGATCGAGGCCGGTAGTTCGACACTGACACACGAGTGACCCTACTTCTATTTCTAAAGTATCAGTAACTTTTTACTTGTGTATTTCATTACTATAAAAGGATAGGTGCAGTGTGTTTCACTTGTTCTAACTTTCTTGTACTCAATTTCTTCTTCCAGAGGTATTGGAAGAGGTATTTAGTGGATTACCCGTCAATAGGTTTGCGGGACCTGAGTCTTGGAGTAGGAGTCGCTGAAGTCTCCGAACCAAGTAAACTGCTCGTGTCTTCTGGTGTGGTTTTCATTTTAATTTTCCACTGTGTACTGTATTCTGAGTTCTTAAAATCGAAAAGAAAAGTTTTGAAAACCATGTGATTCACCCTCCTCTCACGTGCAGTCAATCCAACAAGTGGTATCAGAGCCGATTCTGCTCTGATTTGCTGCAACCACCAATCAAGTCAGGGGAATCATTTTCAGATTTCTTTATTTTTCGTATTCTATTTGAATTGGTAAAACTTTACCTATTCAAAATTTTTTTCGTTCTATTTTAATTTGAGATTGGTGCAACCCCTCGCAAATCTTTCTACATTTTTAAATATATCTCAAACACTACTAATCCAAGATCAAGTCTTGGTACCTCATTTTAGTTCTTTTTCTACAACTGTGAACTGACACAACTTGAAGGGTACAACATCGTTCGTCCTCCCCTATTTAACGATGATGACTTCCTATACTGGAAGAAGCAGATGGAGGTATACCAGAAGACTAACTTCAACCAGTGGTTCGGCATAACCAGAGGCTACAAAGCTCCCATCGACAATGCTGAAATTCCACTGGACCTAGAACATTGGAATTCAAAAATGAAGAAAAAGGCTCAGATTGACTTCAAGGCTCTCAACACACTCCAGTGCGGGCTAATAAAGGAAGAATAGAACTGCGCCAGCCCACATGAAAATGCAAAGGAGCTGTTGGATAAACTCATCGAATTGCATGAGGCCAGGAACCAATGATGCTAAGATAACAAAAAGATATCTTTATTTAAATAAACTATTTAACATAAAAATGTAGGAAAGAGAATCTACAAATCAACTTCATGCAAGAATAAAGGACATTCTCAACGAACTTCACACCATCGACCACCAGATGGAGAACCGCGACCTGATAAGGTATGCCCTAAACACGTTTCCTCAAAATACACTGTGGGCATCCATCGTAGATGCCTACAAAATTTCAAAGAACCTATCTAAAATAAAATTAGATGAATTGTTTTGTGAACTTGAACTCCATGAACAGACTAACTCAAAGCAGGTTGAGGAAGGTGTTGCTCTTTTATAGGTTCCTCAAAATAAAAGTCTAGAACCAAATCTAAACCTGAAGTTGAGTCTGACCCAGACTCAGATGATGAAGAATACCTGGTGAACTTGGTAAGAAAAATGTTCACCAAGGAGAAAGAAGAAGTTCACCAACAAGGACTTGCAGAAGATCAACTTCACCTCCAACTCACAACAAGAATGTGGCCTATTTTGGATGTAACAAGAAAGGGCACTACAAGAATGAGTCCTCAAAGGTGAAAGATGACAAATCTAAAATAACCAGAAAGAAGGCACTCAAGGCAACTTGGGACGAGACGTCCGGAGATGAATCAAACGGCGAAGAAGTGAAGCACTCCAATTACCTCGGAGAGAAAAATCAGAAGACAGGTTCGAACCCGAATCAGAATCGGAGAGAAAAATCAGAAGACAGGTCCGAACCCGAATCAAGCCACGAGTGTGCACTCATTTTTGAAGGTTCCGATGAGGTATATTTTAGTTTAAATAAAAAGTTCTTTAAAATCATTGCATGCTTAAATAGGAAATTAACTACTTATGAAAAATCAAATAAGCAATCTAAGTAAAGAAATTAAATCACTTAATGAACAACTAAACTCAACAACTGAACCAATTCAAACTGAAATCCTAACTCAAGTTGCAAAATTTTAGGAGGATAATTTCAGACTAAAAAATGAAATAGTTAAACGAAAGGAATTACTTGAAAAATTTACAACCAGATCCAAGTACCTTGACATGATACTTGGATTATAAAGAGTTGTACACAATAAGTTCGGACTCGGATATCCTGCTCAACCAACAAATCCTTTATATTTTTAGTTAATCAAAATAAAGCTTGGGTTCCGAAAATATGTCTCACCACGCAAGTAGGACTCAATCAATATTATATACCTAAAGATAAAATTTATTATACAAATAAAAATAAATCAAAAGACTCTCCCTTAAACTCTAAAGTTAAATCTTCAAAAATAAATACAAAACAAAAGAAAAATCTTAAGTTATTTAAACCTAATTTAAATAAATGCAACATAAACAAAAACTATAATCAAGTATACTACAACTATAATACTAATCGACGTAAACCCAAAACTTAACCCAAAAGATTCAATAATTCAAGGGGAGACTACAGATTAGTTGGCATCTCCAAAATAATAATTTATCCGGATGGATAATTAGGACTAGTCTAAAATAGGGACAATAGTTTAACTTGATCAATGATACTGGTGAAGTTTTGGATGATAGTAAGTTAGGGAAACTCTGTCTATGCATGTTTAAGAAGATATGGCTTCGACCTGATACATTTGACTCAGTGAAACTAACTGAAGCTAGCTACCCCTTATGGATCCTAACTAGTTGACCAAGGTTTTGTACTAAGTTCAGTGGATAGGACTATTTGGAAAACCTCGACGACATGGTTACTATAATGATGTCCAGGTGACTCACCATAGCCCAGAAGTTTATCCAAACAATGCCTGTTTGTTGAACCCAAAGCTAAACCTGAATCTAACATAAAGTTAAACCAAACCATGAAATTAAACTTAACTCATCTCACAAAATTATAGAATTCTCTGATTAAAAACGTAGATCGGGTGAGATAACTAAAATTAAAATTAAAATGTTAAAAATATAACTTAAAAATGTAACTTAAAATTTAAAATAAAAATTTAACTTACTCTTAAAAAAATTAAAAATTTAACTTAAAATTTAAAAATAAAAATTTAAAATTAAACATAAGGTTTAAAATTTAATTTAAACTTAAAATTAAAGTTAAAGTTTAAAATTAAATATAAAACTTAAAATTAAAATTAAAATTAAAATTTAAAATTAAACATAAAACATAAAATTTAAATTTAAATTTAAAATTAAATTTTAAAATTAAATATACAAGTTAAAATTTATATTTAAATTAAAATTTTAAATTAAACATAAAACTTAAATTTTTAATTTAAAATTTAAATTTAAATTTAAATTTAAACTTAAACTTAAAATTTAAATTTAAATTTAAATTTAAAATTTAAAATTAAACATAAAACTTAAATTTTAAAATTTAAATTAAACTTAAAATTGAAATTGAAATTAAAATTTTAAAAAATTAACATAAAGTTTAAAATTAAATATAAAACTTAAAATTTAAATTTAAAATTAAATATAAAAATTAAAATTTAAAATTCAAATTAAACTTAAAATTAAAATTAAAACATAAAGTTTAAATTTTAAAATAAAATTAAACTTAAAATTTAAATTAAAATTTAAATATTAAACATAATGTTTAAAATTTAAATCAAACTTAAAATTTAAATTTCAACATAAAATTTAAAAAAATTAAAAATTAAAATAAAAAAAATAGTAGGTTCTCCATAAGGTTCATCCTGACATCACCTTCCGAAGGCGCCTTCGAGAGGTGGAAGGCACCCTCAGGAGAGGCGGGAAAAATCCCGCCTAAGCGGTGGAAGACGCCTTAAGCCCATTGAAGGCGCCCTTCATAACCGATGGAAGGCACCTTTTGCCTTCCAACAATATTTTTCTAGCGAACAGAGACGATCTCTATTCGCAATTTTAGCCACGACAAGTGCCTTCCAGCTCAAATTTCTCAACAATTTCATCCTGAAAATCTCAAAAATACCTCCTAGGTATACCTTCCCTCAATATGTATCTTCAATATTTAGTTTATATGCATTTCTCTTGTCTATTTATGCCTATATGTGTGTATAAAATTAGGAAAGATGACATGTTACCCCTATTCCTAGCAATACCCCATCTACTGATGCTAGATTCCCTACTGAGCAGTTTAGGTTGTCCTTTTTATTGCATACATATGTGGCCTTGAAATCTAGGTACTTAAGTAGAACCTTTTTTACTCAATATTGCACTCCTATCACGCAGATTATTGAGTACTACTAGTTAGATAAATTAGTTTATTGTATTCATGTAGTAAATCTTGATTTATGTGCTCAATTCTATAACAACTTAGAAAAGATAGATGATCTGACCTACTCCACCAGAGTTAGTGGAAAGGATTTTCAATTTTCCTCCACCTTATTATATGATAGTTTACGACTTAGGAGATTTGCATGCACATTTTTGTGCTACCCTATTGGGATCTATCATTTGGTGAGCCCTATTCCCATATTACATTAGATACTATCTATATGTATTTTTTTTGGGAGGAGAGACTATATATAGTGACTAACTTTAGGTCACTCTTCCTCAGGGTCCAGGACTATATCCTATATCGAATGTCACGCCCCCAGAGGAGTCTCTATCGAAAAATTTTGACAGCATCTCCCCTATACCAGTGATAATCTGAGGCATACATACATACAAAATACATTAGTCACATATGGCTGGAATATACGCACAATCATGCAGTTAATAATGCAACCCACACAGCTGAAACATAGCATAACCACGCAGTTAATAATGCAGCTCACTCGACTGAAACATAACACAGCGGAAATCATAAAAATAACGAACATGTAACGAACAAAACAACTCACTGCGAGCTGGCTCGACTTGACACAACATCACCAAACCAAATACAAGATACCACAAGACAAAACTCCAAGTCCACATCAAACTATTACAATGCCAAATTCACAAATCCAAAACAAAATAGCGTAAGAAATCGAAACCAGAAGATCGTCCTCAAATGTGACGTGGGACTAGCGAACAGGACCTCCAAGCGACTCCATAAATCCTTTACCTTATACCTGGCGAAATAAACCAATTTACGGGGTGGTGAGTACTAAGACTCAGTGGGTAATAGACAGATAGTACATGAACATAATAAAGAACTAGAGATATAAAGGTATACAGTCTCATAGGGAGAGATAGCAGATACTACAGTTATATCATAATAAGTGTCCATACCTGAAATCATATCCTAGGCTAGTAATAGAAAGTCAGGTGTAGCAAAGACCTGCTACAGTACTGCTCATAACGACATGGGTAACATGTGAGGTATATACATATTACCAATAAGTAAACTAGTGTCTAAACCCATATCTCAGGTATATATCTCAACCTATGTGAACATATCAGCATAAGTAAGCAACAACAGCATAAATAAGCGATAGCAGCATAAGTAAGCAACAACATCAGCAAGTATAATAATAATAGCGTATGCACGGATGGTCACCCCACCCACCTCTCTGCACCATGACACCTATATGGTCAAGAGGCCGGATCGATGACAACTATACCACTCAAAGGCCGCCACTACTCTCGAGTGACCGAGTGGACAGGTGCATAGTAGCTAACTAGCTACATGTGTTATGAGGGTCCTTGTTGCTCGCAACTCCAGCTATCACTGCTAATGAGTAAGCGAGTGGGAGCACGACAAGACAAGCAGCACACTCCAGCTACCACTACCTATGAGTGGTCGAGCGTGCGGCCCTGACCAATGACCCTCTCAACCATAAGGGAGACATGGCCATCGGCATGCATGCAATGACATGATGTGTAAAATGCAGCAGTCAGCATATATATATAAATAGAAAACAGGTATGCTAAATGAAGCCAGCATGCTTAGTAAGGTGTGTAAATAATAACATTCAAGCAAGTAAGCATGGTATCTAGTATCCATATATTCAATATCTAATATCTAATATCTAATATCTAGTATCTGATATATGGTATCTTCTAAATATCATAGATAGCAATGAGAGACTGTATAGATTTAAAAATGAGTTTCTCAAAGATTGAGTGGATAAGTATCAAGCACAGGAAAAATACGAGTGGAGTCAAGATAAATACAGGAACTATCCGAAAATATAGCACATGCACTAAGATCAATGTACTAATGAGATAAAGCAAGAAGTACCCGCCTTTTTATGTCGATCGTGCCAAACGATCTCACATCGAGACACTCATCTCAGATCAAAGTCCTGCAAATCACACAATGTACAGTTTAGATAATCACATATGCAATAACTAGCTAAACCCCAAAAACCCAACCCAATTAGGGGAAACCCAAATCGAAATGATTAACCTCAATTATCTCCTTTATAGATCAAATAAGGTCCTACCCAATGTCAACCCTAGTTTAATCCATCCAATTGATTAAATCAATTTAGATCATCTATTAATCAAACGACATTTCTATTATCAACAGATTATCAAAATTCCAAATCTGATACACATCAAATAAATCCATATCTCCTTCACAAGATTCGATTTATACATAAATCATCTCTAATCCAAAATCAAACCACAACAGATTTCTAATCCAATTCAGAAAATGATCCATCCATCACAACCAAGAATCAGATCTCCCTTAATCCTATAATATGTACAACCCACCCTACAACCCATTAGAAAACCTAATTTAGCAACATACTAATGAGAATGACAGAGTTATCTCACTGGAAGTCACTTACCTTGAGGTTTGGCGACAATTCAAAACTCACATCCCTTCAATCCTCTACTCGACAGCTACAAAAAAGCATCCATACATCAATCCTTCCGAAAATCTCCTCACTCGAGACCTCCACAGCTTCAAGAAGTGGAAATGGTAGTGACCGACAATAGGGAAGGTCCATAGTACACTAATCCGATGCTTCCTCTAATCCATAACAAAAAGAGAGCATCACAAATGAACTCAATTATACCAGAATCCTTGAATCCATAGAATTTCCCAACAAAACTTACCTAGACTGATCGCCCCAAGAGGATGACACCCACTTCGATCCAGCTGGTGAGTAGATACAGATCACTCACCAGTGAATCAATCAAGGAGAAGGAACGAAGAGGATCGATCTGCTGGAACCAACATGAATCCAATTCTTGGCAGTGCCCTAGATACCGAACCACCGCCCATCACGCCAAGAAACCGACGAGGAAGTGATCACTCCACCGAAGATGGCCTGGACAACGTCAGAACCGTCGAGATCCAGCGGTGTTCCTCCAGTGACGCGGTGAGGACGAGATCGTCGGGGAAACCGTCGACGTCGGGTCGTCCGTGCGCATGAGAGAAAGAAAAAGAGAGGAAAATGAGAGGGGAGGAAGAAAGATTGGCAACTTCCTTCCTCCTCAAAGCTCAGGTGGTTGCTTTGCGCCGGCGACACCGAGAGGGGAAGGAGAACCGCCGGTGGAGAGGATCGGGGACACAAAGAACAGTGAAGGGAGAAGAATCGGGGGAAAAGAGAGGTGTTAGACATTTTAAAGGCAATTATTGTACTTAACCTAGGTTAGTTTAATCAAAGCCTAACTCCACTCCTAATCAACTCCCACTTAATTCGAGTATTCTAAACAGGCCTCTACTCCTATCCCCGTGAAACTAGTCATACGACCTTCGTAAAAATCCAGAAAAATTTCTAAAAATTCCAAAAAAATCCAATAATATTATTTCTCAAATAACCTTATTATTTAATTGATATTTGGGTGTTGTATTTTACATCGAGTCCTGACCACATGCATTCTACCAATCACATCTCACGACATTTCGATGATGTGACCCTCCCACTCCTTTTTTTGTGCCCCTTGTCAGCGTCTAGATATTGACATTGCATTACATATGCATCCAATCTCGTCACTAGGTGTCAGGTTCATATGCCCTATTGTCACATCTTAACATACATATTTTTGACCATAGGAGTAGATATGACCCAGGATATGTCTAGCTCCCTTAGTGCATATGATGAGTTTGGTCAGTGCCAGCTAGCCCTAGTTAATATAGACATCACTGCTCAGGGGGTTCTATCTTGGAGAGGTGGGTCATAACCAGTCATACCAGTCAAGGCCAAGGATGACTTTCCACCTATTTCAGCCAAGGGAGAGGAGTGGCTAGAGTTTATGGCTGAGGAGATATTTGGGTATGCTCTAACTTCGGACCAGCCCTCGACCTCGACCCAGCCCTTGACTTCTTTATCTGTCGAGGATCGACTCACTCGTCTTGAGGAGTCCTCCGCGCAGCTTCGGCATTTAGTCTTGGATGGATTCAGTACACTCTGGGGGGGGGCACTGGATTTACTCCTCTCCAAGATGACATGACCACCAGATTTGAGTAGATTCTTCAAGCTCTGTGTGCTCTTGAGCGATCCCTACCACCACCTGCTAATGATGATCAGACCTGATCATGTTACATACATTATTATGCTTTGTATATGACTTGACTTACTATTTTCAGTTAGTTTTTTTGTTTGATTGTTAAAATTAGGAATGTGTTTAATAGACTAGAACCATTATCTTCGAAATTATTTTTTAAAATTTTCAAATTCTAAGGTAAAATTCTTTATACAGTTTTATCAAAATTGCCTTATTTTTATACTTTTCAAAATCAATTTTAGCCTTAGTCTAGATCAAATCCATAGAAAACATGTTCCTATAGATCTAGGACTTGAGCATCTCACCAGCTCATTAGGGCTACCTTGTTTGTGTATTACCAAACTTAGAAAGGGGTGAGATGCATAGGTAGCTTGCCTAGACTTAAGATGCTTATATCAGTGCATCAACATAAGTCTGGACATTAAATACCAAATCTATAGTAATTAGGTTAAGTAATTCAGGTGAATCAAACATTGACTAGATATAAAGACCTAACCTAACTAACCAAGTGAACATTGCTATTTTCTGATAGTTGTTAGTAACTAAATGTTAGACAGTTAAGGACAATTTATAGTTGACTATATTATTTTGAAATAATCTCAGGTTCAGGGGGAGGATTAATAAGTCAATAAATTTTGAAGACATTCATTTTTTTTCAACAATCCATTTTTGAAAAATGATTATCACATGTTTTGAAAAATTGTTTTGAAAATTGTTTCAATTTTTCTAAACTACTTTAAAATAATTTTGCAGCACTTAGTATTTTAATTGTTGCTTTGGAGAACTATAACTTTAAATCCTTTAAGTTTTTTTGCAGAACTTAGTATTTTTTATCTTTTTTGGAAAACTTTAAAGTTAGTATATTTTAAAAGTATTTTCAACTGTATTAGCCTTATAAAAATGCTAATGTACAGTGTTTTCAAATTTGTTTTGAAAGATTTATTTAATTTTTTTTTACTTTACAAGATGTCTTGAAAACACTTTGAAAAAGTTTTTGAAAAGGTCTTTTCAAAACTTTTTTTTTTGAGATTTTAAAGTTGTTTTCTTTATTATTCTAAAATGCTAAGAGATTTCAAAACTATCTTTGAACATACTTTAACATATATTGTAAAACATTTTCAAAAGGGTTTATGGTTAAAATAATTTTTCCTCCCTTAAGTAATCTTGAGAATTATTTTATTATAAAAAGGGTTCTCTGTTTACTTTCCTTAGCATTTTTTTTTATCTATTCATGTTTTTTTATGAATGCCAAAGGGGGAGGGTTAAGGGGGTTAAGTTGATTAAGTTAGCAAACTCTGAGCCAACCAAATCAAAATCCGAATAACTTAAACTATATTATTTGTCTATTTTTATATTTTTTTCCTAACTTAATCCAGGTTGTCAATACATCAAAAAGGAGGAGATTATTGGTGCAGTTTTGCATTAACAGTCTAACTCAGGTTTCAATAAATGACAAATAAGTTAAATTAGATTTTGTTGTGATCCAACTGCTTGATTAAGTGTGCAGAAAATCTAGCTAGATCAACGGGCCGACTGGATAGCTAGTACGAAATCCAGCTAGGTCGAAGGGCCGATCAGATAGCTGGTATGAAGTCTAAATAGGTTGACGAGCTGACTGGATATATGGCAAGAAGTACAGCTAGGTCAACGGGCCGACTGGATAACTGACATCAAGTCCAAACAGGTCGATGGGTTGACCGGATGTCTGGAAAACTGGTAAATTAAAGTAAGTCAATCGAGGAGAGTGACCAAGTGAGGACGCACCCCGGTTGAAGGGACAGTAGGTGTCGATCCAGTTTAGGTCCACTTGGGATCCCTAAGCTAAGACCTTGACTAGTTCTTGGTCCTAGAAGGATAGGAACTAATTAATATTGCTCATTATTATTGTACTAACATTTGTCTTGCAGGTTATTATTCTATTTATTGGATTAACATTGTTTTACAGGACAAAGGAGCACATTTACCTTCAGATGAATAGGTTCGAATGTGCCTTCAAGCTTGATGGAAGGCACCTTCGTACTGTTCATAGAAGCCGCCTTCCGCAGGATAAATTTTGGCCGAAGTCTGGATAAGTGCCAGGCTGTTTGAGATTGAACTTGCCTCCGATTGAACTTTCGACTACTCCAGGCTTTTACTATGACTCTGCTATGAAGCTACTATGCCTGACAACTATTCTGAGAACTTCCGATCACGACTGGTAGTCCAACACTGACACACGAGTGGCCCTACTTCTATTTCTAAAGTGTCAGTAACTTTTTACTTGTGTACTTGATTACTATAAAAGGACAAGTGCAGTGTGTTGCACTTGTTCTAACTTTCTTTGTACTCTATTGTTAGGATCGACGGATTGCGGCTAGAGAGGGGGGGTGTGAATAGCCGACCCCAAATTGCTCGTTTCTTCCTACGATTAGGGTTAGCGCAGCGGAAATAACTAAATAGAAACGCAAAAAGGAAAGATCAAACCTCAAACTCGAACTCAACGATGTAACGAGGTTCGGAGATGAAACTCCTACTCCTCGGCGTGTCCGTAAGGTGGACGAAGCCTATCAATCCGTCGGTGGATGAGTCCCCGGAGAACCGGCTAATATATATACTCCTTCTGGGTGGAGAAACCTCGCCACAATCTTTCTTGCACCAGCAAGAACAGGAGTACAAGAATACACAAGAAGAAGCAACAATATGAATGTAAAAAACAAACAATCTTGCCTTCTCGTCGGCTGTTGATGAAGCAGCAACTTCACGGGCCAAATACAACAGCAACTGTTGGAGACCCCAGCCGAGGAAGCTCACGCGAAGCTTCAGCTAAGAAGAGCTCAGCAAAGCTCTGCAACAACAAGCTCTTACAGAAGCAAGAGGTAGCAGCTGAGGAAAGGAAGAAGAAGAAGTATTTTGTAGCAGCCCTCGATCTCCTTTATATATCCTGAACCTGCAACTGCAGCAAAGCAGACAGCGAAGAAGACGGAGATACCCGTTGAATCTCAACGGATATATCTGGACCGATCAGGCTCCACCCTGATCGGTCCGAGACCTCCCTGATCGGTCTTGGGGACCGCTCAGGACCTATGCTGATCGGTCCCCAGACCGATCAGCACTCTTCACAGAGAACTCGCCCAACTCTCTTATCGTCTCCTGATCGGTCTGTGGACCGATCAGGGTGCATGTGGATCGGTCCACAGACCGATCCCCTCCTTTTCTCTTTGCCTTCTGTTCGCTTTCTGATCGGTCTGTAGACCGATCTGATAACATACAGTAGCATACTGTTTGGTTATTGATCGGTCACCAGACCGATCAGATAACCCAGTGTATCACTGGATCGATCCACTGATCGATCCAGCTCTTGGTTTTTGCCCAAACCAAGTCCCACGCCTTCCAAACCAATATCCGGTCAACCTTGACCTATTGGTATCTCATGCTTAGCATCTGGTCACTCCCTTGACCTGCTAAGACTCCCTACCAAGTGTCCGGTCAATCCCTTTGACCCACTTAGACATTTCTCTTCGTGCCAAGTAACCGGTCACTCCCTTGACCTACTTGACCTTCACATCACCAGATGTCCGATCAGCCTTGATCCATTTGGATTTTTCCTTGCCCGGCTTTACTCACCAGGACTTTCCAACTGCCTGGCTTCACTCACCAGGACTTTCACTTTCACCTAGCTTCACTCACTAGGGTTTTCACCTGGCTTCACTCACCAGGATTTCCAATCTACCTGGCTTCACTCACCAGGACTTTTCGGTCTGCCTGGCTTCACTCACCAGGACTTTCTATCTGCCTTCCTGGTCTAGAGAACGAGCTACCGAGCCCTTTCTGACCTAGTCCGGAGAACGAGCTACCGAGCCCTCTCCGACTTCGTCCGGTCCAGAGAACGAGCTACCAAGCCCTCTCTGACCTAGTCCGGAGAACGAGTTACCGAGCCCTCTCCGACTTCCACATCCGGTCCAGAGAACGAGCTACCGAGCCCTCTCTGACCATAGTCTTGAGAACGAGCTACCGAGCCCTCTCCGACTTCCACATGCCAAGTTCCCATACTTGGACTTCTCCGTGCCAAGTCTCCATACTTGGACTTTCTCCCGTGCCAAGCTCCCTGCTTGGACTTTTCCCGTGCCAAGCTCCCTGCTTGGACTTTTCCGTGCCAAGTCAACTCACCTCGGGTGTAACGCCCGAAAATTCTCGAAACTGCATTATAAATATTCTATGATTTATCTGTAATTTTTAGATATTTTTCCGGAATTTTTCGAGTAGCGGAAGTAGCAAAAATAATTAGAACCGTAAAATAGCTTAGGCGGGAATCGAACCCGAGACCTATGGTTTATGGATAATGTTAGAACCAGCAGGGCCGTGCTGAAAGAAAGGAGAACCAAATATATTTATATTAGAGTTGGGTTCACTAAACCACTTAATATAAATTAAGAACTTAAAGAGGGTTTGGTTTATTTTAGAAGTTGGTTCGGCAATTCTCTCTTCACCGAAGCCCTCACGCCACTTCCTCTTCTTTCTCCTTCTCTCGGCGCCAACCACAAGGGAACACCTAGGGTTCCCTCCCTAGGGCCCTAAGAGCACTCTCCGGCGACGACTCCGACACGAGAACGTTCCCCTCCGCGAGAGGAACGCATAGACGCGAGCGAATCGTCGAGAAGTCGTCTCCACCGGAATTTCTAGCGAAAGGAATTCTAAGAAAATTAGCGTACGAGGTAAGAAACCCCTCACCTGCAGTATAATAGCTTCCGATTGAGTTTTTATGCTTTAGTTAGGATGTATGCAGATTTTTATCGATATCTAGGGTGTATTTAATTCTCTTCGCAGATTAGGGATTTAGTTGAACACCTCTAGATGGGCCGGACACGCTTTCTCTCTTCAGATAGGAGGTTAGACGTTGTCGGGTGCCTAGAGGTGGTCTCCCTAATAGAGAGGAGAGTTAGGACACACTAAGTGTTCGATAAAATAGCTAGTTTAGTAAAAATGCACCATATGCATCTTCAACAGCTTAGTTAGATACATTAGAAGTATCTATTCAGTATTCTCAGTTTATTACAGCTTATATGGATCAGATATCCAATGGGTGGGCTCCCACAATCGCCTCTAGGTTTGGATAACCTAGCTCTAGGTTCAGATAACCTAGAAACAATAGAATAAGCAAATATTAGCTATTTCAGTATTTTATTTTCAGTGGCACTGTACTGGATCAGATATCCATTGGGTTGGACTCCCACAGTCGTCCCTAGGTTTAGATAACCTAGTTAACCCTACTAAATTCGGGACTTGCAAACCCGGGTCTAGTTAGGGATGCGTGCATAGCAAGTACAGTTGCCGGCAAAAAGCATGATTATGTATTTTCACTTATTATGATATTAGTTTTCAAACTCTTAATCTAATCCAGTGATTATAGTTTAAGATCAGTTTTAGCGCAGTTCAGTATCATGCTCCAGTTTAGTTTTTCCCTGTGAATATGCATGATAACTTTATGTGCAGTTGTTATACATGTTCTTATGTTCAGGTTTAGATATGCCATGATTGTATGCTTATATGCCATGCCATGTTAGTTTATTCAGTATATTCAGCATATGTTTTAAACAGCATGATTTTAAATCATATTTGCATCGTTGCATGTTTTTGTGAGGTAGATGGTTTCTTACTAAGCTTTTTAGCTTATAGATACTATTTTCCTTATACTGCAAATAAAGGTAAAAGGAAAATGGACTAGCAGAGGAAGCTGGAGGGCAATGCAAAGATGGTGTGTGTGGCAGGAACTAGAATAAAAGACCCTCTAGTGATCTAGCATTTACTTTAGCACTTTGCAATGTATTAGTTCTAGTTTTCATGTTTTATGCACTCTTGAACCTTAGCAAGTTTAACCAATTAGAACTTTTAGAAATTTATACTTCCATGCACTTTAAGTTGTTAAAATGTGTTTTAGTGAGTAAAATGCCATGAACCAGGTTAGAATTGTTACTACATGTTATTAGAATAGTTTATTATGCATTAGGTAGTTGTTGTATGAGGTATTGGCACGAAGCAGTGCTGAAATCAGAGTTTCTGATTCGAAATCAGAAACTCCTGATCGGTCGGCGGACCGATCAGAGCTGGTTCGTGTCACTGATCGGTCAGCTGACTGATCCAGGCGCGAACAGAAAGTTGGCATCGTTTATGGATCGGTCGGCCGACCGATCTAGCGGCGAACAGTGGGTTCAGAAACTCACTGATCGGTCTGCCGACCGATCAGTGAGCCACTGGATCGGTCCACAGACCGATCAGTGTACTCCTGAATCGGTCGGGAGACCGATCCAGCAGCATACAGAAGCGATGCAGCTTCTGGATCGGTCAGCTGACCGATCCAGGGTGTTCATCCGTGCCAGTAGCAGCCTGGATCGATCCAACGGAAAGCAATCGATCCAGTTCAGTTTGGATCGATTGGGAAGCTCAGTTTCGACCAAGAAACTCAGTAGATCAACTTCTAGTCCATGGGGGATGTAGGATACGCTTTGTGTTCCTCAGATTACATCCTTTAGCACATGTAGAACCAAGAACAGTCATCAATTAGTAGAAAAGTTTAAATTAGATCAGTTTTCCACACAGTCAGTACAGTACAACTGTAGCGATTCGCCTTACAGCCTAGTAGTTAGAAGGCGGGTCGTTACAGAGTGGTTTCAGAGCAGTGTTCCATACTTCCTACACACACATCAGCATTGTACCTGCAACTTTCAAGTAAGAATACCTCTACTCTCCTTATTGTTCTTGCTTTCTAGTTACAGTTCATGTTTATATGCCTACTGCTTGTTAGTATGTGATAGTTTTAAATATGATATCAGTAGTTATATAACTGTGATTACATTAGTTATGTTATGTTCTCTATGTCGTTAGAAATGACACGAGGACGCCCAGCTAGAAGGGCATTAGCTACTGAGCCCCAGCAAGAGGCAGGCAGTTCAGTGCCTCCTCCAGACCTTACAGCATTAGTGGCTCAGTTACAGCAGCAGCTAGCTGAACAGCAACAGGAAATAGCCACCTTAAAGGCTAATCAGCAGAGTACCCCCACAGTCACCCCGGAACCGAATTTGACTACTTTGGTAGTCTTGGAGGTTCCACCAGCTCAGCCTACAGCACCAGCACCAGCACCAGCAGCCCCAGCAGTTGAGCCAAGTCAGGCCAGAGAACTTCTCAGGCACTAGTGAACCATGGGATGCACAAGCCTGGTTCAAAACATTGGAGAGCACGATGGAGCTTCTGGACTGGCCAGAACACGAGAAGGTGAAGTGTGCCTCCTTCTGCCTGACAGGAGACGCACGCATGTGGTGGGAGAGAATCAGAACGAAGCGCCCAGTGAACCAGATGTCATGGGCTGACTTCGAGAAGGAGTTCTTCGAGGAGTTCTTCCACATACGGGTTACGAACCGCCACTACGACGAGTTCACTGAGTTTCGTCAGGGCAACCTTTCAGTTGAGGAAGCCGTGAAGAAATTCAACAGGTTGGCTCGTCTGTGCCCAGAGCTAGTCAGCACAGAGAAGGAACGAATCCGGTTGATGCTCAAAATGCTGAGGCCAGAGATAGCAGTGAACGTGGCTGGTGGCATACATAGGCCACAAACCACAGAGGAGCTAGTGAGCAGTGCCTTGACCACGGAGCATTACCAGAACAGCATAAAGCAGCAAAAGCAAGTCTCCTCAGAGCCCAAAGGCCAAGGAAACTCTCACGCTCAAAAACAGCAAGGCCATAGCTCTAACTGGAAAGGAAACTTCAACAGCAAGCGCAGATCAGGAAGTGACCCAAAAGGAGGACCATCTAGCAAGCGACCCAGTTATCCAAAATGTGCTACTTGTGGGAAATTCCACCCAGGGGTTTGTCGCAAGGGCACACGAGGATGCTACGAATGTGGACAAGAAGGGCACATGGCCAAGTAGTGCCCGAACAAGATCGGTCTTCCTCAGCCACGGCAGATTCAGTATGCAGGCCAGTCAGCTCAGTTATATCAGATGCAGGCCGCTCTAGAAGGTCCACTTATCAGCCAAGGCAGATTAGAAGCCCCTCCAGCTATGGCGAATGCGAGGATCTACTCACTCACCAGAGAGGATGTAGCCAATGCCTCGACAGTTGTCACAGGTCAGATTAGTATTTTTCAGTATAGTGCTACTGTTCTATTTGATATTGGGGC
The DNA here is from genome assembly GCF_018446385.1 of Zingiber officinale. Classification (NCBI taxonomy): domain Eukaryota; kingdom Viridiplantae; phylum Streptophyta; class Magnoliopsida; order Zingiberales; family Zingiberaceae; genus Zingiber; species Zingiber officinale. The sequence goes on along the minus strand of NC_056005.1, from coordinate 25,723,200 downwards.
AACCCATTCATATATAGCCAGGATGTTCTCCGAAAAGTTAGAAATACCCTCAGAAGCACTCAGTGGTCAATTTTTGACGACACTACCTTCAGGAGAGATCATGGCATCTACGCACTGGCTCAGAGCAGTGCCAGTCATTATAGCAGACAGAGAGCTCTTTTGTGATTTGATAGTGCTAGAAATGACCGACTATGACGTTATCTTTGGAATGAACTTTCTGATTAGATACGGTGCTACCATAGAGTGCCGTAAACAGAAAGTCATCTTCCAACCTAAAGCGGCAGTGCAATTCGAATACAGCGGGGAACCAAAGAGAAAGGCCAAGAGGTTTCTCTCAGCTATGAAAGCACAGATGCTACTGGATTCAGGATGTACAGGATTCCTAGCACATGTAGTCAACGTCAGCCAGGACAAGAACCAACAGCTAGCAGAGGTTCGAGTCGTATGTGACTACCCAGCAGTCTTCCCTGAAGAGTTACCAGGCTTAGCACCAGACAGGGAGATTGACTTTGAGATAGAGCTCATTCCCGGTACAAATCCTATCTCCAAAGCGCCTTATCGCATGGCTCCAGCAGAACTGAAGGAACTTCAGGAGCAACTACAGGAGCTGCTCGACAAGGGTTTCATACGCCCGAGTCACTCGCCATGGGGAGCGCCTGTATTGTTCGTGAAGAAGAAGGATGGAAGCATGCGACTGTGCATAGACTACAGATCACTGAACCAAGTCACGATCAAGAACAGGTATCCTCTTCCCAGAATCGATGACCTGTTCGACCAGCTGAAGGGAGCAGCAGTGTTCTCTAAGATAGATCTCAGATCAGGTTATCATCAGGTGAAGGTTAAAGAAGGGGATATACCCAAGACAGCATTCAGGACCAGATACGGACACTACGAGTTCGTAGTCATGCCCTTTGGCGTGACCAATGCTCCAGCTACATTCATGGATCTCATGAACAGAGTATTCAGGGAGTATTTAGATAAGTTTGTTATTGTGTTTATCGATGACATTCTTATCTATTCAGGAACTCAGGAAGAACATTCAGAGCACCTGAAACTAGTATTGCAGACCCTTCAGCAGAACCAGCTATACGCCAAGTTCATGAAATGTGAATTTTGGTTAGATCAGGTGTCCTTCCTGGGTCACATCATCTCAAAGGATGGTATTATGGTAGATCCCAGCAAGATAGAAGCAGTAAGTAACTGGAAGAGACCTAAGAACGCCAGCGAAATCAGGAGCTTTCTGGGATTAGCAGGATATTACAGAAAGTTTGTAGAGGACTTCTCCAGGATAGCCTCCCCACTGACAGCTCTTACCAGGAAGAACAGGAAATTTCAGTGGACAGAGGACTGTGAGAACAGCTTCAGCGAGCTAAAAAGGAGATTGACCAGTGCTCCCATTTTGGCTCTACTAGACAACACCAGCAGCTTTGACATCTATAGTGATGCCTCTAAGTTGGGACTAGGAGCAGTGCTGATGCAAAACGACAAGGTGATCGCCTATGCCTCCAGACAACTCAAGGATTATGAGAAGAATTATCCTACTCATGACCTTAAGCATGCAGCAGTAGTGTTCGCCCTCAAAATTTGGAGACATTACTTATATGGAGCTTAGTGCAGAGTGTATACAGATCATCAGAGTCTGAAGTACTTCTTCACTCAGAAGGATCTGAATATGCGACAGCGCAGATGGTTAGAGCTGGTCAAAGACTACGATATAGACATCCTCTACCATCCAGGGAAAGCCAATAAGGTAGCCGACGCACTTAGCAGAAAATCCAGTGCTACCTTATTATCTCTTACAGCCATGTCACCGCCCCTACAGAAGGAGATCGTAGATTTCGGTCTCGAACTCATCGTTGGACAGCTCTCTACTATGACCTTAGAGTCTACCTTGCTTGGTGATATTCAGTCAGCTCAGGAGCAGGACCCTGAAATTCAGAAAATCAAGCAAGGGCTAGCAGAATCAGAAAGTAGAGAATTCAGAGTGTCCGATAGCGGGGTGTTGTATTTTGGTGACAGACTCTGTGTTCCAGATCAGGAGGAGCTATGGAGACAGATTTTTGATGAGGCTCACAAGACTCCCTATGCGATGCATCCAGGTTCCACCAAAATGTATCAAGACCTGAAGAACCATTTTTGGTGGCCTGGGATGAAGCGAGACATCGCCAGATATGTTAGCATCTGCCTCACCTGTCAGAGGGTCAAGGCAGAACATCAGCGACCAGGAGGAGTTCTGCAGCCTATACAGATTCCAGAATGGAAGTGGGAGGATATCTCTATGGACTTCATAGTGGGACTACCCAGAACCACGAATGGTTTTGATGCCATCTGGGTAATAGTCGACAGGTTGACTAAATCAGCCCACTTCTTAGCTATCAAGATATCCTACTCCATGGAGAAGCTAGCTCAGTTGTATCTCCAGGAGATCGTCAGACTACATGGAGTCCCACGAACCATCATTTCAGACAGAGACAGCAGATTCACATCACACTTCTGGGAGTGTGTACAGTCAGCATTGGGCACTAAGTTAAAGTTCAGCACAGCATTCCATCCTCAGACAGATGGTCAGACGGAGCGAGTAAATCAGGTACTCGAAGATATGCTCCGAGCGTGTGCCCTAGACTTCAAAGGAAGTTGGTGCAAATATCTGAGTCTAGCAGAGTTTGCATACAACAACAGCTATCAGGCCACTATCGGTATGGCACCTTACGAGGCTCTCTACGGGCGGAGGTGTAGATCTCCAATCTGCTGGTATGAGAGTGGTGAACAGAAAGAACTAGAGCTTCAGACAGATCTAGTAGCAGATACCACAGCAGCTATACAGCAGATCCGCCAGAGGATAGAGACAGCTCAGAGCCGCCAGAAGAGCTATGCTGATACACGGCGCAGACCCTTAGAATTTTCAGTTGGGGATTCAGTATTCCTCAGAGTAGCTCCCATGAAGGGAGTAATGCGTTTTGGGAAGAAGGGCAAGCTAAGTCCCAGATATGTGGGACCATACCTTATCAGCAGAAGAGTGGGCAAGGTAGCATATGAGCTAGAGCTACCCCAGGAAATGTCAGCTGTCCACAACGTATTTCATGTCTCTATGCTGAAGAAGCATACCCCAGATGCCACCCAGGTGATTGAGCCCCAGTCGGTACAGATCCGCGAAGACCTCAGCTATGATAGTCGGCCTATTCAGATAATAGACCGAGCAGTTAAGAAATTGCGGAACAAGGAAGTACCATTAGTTAAAGTCATTTGGCACAGTCATACAGCAGCAGAGGCGACTTGGGAGACAGAGGCCAGCATGAGACAGAAGTACCCAGAATTCTTTTAAGTTCGGAGACGAACTTTTTATAAGGTATGGGGGATTGTAACGCCTGAAAATTCTCGAAACTGCATTATAAATATTCTATGATTTTTCTGGAATTTTTAGATATTTTTTCGGAATTTTCCGAGTAGCGGAAGTAGCAAAAATAATTAGAACCGCAAAATAGCTTAGGCGAGAATCGAACCCGAGACCTATGGTTTGCGGATAATGTTAGAAACCAGTGAACCCAGTAGGGCCGTGCTGAAAGAAAGGAGAACCAAATATATTTATATTAGAGTTGGGTTCATTAAACCACTTAATATAAATTAAGAACTTAAAGAGGGTTTGGTTTATTTTAGAAGTTGGTTCGGCAATTCTCTCTTCACCGAAGCCCTCACGCCACTTCCTCTTCTTTCTCCTTCTCTCGGCGCCAACCACAAGGGAACACCTAGGGTTCCCTCCCTAGGGCCCTAAGAGCACTCTCCGGCGATGACTCCGACATGAGAACGTTCCCCTCCGCGAGAGGAACGCATAGACGCGAGCGAATCGTCGAGAAGTCGTCTCCACCGGAATTTCTAGCGAAAGAAATTGTAAGAAAATTAGCGTACGAGGTAAGAAAACCCTCACCTGCAGTATAATAGCTTCCGATTGAGTTTTTATGCTTTAGTTAGGATGTCTGCAGATTTTTATCGATATCTAGGGTGTATTTAATTCTCTTCGCAGATTAGGGATTTAGTTGAACACCTCTAGATGGGCCGGACACGCTTTCTCTCTTCAGATAGGAGGTTAGACGTTGTCGGGTGCCTAGAGGTGGTCTCCCTAATAGAGAGGAGAGTTAGGGCACACTAAGTGTTCGATAAAATAGCTAGTTTAGTAAAAATACACCATATGCATCTTCAACAGCTTAGTTAGATACATTAGAAGTATCTATTCAGTATTCTCAGTTTATTACAGCTTATATGGATCAGATATCCAATGGGTGGGCTCCCACAATCGCCTCTAGGTTTAGATAACCTAGTTCTAGGTTCAGATAACCTAGAAACAATAGAATAAGCAAGTATTATCTATTTCAGTATTTTATTTTCAGTGGCACTGTACTGGATCAGATATCCATTGGGTTGAACTCCCACAGTCGTCCCTAGGTTTAGATAACCTAGTTAACCCTACTAAATTCGGGACTTGCAAACCCGGGTCTAGTTAGGGATGCGCGCACAGTAAGTACAGTTGCCGGGCCCAAAAAGCATGATTATGTATTTTCACTTATTATGATATTAGTTTTCAAACTCTTAATCTAATCCAGTGATTATAGTTTAAGATCAGTTTTAGCGCAGTTCAGTATCATGCTCCAGTTTAGTTTTTCCCTGTGAATATGCATGATAACTTTATGTGCAGTTGTTATACATGTTCTTATGTTCAGGTTTAGATATGCCATGATTGTATGCTTATATGCCATGCCATGTTAGTTTATTCAGTATATTCAGCATATGTTTTAAACAGCATGATTTTAAATCATATTTGCATCGTTGCATGTTTTTGTGAGGTAGATGGTTTCTTACTAAGCTTTTTAGCTTATAGATACTATTTTCCTTATACTGCAGATACAGGTAAAAGGAAAATGGACTAGCAGAGGAAGCTGGAGGGCAATGCAAAGATGGTGTGTGTGGCAGGAACTGGAATAAAAGACCCTCTGGGGATCTAGCATTTACTTTAGCACTTTGCAATGTATTAGTTCTAGTTTTCATGTTTTATGCACTCTTGAACCTTAGCAAGTTTAACCAATTAGAACTTTTAGAAATTTATACTTCCATGCACTTTAAGTTGTTAAAATGTGTTTTAGTGAGTAAAATGCCATGAACCAGGTTAGAATTGTTACTACATGTTATTAGAATAGTTTATTATGCATTAGGTAGTTGTTGTATGAGGTATTGGCACGAAGCAGTGCTGAAATCAGAAACTCCTGATTGGTCCGCGGACCGATCAGAGCTGGTTCGTGTCACTGATCGGTCAGCTGACCGATCCAGGCGCGAACAGAAAGTTGGCGTCGTTTATGGATCGGTCGGCCGACCGATCCAGCGGCGAACAGTGGGTTCAGAAACTCACTGATCGGTCTGCCGACCGATCAGTGAGCCACTGGATCGGTCCACTGACCGATCAGTGTACTCCTGGATCGGTCGGGAGACCGATCCAGCAGCATACAGAAGCGATGCAGCTTCTGGATCGGTCAGATGACCGATCCAGGGTGTTCATCCATGCCAGTAGCAGCCTGGATCGATCCGTGGATCGATCCAACGGAAAGCAATCGATCCAGTTCAGTTTGGATCGATTGGTAAGCTCAGTTTCGACCAATAAACTCAGTAGATCAACTTCTAGTCCATGGGGGATGTAGGATACGCTTTGTGTTCCTCAGATTATATCCTTTAGCACATGTAGAACCAAGAACAGTCATCAATTAGTAGAAAAGTTTAAATTAGATCAGTACAGTACAACTGTAGCGATTCGCCTTACAGCCTAGTAGTTAGAAGGCGGGTCGTTACATCGGGTCAACCAGGTCAACCTTGACCACGGGTTGCACCAACAATATCCCATCAAAATACAACTCTTCTGTTCTTGTCAAACATCAAAATACAACTCGAGTCAGGTCAAGGTCAACCTTGACCTAAGGTTGCACCAACATCTATTTCCTCTTCTGGAGGTATCAGAAGAGGTCTTTAGTGGTATACCCGTCGATAGATCTGCGGGACTTGGGTCTTGGAGTAGGAGTCGCTAAAGGCTATGAACCAAGTAAACCGCTCATGTCTTCTAGTGTGGTTTTCATTTTAATTTTTCACTGCACACTTTACTCTGAGTTCTTAAATCCGAACAGAATAGTTTTGAAAACCACGTGATTCACTCCCCTCTCACATGTGATCGATCCAACATTTAGGATCCATTCTTCTAGTATCTAGAGACACAGATCAAGTTCAAGTAGTGCTTAAACTTCTCTATGGTCACTAACTTCGTCAACATATTTGTAACATTATCTGTAATGCCATCCTTCTCGAGTTTAATTTTCCCTGAAGCAATCAACTCTCTAATCTTGTAAAATTTCACATCAATGTTCTTGGTCCTCACATGATACACATTATTCTTCACCAAATAGATAACACTCTAACTATCACACAACAACTTGAATCCACCTTGTTGAACCCCTAGTTCTCTGATCAATCTTGTAAGTCATAAAGATTCCTTCTCTATTTCAACTACTGTCATATTCTTCGACTCTGTAGTGGATAATGCAATAATAGCTTGTATCATAGACTTCCAACAAATAGGTACTCCTGATACAATGACCACGTATTCTATAGTAGACCTCCTTCCATCTAAATTTCTTGCATAGTCTCCATCCACATACCTATTAATTAAAGGATCTTCTAGTTGTCTACTGAACATAATGTCATAATCAATTGTATTCCTCGAATATCTAAAAATCTATTTCACTGCATCCCAATAAATTCAAATAGGATTTGGGAGAAACTTGCTCATCAAACTAACTATGTGCGCCAAGTATGGTCGTATACAAACTATGACATATATCAGACAGCTACCTACACTAGCAAAAGGAACCTTTGACATGTCTTGAATCTTTTTATCCGTTCTTGGGAACAGTGTACTGGATATCTTGAAATAATATGATAATGTGTGCTCAACGACTTCACATTACTCATATTGAACCTATCCAACACCTTCTTTGTGTAGCTATGTTGAGACAACTAGAATATCCTTGCAGCTCTATCCATTACAAGAAAATTGAGATTACACAACACTTAAAAGACAACATTTTTTTTAAAAGAGTGTTGTCTTTTTTTTTCACAACATGTTTAGTGAAAAGAGTTATCTATATTAAAGACAATGTTTTTTTAAATAAGCATTGTCTATTATTTAACTTTATGGGTCAAAACAACACTTTTTAAAAAGCATTGTCTATAAATATTTTTTTAGTGTCTATAAAGATGATTTTTTAACAAGTGTTGTCTACAAAAACCTTTATCTCCACTAAAACTTAGCCTCCACAAAAACCTCTCTGCCCGTAAAAACCTCCATTTGTCTGCCAAAACCAAGCCTCCACGAAAACCTCCCCCAGCTCAATCCACCAAAACCTAGCCTCTGTTAGGCGAAAACCTCCCCTACGTTGCATTTGCCCACTAAAACCTACCCTTTGTCGAAACTTAGCCTATGCTCCGTGAAAACCTCCCCCATGAAAACCTACATCTGTCCACCAAAACCTAGCCTCCACGAAGCAAAAACCTCCATCTCTGGCCAAAACCTAGCCTCCACAAAAACCTCTATCTCCTCCAAAACCTAGCAGCCATGAAAACTTCCCCTTTGCCAAAACCTCCCCTCCAACAAAACTCCACCAAAAACCCACGCAGCCTGCGACCTAGCTTCCTCCGCCACTCCTCCATGTCGCTCGTGACCTAGCCTCCACCACTCTTCCATGACTGTGAGGTGTTCAAGACAGTTGCCGTTGATGGAAATGTCTCTTCTCGTGTGAGTAGTGAGTCGTACGTCTTTCCCATCAAGTGGTGTCTACTACAAGGACCGGTAAAGCTAAACTATCCCTTCTTGTTTCTTAAGATGTGCATAGATAGGGATTTCTAATATCATGCTATAGGGTTAGTGAGAAGAGATTATTATTAATGATGTAAAAGCTTCATATGTTGGTTCAATATGATATTGATTTAAGTGTTCATCATGTAGTGATGCAAACAAATTAGGTTATTTTGGATGAACAGAGTAATGCAATTATTTATTGCCAAGAGAGTTGATATATTCTTATGAGAATAGGTAGTTATGTAACGCCCGCCCTCCCTGCTACCCTAAGGGACGGGGCTACGATACTCTACATATAAATTTTTTTTTCTTTTTAAAACAGCAGAAGACTTAAAATAATTTTCATAGTTTTAATAAAACTTTTCTTTTAAATTTCTTTTGAACTATACTATCACATGACATCAAAATCATAACATCAAATCCAGTGGAACCATAATGTCAAGCCACACATGTTTAGGTATCACAAGTCATAAAATACCAATGCATAGTTCTTTCAAGAAAATTTAAGCAGGTTCTTATTTATTTGGTTGCCTAGCCACTGCCACACACATCTTCGTTGCCCCTCCTGCTGCTCCTCTAACTCATCCAGCATTTTCCATTATCTGTGGTACAAGGAAAGTAAGCTATGAGCACTCATGGCTCAGTAAGTTCCTTTCCTACTCACTAAAACCAACAATCAGCACATAATCAAGAATGCATCAACAAGTCATAATCTCAACTAATCATGGCATAACATAGCATTCTATTCAAACATATCATGCATCATAATATAATCACAACTAGTCATAGCATATCAAGCATCACCATGGCCGAAACATATACATAGTGCATTACATAAAATATAGCTAGACATGGCATAACAAACAAGTATCATGGTATATCAAAGCATGACCGAAACATGTATATCAAAGCATCATACTATGGCCGAAACATGTACATCAAGGCATCATCATATCCATGGCCGAAATTTATATATCAAGCATCAACAAATCCATGGCCGAAACATGTCTATAAGGTATAGCATCAACATAACATAATCATACCTTATCATGGCATATCATAATCAAGAGCATAACATGAAACATAGCATAATCATAAGGTGTATGCAATATGATTTTGGAAAACATGTATCCGAAAAACATGTGTATGTCTCATGATCTTTAAAACCATTTTCTTTTACATATATACTTAAAAATAATCTCAACATAAGGGGGATCCCGGCTATGTACCACTTACATATTGCGCGCAACCTTGTAGGTCCAAGGTAGCAAGTCTTGAACCCTACGAGGCAAACATACTAGGCCCTTAGTCCTAGGGGCACTTAGGAGCTCATCCATAACGAGGTCCTTAGTCCCCGGGGCGCTTATGGAGCCCACCCTTGGTACAAGTCACTCACATATAAAGTAAAATACATGTCATACATATCATGTATCATAAAAGCATGCATCACTTAGGCACACATCATATCATAAAAGTATGCATCACTTAGGCATACATCATGTCATAAAAGTATGCATCACTTAGGCATACATCACTTCATAAAAGTATGCATCACTTAGGCATACATTACAGCATCAAATCATGCATTTTTAACCACATATCATAACATAAAGCATGCATTCTTTTAAACACTTAGCATATCATCAAAGCATGCATATATTAACCACATATCACATTCTAAAGCACGCACATTTTTAAGCACTTAACATATCATCAAAGCATGCATATATTAACCACATATCACATTTTAAAGCATGCACATTTTTAACATAAAGCATATCATATCATAAAAGCATGCATATCATATCATAAGTCATAAATCACAAGCATACATTTTAAGCATAAGGGTGTATCTTGTGATTATCCTATCATAGGAAACATGGTATCATATTTATCTTGGTTTTAAGCTTCCTAAACCCTTGTGGCCGAAACCCTTTAGAGCTCAATTTAGGTTAAACACAACATCCAAGCATGTGGCACCTAAATTATCATCATAACATTTTCATAGGAAGCATTATAAACATGATTAACTTAGTTTCTAAGTTCCTCAAGTCCCTAATTCCATATGGCCGAATCCTTAAGGTGTGAAACAAGGTTCCATATGACATAAAAGCATGGAGGACTTTAAATCATATTTATAACATTTTTACCAAGGAACAAGGTAAACACATTTGACACATTTGAATTAGTTCCTAAGTTCTTCAAACCCTTAACATATGTCATGGCCGAAATTTAACAAGTTCTCATTAGGGCTACAAACAAGCATACAAGCATGTGAACTTGGACTAACATTCTGTATAAATTCATACAAGGCATCATACAATAGTTATGGCCGAAACATACCCTAGCATCATTTTAGGTCACAAAACAACATATAGCAATTGAACCTTGACTTTCTACCTATCATATTTCATGTAGAGTGATATGAGCATATTTAATTTAAGTCCTAGGGTTTCTAGGGCATCTAAACCTTCATGACTGAAACATTCAAGGGTTCATTTAGGTCATGGAAAAATCATACAAGCATGTGAAACAATCAACACATTATCCTATTTTCATAAGAAGTACTTTTAACACATTTGGTTTCATTTCTAAGGCCTCTAGGTCTTTTAAACCCTACTTGGCCGAAACTCACAGAATATAAACTTGCTTCAAATAGCCTAAAAGCATGAGAATTTATACAAGTTTCATAGCATGTATAAAGACAAGTATAATGAGTATACATATGAATTGTGTCTTAGGCTTTCTAGGTTTCTTTTTCTCTTTTTCTTTTATTTTTTTCTCATGGCCGAAACCTACCATTCTTTAGCTAGGTTCTTAAGTGGCCTAAAGCATGAAAAACCTAAGTAAGTTTCATGGCAAAAGTTACTAAAAACATATATACAAATTGGTTCATGAATAAGCTAGGACCCCTTGTGGTCATACATGTTATATGTCATGCAACTAATTTTTCTACACCCTAATTAAGCATGAGGGCATTAAACAACTTTCATATCTAAATAGTACAGAGGTCTTGAGCATATTAAAATTTTGTTTAAGCTTTTCTAAGCTATCCATCTCATCATGGCCGAAAAACCCTAAGAAGGAGTTCATGGAATTCTAGCAATATTCAAGCATACCAATCCTTTAAGATCTTTGTATTCTAACACATGAGCATGGTTATTTAAATTTAAAAGTCTTTCTAACCCTAAACCCTTTCTTGGCCGAAACATATAAGAGGTTTTATTTTAGTTTCAAATATCTTTTAAGCAAGAAAACTAATACAAGATCCTTAATATTTCATAGGGAGAATCTTGTACTAATTTGGTAAAACAATAATTTCCCTAGCCTCCTTAAAATATTTTTGGCCGAAATTCTAGGGTTAAGTACCCCACTGATCAAGTATCATATAGGTATAAAAACATGAAGAAAAACCCTTCTACATAGCATAGAAAATCTATCATGAAATGAAGACTAGTTTTAAACATCACTAGATTTTGAAAGCTCTTCTTGGCCGAATTTTCTTAAACTTGTTTCTAGGTTTTAAAATCCTCATAAAATCCAAAAAGCACATAAAAGCCTTGTACCACAGGTGAGGGGAAGCTTACATCCTTTTCGCTTGTGGATCTAAGGTATGGTGAAGAAGAAGTAGCCTCTTCTTCTAGTTCCTTTCCCTTGATTCCCTTGCTAAGTCCTCCTTGTATCTTAGGTTTTCTTAGGAGAAAACCTTGGCTTGGGGCTGAAGATGGAGGAGAGGGGGAACTGTGGTTTCGGTGAGGGAGAGGAGAGAATGAGAAAAATGAGAGAAAATAGAATTTTCCCTTTACATATTCTCTTTTATGTTAAGGGGGAAGAGGTAGCAAACTTAGTTTTTGCTTTCCTTCTCCCTTAGCCCTTTTTTCTATTTTATTTTTATTTTTATTTGTTTATTTATCCTCATCATTCATGGTGAAATAAGGGGGAATGAATCCCCTTAATTCCCTCTTAATTGGCACGGCAAAAGAAGAGAGGAAGAGGGAGAGAAAGGGAGGAAGGCAAGTTGCCTTTCTCTTGTTCTTTTCTTGTTTTCTTTTGGCTAGCTTTTACTCTCATCTTTATCATGAGTTTCCTTCCTTTGCTATCAATATATTATTCCTATCCCAACTGGTCATTACTCCTAAATCCTATTATTTACATCATGAGAGGTTCAAGGTTCAATCCTTGACCACTCCCTATTTTTATTTCTTTTCATTTATTTTTGGTTCAATATTCCACTAATATTTTTCTAAGGCAAATTTACCATCCTCATGTTTATCTTTAATGAAGCCATGTCCTCATTCATCCCTCATGAAATGGAGGAGGGGGAAAGGAAGGAAATTTGCCTTTTTCTTGCTCCCTCTCTTAACCATGAAAAAGAGGAAGACGACTACTTGTTCTTTTCTTGCTCCTTTACTAAATTATTCTCTTACCTTTAACATGAATTTTTCTTCTTTTCTATCCATCTATTATTCCTTATCCTAGTGGTTATCATTCATAAATTTAATTCTATTATTAGTGGGAGGTTCAAGGTTCAAACCTCAACCTCACCTTCTTTTTCTTTCATTTTGGTTTCCATTCCCCATTTCCCTATTTTATTTTATTTTATTTTATTTTCCTTTTATCCTAAGGAAAATACTCTTAGGTATAGCTTAGCATATCGTGGGTGTTACAAGTTAGATTCGTAGTCCTAGGTTAAGACTGTTGGTCCCAGTTTCACCGACAAGAGGGGGTGAACTGCCTGCAAGATAGAATTTAAAGCTTCTATTGCCTTTTATCTTAGCAATGAACACACATTAGTTAAACAAGTAATAAAAGTATAAAAAGGAAGTAAGGGACATAAGGAAATAACTTGGTTTGAAACTTGGGTGGTTGCTAATCTATGGAAGAATTGAGCTCACTAAAGGTTTCCTTTCTTGGAGGCGGAGAAGCCCGTTACAAGGTTGAAAGCACAAACAATTACAAACAAAGATTACATAAGTTAAAGCAAGTGTGTTGTTTTCAACTCCTAAGACTGGTAGAAAATAGTCGTTTGCTGATGTGGCATCTCTAAGTGTCTGGACATGGACCGGGCACCGCCAACTATGCACTTTATATGCTTGCAACAGCTACACAAAGGTTCGATGATAAAACTTCATCCTTGCTCAGGCGCCTGGACTGATTCGGGCACCTGGAGTGCTACTGTCGTGGACTCAAATATCATCCATAGCAATGTCTCTTCGTCGAGGCCCCCATACTATGCCAGGGAGGTCCTGGCACTCAAACCCTATCCGAGTGGCTGGAGTTCGAGCATTTGGACCATGTCCAGGCTCCTAGATAAGTCAACTTCATGTTGACTTGTTCGACTTTTGCTCCGGTCGCTTGGGTGATTCTCTAGCCATCCAGAGTTGAGCTCACCCGAACTCAACTTCGGCCTTCTCCTCGAGTAATCTTCCGCTCCATCTTCTCATCCCTTTGAAGTGTCACGTGTGTCCTTCTCGCTCCATCGGTGTACTCTTTCGTAGCTTTTCGTTCTTCGGATGCACCAAGTCTGTTGACTCGCTTTCCGTGTCATCCTTTCCGTCTGCTACATCTTTCACTTGACTTCTTATATTCCAAAGTTTCTGCACACTTAGACACAAGGATCAAAATACAACATGACCTAACTTGACTTGGTTGATTACATCAAAATCAACTCCGGATACTTACAATCTCCCCCTTTTTGATGTGCATTAACCCAAGTTAAAGTTAGGGTAAAATAAACATAGAATTTATTTGAAAAATAAATTGATAATTTAAACATGAATTTTGCAATTATCTCCCCTCTAACCCCCTACATTTATCTCCCCCTTTGATCACATTAAAAAAAATAGAATCTGAAAATTTTACTAAGGGTGATTGAAACAGTGATCAATATCATTTTTTTTTAAGAATTATTTTTCAATTTTCATAATTTTTCAAAATTAAAGGCCAGATCTGTCAAAAACTTTAAAATTATTCTAAAACATTGAAAAATTCTAAAAATTTTATCAACGTTAACCAAAAATATTCGGATTAGGATAAAGATTTTCATAAAAAATATAAATTTATTTTAACATAATTAATTCATTTTATGTAAAAACATGTATTATTTTGCTAAAATAAATATTAAAAATAAATTTTAATCTTGAAAAATCTTGCTAAGTTTTTTGAGTATGTAAAATTGGATGTATATTTGCATAAAACTTAAATTTTTAAAAATTCAAATTTCAAGAATTTTTAATATTAATTAATTTTTTAGTACAAAATTCATAGAAAATTAAAAAAAAATTAATCTAAACATGATTTTAGAACCCAATATAGATTCCTATCTATTGGATTAACAAGATAATTATTTAGAATATTTTTTCATGTTACTTTTCTAATCTAGCCCCTATGATTCCTGATATACCAATTAAGTCCACTATAATTTTTGAAATTTGAAATTGGCAAAAAAATTCTAACATGCATCATTCTTTTTAAGTAATTCTATTTGTTCTTTTAACGTTAAATTTTCTATTTTTAATTTTTTAAAACTTTCTAGTAGACATGTATAATCTTTCTTTGATTTTAAATATGTATATCTAGTTTTCCACAAAGATCTACTGAACATTTTAATATACTCATGCAGTTGATCTGGAGGAAGCTTACTTACCTGACTTACCATGTTGTACTCATCGGTAGAGGCTCCCCCTTCATTAATGCTCTTCTCAGAAGTGACTTCATCTTCAGGTAAGTATTCAGCTATTAATGTTATGTCAGTGATTTCCTCAGTCTCGGATTCATCTGATGATGAAGTGGTTCCCATAGAAGAGTCTGATTCTTCTTTTTTTGATTCTTCATGGAGTTCCAAGAACTTTTTCCAAAGTTATTTTGCACATTTGTAGGTGTCAATTCTTTCGAGTTCTTGAGCAGGTAGCACACTCAAAATATGGAAATCAACCTTATCATTTTCCATAAATTCTTCCCGTCGCTTGGTAGTCCAATAATGTTCCTCAAATTATTTTCTATTTTTACTTTTGGGCACTTCAAAACCAAATTTAATTGTTAATAAAATATTGGAGTTATTTTTGCAAAATACCTTCATGTGTTTCTTTCAAAACGTGAACTTCCCCTCGAATGTTGATGGATAGATGCTAGATCGGGCCATCTTTTTTTATTTTACCTGGCATTTAGTCCTTCTAAAGTGAGTCTTGCTCTGATACTAATTGTTGGTCCTAGTTTGGCCAGCAAGAAAAAGGTGAATTGCCTGTAAGTTAGAATTTAAAACTTCTATTGTTGGATCGAGAAGTGCTAGAGGAGGGGGTGAATAGTGCTCGTGGCTATTTCGTTCATTTCGGAATCGTAAAAACAATCGAGTGAATAAACGCAGCGGAAAAATAAAAGAGCACACAGAAAAACGCAAGGGATTTACTTCGTTCGGAGCCTGTGGCGACTCGTACTCGAAGGCCCGCAATCCTTGATCGCTTTCCGTGGGCAACAACTATAAGCACGAAATTATTACAAGCTAAATACAATTTAAAACAATAATTAAAAATACCAACGACACTTAGGGAATATCAAATTTGTAGCTCCAGGTCGTCGGGAAGTAGTCGCAGCACTTTTGGGTCGTCTCATTGACAGCACGTTGAAGAAAGGTTGCTTGGAATTCATTCATTGAAGGTGCTGCTCGAAACCCCCTTTTAAACAGTGCTCAAGGCGTCCTAAAGCCCATCCAAGGCGCCTTAAACCAGCCGAGTCGCCCGCGTGGATCAAGCCTGAACTGGTCGTGACTTATCCCTTCAAGGCGCCTTCTGTGCTCTCCAAGGCGCCTTCATCCACCAGTCCAAGGCGCCTTGAGCTTCCTTCAAGGCGCCTCCAAGCTTGCTTCGTGGAAAGCTCAGCTTTGCATCCGAGGTACCTCCAAGCTCCATGGAGGTGCCTCGGACACTGTTCATCCGAGGTTAAGTTGTGCTTCTTTGGTCCTGCAAAAACTGTTAGTCCCAAACACATACCCTGTAAAACAAAGTTAACACAAAACAATATAGATATGATAATAAACTATGATGACAGTCTTCGGACTATCAGGGTCTGACTTCAGATTTTCGACCGGAAACCCTAGGTCGACCCGACGCCTACTGTTCCCTCTACAGGGAACGCGTCCTCACCTACTCCACTCAGGTGATTTACCTGTTGCCAGTGCGATCCTCCAGATCGACTAGACTTTTGCTCGGTGCTCGATGCTTCCAGACTTTCTGCTGGACTTCTGCTTCCCAGCTGGTCCAGTCTTTCACCTGGTTCGCGACACCAGGACTTTCCACCTAGGGTTACCCTCCCCCCCCTTGGACTTTTGCCTGAAGCACTCGACCCACCAAGACTTTCTGCATAGGGTTACCACCCCCTATGACCTAGGGTTACCACCCCTTAGGATTTTTCACCTTACCTAACCATAGTTAGGGTTTTTGCCTAAGTACACTTAGGTCTTTCTTGCAATCTCATTCAGACTGTTAGATCACCACATACCTTAACTTTAAATCCTTTGCCATTATCAAAACTCAGGTTCGATCGTCGGATGCTTCCCACACCAACATCTATTACTTTTCAACTTAGCAATGAACACACATTAGTTAAACAAGTAATAAAAGTATAAAAAGGAAGCAAGGGATATAAGGAATTTACTGGATTTACAACCTGGGTGGTTGCTAATCCAAGAAAGAATTGAGCTCACTAAAAGTCTCCTTTCTTGGAGGCGGAGAAACCTCTTATAGCGTTGAAATCATGAACAATTAAAAATGAAGATTACATAAGTTAAAGAAAGTGTGTTGTTTTTAACTCCTAGGACAGGGCTCTATTTATAGTCCATTGGGCAAAAATAGTCGTTTGCTAACGTGACATCTCTAGGTGCCTGGACCTAGTTTAGGTGCCCCCTATTGTGCATTTTATCTTCTCACAACAGCTATGCAACGGTCCAATGATAAAACTTTATCCTTGCCGGGGTGCCTCGACCGGTCTGAGTGCCCAGAGTGCTGCTTGTTCGATCACTTAGGTAATTCTCCGATCATCCAAAGTTGAGCTCACTCGAACCCAACTCCAGTCTTCTCCTTGAGTAGTCTTCTGATCTAGCTTCTTATCCCTCATAAGCACCCCACGCATCCTTCTCACTCTACTGGTGTACTCTTCAGCAGCTTTTCATCCCTCAGATGCACTGAGCCTGTCGACTCACTTTCCATATCATCCTTCTCATCAACTAAGTCTTCTGCTTGAATTCTTGTGTTCCTAAGTTTTTTCACACTTAGACACAAGTATCAAAATATAACGTGACCTAACTTGACTTGGTTGACCACATTAAAACTACAAAGACATGGTGGTTATAGAACATAACCTAACATAGCACTTAATATTCTACTTGTAAATGAGGGCTTTTGAAGAATGATGGTCGTTAAGGATATTCTACTTGTAAATGAGGGCTTTTGTAAATGAGGGCTTTTTGAAGAATGAGGGTTAAGAATGTTGATTTTAGCGCGATGACTGTTGGATAATTGTAATAGAAATATTTGGATAAAAGCAAAATAACCTATAAATGAATCTTTTTATCCAATTACTATTATTACAATTATAGTTAAATCTATCTTACTTCTAATGATGTTGATTTGGCTTGATTTTTATAAAATTTAGTTAGTTGCTATGTGCTTTGTTTTATAATATCAATTGTTACATTTTTCTGATTCTAGAATCTTGAAATTATCTTGATTAATTGTTTTGATCATATTGCTACATACGGTTAATCATATTGCTACATGCAATTTTACTTAATGGTTTGACTTTTTTTGTTATTATTTTAGAATTGTGTTTGTGTTAATATTTTGTTATATTATTTATAACTATTTTGAAGGTGTTAGCTCATTGTTGGTTGATTAGTTGTAACAAAAATGGATGTCAATGGATATACTATCACTTAAATATGAGTTTAGGATAGACTCTTTCTTGTAATTTGCAATGAAAAACATTAATGATTCGAATGCAATACCTCGCCCATGTGCTAAATGTGGTAATCTAAAAAAGAAAAATATATAAACTATAAGGGCACATATGTATTGTAATGGTATAGATTTGACATATCATACATGGATATGACATGGTGAATGATCTATGATAGAGAACTCAAAGAATGACAGTGATCAAGTAAGGTCAAATGAACAAAAATATATTATTAAGGAACCAATAGATATGGTACATGTCCCATATGATAGTTATGTTGAGAATTCAATCCAATTCAATAAGCTACTTGAAGATGTCTAGAAACTTTTATATCAAGGTTAGCTGTAGTTGTGAAATTATTCAACTAGAAGCCCAAATATAGTTTGAGTGATAAAAGTTTCACTGGCCTACTCAGTTTGCTAGGAAAAATACTTCCAAATGACAATGAATTACCTTTATATTTGTATGAAGCAAAGAAAAGATTATGTGCATTAGGGATGGATTACATGAAAATGTATGCTTGCCCTAATGATTGTAGCATATATTAGAAGGATTATGAGGATTTTACCAATTTCCCTACTTACGGGATGCCAAGGTGGAAGTTGGACCAAAAAATACTATAAATGAAGGAGTTCCTATAAAAGTTCTATGGTACTTCCCCCCTATTCCAAGATTTTAAAGAATATTTCAGAATAAAGAAATATCCAAGGAGTTGAATTGGCATATTGATAAAAGACTTCGTGATGGATACTTATGTCATCCAGCTGATGCACTATCTTAGAAATTAGTTGATCGCAAGTAGTCAGATTTACTATTGAGGCAAGAAATCTTAGATTGTCTATATCAGCTGACGGGATGATTCCCATGGTTTGATGAATCTTTCATATAGTTGTTGGCCAGTTTGAATGATCACTTACAGTCATCCTCCATGATTGTGTATGAAGAGAAAATTTATGATGCTCACATTGTTGATTTCCCATCCCAAATAGCCAGGAAAAGATATTGATGTTTACTTAACACCTCTAATTGATAACTTAAAATACTTATGGGATATAGGTGTTGAATCTTATGATGCATATCGACAAGAAACTTTCTTGCTTAGAGCTATCTTTGTAACACCCGAAAATTCTCAAATTAATTTTAAAAATATTCTATTATTTTTCTAGAATTTTAGAATTTTTTATAGATTTTTTTTTGAGTAGCAGAAGTAGCCAAATTAAATAAAAACATAAAACAGCCTAAGCGGGAATTAAACCCGAGGCCTACTAGACCCTACGACTTATAGATGACTCTAGTAACCAAGGGGCCCCAGCAGGGGTGTGCTGAAAGAAGAGGAGAGAAATTATATTTAAGATTTAGTTGGGCCGCATTAACCACTTAATATAAATAGGGAATTTTAGTGGGGAGTTATTATTTTTGATCGGCAACTCTTTTCCCTCGCCCTCACCGCCGACCCCTCTCCCTCTCCCACACTCTCTAGGCGCACAAAGCCCAAGAAGCCTAGGGTTCCATCCCAAAGGTCGTAGGAGCACCTCCCGGCGACGTCTCCGATATGAGGGTGCTCCCTTCCGCGAGAAGAAAGCATAGACGTAAGAGGATCGTCGAAAAGATCTCTTCTCCGAAAACCTAGCGATTGGATTTGTAAGAAAATTTAGCACAGGAAGTAAGTAACCCCTCGCCTGAAGTATAAGTAGTTAATCATGCATTTTTATGTTTTTAGTTGAGTTTTATGCATGATTATTTGGTTAAGGAGATTTAGAGCACACCAAGTGTTCGATAGAATTACTAGTACAGTTTAATGCCATTGTAGGCATTCTAATAGCTTAGTTAAATGCCATAGGTGCATTTAAATAGCATGCTTAATCTTGCATCAGTGTATATGGGACTACAGTCCAATGGGTGGGCTCCCATAGTCGCCTCTAGGTTCAGATGACCTAGTAAAAGCAAGATAAGATAATCAATTTATAAACAGTATTTTACTTTTATCAGTGGCACTGTACTGGACTCTCAGTAGTCCTTGGGTTGGACTCCCATAGTCGTCCCTAGGTTTAGATAACCTAGTAACCCTACTAGATTCAGGACTTGCTACCTCGGGCCATTTAGGGATGCGCACATAGCAAGTACAGTTGTCGGGCCCATCAGCAACATGATTATTATGTTTATCTATTTATGAAAATAGTTTTCAAACTTCACAAACCAGATATGTGAATACAACTTGGCTCTAGTTTAGTTTACTTAATGTTATAACAAATAGCTTAGCTTATGTATCGATTTAGTTAGCTTGTTGATACAAAGATTAGTTTTTCCTTGTTCAATAATTGTTAGCATGACTTAATTGTCGATATGCTATGTTTCAGCACTTACAGCATGATCAACAGCATGTTCTTCAAATAGCATCTTTTGAAAGCATGATTTCATTGAATGCATGTTTTTGTGAGGTAGATGGTTTCTTACTTAGCTCCCAAGCTTATAGTTTCCTTTTTTCCTTATGCTGCAGATAAAGGTAAAGGGAAGATGGAATAGCGGAGGCTGGAGGGCAATGCAACCAGATGTGTGTGAGAAGGAACTTGGAATAAAGACCCTTGGAGGCTAGCAAGTCTAAAGACTTATTATTTCTTATGGTGTTACTTTCCGCACATTTAGATGTTTAAGCGTCTTGAATTATAAAAGTTATGCTTAGATTACTTGTTGTTGAATATTAGATAGCTAACCATGAGTAATGACATGCCTAGTGGTAGTGTAGTAGTTTTTGTTGATTTCTGGAAGTCCTGTAAGAGGTTGGGTGCAAATTCTACAAAAATCAGAAACCTAATCGATCAGCCGATCAATTGAGCAATCCTCAATCGATCAGTCGATCAATTGGAAGAAGTCCCTATGTACAGAACACTATGGAATTGATCCGCTGATCGATTGAGGAGCCCTTAATCGATCAGCCAATCGATTGAAACGCGACTTCCGCGTACAGAGAGCTGATGAGTCGATCAGCTGATCGATCGGCCATGGATCGATCAGTCGATCGATCAAGAATTTAAACCTTGAACAGAGAGCTTCGAATCGATCTCGGATCGATGATCGATCAGCCGATCCAGGGGACTTCCGTGCATGTAGCACGTTGGATCGACCAGTGGATCGATCAAACCACTCCGATCGATTGGAAAGCCTGAGTTCAACTAGAAGTGTCTGATTTCAGTTTTGATCAAGTAGTAAAAGGTTAGGTTTCCTTCTTAGCATATGTACAACTTCAGAAGTGTAGTCTGAATATAACTTTCAGACTTTATAGCAAATAGCAGAGAGTTTTGATTAGTTCATCTTTTCTACACCGTAATATTCAGTGATAGCCCAAGAATAGTTTAGCATAATGTAACCCCCGGGCTTACAGTCTAGTCAGTAGAAGGTAGGGTGTTATAGAGTGGTATCAGAGTAAGTTCCATACTTCCTCCACACACACATCAGCATTGAACCTGCAGCTTCCAAGTAAGAATATCTCTCACTTTAACTATGTTTCTTTCTTTTATGTTTATAGATAACTAAAGCATGTTTATGTTTGATAGCATCTAACATGATAATAATAGTTATGCGAATATGATTGTATTAGTTATGTATGTCCTCTATTCCTCTAGAAAATGATATGAGGACGCCCAGCTAGAAGGACACCAGCTACTGGGCCCCAGCATGAGGCAGGCAGCTCAGTGCCTCCCCCAGACCTTGCAGAGGTAGTGGCTCAGTTATAGAAGCAACTAGCTGAACAGCAACAGGAAATAGCCACCCTAAGGGCTAATCAGTAGAACACTCCCACTGTCACTCCAGAACCGAACTTAGCAACCCCAGTAGTGATAGAGGTTCCACCAGTCCAACCTACAGCACCAGTAGCCCCAACAGCGGGGACAAAGAGAGAAGCCTATCTGATCCAGTGGCAGAAATCAAGCTAGAGAGTTTCTCAGGCATTAGTGAACCATGGGATGCCCAAGCCTGGTTCAAAACATTGGAGAGTACGATGGAGCTTCTGGACTGGCCAGAACATGAAAAGGTGAAATGCGCCTCTTTCTGCCTGATAGGAGACGCACGTATGTGGTGGGAAAGAATTAAAGCGATGTGCCCAGTGAACCAGATCACATGGGCCGACTTTGAAAGGGAATTCTTTGAGGAGTTCTTTCATATGCGGGTCACAAACTGCCACTACGACGAGTTCACTGAATTTCGCCAGGGCAACCTTTCAGTTGAGGAGGTCGTGAAGAAATTCAACAGACTGGCTCGTCTATGCCCTGAACTAGTCAGTACTGAAAGAGAACAAGTCCGGTTGATGCTCAAAATGCTAAGGCCGGAAATAGAAATGAACGTGGCCAGTGGCGTTCATAGGCCACAAACCACAGAAGAACTGGTAAGTAGTGCTCTGACCACCGAGCATTACCAGAACAGCATCAAATAGCAGAAGCAAGCCCTCTCTGAATCTAAGGGCCAAGGAGGCTCAGGTACTCAGAAACACCAGGGCCACAGCTCTTACTGGAAAGGGAACTCCAGTAACAAACGAAAGCCAGGGAGTTACCCAAAAGGGGGACCAGCTAGTAAACAACCTAGTTATCCTAAGTGCTCTACTTGTGGGAAATTCCACCCCGGAGTTTGTCGTAAGGGCACGTGAGGATGCTTTGAATGTGGTCAGGAAGGGCATATGGCCAAGCAATGCCCAAACACAACCAGCTTTCCCGCACCATAGCAGATTCAGTACGGAGACAAGCCAGCACATTTACACCATATGCAGGCTTCTCTAGATGGTCCACACATTAGCCAGGGCAGATTAGAAGCCCCCTCAGCCACAACGAACGCAAGGATCTACTCACTCACCAGAGAAGACGTAGCGAATGCATCGACAGTTGTTACAGGTCAGATTAGTATTTTACAGCAAAGTGCAACTGTCTTATTCGATACTGGAGCAACCCATTCTTATATATCCAGGGCATTTGATGAAAAGTTGGCAATACCTCCAGAGATACTCAGTGGTCAATTTCTGACAACACTACCTTCAGGAGAAATCATGGCATCCACGCACTGGCTTCGAGCAGTGCCAGTCATTATAGCAGACAGAGAGCTTTTTGGTGATCTGATAGTGCTAGGTATGACTGACTACGATGTCATCTTGGGAATGGATTTTCTAATCAAGTACGGTGCCTCCATAGAGTGTCGTAAACAGAAAGTTGTATTCCAACCTGAAGCGGAGTACAGTTTGGGTATATCGGAGAACCAAAGAGAAAGGCTAAGAAGTTTCTCTCAGCTTTGAAAGCACAGAAACTATTGGATTCAAGATGTATGGGGTTCTTAGCACATGTAGTCGGTGCCAATCGGGACAAGGACCATAAGCTAGAAGAGGTCCGAGTTGTAGGTGACTACCCAACAGTCTTCCCCGAGGAGTTACCAGGCCTAGCACCAAACAGGGAGATTGAATTTGAGATAGAATTCGTCCCCGATACGAATCCCATCTCCAAAGAACCCTACCGCATGGCTCCAGTAAAACTAAAGGAACTTCAGGCGCAACTACCGCATGGCTCCAGCAGAACTAAAGGAACTTCAGGCACAACTATAGGAGCTGCTCGACAAGGGCTTCGTACGCTCTAGTCACTCACCATGGGGAGCGCCTGTATTGTTCGTGAAGAAGAAGGACGGGAGCATGCGCCTGTGTATAGACTACCAAGCACTAAATCAAGTCACGATTAAGAACAGGTATCCTCTTCCCAGGATAGATGACCTGTTTGATCAGCTAAAGGGAGCGGCAGTGTTCTCAAAAATAGACCTCAGATCGGGATATCACCAGGTGAAAGTTAAAGAAGGTGATATACCCAAGACGACTTTCAGGACCAGATACGGACATTATGAGTTCGTAGTCATGCCCTTTGGCGTGACGAATGCTCCAGCTACTTTCATGGACCTCATGAACAGAGTATTTAGGGAATATTTAGATAAGTTTGTTATCGTGTTCATCGACGACATTCTTATCTATTCCAAAACTCAGGAAGAACACGCAGGGCACCTAAAGATAGTACTGCAGACCCTTCAGCAGAACCAGCTATACGGCAAGTTCATGAAATGTGAATTCTGGCTCAATCAGATATCCTTTCTGGGTCACATCTGTTGGATCGTGAAACGTCGATAGAGGGGGGTGAATATCGATTCGAAAAATAGCGTTAATAAGAGTTAAGCGCAGCGGAATAAAAACTTAGACAAATGAACACGGTGTTTTTACTTCGTTTGGAGCCTGTGACGACTCCTACTCGAAGGCCCGTACTCCGTGAGTACTTTCGTTGGGCAATAACTATCAATTCGAATATTACAGAGTTAAGTACAAGAATTGACAGATAAAGAAAATACCGACAATAGAATTAAAACAAAACCATCACTGAGTCGAAGAGTTTTTCGTGGCGTCACAAGAGCACAGAGCAGCAGATCTTGGATTCTAAGTTCATATCGAAGCTCTACCCTTGCCCCTTCTTTTATATGAAGCTCAGGGCACCCCGGATCCCTTCCAGGCGCCCTGGTGAGACGTGACAGGTCCAACCAGTGAGCTCTATGTGGCGACGCGCAATCGGGATAAAACTTGCCTTCCGGGCGCCCGGACCACCTTTCTCCAGAACAGGTCCTTCTCCTGCAAGACAAGGTTAGTCCGAGGCAAGTATAATAAATTTCCTGCAAAACAAAGTGTTAGCACAGTTCATGAGTTTGACATGAAAAAGTATGACTTAGATTCAGTCTTTCCGAGATCGGAATCTAGTCGCGATCTCGACTTAGATATCCGAAATGGATCTAAGCCGGATCGACGTCTAATGTTTCCTTCCCGGGAACGCGTCCTCACAGTCACTCCCTTCCAATGACTTACCTTTGCTCACCTGCCAGACGTCCGGTCAACCTTCGACCCGTCTGGACTTCTCGCCAGCTATCTGGTCAGCCCGTCGACCTAGATGGACTTCTCGCCAAGCGTCCGGTCAGCCCATCGACCCGCTTGGACTTCTCTCCAGCTATCCGGTCAGCCCGTCGACCTAGCTGGACTTCGTGCTAGACATCCGGTCAGCCCGTCGACCTGTCTGGGCTTCTCCTGCACACTTGATCAAAGTGTCAGACAACAACAAACTAACTTAACCTGATTTGTCATTCATCAAAACCTAGGTTAAATCGTTAGTGCTAACCGCACCAACAATCTCCCCCTTTTTGATGGAATGACAACCTGGTTAAGTTAGTGAAAACATATGCAAGTAACAACATGCATTTATGTGGTTTTAAAGTTAGTTTGTATTTTCAAATTGGTTTAGCTAACTTAACCACCTAACCCTCCCCCTTTGTCATTCATCAAAAGAATAAATGTCATGTAAACATAAAGTAAGAAATTGTAAGAAAAGATGTCAAGTTAACTTGGGGGAGTTTAAACTTTTGAAAACTTGTTTTCAAAGTCAAACAAGTTTGAAAATCAAGATTCCAAAACTAAGTTTGAAAACAAATCTATTTTTCAAAACTGATTGAAATTTATTTTTCAACATTAAGTTTGTAAAAGATTCAATTTTCAAAATTAAGGAAAATGATTTTGAGAAGCTTAGTTTGTAAACTTAAGTTTTGAAAAATCTAATTTCCATAATTTTCAATAACAAAGCAATTTTTAAAACTAATTTTGTAAAATTTAACTTTCAAATCAAATTGTCAAAATTAAGTAAAATCAAATTTTAAGAACTAGATTTTTAAATTCAATTTTCAAAACTAAGTTAAATCTAATTTTCAAAATCAATTTTCAATAAAAAGTAAAACCCAATTTTTTTAAAACAACTTAGTTTTATAAGAGTTAGTTTTCAAAAATAGGTTTAAAAAATTTTAAGAAAACATTTTTTAAACACAAATTTTAAAATAAAGGGAAAATTTTAATTAATTCCTCCCCCTGAACCTAACATAAAATGTTGAAAATATTTGCTAAAAATATTCAAACTAGATTTTTTTTTTTAAATGAGGTAGAAATTTCTAGAGAGATTTTAAAGAGAAGATTAAAGAATAACACTTAAGGAGATAATTAAAAAATAAACCTCCCCCTGAATTTGATATTCCTTTAATTTATTAATCCTCCTTATTTATTACTCCTAATATAAAATTTTACAACTTTAACATATTTTCGTACCTAAGTGTTTTAGGCGATTGTATAATTATCTTTATAAAATTGTTCATTTAAATTTGACTAACCGTAATTAATGTTAGATTCAGTTGAAATAAATTAACCTTTAGTGTAATGTTAAGTAAGATAAGTTGTTATTAATTCAATAATTGATCAATATTAATAATTTATTGATTAAATTTTGCTATAATCTAAATTTTGTATTAATTGATGAAGGTGTTAGTTATAATTTAACTTTTCATTTACTTCCTTTTAAGTTGGATTAACTTAGTTTAAAGTTGGTGGTAATTTGAAGTTAAACTCGTTATTAAACAAGATTAAGTAAGGTTCAATTTAAGTCAAACTTTAATTATGTTTTAATAAAAATAATTAATATTTTAAAGGTTGATTAAAAAAATGACTTAGAGTAATTTTAATATTTTTAATAAGGTTAAACTTAGGTTCTAATCAAATCAAGCTTAGTTCTCAAATAAGGTTAGATTTAAAGAATTAGTTATTTACTTATTAATTACTTGATTAAGTTTAAAGTCAAAGTTTTTAGTTTTAAGTTTCATCTTAGGTATGAATTTAAAGTTTTAATTCTAAGTTATATTAAGTCTTAAATTTAGGTTTTAAATTTAAGTTTTAAGTGACTTAGTATTAACATAATAATTTAAAATTTATTTTTAAAAGTTTTGAAAGAATTTTTAAAAGTATTTTTTAAAAAAATAATAATTTTGAAATAATTAAAATAATTTTTAAAAGAATTTTTAAAATAGTTTTAAAAAAATAGTTTTTAAAATATTTTTAAAATAGTTTTTAAAGTAATTGTTTAAAAAGTCTTTAAAAGAATTTTTTTAATTTTTTAAAAGAATTTTTTAAAACAATTTTTAAAAGAGTTTTTAAAATAGTTTTTGAAGAATAATTTTAAAATAATTTTTAAGTTTAGAATAAAATGTTTAAAGTTAAATTTTTAATTTAAATTAATTTTTAAAATAATTTTTAAAGTTAATTTAATTTAAAAATAATTTTTAATGTTAATTTAATTTTAAAATAATTTTTAATGTTAATTTAATTTTAAAATAATTTTTAAAGTTAATCTAATAATTTTTAAAGTTAATTTAATTTTCAAAAATAATTTTTAAAGTTAATTTAATTTTAAAATAATTTTAAAGTTAATTTAATTAAAGTAATTTTTAAAGTTAAATTAATTTTTAAAATGATTTTTAAAGTTAATTTAATATTTAAAATAATTTTTAAAGTTAATTTAATTTTAAAATAATTTTTAAAGTTAATTTAATATTTTTTAAAGTTAATTTAATAATTTTTAAAGTTAATTTAATATTTAAAATAATTTTTAAAGTTAATTTAATTTTTCAAAAATAATTTTTAAAGTTAATTTAATTTTAAAATAATTTTTAAATTAATTTAATTTTAAAATAATTTTTAAAGTTAATTTAATTTTTAAAATGATTTTTAAAGTTAATTTAATATTTAAAATAATTTTTAAAATTTATTTAATTTTAAAATAGTTTTAAAGTTAATTTGATATTTAAAATAATTTTTAATGTTAAAATAATTTTTAAAGTTAATTTAATTTTTAAAATGATTTTTAGAGTTAATTTAATATTTAAAATAATTTTTAAAATTTATTTAATTTTCAAAATGATTTTTAAAGTTAATTTAATATTTAAAATAATTTTAAAGTTAATTTAATTAAAATTTTTAAAGTTAATTTAAAATTTAACATAAATTAATCGTAGTTCATTTTAATTATTTAATTCAATGTTTAATTTAATTAATTTAATTCAAAATTTAATTTAATTAATTTAATTCGAAATTTAATTAATTTAATTTGAAATTTAATTTAATTCATTTAATTAACTTAATTCAAAATTTAATTTAATTAATTTAATTCGAAAATTAATTAATTTAATTCGAAATTTAATTTAATTAACTTAATTTGAAATTTAATTTAATTCGAAATTTAATTTTGATCCTTAGTCATCTCACCCGATCTAAGTTTTCAATCAGGGAATCCTATAATTTTGTGAGATGAATTAGATTTAATTATAGAGTTTGGTTTAATTTGTGTTAGATTCAGTTTAGCTTTGGTCTCAACAAATAGGCATTATTCGGATAAACTTCTAAGCTTGGTGAGTCACTTGGACATCATTAGAAGTATCAACCTTCGAGGTTTTCCGAATAGTCCTATCCATGGAGTTTAGTACTAAATCTTGGTCTAACTAGTTAGGATCCATTTAAGGGTAACTTCGGTCAGTTCCACTGGGCTAAATGCACCAGATCGAAGCCATATCTTTCTAGACATGCGATGCCCAAGTTTCCCTAACGTACTATCATCCAAAAACTTCACCAGTACCATGATTCAAGTTAAACTTGGTCTCTTTTTAACTAATCCTAATTACCCTGCCGGGTTAGTTTGTTTGGGTTACCCTGTCGGGTAAGTTAGTTTTGGAGGTGCCAGCTATTCTGGAGCCTCCCCTGAATCATTTGTCTTTAATTTAAGATTTTTGTATAATTAGAGTTGGTTTTAGTTAAGTTTTAATGTTTAATTTGTAATTTAAATTTAAGTTTTTAATTTTGAATTAATTAAATTGGTCAAATTATCTTTCTTTAAGAGAGTGTATTTAATATTTGAATGTTCTTTCAATTTCAATTTTATTGGGTTAATTGAATTATCTTTCTTTAATAGCTTATTTTTAAAGTTTAAGTTTTTATTTATTTTTAAATTTGAATTAACTAAACTGTTTGAATTATATTTTCTTAACGGTTTATCTTTTAGCTTTTTATTAATTGTTAATTTTGAAATTTCTAGATTATTTTTGTTTAATATGTTATCTTTAACATTTAATTTTAAGTTTGTTAAATTCTGTTTTGATTTTATCAAAGTGTTTGATTTTATCCTTATATTTTCTTTGCCTTTTAAATTGATATGGTTAATTGAATTTATTAGATTAGTTTTATCTTTAAAGTTTAATTTTTTATTAATTAAATTATCTTGGTTTTGGATAGCATTTTCTAGACTGATTTTATCTTGATTACTAAATATTTTATCAAGGTATTTATTGATTTTATCCATTTTCTCATTTTTAGCATTTAAATTCAAATTTATTTTAATGTTTGACTTATTTATGTCTAAATGCTCACCTAGTTTTAAATTTTCTGAATTGATTAAATTATTTGAATTGATTTGGTCATTGTTCTGTTTGACCAAGTCAAGGTTGATGCCAAATTGATCAGAGTCTTGATTGACTTGATCAGAGTCTAGATTATTTTGTGATTTTGAATCTAAATCATTTAAATCTAGATTATCATGCACCATACTTGGACTAATTTCATACCTATCATCATGCTGATTATTTAAACTACTATTAGCAGGGGTATTTTGGTAAATATTACTAACCTTGAGCGCAACCCCTAATTCAGTAGGCTTCTCCGTTGGATTTGACTCGAGTCCATATTTGACTTTAACTTGATCTTCTAGCTCCATCGGCGTCTCGTGAAGCTTGATCAACTGGGTCCACAACTCATATGCATTCTTGTACTTTTCTAATCTGCATAAAATATTGTTAGGTAAAACATTACAAATAATGTTACTTACCTTTTTGTTCAGTTCCGAGTTTTGAGAAGGTTTCCTCAAAATTAGCATATAATCGATGTCTACGCTTCCTAAGAAGCATTCCATTAATCGCTTCCAGTAGTTGAAGTCTTCATGATCGTATGGTGGTGGTTCGCAGGGGTTCCGTCCTTCTTGAAGAGTCATTATTCTTGCACACAGAGAAACAGAAAAAAATCCCAAGACTTGGTCTTGGATTAGCAGTGCTAGAAAAGGAATATAATATTGCACTAATTTCAAAAATAATAAAATATTAATAAAAAAAATATTATTCCAAAATTTTTAAAATGTAATATTTTATCAATACTAAGCAACGGTGAAAAGATGATGATGTGTTTTTCAAAAACAGTTTTGGAGGGAAAAAATGAAAGGCGTAAGGTTTTATTTAAAAGACAAACAATATCTAATTTTTTTCTTTAAAACGACCCCCCTTTGCTTGATTGGTGGTTGCACCAAATCAGAGCGGTACCTGCTCTGATACCACTTGTTGGATCGTGAAACATCGATAGAGGGGGGGGTGAATATCGATTCAAAAAACAGCGTTAATAAGAGTTAAGCGCAGCGGAATAAAAACTTAGACAAATGAACATGGTGTTTTTACTTCGTTCGGAGCCTATGACGACTCCTACTCGAAGGCCCGTACTCCGTGAGTACTTTCGTTGGGCAATCACTATCAATTCGAATATTACAGAGTTAAGTACAAGAATTGACAGATAAAGAAAATACCGACAATAGAATTAAAACAAAACCAGCACTGAGTCGGAGAGCTTTTCGTGGCGTCGCAAGAGCACAGAGCACAGAGCAACAGATCTTGGATTCTGAGTTCATATCGAAGCTCTACCCTTGCCCCTTCTTTTATATGAAGCTCAGGGCACCCCGGATCCCTTCCAGGCGCCCTGGTGAGACGTGGCAGGTCCAACCAGTGAGCTCCACGTGGCAACGCGCAATCGGGATAAAACTTGCCTCCCGGGCGCCCGGATCCCTTCCGGGCGCCCGGACCACCTTTCTCCAGAACAGGTCCTTCTCCTGCAAGACAAGGTTAGTCCGAGGCAAGTATAATAAATTTCCTGCAAAACAAAGTGTTAGCACAGTTCATGAGTTTGACATGAAAAAGTATGACTTAGATTCCGTCTTTCCGAGACCGGAATCTAGTCACGATCTCGACTTAGATATCCGAAATGGATCTAATCCGGATCGGCGCCTAAGTTCCCTTCCCGGGAACGCGTCCTCACAGTCACTCCCTTCCAGTGAATTACCTTTACTCACCTTCCAGAAGTCCGGTTAGCCCTTTGACCCGTCTGGACTTCTCGCCAGCTATCCGGTCAGCCCGTCGACCTAGCTGGACTTCGTGCCAAGCGTCCGGTCAACCCGCTTTGACTTCTCGCCAGCTATCCAGTCGCCCTGTTGACCTAGCTGGGCTTCGTGCCAAACATCCGGTCAGCCAGTCGACCTGTCTGGACTTCTCCTGCACACTTGATCAGAGTGTTAGATCAACAACACAACTAACTTAACCTAATTTGTCATTCATCAAAACCTAGGTTAAATCGTTACTGCTAACCGCACCAACAACATCATCTCCAAGGATGGTATCATGGTAGACCCTAGTAAGATAGAGGCTGTGAGTAACTGGAAAAGACCTAAGAACGCCAGTGAAATCAGAAGCTTTTTGGGACTAGCAGGCTATTCCAGAAAATTTGTAGAGGACTTCTCCAGGATAGCCTCCCCACTGATAGCTCTCACCAGGAAGAACAAAAAATTTCAGTGGACAGAGGACTGTGAGAATAGTTTCATTGAGCTAAAAAGAAGATTGACCAGTGCTCCCATTCTGACTCTGCCAGAAAACACAGACAGCTTTGACATTTACAGTGACGCCTCTAAATTGGGATTAGGAGCAGTACTGATGCAAGAAGGTAAGTTGATTGCCTATGCCTCCAGACAACTCAAGGACTATGAGAGGAACTACCCTACTCATGACCTTGAGCTTGCAGCAGTTATGTTCGCCCTCAAAATTTGGAGGCATTACTTGTATGGAGCTCAGTGCAGAGTGTATACAGATCATCAGAGTCTGAAGTACTTCTTCAAGCACGTTGGATCGACCAGTGGATCGATCAAACCACTCCAATCGATCAGCCGATCGATTGGAAAGCCTGAGTTCAACTAGAAGTGTCTGATTTCAGTTTTGATCAAGTAGTAAAAGGTTAGGTTTCCTTCTTAGCATATGTACAACTTCAGAAGTGTAGTCTGAATATAACTTTCAGACTTTATAGCAAATAGCAGAGAGTTTTGATTAGTTCATCTTTTCTACACCGTAATATTCAGTGATAGCCCAAGAATAGTTTAGCATAATGTAACCCCCGGGCTTACAGTCTAGTCAGTAGAAGGTAGGGTGTTATAGAGTGGTATCAGAGTAAGTTCCATACTTCCTCCACACACACATCAGCATTGAACCTGCAGCTTCCAAGTAAGAATATCTCTCACTTTAACTATGTTTCTTTCTTTTATGTTTATAGATAACTAAAGCATGTTTATGTTTGATAGCATCTAACATGATAATAATAGTTATGCGAATATGATTGTATTAGTTATGTATGTCCTCTATTCCTCTAGAAAATGATATGAGGACGCCCAGCTAGAAGGACACCAGCTACTGGGCCCCAGCATGAGGCAGGCAGCTCAGTGCCTCCCCCAGACCTTGCAGAGGTAGTGGCTCAGTTATAGAAGCAACTAGCTGAACAGCAACAGGAAATAGCCACCCTAAGGGCTAATCAGTAGAACACTCCCACTGTCACTCCAGAACCGAACTTAGCAACCCCAGTAGTGATAGAGGTTCCACCAGTCCAACCTACAGCACCAGTAGCCCCAACAGCAAGAGAGTTTCTCAGGCATTAGTGAACCATGGGATGCCCAAGCCTGGTTCAAAACATTGGAGAGTGCGATGGAGCTTCTGGACTGGCCAGAACATGAAAAGGTGAAATGCGCCTCTTTCTGCCTGATAGGAGACGCACGTATGTGGTGGGAAAGAATTAAAGCGATGTGCCCAGTGAACCAGATCACATGGGCCGACTTTGAAAGGGAATTCTTTGAGGAGTTCTTTCATATGCGGGTCACAAACTGCCACTACGACGAGTTCACTGAATTTCGCCAGGGCAACCTTTCAGTTGAGGAGGTCGTGAAGAAATTCAACAGACTGGCTCGTCTATGCCCTGAACTAGTCAGTACTGAAAGAGAACAAGTCCGGTTGATGCTCAAAATGCTAAGGCCGGAAATAGAAATGAACGTGGCCAGTGGCGTTCATAGGCCACAAACCACAGAAGAACTGGTAAGTAGTGCTCTGACCACCGAGCATTACCAGAACAGCATCAAATAGCAGAAGCAAGCCCTCTCTGAATCTAAGGGCCAAGGAGGCTCAGGTACTCAGAAACACCAGGGCCACAGCTCTTACTGGAAAGGGAACTCCAGTAACAAACGAAAGCCAGGGAGTTACCCAAAAGGGGGACCAGCTAGTAAACAACCTAGTTATCCTAAGTGCTCTACTTGTGGGAAATTCCACCCCGGAGTTTGTCGTAAGGGCACGTGAGGATGCTTTGAATGTGGTCAGGAAGGGCATATGGCCAAGCAATGCCCAAACACAACCAGCTTTCCCGCACCATAGCAGATTCAGTACGGAGACAAGCCAGCACATTTACACCATATGCAGGCTGCTCTAGATGGTCCACACATTAGCCAGGGCAGATTAGAAGCCCCCTCAGCCACAACGAACGCAAGGATCTACTCACTCACCAGAGAAGACGTAGCGAATGCATCGACAGTTGTTACAAGTCAGATTAGTATTTTACAGCAAAGTGCAACTGTCTTATTCGATACTGGAGCAACCCATTCTTATATATCCAGGGCATTTGATGAAAAGTTGGCAATACCTCCAGAGATACTCAGTGGTCAATTTCTGACAACACTACCTTCAGGAGAAATCATGGCATCCACGCACTGGCTTCGAGCAGTGCCAGTCATTATAGCAGACAGAGAGCTTTTTGGTGATCTGATAGTGCTAGGTATGACTGACTACGATGTCATCTTGGGAATGGATTTTCTAATCAAGTACGGTGCCTCCATAGAGTGTCGTAAACAGAAAGTTGTATTCCAACCTGAAGCAGAAGTACAGTTTGGGTATATCGGAGAACCAAAGAGAAAGGCTAAGAAGTTTCTCTCAGCTTTGAAAGCACAGAAACTATTGGATTCAAGATGTATGGGGTTCTTAGCACATGTAGTCGGTGCCAATCAGGACAAGGACCATAAGCTAGAAGAGGTCCGAGTTGTAGGTGACTACCCAACAGTCTTCCCTGAGGAGTTACCAGGCCTAGCACCAAACAGGGAGATTGAATTTGAGATAGAATTCGTCCCCGGTACGAATCCCATCTCCAAAGAACCCTACCGCATGGCTCCAGTAAAACTAAAGGAACTTCAGGCGCAACTACCGCATGGCTCCAGCAGAACTGAAGGAACTTCAGGAGCAACTACAGGAGCTGCTCGACAAGGGCTTCATACGCTCTAGTCACTCACCATGGGGAGCGCCTGTATTGTTTGTAAAGAAGGACGGGAGCATGCGCCTGTGTATAGACTACCGGGCACTAAACCAAGTCATGATTAAGAACAGGTATCCTCTTCCCAGGATCGATAACCTGTTTGATCAGTTAAAGGGAGCAACAGTGTTATCTAAAATAGACCTCAGATCGGGATATCACCAGGTGAAAGTTAAAGAAGGTGATATACCCAAGACAACTTTCAGGACCAGATACGGACATTATGAGTTCGTAGTCATGCCCTTTGGCGTGACGAATGCTCCAGCTACTTTCATGGACCTCATGAACAGAGTATTTAGAGAATATTTAGATAAGTTTGTTATCGTATTCATCGACGACATTCTTATCTATTCCAGAACTCAGGAAGAACATGCAGAGCACCTGAGAATAGTATTGCAGACTCTCCAGCAAAACCAGTTGTACGCCAAGTTCACGAAATGTGAATTCTGGCTCGATCAGGTATCCTTTCTGGGTCACATCTGTTGGATCGTGAAACGTCGATAGAGGGGGGTGAATATCGATTCGAAAAATAACGTTAATAAGAGTTAAGCGCAGCGGAATAAAAACTTAGACAAATGAACACGGTGTTTTTACTTCGTTTGGAGCCTGTGACGACTCCTACTCGAAGGCCCGTACTCCGTGAGTACTTTCGTTGGGCAATAACTATCAATTCGAATATTACAGAGTTAAGTACAAGAATTGACAGATAAAGAAAATACCGACAATAGAATTAAAACAAAACCATCACTGAGTCGAAGAGTTTTTCGTGGCGTCACAAGAGCACAGAGCAGCAGATCTTGGATTCTAAGTTCATATCGAAGCTCTACCCTTGCCCCTTCTTTTATATGAAGCTCAGGGCACCCCGGATCCCTTCCAGGCGCCCTGGTGAGACGTGACAGGTCCAACCAGTGAGCTCTATGTGGCGACGCGCAATCGGGATAAAACTTGCCTTCCGGGCGCCCGGACCACCTTTCTCCAGAACAGGTCCTTCTCCTGCAAGACAAGGTTAGTCCGAGGCAAGTATAATAAATTTCCTGCAAAACAAAGTGTTAGCACAGTTCATGAGTTTGACATGAAAAAGTATGACTTAGATTCCATCTTTCCGAGACCGGAATCTAGTCACGATCTCGACTTAGATATCCGAAATGGATCTAAGCCGGATCGACGCCTAATGTTCCCTTCCCGGGAACGCGTCCTCACAGTCATTACCTTCCAATGACTTACCTTTACTCACCTGCCAGACGTCCGGTCAGCCCTTCGACCCGTCTGAACTTCTCGCCAGCTATCCGGTAAGCCCATCAACCTAGCTGGACTTCTCGCCAAGCGTCTAGTCAGCCTGTCGACCCGCTTGGACTTCTCGCCAGCTATCCGGTCAGCCCGTTGACCTAGCTGGGCTTCGTGCTAGACATCCGGTCAGCCCGTCGACCTGTCTGGGCTTCTCCTGCACACTTGATCAAAGTGTCAGACAACAACAAACTAACTTAACCTGATTTGTCATTCATCAAAACCTAGGTTAAATCGTTAGTGCTAACCGCACCAACAATCTCCCCCTTTTTGATGGAATGACAACCTGGTTAAGTTAGTGAAAACATATGCAAGTAACAACATGCATTTATGTGGTTTTAAAGTTAGTTTGTATTTTCAAATTGGTTTAGCTAACTTAACCACCTAACCCTCCCCCTTTGTCATTCATCAAAAGAATAAATGTCAAGTAAACATAAAGTAAGAAATTGTAAGAAAAGATGTCAAGTTAACTTGGGGGAGTTTAAACTTTTGAAAACTTGTTTTCAAAGTCAAACAAGTTTGAAAATCAAGATTCCAAAACTAAGTTTGAAAACAAATCTATTTTTCAAAACTGATTGAAATTTTCAACATTAAGTTTGTAAAAGATTCAATTTTTAAATTTTCAAAATTAAGGAAAATGATTTTGAGAAGCTTAGTTTGTAAACTTAAGTTTTAAAAAATCTAATTTCCATAATTTTCAATAACAAAGCAATTTTTAAAACTAATTTTTGTAAAATTTAACTTTCAAATCAAATTGTCAAAATTAAGTAAAATCAAATTTTAAGAACTAGATTTTTAAATTCAATTTTCAAAACTAAGTTAAATCTAATTTTCAAAATCAATTTTCAATAAAAAAGTAAAACCCAATTTTTTTTAAAACAACTTAGTTTTATAAGAGTTAGTTTTCAAAAATAGGTTTAAAAAAATTTTAAGAAAACATTTTTTAAACACAAATTTTAAAATAAAGGGAAAATTTTAATTAATTCCTCCCCCTGAACCTAACATAAAATGTTGAAAATATTTGCTAAAAATATTCAAACTAGATTTTTTTTTTTAAATGAGGTAGAAATTTCTAGAGAGATTTTAAAGAGAAGATTAAAGAATAACACTTAAGGAGATAATTAAAAAATAAACCTCCCCCTGAATTTGATATTCCTTTAATTTATTAATCCTCCTTATTTATTACTCCCCCTTAATATAAAATTTTACAACTTTAACATATTTTCGTACCTAAGTGTTTTAGGCGATTGTATAATTATCTTTATAAAATTGTTCATTTAAATTTGACTAACCGTAATTAATGTTAGATTCAGTTGAAATAAATTAACCTTTAGTGTAATGTTAAGTAAGATAAGTTGTTATTAATTCAATAATTGATCAATATTAATAATTTATTGATTAAATTTTGCTATAATCTAAATTTTGTATTAATTGATGAAGGTGTTAGTTATAATTTAACTTTTCATTTACTTCCTTTTAAGTTGGATTAACTTAGTTTAAAGTTGGTGGTAATTTGAAGTTAAACTCGTTATTAAACAAGATTAAGTAAGGTTCAATTTAAGTCAAACTTTAATTATGTTTTAATAAAAATAATTAATATTTTAAAGGTTGATTAAAAAAATGACTTAGAGTAATTTTAATATTTTTAATAAGGTTAAACTTAGGTTCTAATCAAATCAAGCTTAGTTCTCAAATAAGGTTAGATTTAAAGAATTAGTTATTTACTTATTAATTACTTGATTAAGTTTAAAGTCAAAGTTTTTAGTTTTAAGTTTCATCTTAGGTATGAATTTAAAGTTTTAATTCTAAGTTATATTAAGTCTTAAATTTAGGTTTTAAATTTAAGTTTTAAGTGACTTAGTATTAACATAATAATTTAAAATTTATTTTTAACAGTTTTGAAAGAATTTTTAAAAGTATTTTTTAAAAAAATAATAATTTTGAAATAATTAAAATAATTTTTAAAAGAATTTTTAAAATAGTTTTAAAAAAATAGTTTTTAAAATATTTTTAAAATAGTTTTTAAAGTAATTGTTTAAAAAGTCTTTAAAAGAATTTTTTTAATTTTTTAAAAGAATTTTTTAAAACAATTTTTAAAAGAGTTTTTAAAATAGTTTTTGAAGAATAATTTTAAAATAATTTTTAAGTTTAGAATAAAATGTTTAAAGTTAAATTTTTAATTTAAATTAATTTTTAAAATAATTTTTAAAGTTAATTTAATTTAAAAATAATTTTTAATGTTAATTTAATTTTAAAATAATTTTTAATGTTAATTTAATTTTAAAATAATTTTTAAAGTTAATCTAATAATTTTTAAAGTTAATTTAATTTTCAAAAATAATTTTTAAAGTTAATTTAATTTTAAAATAATTTTAAAGTTAATTTAATTAAAGTAATTTTTAAAGTTAAATTAATTTTTAAAATGATTTTTAAAGTTAATTTAATATTTAAAATAATTTTTAAAGTTAATTTAATTTTAAAATAATTTTTAAAGTTAATTTAATATTTTTTAAAGTTAATTTAATAATTTTTAAAGTTAATTTAATATTTAAAATAATTTTTAAAGTTAATTTAATTTTTCAAAAATAATTTTTAAAGTTAATTTAATTTTAAAATAATTTTTAAATTAATTTAATTTTAAAATAATTTTTAAAGTTAATTTAATTTTTAAAATGATTTTTAAAGTTAATTTAATATTTAAAATAATTTTTAAAATTTATTTAATTTTAAAATAGTTTTAAAGTTAATTTGATATTTAAAATAATTTTTAATGTTAAAATAATTTTTAAAGTTAATTTAATTTTTAAAATGATTTTTAGAGTTAATTTAATATTTAAAATAATTTTTAAAATTTATTTAATTTTCAAAATGATTTTTAAAGTTAATTTAATATTTAAAATAATTTTAAAGTTAATTTAATTAAAATTTTTAAAGTTAATTTAAAATTTAACATAAATTAATCGTAGTTCATTTTAATTATTTAATTCAATGTTTAATTTAATTAATTTAATTCAAAATTTAATTTAATTAATTTAATTCGAAATTTAATTAATTTAATTTGAAATTTAATTTAATTCATTTAATTAACTTAATTCAAAATTTAATTTAATTAATTTAATTCGAAAATTAATTAATTTAATTCGAAATTTAATTTAATTAACTTAATTTGAAATTTAATTTAATTCGAAATTTAATTTTGATCCTTAGTCATCTCACCCGATCTAAGTTTTCAATCAGGGAATCCTATAATTTTGTGAGATGAATTAGATTTAATTATAGAGTTTGGTTTAATTTGTGTTAGATTCAGGTTTAGCTTTGGTCTCAACAAATAGGCATTATTCGGATAAACTTCTAAGCTTGGTGAGTCACTTGGACATCATTAGAAGTATCAACCTTTCGAGGTTTTCCGAATAGTCCTATCCATGGAGTTTAGTACTAAATCTTGGTCTAACTAGTTAGGATCCATTTAAGGGTAGCTTCGGTCAGTTCCACTTGGCCAAATGCACCAGATCGAAGCCATATCTTTCTAGACATGTGATGCCAAAGCTTCCCTAACGTACTATCATCCAAAAACTTCACCAGTACTAGGATTCAAGTTAGACGTGGTCTCTTTTTAACTATTCTTAATCACCCTGCCGGGTTAGTTTGTTTGGGTTACCCTATCGGGTAAGTTAGTTTTGGAGGTGTCAGCTATTCTGGAGCCTCCCCTGAATCATTTGTCTTTAATTTAAGATTTTTGTATAATTAGAGTTGGTTTTAGTTAAGTTTTAATGTTTAATTTGTAATTTAAATTTAAGTTTTTAATTTTAAATTAATTAAATTGGTCAAATTATCTTTCTTTAAGAGAGTGTATTTAATATTTGAATGTTCTTTCAATTTCAATTTTATTGGGTTAATTGAATTATCTTTCTTTAATAGCTTATTTTTAAAGTTTAAGTTTTTATTTATTTTTAAATTTGAATTAACTAAACTGTTTGAATTATATTTTCGTAACGGTTTATCTTTTAGCTTTTTATTAATTGTTAATTTTGAAATTTCTAGATTATTTTTGTTTAATATGTTATCTTTAACATTTAATTTTAAGTTTGTTAAATTCCTTTTTGATTTTATCAAAGTGTTTGATTTTATCCTTACATTTTCTTTGCCTTTTAAATTGATATGGTTAATTGAATTTATTAGATTAGTTTTATCTTTAAAGTTTAATTTTTTATTAATTAAATTATCTTGGTTTTGGATAGTATTTTCTAGACTGATTTTATCTTGATTACTAAATATTTTATCAAGGTATTTATTGATTTTATCCATTTTCTCATTTTTAGCATTTAAATTCAAATTTATTTTAATGTTTGACTTATTTATGTCTAAATGCTCACCTAGTTTTAAATTTTCTGAATTGATTAAATTATTTGAATTGATTTGGTCATTGTTCTGTTTGACCAAGTCAAGGTTGATGCCAAATTGATCAGAGTCTTGATTGACTTGATCAGAGTCTAGATTATTTTGTGATTTTGAATCTAAATCATTTAAATCTAGATTATCATGCACCATACTTGGACTAATTTCATACCTATCATCATGCTGATTATTTAAACTACTATTAGCAGGGGTATTTTGGTAAATATTACTAACCTTGAGCGCAACCCCTAATTCAGTAGGCTTCTCCGTTGGATTTGACTCGAGTCCATATTTGACTTTAACTTGATCTTCTAGCTCCATCGGCGTCTCGTGAAGCTTGATCAACTGGGTCCACAGCTCATATGCATTCTTGTACTTTTCTAATCTGCATAAAATATTGTTAGGTAAAACATTACAAATAATGTTACTTACATTTTTGTTCAGTTCCGAATTTTGAGAAGGTTACCTCAAAATTAGCATATAATCGATGTCTACGCTTCCTAAGAAGCATTCCATTAATCGCTTCCAGTAGTTGAAGTCTTCATGATCGTATGGTGGTGGTTCGCAGGGGTTCCGTCCTTCTAGAAGAGTCATAATTTCCCGACAAGAGAAGTAAACAAAAAATCCCAAGACTTGGTCTTGGATTAGCAGTGCTAGAAAAGGAATATAATATTGCACTAATTTCAAAAAATAATAAAATATTAATAAAAAAAATATTATTCCAAAATTTTTAAAATGTAATATTTTATCAATACTAAGCAACGGTGAAAAGATGATGATGTGTTTTTCAAAAACAGTTTTGGAGGGAAAAAATGAAAGGCGTAAGGTTTTATTTAAAAGACAAACAATATCTAATTTTTTTCTTTAAAACGACCCCCCTTTGCTTGATTGGTGGTTGCACCAAATCAGAGCGGTACCTGCTCTGATACCACTTGTTGGATCGTGAAACATCGATAGAGGGGGGGGTGAATATCGATTCAAAAAACAGCGTTAATAAGAGTTAAGCGCAGCGGAATAAAAACTTAGACAAATGAACATGGTGTTTTTACTTCGTTCGGAGCCTATGACGACTCCTACTCGAAGGCCCGTACTCCGTGAGTACTTTCGTTGGGCAATCACTATCAATTCGAATATTACAGAGTTAAGTACAAGAATTGACAGATAAAGAAAATACCGACAATAGAATTAAAACAAAACCAGCACTGAGTCGGAGAGCTTTTCGTGGCGTCGCAAGAGCACAGAGCAGCAGATCTTGGATTCTCAGTTCATTTCGAAGCTCTACCCTTGCCCCTTCTTTTATATGAAGCTCAGGGCACCCCGGATCCCTTCGAGGCGCCCTGGTGAGACGTGGCAGGTCCAACCAGTGAGCTCCACGTGGCGACGTGCAATCGGGATAAAACTTGCCTCCTGGGCGCCCGGATCCCCTCCGGGCGCCCGGACCACCTTTCTCCAGAACAGGTCCTTCTCCTGCAAGACAAGGTTAGTCCGAGGCAAGTATAATAAATTTCCTGCAAAACAAAGTGTTAGCACAGTTCATGAGTTTGACATGAAAAAGTATGACTTAGATTCCGTCTTTCCGAGACCGGAATCTAGTCACGATCTCGACTTAGATATCCGAAATGGATCTAAGCCGGATCGACGCCTAATGTTCCCTTCCCGGGAACGCGTCCTCACAGTCACTCCCTTCCAGTGACTTACCTTTACTCACCTGCCAGACGTCCGGTCAGCCCTTCGACCTGTCTGGACTTCTCGCCAGCTATCCGGTAAGCCCATCAACTTAGCTGGACTTCTCACCAAGCGTCCGGTCAGCCCGTCGACCCACTTGGACTTCTCACCAGCTATCCGGTCAGCCCGTCGACCTAGCTGGGCTTCGTGCCAGACATCCGGTCAGCCCGACGACCTGTCTGGGCTTCTCCTGCACACTTGTTCAAAGTGTCAGACAACAACAAACTAACTTAACCTGATTTGTCATTCATCAAAACCTAGGTTAAATCGTTACTGCTAACCGCACCAACAACATCATCTCCAAGGATGGTATCATGGTAGACCCTAGTAAGATAGAGGCTGTGAGTAACTGGAAAAGACCTAAGAACGCCAGTGAAATCAGAAGCTTTTTGGGACTAGCAGGCTATTCCAGAAAATTTGTAGAGGACTTCTCCAGGATAGCCTCCCCACTGATAGCTCTCACCAGGAAGAACAAAAAATTTCAGTGGACAGAGGACTGTGAGAATAGTTTCATTGAGCTAAAAAGAAGATTGACCAGTGCTCCCATTCTGACTCTGCCAGAAAACACAGACAGCTTTGACATTTACAGTGACGCCTCTAAATTGGGATTAGGAGCAGTACTGATGCAAGAAGGTAAGTTGATTGCCTATGCCTCCAGACAACTCAAGGACTATGAGAGGAACTACCCTACTCATGACCTTGAGCTTGCAGCAGTTATGTTCGCCCTCAAAATTTGGAGGCATTACTTGTATGGAGCTCAGTGCAGAGTGTATACAGATCATCAGAGTCTGAAGTACTTCTTCACTTAGAAGGATCTGAATATGCGACAGCGCAGATGGCTCGAGCTGGTCAAAGACTATGACATAGACATCCTCTACCACCCAGGAAAGGCCAATAAGGTGGCAGACGCACTTAGCAGGAAGTCCAGTGCCACCTTACTATCCCTAGCAGCCATGTCACCACCCCTACAAAAGGAAATCACAAAGTTCAGTCTCGAACTTATAGTTGGACAGCTCTCTACTATGACATTAGCACCTACCTTGCTTGGTGACATTCAGACAGCTCAGGATCAGGACCCTGAAATTCAGAAAATCAAGCAAGGGTTAGCAGAATCAGAAAGTGGAGAGTTCAGAGTGTCTGATAATGGGGTATTACATTTTGGTGACAGACTATGCATTCCGGATCAGGAGGAACTACGCAGGAAGATCCTAGAGGAGGCTCACAGGACTTCTTATGCGATGCATCCTGGCTCCACCAAGATGTCCCAAGACCTAAAGAGACGTTTTTAGTTGCCTGGGATGAAAAGAGACATCGCTAGATATGTCAGTACCTGTCTGACCTATCAGAGGGTCAAGGCAGAACACCAGAGACCAGGAGGAGTTCTGCAGCCTATTCAGATTCCAGAATGGAAGTGGGAGGATATTTCCATGGATTTCATAGTGGGGCTACCCAGAACCACGAATAGTTTTGATGCCATCTGGGTAATAGTCGACAGGTTGACTAAATCAGCCCACTTCTTAGCTATCAGTATATCCTACTCCATGGAGCAGCTAGCTAAGTTGTATCTCAAGGAGATCATCAGACTGCATGGAGTCCCATGGACCATCATTTCAGACAGAGACAGTAGATTCACGTCATACTTCTGGGAGTGTGTACAGTCAGCATTGGGCACCATTTTAAAGTTTAGCACAGCTTTCCATCCTCGGACAGATGGTCAAACAGAGCGAGTAAATCAGGTACTCGAAGATATGCTCCGAGCGTGCGCCCTAGACTTCAAGGGAAGTTGGTGCAAGTATCTGTGTTTAGCAGAATTTGCATACAATAATAACTATCAGACCACTATCGGTATGGCACCCTATGAGGCTCTTTACGTGTGGAGGTGTAGATCTCCAATCTGCTGGTATGAAAGTGGTGAACAAAAAGAACTAGAACTTCAGACAGATCTGGTAGCAAATACCACAGCAGCTATACAGCAGATCCGCCAGAGGATAGAGACAGCTTAGAGCCGTCAGAAAAGCTATGCTGATACACGGCGTCGACCCTTAGAGTTTTTAATTGGGGACACAGTATTCCTCCGAGTGGCTCCCATGAAGGGAGTAATGCGTTTTGGGAAGAAGGACAAATTAAGTCCCAGATATGTGGGACCATACCTTATCACTAGATGTAACGACCCAATTTTCCCCATTAGGAGTTCTAAAAGTTCTAAAAATATTTGGAAATATTTTAGAAATATTCTAGAGATTTTTAGAAATTTTTAGAGTATTTTTACGTAATTTTGGAGGTCGTTTGGTATTTTTACTAAATGAAGGAAGTTTCGACAAAAAAATGTCCAAGCCAAGGCTCGAACCGGCAACCCCTGACCCAAGCAAAACCTAACTAACCAACTGAGCTAGCAGTTGTTACTTAATTAAATAAGGGTCGAAATTGTACTTAAGCCGTAGTTAGGAAATCGAAATTAATTAAAATGAATAAGGGCGCTGCGGGGGAATCGAACCAGCGACGGTTTGATTTGATCAACGCGGCTGACCAGGTGATCCAACGGGAATTTCGTAATAAGAAGGAAGCGAAATAGTCTTAAGCTATAACAGAAATATTAAGGTTATAAAGAGAGGAACTTAGGGTGGGATAATTACGGGTAACCTAGCTTTTCTCTTCCTCCTCTCGCGTGCGCGGTGATTTTGCCCGAGCGAAACTGAAGCCAAGATTAGGGTTTGCTCCGACGTCAGCTTGAGGTTCTCCAAGGGGTTTCTTCACCTCCTTAAGCTTTTCTCGTCGAGGAGAAACGGAGAGCACAAAGAGGAGCCGGAAATTTCAAGCTTCCGAGCCCTAGAAGCACTAGAAGGTTTCTCCTTCGGCTGTCAGTCAAGGGAACGAAGGTAAGAGCTTCCTCACCTGCAGTAGAGTAGCTCCGGATTCTAGTTTTGCCTTGTTTTCGAGTTTTGCCGTGGAGATTTCTGGGTTAGGGCTTTTGCCGTGAGGTTTTTGGATGGTTGCTAGATTCGGATAGGGCTTGCTAATGGATTTTCGCAAGATTTTGGAGCGTTTATGATTGAATGTTGCTGTTCTGTTCTTCCCGAGCTAGCTACGATGTAGAAGACAAGCCCTTTAAATCCTACCTTGCTTTTCAAGAGTTCTTGCCTTAAAGGGGTGCCGTGACTCCTATTTGTTTAGATGAGATTTCTGATGGGTTGTACCGTGTTGTTTTCATGATAATGTCTTACTTGGTCCTTTGAGTTTTGCTGTGGATTTTCTGGATCGGTTGAAGGATGCTGAATTGGTTATTGTTGCATTCTATATTCGATTGCTTCTTT
Organism: Zingiber officinale; assembly: GCF_018446385.1. Classification (NCBI taxonomy): domain Eukaryota; kingdom Viridiplantae; phylum Streptophyta; class Magnoliopsida; order Zingiberales; family Zingiberaceae; genus Zingiber; species Zingiber officinale. The sequence continues at coordinate 25,678,325 of NC_056005.1, read as the reverse complement.
GTAATTTCTGTTGTAGCCTGCTTGAAGAAGGCCTGATTGCTCTTTAGTGTCCTGTTGTAGCATGTTTAAAGAGGATCCGGTTGTTTCCTTGTGGTTCTATTATAGCAAGCTTAAGGAAGATTTGATTGGGTTCTTCAGGATTTGGATTTCGGGTTTTTTTTTCCTTCTGTACAGCAGTGGGTGGCTGCATTTCATTTGATTGGGTGTGTAGTAGCTTGCAAGAGATGAGTTTAAGAACACAAAACATTAGATAAGCGATGTTTAGAGTATTAGTGGTTATAACTTAACTTTAAATTGACACAGAATATTGATAGGTTCTGTTGTAGAATAGAGAAGGGTAAGTTCAAGCATGCGGGCGTGTTACCTCCAAGCTTTGTAGTTCAGTTTGTAATGCGTTGAATATAGCTGTACCTACATCTTGAGTTGCAATTAGTGTTGCATAATTCAGTTTTAAGGTTGTGCTGGATTCTTGCTTGTTTGCTACCGTGAATCACAAAGAAAGGAAGCAAATAGTATAGTTTAAGCATGTGATTAGATGGTTCCTTTTTGTTAGATTTGCAGATTTAGTTTAGTTTATGTAGCCTTGTATTAATTCGAATTAATGTGGCTGGTAAGGTTTAGATTTTTCCTTGCTGTGCATTATGTTTTCATGTATGCAAATTTGGATTGGCATGTCATGAGTTTTATGCCTTAGTTTGGGTGCATGTGTTATAAACAGATAGTTTAGTTTTAGTTCTTAAAGTATGCAAATTTTTATGTTTTACAGTTTTAGTTTTGTTTAGCATTGCAGTTCTCGATTAAAACATGCAATTTAATATAGTGCAGATCTTTTTATAAGTATTGTACGCAAGATTTTTATAAGTATTGTTTGAAGATTTTGATAAGTGTTGCATGCAGAACTCTAATCTTAGAACGATTTTTTTTATTAAGCTTATATGCAGATTTTTGTTAAACATTTTAGTTTTAAAGAAGCATTCTTTTGTTAGAAGTATTAACAAGTATAAAGAAGATAAAGAAAAGAAAGAAAAAGGCCAAGGCCTTAAGTAGATCCTAAAGTCAAGACTTAGGGATGTTGGCACACAAGGTGCTAAAGAAAATGCCGAGGCATTATATAGAAGTATTAAAAGATAACAAGTATTTTACTTTTAATAACCGTATCTGGACTCTCAGTTGTCCTTGGGTTGGGCTCCCATAGTCGTCCCTAGGTTTAGATAACCTAGTAGTAACGGCACGGCCGACGGTCGACGGTCGACGACCCGAGGGTCGCCAAATGGGCCGCCAAATGGGTCGGGTCGTTACAAAAGTAAAAGCAAGTACAGTTGCCGGGCCCAAGAAGAAAGTTGATTATTATTTTAAAGTAATAAAGTATAAGTTTTGAAACAAATGAAACAAGCACCATTTATGCTTAGAGTTAGTAAGTTTAGTTTCTTTTAATTTGAAGCATGCAGTATTAGTTTTATTTGTTTTCTACTTAGTTATTTAGCATGATTAGCTTTATTTTCCAGCATGCAGTTTTATCTTGTATAGCATGAATCCTTAGTTTTCTTTGCTATTAGTTTGACATGAGCAGTTATGTTTTTTGCTTTACTTTCTTTTAGAGCATATAGTTTCTAGTTCTTTCAGTATATTCACATGCATATCGAGTTTTTGTGAGTTAGATAGCGCTTACTAAGCATTTTGCTTATAGATTGCATTTCCTCTTACTGCAGATAAAGGAAGACGACGAGGAGGTGCGGATGGTGTGTGATGCCAGGACTATGGAAGAGACTTGGGACCTAGTTTAAAATTTTGTTTAGAGTAATTCTTTATTTAGATTGATAAGAAAATTTGGAGTAAGAAGTTGTATTTTATTTTGCTTCCGCTATTCATTACTTGCATGATTTGATTATACTGCGTGGTGATATTATTTCTTTTGTGTGTGATATATGTTCCAGCCACCTGTGGCTGATGTATATTATGTTTGTATCTCAGTTTAAGGTCACCGGTACAGGGGAGATTCTGCCGAAATTTTTCGGTAGAGACTCCTCGTGGTTTCGATCATACAGGTTAAGTAGAGTTAGTAGTTAAGTAACGGTCATCCTTAGAGTGTAATAGTATAGATAAGAAGGGTGGTCTTTACAGTTGATATCAGAGCAGTTCCCATTCTCCAGCATCACACATCAGCACCATCTTTGTCGTCTTCAAGTAAGAAGGTATTTAATTTTCTTTTATATTGCGGTATAGAGTATTTGCTTATATGTAGTTAAGTAAGAAGAAAATTCTTGTTTCTATGTTTGGATACATATGCTTAGGGAGAATAGAGATGATTTTAGTTTTGTTTCTCTCCTACATAATTAGATGTCAAGAAGAGGACGTCCCCGTACCGTTCGTACTGAGGGCCGAGCACAAGAAAACGAAGAGCCCAGAATAGCTGAACCAAATCTCTTTGAAGTTGTTGCTCAACTCCAGAGACAAGTGGCGGAGCAGCAACAAGTGATCGTCAATCTGATGGCGAATCAGCATCCAGTTCCTCTCACTCCTCCAACTATTAATGTGGAGACTCCAGTAGTGACTGAAGTTCCACCAGCCGCTCTGGAAGTCCCCACAGCACCTAGAAGACAAGAAGCCTACCTGATACAGTGGTTGAAGCTGAAGCCAAAAAGTTTCTCAGGCACGACTGAGCCCTGGGATGCTCAAGCTTGGTTTAAGACACTGGAGAGCACCATGGAGCTTCTTGACTGGCCAGAAGTTGAGAAGGTCAAGTGTGCCTCTTTCTACCTATCAGGTGATGCTCGTATGTAGTGGGAGAGAGTTAAGAGCATGAGGTTGGTCAATCAAATGAGCTGGGTTGACTTCGAGACGGAGTTTTACGAAGAATTCTTCCGTCAACGGATCACCAATAAGCATTTTGAGGAGTTTATAGAATTCAGACAAGGAGACCTGTCGGTGGAAGAAGCAGTACAGAAATTCAATAGGCTCGCTCGTCTCTGCCCAGAGCTAGTGAGTTTGGAAAAGGAACGAGTCAGAATGATACTCAGGATGCTGAGACCAGTAATAGCACTTAATGTGAGTAGTGGAACTCACCAACCCCAGACTGGCGAAGAGCTGGTCAGTAGAGCATTAGTCGCTGAGTACTATCTGGACAGCATCAAGGCGCAACGAGAGCAACACAAGTCAGTCAAGATCGAAAACAAGACAGTGGGAAGCCAGAAACCTCAGTCAAGTGATCAGAATTGGAAGGGCAAGGATAATAAAGGAAACGATGGAATACAGGGGATAGTCAAGAGGGAGGTCCAGCAAACAAGCAGACCAAGTTTCCTCTCTGCCCTAAATGTGGGAAGATACATCCAGGAGCCTGTCTTTTGGGTACAACCGGATGTTATTCCTATGGCCAAGAAGGACATCTAGCTAAGGCATGTCCTAACAAGTTTAAGGCACCTCATCCACTGTCAGTACAATATGGAGACGAGCCTGCACAGTTACACCACATAACAACATCACTAGAGGGACCCTATCTCAGTCAAGGACAGTTGGAAGCCCCGCCCGTTCCAACCAATGCCAGAGTATTTTCTCTCACTAAGGAAGAAGCTGCCGGTACCCCACAATAGTCACAGGTCAAATAACTATTCCTTAGCATTTATCTACCATCTTGCTTGATACTGGGGCTACCCACTCTTGTGTGTCAATTTCTTTTGCCAAACTTAACGAGTACCCATTGTCCAGAATGATTCTAAGTTCGAGGACGAACTCTTTATAAGGTATGGGGGATTGTAACGACCCAATTTTCCCCATTAGAAGTTATAAAAGTTCTTAAAAATATTTGAAAATATTTTATAAATATTCTAGAGATTTTTAGAAATTTTTAGAGTATTTTTACGTAATTTTTGGAGGTCGTTTGGTATTTTTACTAAATGAAGGAAGTTTCGACAAAAAAATGTCCAAGCCGATGCTCGAACCGGCAACCCCTGACCCAAGCAAAACCTGACTAACCAACTGGGCTAGTAGTTGTTACTTAATTAGATAAGGGTCGAAATTGTACTTAAGCCGTAGTTAGGAAATCGAAATTAATTAAAATGAAAAAGGGCGCTGCGGGGGAATCGAACCAGCGACGATTTGATTTGATCAAACGCGGCTGACCAGGTGATCCAACGGGAATTTCATAATAAGAAGGAAGCGAAATAGTCTTAAGCTGTAACAGAAATATTAAGGTTATAAAGAGAGGAACTTAGGGTGGGATAATTACGGGTAACCTAGCTTTTCTCTTCCTCTTCTCGCGTGCGCGGCGATTTTGCCCGAGCGAAACCGAAGCCAAGATTAGGGTTTGCTCCGACGTCAACTTGAGGTTCTCCGAGGGGTTTCTTCACCTCCTTAAGCTTTTCTTGTCGAGGAGAAACAGAGAGCACAAAGAGGAGCCAGAAATTTCAAGCTTCCGAGCCCTAGAAGCACTAGAAGGTTTCTCCTTCGGCTGTCAGTCAAGGGAACGAAGGTAAGAGCTTCCTCACCTGCAGTAGAGTAGCTCCGGATTCTAGTTTTGCCTTGTTTTCGAGTTTTGCCGGGGAGATTTCTGGGTTAGGGCTTTTGCCATGAGGTTTTTGGATGGTTGCTAGATTCGGATAGGGCCTGCTAATGGATTTTCGCAAGATTTTGGAGCGTTTATGATTGAATGTTGCTGTTCTGTTCTTCCCGAGCTAGCTACGATGTAGAAGACAAGCCCTTTAAATCCTACCTTACTTTTCAAGAGTTCTTGCCTTAAAGGGGTGCCGTGACTCCTATTTGTTTAGATGAGATTTCTGATGGGTTGTACCGTGTTGTTTTCATGATAATGTCTTACTTGGTCCTTTGAGTTTTACTGTGGATTTTCTGGATCGGTTGAAGGATGCTGAATTGGTTATTGTTGCATTCTAGATTCGATTGCTTCTTTGTAATTTATGTTGTAGCCTGCTTGAAGAAGGCCTGATTGCTCTTTAGTGTCCTGTTGTAGCATGTTTAAAGAGGATCCGGTTGTTTCCTTGTGGTTCTGTTATAGGAAGCTTAAGGAAGATTAGATTGGGTTCTTCAGGATTTGGATTTCGGGTTTTTTCTTCCTTCTGTATAGCATGTTGGGAAACCGCTTTTTCGCGTCACGGAAACCCCGAAACCCCCTAGCCATTGGATCCGTGCGAAGAAAACTTTCGAAAATACGAGTACGAGTTTCAAACTATGATCTACAGTAGATCTACAAAGGAAAAACATTTTATACCTTCGATGTGTGCCCTTTGCGAATCCCGCTCGTCCAAGGTACGCCAGATCTCGTGATTGTCAACGTAGACAATCCTCTAGAAGTATCCACACGAACAAGATGTGTTCTCTAACACACAATGATGGAGAAGAGAGAACCACAAGTGTGCTAGCACTCTCTAGGGCTCTCGGGTAGGATTGGAAGTGTTGGTTGCTACTCGGAAAACCTATAGGTTCCACTGTACAAAAATTTTGTACAAAGGTCTGAACCTTTTCCTAGCTACCATGTGTTCTTTTAAATTAAATTTTGGATCGCCTGCGGAACTTTACACGTTTGATCCAAAACTTAATCTATTTGTTCTTTTAGGTTTTGACTTGGATCTCCTGCGGAACTTAACACGTTTGACCCAAGTCTCCTTAAGTTATTAATTCCATTAAATATTAATTTCCATAAAAGGTTCCCAGTACTGTCGTGGCGAGGCACATGGCCTTCTTGGATATGGGAGCAACCACCACCGACTAGACAAAACCTTTAATAGAAAGCTAATATTTAATTTCCTAAAATAACTTTAGGTTAACCAAAGAGAACAATCAAATCACAAGGAAAAGAAAGAAACAAAAGAACACAACTTCGAAAAACCATATTCGAAACACTAGAACGTAAGCCTCTTGTATTTGGTATTATTTCCAAAAATAACTAGCATGATGCGGAAATAGAAATTACTAGTTATACCTTGTAGAAAAACCTCTTGATCTTCTACCGTATTCCTCTTCTTATCCCGGACGTCGTGTGGGCGACGATCTTCCGAGATGAGAACCACCACGCACCTTCTTCTTCTCCAAGCAAGGTTCGGCCACAAGAAGAACCACCTCCAAGGAAGAAGAACTTGATCACCACCAATGCTCCAAAGGATCTTCAAGATGAGGCTTCCTCCTCTTCTTCTTCTCCTTCCTAGGTCCGGCCACCAACAAGAGCTCCAAGAGATGTATGGTTCGGCCACCAAAAGAGAAGAAAGAAGAAAGCCTAGGGCCGGCCACAAGAAGAAGAAAAGAGGGAGAGAAAAATAAAAATATTGTCTCTCTTCAAGGCACCTTAACCCCCTCTTTTATAATCCTTGGCCTTGACAATTAAGGAAACTTATTAAAAATAATATCAATAGCTTTCCTTAATATGAATTAATGAGGAATTAATAAAATAAAAACTCCCCATTAAATTCATATGGCCGGCCACAATTTAAAGAGAAGAAAATTTCCAATCAACAAAAATTTCCTTATTTGTTCTTGTAAATTTAATTTCTCTTCAAAATCCCTTCATGGTTGATAAAAAGGAAATTTCTATAATTTTAATTTTATCAACATGTGGATAATATTTAAAGAGAAAATAAAACATCTCTACAATCTACAAATAAGGAAAGAGATCTAATCTTTTTCTTTAATCTTTTGTAGATCTATTACAAGAGAGATATTTTAATTTTAATTCTCTTTAAATTATATCTTCCACATAATAATAAAAATTAAAATTAAATTTCTTTTTAATTTATTTTGGCCGGCCCTACTAGCTTGGGTTCAAGCTAGGGCCGCCACCCAATAATCCGGCCCTAGCTTGTTCCCAAGCTAGCTTGGCCGGCCCCTATTGGGTAGGTTTAGAAGGTGGGTATAGGTGGGTATAGAACTCTATAAATAAGAGGCTACGATAGGGACCGAGAGGAGGAATTGGTTTTGGTCTCCCGATAAAATTAAGCATCCCGTGTTCGCCCCGAACACACAACTTAATTTTATCAATGATAATCATTCCACTAGAGAACTATCATTGAACTACCGCACCAATCCCAAATTACATTTTTGGGCTCCTTCTTATTATGAGTGTGTTAGTCTCCCTATGTTTAAGATATCGAATGTCCACTAATTAAGTGAGTTACTGACAACTCATTTAATTAATATCTAAGTCCAAGAGTAGTACCACTCAACCTTATCGTCATGTCGGACTAAGTCCACCTGCAGGGTTTAACATGACAATCCTTATGAGCTCCTCTTGGGGACATTATCAACCTAGTATCTCTAGGACACAGTTTCCTTCTATAATCAACAACACACACTATAAGTGATACCATTTCCCAACTTATCGGGTTTATTGATTCATCGAACTAAATCTCACCCATTGATAAATTAAAGAAATAAATATCAAATATATGTGCTTGTTATTATATCAGGATTAAGAGCACACACTTCCATAATAACCGAGGTCTTTGTTTCTTTATAAAATCAGTATAAAAGAAACGACCTCAAATGGTCCTACTCAATACACTCTAAGTGTACTAGTGTAATTATACAGTCAAGATAAACTGATACCTAATTACACTACGACCTTCTAATGGTTTGTTCCTTTCCATTTTGGTCGTGAGCTACTGTTTATAATTTATAAGGTACTGATAACATGATCCTCTGTGTGTGACACCACACACTATGTTATCTACAATATAAATTAATTGAACAACTACATTTATCACAAATGTAGACATTTGACCAATTATATCTTTGGCATCTAAAGCTAGGTTATATTAACTTAAGTAGGATTCATTGGTAGCTGATGAACTTTTGTGTTCATTAGTAGTGGAAATCTTTCCAACCTACAAGTCTTACTTGAAAGGAAAAATAACCAAGAAGCTTTTAAGTCTAAGGGTAATGGAGTCAAAGATATATTGGAATTGGTTCATTCTGATTTGTGTGATCCTATGACAATCCAGACAAGAGGTAGTATCGAATATTTCGTCTATTTTATAGACAACTATTCAAGATACAAATACATTTACTTAATGTACCGCAAGACTAAGTGCTTTGATTAGTTCAAAGAGTACAAGGCTGATGCGGAGAAATGTTAAAGTAAAAAGTCACTATGGAAAATCGTAGTGGCAAGTTCCTCTTGAGAGATTTTAGGAGTCACTTATCAGAAGTTGGATTTCAATCCCAACTAACTGCATCTGGAACACCCCAACAGAATGATGTAGTAGAAAGAAGGTATAGGACTCTTATGGAATAATTAGATAGATGATGAGTTATTCAGAAAATTACCAAATTTGTTTTAAGGATATGCTCTGGAAACGGAAGTGAACTTTCCAAAGTCAGAACTCTCTACTCATATAGAATTGCTGAATAGGTGAAAACCTATTTTGAAGCATATTCAGATTCAGGTAATCTAGCACATATGAGAGACAATGATAAGTTGGATAGGAGTTCACTTGTTTGTAAGTTATCCTAGATAAACAAAAGTAGGTTTATAGTCTTAAAATCAGAAAGTCATTGTTAGCATCAATGACTGATTTTTAGAAAAGGACTATATAATGAACCACGTGCTCATAAGTAAATTTGTTCTTAAGGAAATAATAAAGGACATGTCTAACCTAGTACCAACTGTACAAGATGAGATACCACAAGAAAACTGCAACACGTATCACAAATGATACACAATTGCAGAAAGTGCCTTGTCGTAGTGGGAGGGTTGTTAGGCAACCTAAATAGGTCATGTTTTGAGAGAGTTTTTGGACTCGATCCCTGAAGGACATAAACCTGATCTCCGGACATATGACGAAGCACTCCAAGATAAATATGCAGCATCTTGGCAAAGAGTAATGAATAATAGAATTAGAATATATGTATTCTAATAAAATCTGGAAGCTTGTAAAACCACCAAGCGGTGTAAAAGCCTTTGGGTGTAAAAGGTCTAGAGGGATAGACAGGAAGGTAGAAACCTTCAAAGCAAGGCTAGATGAAAAAGGAAACTTTTTCACTGGTAGCCATGCTTAAGTCTATTCGGATTCTTTTATCTATTTGGCAAGTGGATGTCAAGACAACATTCCTTAATGGAAGTCTTGAAGAAAACATCTATATAAAGCAACCAGAAGGGTTCATTGCAAAGGGCTAAGAGCATCTTGTGTGCAAGCTCAATCAGTCTATGGACTGATACAAAGCTTCAAGGTCTTGGAATATCCGGTTTATCAAAGTAATCCAGACCTTTGGATTTATTGAGTAAACGGATAAGTCTTGTGTATACAAAAGATGTGATGGAAACGCCATATAAATAATGTCTACACAAGATGATCTTTGAGACTCTTATGGTCAGTGAGAATCTCAAATGTAACGCCATATAAATAATGTCGCCAAATGTTCATGGCAAAAATAATGGCGACTTGCCCAGATCATGTACAGGGTAGATCTTCTCATGCTCCTTCAACTGACGAGAACCATAGGAGACTACCATATCGTGCTGTATCAAAACAACGCTCAAACCCTAAATAGATGCGTCATTGTAGAGGACATATCCGTCCTCTCTAGAAGGTAAAACCAAAATCGGAGCCGACACTAGTCTCCGCTTCAGCTCCCAGAAACTGGTCTTGCCATCCTCAGTCTAAGTGAACTTCACACCTTTCCTGGTCTGGCGTGTAAGTATCATAGCAATCCGTGAGAAACCCTCAACGTATCTCCGGAAATATCGAGCCAAACAAAGGAAATTGCGAGCCTCTTCTATAGACTCCGTCTACTCCCAACGGTAACAACCTCGTTCTCCTGTGGAACCATGGTATATTCCTACTGGTGACAGTGTGTCTCCAACATCTCACAGAAGACAACCAAAATACGCACTACTAATCTTCACATCTAGACGTTTCCACCGAAACATCTCTAGAACTATGCAAAGCTGATGTGCGTGACTCACCGTAAATCCGAAATAGATCACAACATCATCAACAAAGACAAATGGAAACCGATCCAAACATCCTGGGAATACCAAAATCATCAAGTCTCTGAAACATCTAAGGCTTCCCAAACCCTAATGGTAAAATCATGACCCATAGTGTATGTATCACAGACATGTCTAACCATAAGATCTCTGACAATAAGTCTGAAATATAATCACCAACAATACAAATCACCAAGAATAGATCCACCCGTGTGAGAGCAACGCTCCATCACAGAAAATACCACATATGTGGGAGCAACGCTCTACCACAAGAAATCCTCAATATGTAGAAATAACACTCCACTACAAATAATCCATAACATGTATCTGCAATAGATATGGGAGCAATGCTCCGCTATAAGCAATCCGAAATATGTATATGTGGAAGCTCCGCTCCACCACAAATGATCCCTAAGTGTCCAAGACACCTAACTATCCAACTAGAGGCTGCACGAGACCACTCAACCACATATCACTGTGGGCAGCCAAAGGTATAAACAACCTAGTCAACAAATCAAATCCATAGTCAACTCTATCATCATCCTAGTGGGTTGGTCACCCACTAATAAGAGAATTAGTTGACAGGGTTATACAACCAATAACATAATGTAGACACTCAGCATTCTACATTCAACATAGGTAGAATCATCATGATGCTACCAACAAGACACCTGGCATACGTGCACACACAACATAGGTATGATCGACATAATCATCCAATTAGTACATACCAAACACACTCATAGCACAGGTATAAATCAGTGTGATACTGTCAACAATACCTACCGAACCCGTGTGCATATATCAACATAGGTATAATCGATAATACACCTCAAACAACCTCACCTGGCATATATACACCTATGCCAAGAATATAATCAACATAATACTTCCAACAAAGCCTAATAAACACAAGTGCATCCACATATCAAATATAATAAACAAGATACCTCAAATATTACACCGAACGCATCTGCACATATCACAACTCAGATTAAATCGATAAAATACATCCAATGAAACACTCAAACATATGTGCACATTCCACAACATAGTTTTTAATTGACAAATACCTCCAATAAACAATCAGACATGTATGCCTATCCAATCGGGTATAATCTACTAAAAACCCACAATAATCCTATGTATAATTGTGTACGACCCAAAAGACAAAGTCAGAATTCAAGAACATCAAGACACTCTCATTTTTTTTTATCATCTTGTTAACTAATCACCACTAACCAGATTTATTAAAATCTCATAAGCACACTCAACCGTAAACTCTCTAGCACTCAATTTATAATCTGATCACCAACTATAATCATCAAACCTGTGAATATCATACATGACACTTACTATGTCACCATCAAGGATAACTCAAATAATAGATCATCAAAATAGTTATCCACTAATAGATCATCAAAACAAATATCTAGTAATAGATCATCAGACAACCACGTAACCTTTACTCTCACAATTATTAGAAATCAACACATCACAATATCTGATCTCACAATATTCCTTAACCTCAAATCTTTCTCAACAATGATCAAACATGATAACTCCCCAAATGAACAATTTTCATCGTATCGGATACCCTAATATCCAAAAGATATGAGTATAAAAACTCTACTGGCTAATTCAACAGGATTATGTAGGTACCATCCATTAGCCAGCTAACAATAGCAGAGGCTGATATGTGTCTCCATCTCCTACTAGTAGTAACAGAAGCTAAAACTACTGATGGTATGATATGAAAAATCACCAGAGACTATAATCCTTGATCTCTATTAAGGTCAACCATGCTCAATGGCTAACCCATCACATGTAATATGTGTTACAACAACCAGATAGGTACTAAATAAAGAATGCTAATACATGTCATAAACTATAAAATAAACATCATACCTATATGCCGTCTGGAGATGTTCCATCAGTGTCCAGTCCCCAATTTGACCTCAACATTCCGAACGAGAAAATCACCGGAAATCCATATAAATCCGAAACAGAAGTCCGAAGCATAAACATAATGGAAATTCATAGCTCCGAAATAAATACCCAAGTATACTAGTAAACTCGGGCTAACTCCAAAAATACAGAACACCATAAGCAGGTACCATAACCCGCTCTGATACCAATAAATTGGTATCAAATAAATCTCAAAATCCAACACACGGAAACCAACCAAGTATCGCCAAACTTTGGCGCTCTGATACCACTAAATTGGTATCAGGTTATCCCAAATATCCAAGATACAAAGACAACGATCGTAAAACTTAAGCTCTGATACCAAATAAATTGTCACGCCCCAGAGGAGTCCCTATCCGAAGAAATTTCGGCAGCATCTCCCCTGTACGGCGGACAATCTGAAACTTCTACATAACACATATACCTCAGCCACAGGCGGCTGGAATTATAACAATAAATAAAAACAATCACCACGCAGTTTATATAGATATTCAGCCTCTGGCTGTCATAACCACGCAGTTAATAATAGTAATCACAAACAATAGTACTCTGACTCGAAATCCACCCTACTCAACTACACCCGTAAAGCTCAAATCCGACGAACTCACCTCTTCTGCCGTCCAGGCAGGCATGTAGTAGAATAAAATCCAAATCATACCAAAAGTCCATCAAACGGAAGGATTCCATAAAATATCCATATGTAAAATCCAAAACAAGACTAAAACAAAGTCTGATAGAGAAAAGCTAAAATAAAATAACAACTAAAAACTAGCAGAGGACTAGCACTACGTGCTGTGGGAACCAGCGATTAGAACTGCTCCTGACAGCCTCAACCTGAAAATATATCAACAATGGAAGCGGGGTGATTCCAACACTCAGCAGGTACAACTGATATGCATAATAAAACAAATAACAGACAACACTAATCATGCGTACAGTCTCCTGAATATGAGAAGGATAAATGCAACTGAAACGAAATCAGGAGATAACTGTACTAACCGTAATCAAAGCACAAAGGTAACAGGGTCGTCAGACCGGGGAAGTCATAATCCTGTATGCTTGTCAATCATATGCATCCATATAAATGCAGCAAGTAAATGCAGCAATCACAAACAATAAATGCAATAAATGCATATGGTGACCATACACTCTGACATCACTGCTCCTGATGAGCGACCGAGTGGACGGAATGCTGTCGGAGTACTCCTGTCCTCTGACCCCAAATCATAAATGGGGGAGCTCAATGCTCTCATCTCCCGATGCACGATGACAGGGAGGATATCTCTGCCGGCTACCACGCTGAGTCAACTGACCAACGGAGCCAAACAGAGTCCACCATCTGCCGGCTACCACGCTGCTACAGCGGAACTGACTGCCGGCTACCACGCTGAGTCACCTGACCAACGGAGCCAAACAGCAGAACCGTCACACACCTGCCTGATATACCACTAATCTATGGGTGGTGGTGTGTGCAGTACATGTAACTGGCGATGGGCTCAACCATAGTGGAGTCGACAATCGCACAGCATGCAATCATGATGCATGACACTAAGCATGGCTATCTCATGAATAACATAGTAATGATCATATAAATAATACAAAGTGTGTACCACTGGAAGATGTATCAGATAGAAGGTACACAAATCAGATAGGGCATCAAATAAACCCTAGATCCAGAAGATAACATAGCATGTGGTTGGGTCACTACCTAAAGCATATATGATCAGGTAAATAATATGCAATGCAGAATAAATAAACAAGCAACCACGTAACTATCATGTAGTGACCAACCGAACAAAATGATTACACAATCACTGCTATATGTTAAACATATTATTATGCATATCAAAGACATAAGTCAAAGTACCCGCCTCCAATAGGAAAAATAAGATCGGTTCGGTCCAACTCGGACGTCGAGATGCTCGTCTCGAATCAAAGTCCTGTATCACCAATACACATATATTTTTATTTAGCTACAATTCTTCTAAATAGCTAATTAAAATCTCTAATCATAAATTAGGGCAACACCCTAATCATATTACCATCATCCTTTCTATCAGAATTAATCTCCTCATGATGATCTAACTATAATACGTATTCGAATTCCTAATCACATTAAGAAATCCCAAATTATTACACCTTACCTCAAAACCACAGTCGTGATCACTGATCCACTGCCAAGACTGTTGCTGCCAGCACAGATTGATTGTTGCTGGAACCCAAGAACAACCCACCGAACAACACTTCCTGGAACCCTTCACTGAACGAAATAGGAGATCAAAAATTCAACCAGATAATCTAACACCAACAAATTTCTAGCAATAATTACACACATTACCTCTTCCCTCTAACTGCTTGTGATGACCTAGGATCCAACAAAGTTGCTGCCGGCATCAAAACAAACAAACCAAATCAACAATTCATCAAGATCCTTGAACCTTTAGAATTTCCAACCAAACTAAACCTCACCGTGGATTTGATCAAGGGCATAGGGCACTAGGTAGCGGCGTCGGCACTGTACAGAGGTTCGGCGGGTCGTGAGCACAGGAATGAGAGGAAGTCGGGAGTCGGCCTGACCTAGAGCGGAGGAAGTCGCGGCAGTGTAGGCTGTGGCTAGGGCACAAACACCAGAAGGGAACTCGGACTGCCGACGGTGGAAGGAATTCGGCCAGGCAAAGTGGCAACGGCTGTGGCCTAAATCTAGGGCAGAGGGCGTCAGGAAGATAGTCTGCTAGGGCACTCGAGTTGGAGGAAGAGGAGGTTTCAGTGTCGGCAGCGGAGAAGAAGGTTGGCACTTCTCGGCGTCGGAACGGCGGTGGCGCGCGTGAGGAGATCAGAGAGAACGTCGGCGGCGTCGGCACTTAGGGCTTGGCGTCGGAACAGCGGCGGAGGAGAGGAGGAAAATCACAGCGGCCGGCGGTTAGGGCTCCGGCACGCGGCACGCAGGGAAACGGCACAGTAACGGGGAAAAGAAAAAAAAAATAAGAGAAAGGATTTAGGAAAAGGAAATAAATAAATAAAACTTTTCCTCGTTTAATTGGGTAGCCTAAATAGGTTTTCTCGGGCCTCGTTTTTTTATCCTCGTTAACTCGTCCGTACGAGCTCCGAAAAATTCTCGAAAAATTTCCAGAAATTCCGAAAAATTCTCTTATCATTATTTCTCTATTTTTTCCGGTATTTTACACATTGGATCCGTTCGAAGAAAACTTTCAAAAATATGAGTACGAGTTTCAAACTATGATCTACAGTAGATCTACAAAGGAAAAACATTTTATACCTTCGATGCGTGCCCTTTGTGAATCCCGCTCGTCCAAGGTACGCCGGATCTCGTGATTGTCAACGTAGACAATCCTCTAGAAGTATCCACACGAACAAGATGTGTTCTCTAACACACAATGATGGAGAAGAGAGAACCACAAGTGTGCTAGCACTCTCTAGGGCTCTCGGGTAGGATTGGAAGAAGAAGAAAGGAAAAGAAGAGAACACACTCCTTTAAAATCTCTATTTGACTTTCACTAACCTTTCTTCTTGGATTAGATTCACTCTCCTTTCTTCTCCCTTGCTTGAAACCCACAACCAAGAGAAGAGAAGGAGCAAGAAGAGAGCTTAGGAGGAGGAAGATCACTTGAATGAGAGTTACCCTTGCAAAATGAAACTCTTTTCATCTAATTAAGTGGTTTGTAACTTCCATGGGATACCAAGAGTCACAACTCTTGGTAACTCTCATGAGGTGGCACTTCACTTAAGTAACCATGATGATGTGGAGAATCATCATTGGTCCACTTAATACCAACTCACCAATGAGGTGGCATAAAGTCAAGTCAAACTTGACTCTTCATCTTCCTCTCAAGTCAAGTCAAACTTGACTTAATCTCTCTCATAGTTGATCTAATCCAACCATTTAATTCAAGCCAATTTAATATAATGAATCTAATTCATTTAATTAAATTGATTCAATGAGTCATACTCTAAATTAGACTCATTGAACACATGAATCAACTTGAGTCCAACTCAATTAGCCCAATTAGGATTACTCTTAATCCAATTTGATTCATCAAATGAATCTAATCCTCTTGGTTCATCATATGAACCTAATCTCCATCCACTTGTTCTTTGTGTGTGACCCAATAGTTTCTTGTAACGTTGGCAATGCCCCTAAACTCATTTAGAAACATAAGTAATGAGCGGTATCTAGCAATACATCATTACTACCCAAGTTACAAGAATGTTGAGATCCAACATCACCTTGTGACTACTAATTGTGACTCCTCACAATATATGACAAGTGTCCTTCTATCCTAGACATCTAGATTGATCAATATGAGGCATAGACCGTGTCATCCTCTACTCAATCTAAATCTTGAACTCCAAGTAGACTCACTATAACGCCCGAAAATTCTCAAAACTATATTAGAAATATTCTATAATTATTCTGGAATTTTTAGATATTTTTCCGGAATTTTTAGAGTAGCAGAAGTAGCAAAAATAAATAGAAAATGAAAATGGCCTAAGTGGGGATTGAACCCGAGACCTATGGCTTAGGGATAATGCTAGTAACCAGTTGAACCCAGCAGGGCCGTGCTGAAAGGAAAGGGGAACATTTATATTTAAGTTTAAGTTGGGTCGAAATACCCATTTAATATAAATAGGAAATTAGAAGAGGAGTTATTAGATTTTTATTCATGACTTTCTTCTCCTCACCCTAACTCACGCCGACTCCCCTTCCCTCTCCTTCTCTCGGCGCCAACCACAAGAAGAAACCTAGGGTTCCCTTCCTAGGGCTTCAAGGACACTTTTCGGCGACGACTTCGACACGAGGACGTTCCCCTTCGCGAGAGGAATGCTTAGACGCGAGAAGATCGTCGAAAGGATCGTCTCCTCCGGAAACCTAGCGATTAGAATCGTAAGAAATTACGAATAAGAGGTAAAAAACCCCTCACCTGTAGTATAAGTAGCTTCCGTGTGGTTTTCTATGCATTAGTTTAGTTATCTGCAGATTTTTCGACACATAGGGTGTATTTAACCCTCCTCGCAGGTTTAGGGATTTAGTGAGTACCTTTAGATGGGCCGGACACGTCTTTCCCCCTTCAGTTGGAGGTCTTAGATGTTGTCGGGTGCCTAGAGGTAGTCTCCCTAAAAGAGGGGAGAGTTTAAGCACACTAGATGTTCGATTAAATGATTAGCTCAGTAAAATGCAACTTAGGCATTTTTAATAGCTTAGTAAATGCAATAGAAGCATTTAAAATAGCTTAGTTAGCCTTACTACAGCTTTCATGGGACTACGGTCCAATGGGTGGGCTCCCACAGTCGCCTCTAGGTTCAGACAACCTAGCACTAGGTTCAGATAACCTAGTAATAGCAAGATAAGTAAATTCAGCTATATCAGTATTTTATTTTCAGTGGCACTATACAGGATCAGATATCCATTGGGTTGGACTCCCACAGTCGTCCCTAGGTTCAGACAACCTAGTAACCCTACTAAATTAGGGACTTGCAAACCCGGGTCTAGTTAGGGATGCGCACACAGCACGTACAGTTGTCGGGCCCAAACAGCAGCATGATTACTATTTTCACTTATTATGATAATAGCTTTTAAATTCGCAACCTAGTTATGTGAATATAGTTTTAGCTCAGTTTTAGCTTCAGTTTCAGTTTAGTTCTCCTAGTTGATACCAGGAGATAGCTCCATGTTTAGATTTTATTATGCATGCCATGTTTCAGTGTTTATGCCATGTAATTTCAGTATGCCATGCTTTAACAAATTCAGTGCATGTTTTAAAATAGCATTCTTTAAAAACATGTTTGCATCATTGCATGTTTTAGTGAGGTAGCTGGTTTCTTACTAAGCTTTAAGCTTATAGATACTTTTTCCTTATACTGCAGATAAAGGTAAAGGAAAAATGGATTAGCAGAGGAAGCTGAAGGTCAATGCAAAGATGGTGTGTGTGGCAGGAACCTGGAATGAAGATCCTTAGGGAGTTTAGCAAATTAAGAACTTAGTTTCTTTTCTCAAGTACTTTTATGCACTTTTAGACCTTAGAATGTTTAAACCATGGAAGATTTGTTTTAGTTGTTAGTAATTATGTTGGAATGCTAGTTAATAGATGCTAGAACTTATTTCCATTGATTTTAGAACTCTTATATGAGATTTTGGCATGAACTAGTGCTGAAATCAGGGTTCTGATTCGAAATCAGAACCCAGATCGGTCTACAGACCGATCAGAGTGGGGGTTGTGCCGCTGGATCGGTCAGCTGACCGATCCAGACGCGAACAGAGAGTTGGCGTATGTTATGGATCGGTCAGCCGACCGATCCATATGCGAACAGTGAGTATCGAAGCTTACTGATCGGTCAGCCGACCGATCAGTGAGCCACTGGATCGGTCTGCCGACCGATCAGTGTACTCCTGGATCGGTCGGTAGACCGATCCAGACGCATACAGAAGCAATTGAGTTCAGATTGAAATGCTCCGTGCCATGGATCGGTCAGCCGACCGATCCAGAGTCTTCTTCCGTGCCAGTATTAAGCTGGATCGATCACTGGATCGATCCGACAACCCAATCGATTCATGGATCGATTGAAATGCCTGATTACAGCTAGCAGGACATCCGAGAGGCATAGATTATCTTCCCTAGCATGTGTACAACTCCTAGGTACACCTAGAATACTAAGTTCAGATTTTACAGTAATCAGTTTAGTAAAATTTTAATCAATCCAGATTTCCGCAATAGTAATTTAGCACAGCATAATGTAGCGATCAGCCTTACAGCCTAGTAGTAGAAGGCGGGTCGTTACAGAGTGGTATCAGAGCAGTGTTCCATACTTCCTACACACACATCAGCATTGAACTTGCAGCTTCCAAGTAAGAATACCTCTACTTTATTTATGTATCTTGCTTTCTTGTTATAGCTCATGTTTATAGATATCTGATGCATGTTAGTATGTGATAGTATATAACATGATAGCAATAGTTATACAATTATAATTGTATTAGTTATGCATGTCCTGTCCTCCATGTCTTTAGAAATGGCACGAGGACGCCCAGCTAGAAGGACACCAGCTACTGAGTCCCAGCATGAGGCAGGCAGTTCAGTGCCTCCCCCAGACCTTACAGCAGCAGCTAGCTGAACAGCAACAGAAGATAGCCACCCTCAGGGCTAATCAGCAGAATACCCCCACAGTCACCCCGGAACCAAATCTGACGACTCCAGTGGTCTTAGAGGTTCCACCAGTCCAGTCTACAACACCAGTAGCCCCAGCAACAGAGGCAAGAAGAGAAGCTTATCTGATCCAGTGGCAGAGAGTCAAGCCAGAGAACTTCTCAGGCACTAGTGAACCATGGGATGCACAAGCCTGGTTCAAAACACTGGAGAGTACGATGGAGCTTCTGGACTGGCCAGAACACGAGAAGGTGAAGTGTGCCTCCTTCTGCCTGACAGGGGATGCACGCATGTGGTGGGAGAGAATCAGAGCGAAGCGCCCAGTGAACCAAATGTTGTGGGCTGACTTCGAGAAGGAGTTCTTTGAGGAATTCTTTTACATGCGGGTCACGAACCGCCATTACGACGAGTTCACAGAGTTTCGTCAGGGCAACCTTTCAGTGGAGGAAGCCGTGAAGAAATTCAACAGGTTGGCTCGTCTATGCCCAGAACTAGTCAGCACAGAAAGAGAACGAGTCCGGTTGATGCTCAAGATGCTGAGGCCGGAAATAGAAATGAATGTGGCTGGCGGCATCCATAGGCCGCAAACCACCGAAGAACTAGTCAGAAGCGCCTTGACCACTGAGCACTACCAGAATAGTATCAAGCAGCAGAAGCAAATCCTCTCAGAACCTAAGGGTCAAGGAGGCTCAGGTACCCAGAAGCAGCAGGGCCACAGCTCTCATGGCTCTAACTGGAAAGGGAACTCCAGCAACAAGCGCAAACCAGGGAGTTACCCAAAAGGAGGACCAGCCAGCAAGCAGCCCAGTTATCCAAAGCGTGCTACTTGTGTGAAATTCCATCCTGGAGTTTGTCGTAAGGGCACACGAGGATGCTTTGAATGTGGACAGGAAGGGCACATGGCCAAGCAGTGTCCAAACAAGACCAGTCTTCCTCAGCCACAGCCGATTCAGTATGGAGGCCAGCCAGCTCAGTTACATCGGATGCAGGCCGCTTTAGATGGTCCACATATCAGCCAGGGTAGATTAGAAGCCCCTCCAGCTACGACAAATGCACGGATCTACTCACTGACCAGAGAGGACGTAGCAAATGCCTCGACAGTTGTTACAGGTCAGATTAGTATTTTACAACTGTCTTATTCGATACTGGGGCAACCCATTCATATATATCCAGGGCATTTACCGAGAAGTTAGCAGTACCTCCAGAGGTACTCAGCAGTCAGTTTTTGACGACACTGCCTTCAGGAGAAATTATGGCATCCACGCACTGGCTCAAAGTAGTGCCAGTCATTATAGCAGACAGAGAACTCTTTTGTGATCTGATAGTGCTAAATATGACTGATTACGATGTCATCCTTGGAATGGACTACCTGATCAGATACGGCGCTTATATAGAGTGTCGTAAACAGAAAGTCGTATTCCAACCTGAAGCAGAAGCACAGTTCGAGTTCGTCGGAGAACCGAACAGAAAGGCCAAGAAGTTTCTCTCAGCTATGAAGGCACAGAGGTTGATGGATTCAGGATGTACGGGGTTCTTAGCACACGTAGTCAGTACCAGTTAGGACAAGAACCAACAGCTAGCAGAGGTCTGAGTCGTATGTGACTACCCAGCAGTCTTCCCTAAAGAGTTACCAGGATTAGCACCAGACAGGGAGATTGAATTTGAGATAGAGCTCATCCCCGGTACAAATCCTATCTCCAAAGCACCTTACCGCATTGCTCCAGCAGAACTAAAAGAACTTCATGAGCAACTACAGGAGCTGCTTGACAAAGGCTTCATACGTCCTAGTCACTCACCATGGGGAGCACCTGTATTGTTCGTGAAGAAGAAGGACGGGAGCATGCGCCTGTGCATAGATTACAGAGCACTGAACCAGGTTACGATCAAGAATAGGTATTCCCTTCCCAGAATAGATGACCTGTTTGATCAGCTAAAGGGAGCAGCAGTGTTCTCTAAGATAGACCTCAGATCAGGTTATCATCAGGTGAAAGTTAAAGAAAGGGATATGCCCAAGACAGCATTCAGGACTAGATACGGACACTACGAGTTCGTAGTCATGCCCTTCGGCGTGACAAATGCTCCAGCTACTGTCATGGACCTCATGAACAGGATATTCAGGGAATATTTAGATAAGTTCGTTATCATGTTCATCGATGACATTCTTATCTATTCCAGAACTAAGGAAGAACACGTAGAGCACCTGAAGACAGTATTGCAGACCCTTCAGCAGAATCAGCTGTACGCCAAGTTCACCAAGTGTGAATTTTGGCTAGATCAGGTGTCCTTCCTGGGTCACATCATCTCAAAGGATGGTATCATGGTAGACCCCAGTAAGATAGAAGCTGTGAGCAATTGGAAAAGACCCAAGAACGCCAGTGAGATCAGAAGCTTTTTGGGATTAGCAGGTTACTACAGGAAATTCGTAGAGTACTTCTCCAGGATAGCCTCCCCACTGACAGCTCTTACCAGAAAGAACAGAAAATTTCAGTGGACAGAGGATTACGAGAACAATTTCAGCGAGCTGAAAAGGAGATTGACCAGTGCACCTATTCTGACCCTACCAGTGAACGCAGATAGCTTTGACATATATAGTGATGCCTCGAAGTTGGGACTAGGAGCAGTGCTAATGCAAGATGGCAAGGTGATCGCCTATGCCTCCAGACAACTTAAGGATTATGAGAAGAACTATCCTGCTCATGACCTTGAGCTTGCAGCAGTGGTGTTCGCTCTCAAGATTTGGAGACATTACTTGTATGGAGCTCAGTGCAAAGTGTATACAGATCATCAGAGCCTGAAGTACTTCTTTACTCAGAAGGATCTGAATATGCGACAGCGCCGATGGCTAGAACTGGTCAAAGACTACGACATAGATATCCTCTACCACCCAGGAAAAGTGAATAGGGTAGCAGACGCCCTCAGCAGGAAGTCCAGCGCTACCCTATTATCTCTAGCAGCCATGTCACCGCCCTTACAGAAAGAGATCACAGATTTCGATCTCGAGCTCATAGTCGGACAGCTCTCTACTATGACCTTAGAGTCGACCTTGCTTGGTGACATCCAGACAGCTCAGGAACAGGATCCTGAAATTCAGAAAATCATGCAAGGATTAGCAGGAACAGAAAGCGGAGAGTTCAGAGTGTCCGTTAGCGGGGTGTTGTACTTTGGCGACAGATTATGTGTTCCAGATCAGGAAGAACTCAGAAGGAAAATTTTAGATGAGGCTCACAAGACTCCCTATGCGATGCATCCTGGCTCCACCAAAATGTACCAGGACTTGAAGAAACGTTTTTGGTGGCCTGGGATGAAGAGAGACATCGCTCGATATGTCAGCACCTGCCTAACCTGTCAGAGGTTTAAGGCAGAACACCAGAGACCAGGAGGAGTCTTGCAGCCCATCCAGATTCCAGAATGGAAGTGGGAAGACATTTCTATGGATTTTATAGTGGGATTACCCAGAACCACGAATGGTTTTGATACCATCTGGGTAATAGTCGACAGATTGACTAAATCAGCCCACTTCTTAGCTATCAGAATATCCTATTCCATGGAGCAACTAGCTCAGTTGTATCTCAAGGAGATCGTCAGGCTGCATGGAGTCCCACGAACCATTATTTCAGACAGAGACAGTAGGTTCACATCACACTTCTGGGAGTGTGTATAGACAGCCTTGGGCACGAAGTTAAAATTTAGCACAGCTTTCCATCCTCAGACAGATGGTCAGACGGAGCGAGTAAATCAGGTACTCGAAGATATGCTCCGAGCATGTGCCCTAGACTTCAAGGGAAGTTGGTGCAAATATCTGAGCTTAGCAGAATTTGCATACAACAACAGCTATCAGGCCACTATCGGTATGGCACCTTACGAGGCTCTCTATGGGCGGAGGTGTAGATCTCCAATCTGCTGGTATGAGAGTGGTGAACAGAAAGAGCTAGAACTTCAGACAGATCTAGTGGCAGATACCACAGCAGCTATACAGCAGATCCGCCAGAGGATAGAGACAGCTCAGAGCCGCCAGAAAAGCTATGCTGATACACGGCGCAGACCCTTAGAGTTTTCAGTTGGGGATTCAGTGTTCCTCCGAGTAGCTCCCATGAAGGGAGTAATGCGGTTTGGGAAAAAGGGCAAGCTAAGTCCCAGATATGTGGGACCATACCTTATCAGCAGAAGAGTGGGCAAGGTAGCATATGAGCTAGAGCTACCCCAGGAAATGTCAGCTGTCCACAATGTATTTCATGTCTCTATGCGGAAGAAGAATACCCCAGATGCCACCCAGGTGATTGAGCCCCAGTCGGTACAGATCCGCGAAGACCTCAGCTATGACAGTCGACCTATTCAGATAATAGACCAAGCAGTTAAGAAATTACGGAACAACGAAGTACCATTAGTCAAAGTCATTTGGCACAGTCACACAGCAGAAGAGGCAACATGGGAGACAGAAGCCAGCATGAGACAGAAGTACCCAGAATTATTCTAAGTTCGAGGACGAACTTTTTATAAGGTATGGGAGATTGTAACACCCGAAAATTCTCAAAACTATATTAGAAATATTCTATAATTATTCTAGAATTTTTAGATATTTTTCCGGAATTTTTAGAATAGCAGAAGTGGCAAAAATAAATAGAAAACGAAAACGGCCTAAGCGGGGATTGAACCCGAGACCTATGGCTTAGGGATAATGCTAGTAACCAGTTGAACCCAGCAGGGCCGTGCTGAAAGGAAAGGGGAACATTTATATTTAAGTTTAAGTTGGGTCGAAATACCCACTTAATATAAATAGGAAATTAGAAGAGGAGTTATTAGATTTTTATTCGTGACTTTCTTCTCCTCACCCTAACTCACATCGACTCCCCTTCCCTCTCCTTCTCTCGGCGCCAACCACAAGAAGAAACCTAGGGTTCCCTTCCTAGGGCTTCAAGGACACTTTCCGGCGACGACTTCGACACGAGGACGTTCCCCTTCGCGAGAGGAACGCTTAGACGTGAGAAGATCGTCGAAAGGATCGTCTCCTCCGGAAACCTAGCGATTAGAATCGTAAGAAATTATGAATAAGAGGTAAGAAACCCCTCACCTGCAGTATAAGTAGCTTCCGTGTGGTTTTATATGCATTAGTTTAGTTATCTGCAGATTTTTCGACACATAGGGTGTATTTAACCCTCCTCGCAGGTTTAGGGATTTAGTGAGTACCTTTAGATGGGCCAGACACGTCTTTCCCCCTTCAGTTGGAGGTCTTAGATGTTGTCGTGTGCCTAGAGGTTATCTCCCTAAAAGAGGGGAGAGTTTAAGCACACTAGATGTTCGATTAAATGATTAGCTCAGTAAAATGCAACTTAGGCATTTTTAATAGCTCAGTAAATGCAATAGAAGCATTTAAAATAGCTTAGTTAGCCTTACTACAGCTTTCATGGGACTACGGTCCAATGGGTGGGCTCCCACAGTCGCCTCTAGGTTCAGACAACCTAGCACTAGGTTCAGATAACCTAGTAATAGCAAGATAAGTAAATTCAGCTATATTAGTATTTTATTTTCAGTGGCACTGTACAGGATCAGATATCCATTGGGTTGGATTCCCACAGTCATTCCTAGGTTCAGACAACCTAGTAACCCTACTAAATTCTGGACTTGCAAACCCGGGTCTAGTTAGGGATATGCGCACAGCACGTACAGTTGTCGGGCCCAAACAGCAGCATGATTACTATTTTCACTTATTATGATAATAGCTTTTAAATTCGCAACCTAGTTATGTGAATATAGTTTTAGCTTAGTTTTAGCTTCAGTTTCAGTTTAGTTCTCCTAGTTGATACCAGGAGATAGCTCCATGTTTAGATTTTATTATGCATGCCATGTTTCAGTGTTTATGCCATGTAACTTCAGTATGCCATGCTTTAACAAATTCAATGCATATTTTAAAATAGCATTCTTTAAAAACATGTTTGCATCGTTGCATGTTTTAGTGAGGTAGCTGGTTTCTTACTAAGCTTTAAGCTTATAGATACTTTTTCCTTATACTGCAGATAAAGGTAAAGGGAAAATGGATTAGCAGAGGAAGCTGAAGGTCAATGCAAAGATGGTGTGTGTGGCAGAAACCTGGAATGAAGATCCTTAGGGAGTTTAGCAAATTAAGAACTTAGTTTCTTTTCTCAAGTACTTTTATGCACTTTTAGACCTTAGAATGTTTAAACCATGGAAAATTTGTTTTAGTTGTTAGTAATTATGTTGGAATGCTAGTTAATAGATGCTAGAACTTATTTCCATTGATTTTAAAACTCTTATATGAGATTTTGGCACGAACTAGTCTGAAATCGAGTTCGATCGAATCGACCCGGATCGATCTGAGACCGATCGAGTGGGTTGTGCCGGATCGGTCAGTGACCGATCCGGAACAAACAGAGAGTTGGCGTATGTTATGGATCGGTCGGTGACCGATCCATATCTCAACGATGAGTATCGAAGCTTCGATCGGTCGGCCGATCGGTGTACTCTGGATCGGTCGGTGAGCCGATCCGGATATCTGAAGCAATTGAGTTCAGATTGAAATGCTCGTGCCATGGATCGGTCAGCCGACCGATCCGATCATCTCGTTCAGATGTTTGGATCGATCATTGGATCGATCCGATAATCGATTCATGGATAGATTGAAATGCCTGATTACAGCTAGCAGGACATCCGAGAGGCTTAGATTATCTTCCCTAGCATGTGTACAACTCCTAGGTACACCTAGAATACTAAGTTCAGATTTTACAGTAATCAGTTTAGTAAAATTTTAATCAATCCAGATTTTCGCAATAGTAATTTAGCACAGTATAATGTAGCGATCGGCCTTACAGCCTAGTAGTAGAAGGCGGGTCGTTACACTCACTCAATCAAATGAGCTCAATATCTCATATTGACTCATTTGGGCATGGCCATGCACTTCGTGGTCTCACTCTATCAAGAATATCAATGTCTCTCCCGTCATATAGGAGGGATAGATCCCATCTACATCACTCACATCCCTCCGCATAATTTGTTACATACCCAGTAATCGCCTTTATAGTCCACCCAGTTACGGGTGACGTTTGACGAAACCAAAGTACATAACTCCTTATGTTGGGAACCATGGTGACTTCAGGTCTAAGGACTAGTAGTCATACTAATAGCCACATGTGAAAGTATATGACACTCATATAACGATCCATGATATTTTCTCATGGCGGGTCATTCAGTATACATTCTCCAATGCATACCCATGTGTCAACTTGATATCTCTATATCCATGGCTTGTGAGATCAAGTCATCGAGTTGACCTACATGCTAGTTTATTGCATTAACATTGTCCCTGAATGTTAATACTCGACTAGGAATGATTAAGAGTAGTGTTCTCTATATCATCTCACTATCGGTTCAACTAACCGATTGATATAGGTGAGAACCTTCTACTCAAGGACATTATTATACTTAGTTTATTTGGCACCAATACAAGTAAGTATACTAACCAAAACCAAATGCCTTTATTTATATAGAATATGATACAAAATACAATCATCAAATGATTGGCTCTAGGGCTCTAGCTAACACAGCAGTGGGTGGCTGCATTTCATTTGATTGGGTGTGTAGTAGCTTACAAGAGATGAGTTTAAGAACACAAATCATTAGATAAGCGATGTTTAGAGTATTAGTGGTTATAACTTAACTTTAAATTGACACAGAATATTGATAGGTTTTGTTGTAGAATAGAGAAGGGTAAGTTCAAGCATGCGGGCGTGTTACCTCCAAGCTTTGTAGTTCAGTTTGTAATGCATTGAATATAGCTGTACCTACATCTTGAGTTGCAATTAGTGTTGCATAATTCAGTTTTAAGGTTGTGCTGAATTCTTGCTTGTTTGCTACCGTGAATCACAAAGAAAGGAAGCAAATAGTATAGTTTAAGCATGTGATTAGATGGTTCCTTTTTGTTATATTTGCAGATTTAGTTTAGTTTATGTAGCCTTGTATTAATTCGAATTAATGTGGCTGGTAAGGTTTAGATTTTTCCTTGCTGTGCATTATGTTTTCATGTATGCAAATTTGGATCGGCATGTCATGAGTTTTATGCCTTAGTTTGGGTGCATGTGTTATAAACAGATAGTTTAGTTTTAGTTCTTAAAGTATGCAAATTTTTATGTTTCACAGTTTTAGTTTTGTTTAGCATTGTAGTTCTCGATTAAAACATGCAATTTAATATAGTGCAGATCTTTTTATAAGTATTCTACGCAAGATTTTTATAAGTATTGTTTGAAGATTTTGATAAGTGTTGCATGCAGAACTCCAATCTTAGAACAAATTTTTTTATTAAGCTTATATGCAGATTTTTGTTAAACATTTTAGTTTTAAAGAAGCATTCTTTTGTTAGAAGTATTAACAAGTATAAGGAAGATAAAGAAAAGAAAGAAAAAGGCCAAGGCCTTAAGTAGATCCTAAAGTCAAGACTTAGGGATGTTGGCACACAAGGTGCTAAAGAAAATGCCGAGGCATTATATAGAAGTATTAAAAGATAACAAGTATTTTACTTTTATCAGTGGCACTGTACTGGACTCTCAGTTGTCCTTGGGTTGGGCTCCCATAGTCGTCCCTAGGTTTAGATAACCTAGTAGTAACGGCACGGCCGACGGTCGACGGTCGACGACCCGAGGGTCGCCAAATGGGCCGCCAAATGGGTCGGGTCGTTACAAAAGTAAAAGCAAGTACAGTTGCCGGGCCCAAGAAGAAAGTTGATTATTATTTTAAAGTAATAAAGTATAAGTTTTGAAACAAATGAAACAAGCACCATTTATGCTTAGAGTTAGTAAGTTTAGTTTCTTTTAATTTGAAGCATGCAGTATTAGTTTTATTTGTTTTCTGCTTAGTTATTTAGCATGATTAGCTTTATTTTCCAGCATGCAGTTTTATCTTGTATAGCATAAATCCTTAGTTTTCTTTGCTATTAGTTTGACATGAGAAGTTATGTTTTTGCTTTACTTTCTTTTAGAGCATATAGTTTCTAGTTCTTTCAGTATATTCACATGCATATCAAGTTTTTGTGAGTTAGATAGCGCTTACTAAGCATTTTGCTTATAGATTACATTTCCTCTTACTGCAGATAAAGGAAGACGAGGAGGAGGTGCGGATGGTGTGTGATGCCAGGACTATGGAAGAGACTTGAGACCTAGTTTAAAAATTTGTTTAGACTAATTCTTTATTTAGATTGATAAGAAAATTTGGAGTAAGAAGTTGTATTTTATTTTGCTTCCGCTATTCATTACTTGCATGATTGATTATACTGCATGGTGATATTATTTCTTTTGTGTGTGATATATGTTCCAGCCACCTGTGGCTGATGTATATTATGTTTGTATCTCAGTTTAAGGTCACCGGTACAGGGGAGATTCTGCCAAAATTTTTCGGTAGAGACTCCTCGTGGTTTCGATCATACCGGTTAAGTAAAGTTAGTAGTTAAGTAACGGTCATCCTTAGAGTGTAATAGTATAGATAAGAAGGGTGGTCTTTACACTAGAAGTGTTGGCAAGGTAGCATATGAGTTAGAGTTATCCCAGGAGATGTCAGCTATTCATAATGTATTTCATGTCTCTATGCTGAAGAAGCATATCCCAGATGCCACCTAGGCGATTGAGCCCCAGTCAGTACAAGTCCGCGAAGACCTCAACTATGACAGTCGGCCTATTCAGATAATAGACTGAGCAGTTAAGAAATTACGAAATAAGGAGGTACCATTAGTAAAAGTCATATGACAAAATCATACAGCAGAAGAGGCAACTTGGGAGACACTACAAGAAAAATGTCATTCAACAACACTCAAACGACAACGGTTTTATACCAAACCGTTGTCTTTTTGCCTTTTAACAACGGTTTTAACAAAAACTGTTGTTTTTTAGTAATTTTTTTCGCCTATGACAATAGTTTTTAAAAACTGTTGTCTATTTATATTTTTTTGAGGATACGACAACGGTTTTTAAAGGGTACGACAACAGTTTTTTAAAACTGTTGTCTATGTGCGCTTTTTTAAGATTACGACAACGGTTTTTTAAAACCGTTGTTGAATGCGATTATTTTTTCTTTCGCCACTTTTTCTCCTTCGTCATTTTTTCTGTCTATAAGTGTTGTTTACACCTTGTTTTTTTATCTCTTTCCCAAAACCCTACTCTTCGCCGCCTCCTCCTCACCACCCTCTTCGTCGCCTCCCTCCTCACCACCCTCTTCACCGCCTTCTTCGACGCCTCCCTCCTCACCGCTTCCCTCCTCACCACCCTCTTCGTTGCCTCCTTCCTCGCCGCCCTCTTCGTCGCCTCAACTTTCGGCCTCGCCACCTCCTCCTCGCGGCCTCAACTTTTAGCCATCTTCACCGCCTCCTCCTCGTCGCCTCGACTTTCAGCCATCTTTGTTGCCTCCTTCTCACCAGCGTCTCCTCCTCGCCACCTCGACTTTCATCCATCTTCGCTGCCTCCTCACTAGTGCCTCCTCACTTCTGTCGCTGGAATCATCGACACAAAATGACATGATGGATAAAGGTACGACAAACTATTTCCTTTATCTGCAACAACGACATAGACAAAAGTGTTGTTTTTGTTGCTCAAGCAAGGAACAAGCTGATACAAACTCTGGGCCTCGATTCTTCTCCTACAACTCATGAAACTTGGCCACCAACCATTTTGGTAATGGTCGAAGCCAGAGCTTGAAAGATCGGAGGGTGACAAAGATTGGGAAGGGAGGCCACAGCTTCTCCTGCCCCAGTCGTCGCATTCATCAGGTATGCTCATTGTCTTCCTGCCTGGTGTTGTAGTTTCAATCCAGCTCTCTGCTCTGCTCTCGCGCTTATTCTGATGGGGGTTTTTCTAGCCAACGGATTGTCGGAAAAAGTTAGGGGTGTGAATTTGGGAGGCTGGCTCGTGGTGGAGGGCTGGATCAGGCCTTCCCTGTTCGACGGAATTCCCAACCAGGACATGCTTGTGCGTTTCTGGATTACTACCATCTCTTAATTTCCTTCTATCGCTGCTTCTAACTGGATTCATTTGGATGGTGATTCTTATGGCTGAAATCGTGTTCAGGATGGAACTGAAGTGCAGCTCAAATCGGTGCTGCTGCAGAAGTATGTCAGTGTTGTTGATGGAGGTGGTGGAAACGTGACTGTGGACAGAGATGTGGCATCAGCTTGGGAGACCTTCAAGGTCTAGTATGAATAATGGATCAATAATTGTTCATTTGGCTTTGATTGATTCTTGAAGATTTGACATTAGATATGTGGTGAACATAATATGTATACCCAGGCAGGGATTGCGAGACACATCGTTTTCTATTTTTATGTTTCATATTTTAAGTTCTTCTAACACCTAAAACAAGTTCGGATAAAGTATCTAACAAATTAAAAAGTAGAAGATACATGCCAGTGCTTGTTGCTCATCTGGTAAATAGTGTTAAAAATTATCAATGACAAATTTACACTTAATCTCTTATTCTTACTGTTATTGCTTTTAGTTTTTAAATTATCTTTCTTTTCTTCATCTTTAAGGAACATCTTAACTGTTTCATGGTAATAAAAATTACTAGCGGAGAAGCTGAAGTCTGGAAGTGAGATAAAGGTGAACTTTTTCTTTCTTCAGCATCTTCCTTGTAGGTTTTTCCCCTTCAGTAACTGCCTAAGTTAATGCTCATTAACAAATATCTAGGAGGCTTTGAAGACGAGCGTGCTCCAGTTGTTGACAAGCAAGGGCAGTAAGACAGAGCTTCAGGTAGGATTTAGGTTCTAGACTTTGAATTATTCTTCATGTATTTTTATCCAATTGGTCTTTCATCCAAGCTGGACTCAATTGCAAAGCCTTTGATTTCCATGTGCAACCAGAAAACCTGCAGTGATTATGATTGTTGGTGTTAATGGAGGGGGAAAGATAACGTCTCTTGGTAATCATTTTGATCTTGTATGTTCACTTGCACATTTTCCGTTTATGCTTTCACCTTAAAGAAAGTAACGGAGTGTATTCTTTTCATCCTTAGGCTAGGTACTTTACCCAAGTTACTCAGGTTTATTTTTTGTGTAGGATTTACTTGTAAGATGTAACAGTGATCGCAAAATCTTTTTAGCAAAGTTCTTCTCAAGTCATCTATTTGTGTTTGAATTTTGGAGTTAATTCTACCTCTCATTATGCTCCTGTATTGATTGCAACTAGACATGTAATTCATGTATAGAGATGAATTGGTTGCTGATTGATAAGGCAAGAGCTGTTCCTATTTTGTTGAAATAGTTATAAATTAGTAGCTAATCAAAATCTAGATAAAAAGGAGTTCACAGTTCTTCCTCTTCCATCTCATTGTGTGTTAACTAAGTTATTACTTTTTCTGTCAGGTACTCATAATTAATATTCAATGATATTGGATTTTTTTTTGGATTAATTCTGAATAATATGCAAAAAAAATATTATTTTGCCCTTTTAGTTTGAGCATGTAAACTCTTGGACTTCTCCTTTGCTTACTTTTTTTTTTTTTAATTTGTGCACTCATTTAGATGGTTTATTATTCTTGTTGTGATGAATTCAGGTCTAGTGAAAATACTGAAGAAGTATGACAAGAGAACAGGAGCACTTATCAGGCAGCCCTTCATCGAAAAGGTGCTGCAGCAGCCATTCTTTACAACTGATCTCCTATACAAACTCATGAAGGAGTGTGTGGCTATGCTCGACCACCTCTTCCCCAGCAACAACCTGTCAATTTCTGCAGAATGCGACGGACAAAATGGAGTGCCAAAGCTGGCACAATCAAG
The DNA here is from genome assembly GCF_018446385.1 of Zingiber officinale. Classification (NCBI taxonomy): domain Eukaryota; kingdom Viridiplantae; phylum Streptophyta; class Magnoliopsida; order Zingiberales; family Zingiberaceae; genus Zingiber; species Zingiber officinale. The sequence goes on along the minus strand of NC_056005.1, from coordinate 25,646,506 downwards.
TGAGAGGGTTCCAGAGTTGGAGGAGATTAAATATATGCAGAGCTTATACATGAAGAGCATCGTAGCAGCGCTGCGGTCCTTGAAACAGATTAGGAGCAAAAGTTCAATAGTCAAAACAGATTAGAAAATCTTGTGTTATATTGTTCTACCTTTGTTTTAATAGTGTTATCATTTTGTTGGTTGCTTATGAAATTTTGTTGGTAGCTTATGAAATTTTTTCAGAATGGTATAGATATTATTCTTGAATGTTAGAAAATTGTATATTAAATTTTATTTTGAAATTTAGTATTTTGAATGATTTATAATATTGGAAAATTATGTATTAATTTTTTTTATTTTTTATCTAAAAAAGACAACGGGCTTTCACCGTTGTCGTAAATAGTTTAAAACTGTTGTTGAAGACCCTATTATTAAAGGTAGATGCTCAAAGACAACGGTGAAAAACTGTTGTCTTTGAATGAAAAGACAACGGTTTTTCACCGTTGTAAAACTGTTGTCTTTGCCTTCAAAGACAACGGTTAAAAACTGTTGTCTTTGGGTACCCCTTTTAACAACACGGCCTTTAACAACAGTCCGAAAGGGGCTACGACAACGGTGAAAAACCGTTGTTGTTTGACTTTTTTCTTGTAGTGAGACCGAAGCTAGTATGAAGCAGAAGTACCCAGAGTTATTCTAAGTTCGAGGATGAACTTTTTATAAGGTATGGGGGATTGTGATGCCCGAAAATTCTCAAATTAATTTTAGAAATATTCTATTATTTTTCTGAAATTTTAGAATATTTTTATAGAATTTTTTTTTAGTAGCAGAAGTAGCCAAATTAAATAAAAACATAAAACAGCCTAAGCGGGAATTTAACCCGAGGCCTACTAGACCCTACGACTTATAGATGACTCTAGTAACCAAGGGGCCCCAGCAGGGGTGTGCTGAAAGAAGAGGAGAGAAATTATATTTAAGATTTAGTTGGGTCGCATTAACCACTTAATATAAATAGGGAATTTTAGTGGGGAGTTATTATTTCTGATCAGCAACTCTTTTCCCTCACCCTCACCGACGACCCCTCTCCCTCTCCCGCACTCTCTCGGCGCACAAAGACCAAGAAGCCTAGGGTTTCATCCTTAAGGTCATAGGAGCACCTCCCGGCGACGTCTCCGATACGAGGACGCTCCCCTCCGCGAGAAGAAAGCATAGATGTAAGAGGATCATCGAAAAGATCTCTTCTCTGGAAACCTAGCAATTGGATTTGTAAGAAAATTTAGCGCAGGAAGTAAGTAACCCCTCACCTGCAGTATAAGTAGTTAATCGTGCATTTTTATGTTTTTAGTTCAGTTTTATGCATGATTATTCGGTTAAGGAGATTTTAGAGCACACCAGGTGTTCGATAGAATTACTAGTACAGTTTAATGCCACTGTAGGCATTCTAATAGCTTAGTTAAATGTCATAGGTGCATTTAAATAGCATGCTTAATCTTGCATCAGTGTATATGGGACTACGGTCCAATGGGTGGGCTCCCATAGTCGCCTCTAGGTTCAGATAACCTAGCTCTAGGTTCAGATAACCTACTAAAAGCAAGATAAGATAATCAATTTATAAACAGTATTTTAATTTTATCAGTGGCACTGTATTGGACTCTCAGTGGTCCTTGGGTTAGACTCCCATAGTCGTCCCTAGGTTTAGATAACCTAGTAACCCTACTAGATTCGGGACTTGCTACCTCGGGCCTAGTTAGGGATGCGCGATAGCAAGTACAGTTGCCGGACCCATCAGCAGCATGATTATTATGTTTATCTATTTATGAAAATAGTTTTCAAACTTCACAAACCAGATATGTGAATACAGCTTAGCTCCAGTTTAGTTTGCTTAATGTTATAACAAATAGCTTAGCTTATGTATCGATTTAGTTAGCTTGTTGATACAAAGATTAGTTTTTCCTTGTTCAATAATTGTTAGCATGACTTAATTGTCGATATGCCATGTTTTAGCACTTACAGCATGATCAACAGCATGTTCTTCAAATAACATCTTTTAAAAGCATGATTTCATTGAATGCATGTTTTTATGAGGTACATGGTTTCTTACTAAGCTCCCAAGCTTATAGTTTCATTTTTTCCTTATGATGCAGATAAAGGTAAAGGGAAGATGGAATAGCGGAGGCTGGAGGGCAATGCAACCAGATGTGTGTGAGAAGGAATTTGGAATAAAGACCCTTGGAGGCTAGCAAGTCTAAAGACTTATTATTTCTTATGGTGTTACTTTCCGCACCTTTAGATGTTTAAGCATCTTGAATTATGAAAGTTATGCTTAGATTACTTATTGTTGGATATTAGATAGCTAACCATGAGTAATGACATGCCTAGTGGTAGTGTAGTAGTTTTTGTTGATTTCTAGAAGTCCTGTAAGAGGTTGGGTGTAAATTCTGCAGAAATCAGAAACCCAATCGATCAGCCGATCGATTGAGCAGTCCTCAATCGATCAACCGATCGATTAGAAGAAGTCCCCGTGTATAGAACACTATGGAATCGATCTGCTGATCGATTGAGGAGCCCTCAATCGATTAGCCAATCGATTGAAACGCAACTTCCGTGTATAGAGAGCTAATGAGTTGATCAGCTGATCGATCGGCCATGGATCGATCAGTCGATCGATCGGGAATTTAAACCCCTCGAATAGAGAGCTTCTGAATCGATCTCTGGATTGATTGGCCAGACTGGATCGATCATCCGATCGATCCAGACGGGACTTCCGTGCACAGTAGCACGTTGGATCGACCAGTGGATCGATCAAACCACTCCAATCGATCAGCCGATCGATTGGAAAGCCTGAGTTCAACTAGAAGTGTCTGATTTTAGTTTTGATCAAGTAGTAAAAGGTTATGTTTCCTTCTTAGTATATGTACAACTTCAGAAGTATAGTCTGAATATAACTTTCAGATTTTATAGCAAATAGCAGAGAGTTTTGATTAGTTTAGCTTTTCCGCACCGTAATATTCAGTGATAGCCCAAGAATAGTTTAGCATAATGTAACCCCCGGCCTTACAGTCTTGTCAGTAGAAGGCAGGGCGTTACAATCTTACTATAGATGATCAATGATTTTTCTACATATGGAAACATGTTAAGATGAATTGTTAAAGAATATCATGCATGCCCTATTTGTGGTGAAGAAACCTATTCAACAAGGTTGAAGCATATTAGGAAAATGTCATATATAGGCCATAGAAGATTTTTACCTACAATCTCATCCTTATCAAAGGAAAATGAAGGCATTTAATGGGAATCAAGAGTTTAACCCTACACCAAAATCATTGAGTGGGGATGAAGTTTTTGAAAGAGTTAAAAGAATTAATTGTCATTGGGGAAAATGAGTGGGAAGATTCAATTGAAGAAGGATGATGTAAAATCATGTTGGATAAAGAAATCAATAGTCTTTGAACTTCAGTATTGGAAGCATCTACACATTCGACATGTTCTTGATGTGATGCACATTAAAAAGAATGTCTATCAAAGTCTTATCGGTACATTACTTGACATTCCAGAAAAAATAAAGGATGGAATAGCAGCAAGATTAGACCTGTTGGAAATGAATGTGAGGACAGATTTGGCATCCAAGATGAGGGAGAAAAGAATATTTTTACCAGCAGCCTGTTATACACTTAGTAAGGATGAGAATAAATATATTTTGAATTCTTTGTTTAGAATACAATTTCCATCATGTTACTCATCCAATGTTAAAAACCTTGTGTTGCTAAAGGATTTGAAACTTGTTGGCCTTAAGTCATACAACTACCACGCTTTAATGCAACAATTTCTTCCTATGGCCATCCATGATGTCTTGCCCAAACATGTCAGAGACACTATCACTCTCTTGTGTTTCATCTTCAATGTGTTATGTAATAAAGTGATAGATGTCTCAAGGTTGGATGATATGCAAAGAGAGATTGTGATGATATTGTGTTTACTTGAAAAGCATCCCCCCCTTCATTTTTTAATATAATGATTCATGTAACTATTCATCTTGTGAGAGAGGTGAAATTATGTGGACTAGTTTGGTATAGGTAATGTACCCATTTGAAAGATACATGAAGATTTTGAAAGGTTATGTGAGAAATCGCAATCGACCTGAAGGGTGTATAGCTGAATGTTATATTGCTAAAGAGACTGTTAAATTTTGCTCAGACTATCTGTGTAGTGTGCACACAATTGGGATCCTATCAAGTCATCAACAAATAGAGCTTACTAAGCCTTTATCAGGTACAGTAGTGCACTCCACTAGTCATGATGAGTTGTAGCAAGCACATCATTACGTATTGGCAAATGATGATGAGATTGATTTCTATATCAAGTAATTTATCCAACTTATTAATACTTTCATGTGGTTGGCTTACATTCTATTGGTTTATTTATTCCTAATAATTTGATTAGGGAACACATGGTGTATTTGAATGCAAGATTTCCTCATAAGGCTAAGTCCATGAGGTGGTTACAAGATGAGCATAATCGAACATTTACTACCTAGTTGTGTAATCATGTAAGTTCCTTTAGTATTATGTATTGGCATACATTCATTATCATATTTATGCATAAATAAAAATTTATCATATAAAAATTATAGGTTGCACGTGTCATTCCACTCATCAAGTATCAAAAAGATTGAAGTGGATAGTGCGCGGACCTAACAAGTAAGTCTTAAAGTACTCTTTTTATTTGATTGATGAGATTACTTATGCTACAAAAGAGCATAATGATATATGATTTATTTAAAACTCTAGAGTCAGCTTAGTCACAAAGACAATGCAAGTTACTAGTGCAAAGGATAAAAATCCTATTGTGTCAGATATGATTTTTTATGGAGTTATTAAAGAAATATGGGTAGTTGATTACCACAAATTTCAAATTCTAATATTTAGATGTAATTGAGTGGAGAATAATAATGATATTAAAGTAGATGATCATGGTTTCATGTTGGTAAACCTCAATATATTTGTATTCTAATCTAACGCTTTTATCTTGGCCAATCAAGCAAAGCAAGTATTTTACATTGAAGATCTTTTATGGAGTATTGTACTTGCAACTCCAAACAGAGAGTACTTTGAATACATAAAGGGTGAAGAGTTAGAAGACACTACAATCCACTATCAATGTTTTAATAGAGGGTTACCATCAATGGATGTTGACGGAGCAGATGATAATGACCCACCATGCATTCGTGAAGACTGTGATGGAAGTTAGGTTGACAATATTTAACTGCTGAATTTTTGCTTTTGAAGATGAGTTTGTAAACAATTTAAATTGATATGTTATTTACCTTTGAAGATGTTTTTGTGTACAATATTGATATGTTATCTTGCTTTTGAAGCTGATTTGTTATCATGATGATGTGAGTTTATTCTTTTATCTTTCATTTTTTTTATCATGTTGTTGTGAGTTAGTTGTTGTGAGTTTATGCATGTTTGTAACTACAACTTATGTTGACTAACAGAAGGTTTTGACTCTATGGAATCCTCTACAAAGATTAAAATTGGTTTTGATGGTTGTGACACAATTGCAAAGAGTAAGATATTAGGACAACATATGAAAATTAGAAAGGGTAAAGAAAAAATTACATCTGTTGCCACTGGAGAGAGTTGGGATGGTAACACAACATTGGATTCTATAGACACCAAAACCACAAGAATGTCTAGTGGTCATACACCCTTGGATAAACTTTCTAGGCAAAGGGTCCAAGGAATTAGAAAGGAAGTTGCATTCAATAAACTTGGACAGGTAGTAGGAGAAGTTGTTGTTGCAATGCAAAGTTATATTGGTATGCTTGCTCGAGAAAAGGTTAATATTACTTACAAGACTTGGAAGCATGTTCCAACTAATGTTAAAGAATTGATATGAGAATCAGTTAACATAAGTAAGTTAATATGTTTTAACAATTATAATATTCACATTTTGATGATATACATAATGTTTGTGTTAATATTTTTAATGTATTTCCACTGGTGTGATTTACTGTTGACATACAATATTGACATAAGGTGGAAGAAGGAATGTTTGAGATCAACAAACAGAGAGTGACATCAATACAAAACTCATCTCACTCAGACTTTCATTTTAAGAAAACTTGATAAACCCAATGAGTTGAATGAGCCACCTCCTGGCTATGGTATTACAAGAGATGATTGAAGTTCTTTTATCATTAGTCACATGTCTAAAGACTTCATTATAAGATTCTTAATTTATTCTTTTAAAACTAGTCACCATAAGTCATTATTTATATTAAAATTTGATATGCCGCGTGTTTGAAATAACTAGAAACTAAGTGATCAACAAAAAGAGAGAAGAAAATAACACAAATATCCTCATTGGCTTTCACATAAAGGATACGGATGCTTTGTTGAAGATATAGTAAGTATTTTTTTAGCATATTTCCATATGAACCCTCAACTTTTTTCACATAAAATTATTTCATATATGCTATTGGATTTCTCTTGTTGTACGTGATTGAATTATGTGATGATGATGTTAGGATATTAGATGGCTAGAGGGGGGTGAATAGCCTCTTAAAAACTTAAACAAAACTTTATACAGAGAAACTTGTTAGCACAGCGGAATTAGGAAACTAAAACAAAAGGAAACAAGCACACTAACACACGGATTTACGAGGTTCGGGGATAACTTGCCCCTACTCCTCGGCGTGTCCGTAAGGTGGACGACTCCTTGATCTTCGGTAGATCGCACCCCGGATAAATTCTGGCTAAAGATCCTCCTTCTCGGTGGAGTAACCTCTCCACAAAGTCTCAAGAAATATATATGTTAAAGCACAAGACTTACAGAGCTCGGTGGCAAAGAAGAATGAACTAATCGCTTACAACCACGTGAGGATCAGTGGAAACAGAGAACTCACAGATCGCAGTTTCTCACACGAGAGCTCAAGAACTTAGCACACACAGTTTCTTTTCCTTTCTTACTTGCTTGTTGTTATTTCCTCTCGCTTTTTACTGCTTCTTAAGCCCCTGTTCTCCGCTGTCACGGATCGTGGTCAAGCTGCACCGAATCATCGCTCCAGCCAATCCCTCTTCCTCCTTACCTGGTTCCCTGAACTCACACCAATGAAATCACAGTCTTCACTGGTGTCTTCTGAGCTCGAACCAATCACCAGGAGTCAAGCAGATCGCAGCCAGATCACACCAGTAGCCGTTGATGCTTCAAATGCACCATGCGCCGCGAATCACAGTAGAAAGGCCATTTGTCGTATTCCTCTTATGGACTTAATTTGAAATTAAGCTTGGAATGATACCTGTGATCCTGCAAACTCAAAAGCTAACAGCACAGAGGTTATATCACATGAATCAGCAGATCAAATGTAGTGGAGGAATCGCAGAAACAGCGAACAATATGGATCGTGTGTGGATCGGTCACCAGACCGATCCATGGACCGATCAGGACATATCCTGATCGGTCCACTACTTGTCTGATCGGTCGTGGAGACCGATCAGGCCGCAGCTGGATCGGTCTCCACGACCGATCCCTGCCTTTCTTCTTTTGCAGTAGCATCTCCTGATCGGTCTCCAAGACCGATCAGATTGCACTCAGTGGCTCACTGAGTGTTTCCTGATCGGTCTACAGACCGATCAGATTACACTCAGTGTGCTACTGAGTGTTTCCTGATCGGTCACCAGACCGATCAGAAACTTGAGTTTCACTAGATCGGTTTGTGGACTGATCAGTCATCCAAAGTATCACTGGATCGGTCTGTTAACCGATCCAACGCCTATGTGATACTAGGATTGGTCTGAGAACGAGCTCCCGAGCCCTCTCTGACCTAATCTGGTCCAGAGAACGAGCTCCCGAGCCCTCTCTGACCAAGTCCGGAGAACGAGCTGCCGAGCCCTCTCCGACTTCGTCTGGTCTAGAGAACGAGCTACCGAGCCCTCTCTGACCTAGTCCAGAGAACGAGCTACCGAGCCCTCTCCGACTTCGTCCGGTCCAGAGAACGAGCTACCGAGCCCTCTCCGACTTCGTCCGGTCCGGAGAACGAGCTACCGAGCCCTCTCTGACCTGGTCCGGAGAACGAGCTATCGAACCCTCTCCGACTACGTCAGGTCCAGAGAACGAGCTACCGAGCCCTCTCCGACTTCGCGTTCCAAGTTTCCAACTTGGACTTTTCCCTTCCACATGATCAACCTTGATCATTAATCAAACCGAGTTTAATTAACATCTGATACAAACTTAAATCCGTGTCAACATCAAAACAACAGCCAGGTCAGACTGTATCAACAATCTCCCCCTTTTTGTTGTTTGACAACACGATTTAAGTTTAGATCAGAAATGTTCTTATTTTCATAATTTTAGGGGAATCAAAATCCTCCCCCTAAGATGGATACACCACTATCTTTTCCTCTATAATCAAGCCTTCATACATCTCTAAACTTAGGTATCCTCTCCCCCTTTGTCAAACACCGAAAAGGTGCAAATGAGGTGACAAAACTCAAAAAGCTCCCCCTTAACCCATACTGTCTTTTTCTTAATGCACTTAGAGTTCCCTCTTATATGACAGTAAGAAAGAGATAAGATACAATCAAGTCATGGCATAGGAACAGCATATGAATATGAACTGAAGCAAAAGGAAAAGCAAGAAATAGACAAATGAATAGCAAAAATATACGAGTAGCATAAGTATCCAGGTCAGACAAAGAAATCCAACAAATAGCATCCAAAATACAGACAGGCAAAGTGACACACAGAATGTATCAATCAATATCCTCAACATGAGGAAACTCATCATCATCTGCGGGAGGCACGTAACCCTGTGGCGGCATGCTGGAGCTCGAAGGTGGATGACCCGAGAAGTGCTGCGGAGGTGGGTAGTTGGCCATCCAGCCCAGAAGCAGCTGCTGCGTCACCAACTGCTGACTGCGTAAGTCATCGTAGCGTTGGTCGATCCGAACGCGCAGTCCATGGAGCTCAGCAGCCAGTAGCTCATCGTGCTGATCGAAGCGGCTCTCCAGCTCCACGATCTGCCATCGCAGGTCAGGGTCGGCCTCATCAGCAACAGGAGGAGGAGCAGCAACCTGTCGAGGAAGTGCCCGTGGTAACTCTCCCAGACCTCTCCCATCCTTCCACCGAACAACCCCATTCTGTCCCAAGATACCGGACTTGGAAAATGCTCGTTTCCCAAGTCGGCAATCCTGTCTGACCATCTTCACTATCCTACCCTTAGACACATCTATCTGAAGGGTCTCGAGCCAATCTGTAATTATATGCCCATAAGGCATATAAATGGTGGAGCTGCTAGGCTGAGAATATGAGATGATCGAAGAATAGATGCTGGACATAATGTCAAAGTCGAGACGCCGACGCAAACCATAAAGCATCAGGTAGTGGTATGGTCGGATCTCTGCTAGAGGTTTGGATGTGATTGGAAGAAGACAGTTTATGACTATCTTAAAAAGAATATAGTCAGGGGCAGATAGTCGTAGGGCGGCAAAAGTGGGAAAATCAACATCCAACTCATCCAGTCCACCTGGTCTAGGATGACCGAAGAAATACTCATAGATGGAATCAGGTGAGACATCAAGTGGAGGAGGTAATGACTCTGGTAAATCAGGATAAATGGGAAAAGGATCTCCTGAACACCTTCGGCAACCTAGATACCCAAAGAATTCTACGATGGAGAAATCGATAGTTCTCTTAGCGACTCTGGTTCTATAAGCACCATCACTAGCCTGATGAAGATTGTTGTAGAATTCAGAGACTAGGTCATAGTTGATGTCCCTCTCTAGGTAGACTAATGAGTCAAGCTTGTAATATGCCAGGGTTTCGGATACAGAAGGACAAAACTCATCCATGTACTTTCGATCCATAGATCAACATGGGAGTAGCTTGAATTCCTATTTTGAAATGCTTGTTCAAATTGTTGGTTCGGGAATCTTGAAGAAGAGGAAGGTTGAGGTCGGGAGGGTGCCTGGGACTTGGATTTCTCAGCAGAGGACTTAGACGTACCCTCACCGACTGATTTCTTCCTAGATAGGTCAAAAATGGGACATGGTCGGGGCAAATGGGAGTCCACGGGAGCCACAGAGTCGAGAACCGAGACAACACACACAACACACAGAGATACACTATGAAAACAAGCTAAAATGCCAAAAATGAACATATGTCGGGGAGAAAGGAAGTTACCTAGGCGCCATTTGAAGCTTTCGGAGAAGATGAAGAGAAGAGTCGGGACTGAGGAGTGGTTCGGCTAGGGTTTTCGGCGTGAAATGAGAGGAGGAAGGATTGGGGGTAGTTAAAAGAGGGGGTGATCAGATCATAAGATCGGACGGTTGTCCGATCAGGAGAAATCCTGACCGATCAGGGAACGTCCTGATCGGTCAAGGAGGGTCCTGATCGGTCGTGGAGACCGATCAGGGAACCTCCTGATCGGTCCCCGGACCGATCAGGGGTCGATCAATGTCAGAGCCTCCTGATCGGTCATGGGGACCGATCAGGGAACCTCCTGATCGGTCCCCGGACCGATCAGAGGTCGATCAGTAAGAAAAGAGAGGTGGAACTTCCCTTATCGGTCGTAGAGACCGATCAGATATCATCCTGATCGGTCCCTGGACCGATCAGTGTCTGATAGTCAGTGATTCCAGTCTCTGAAATTCGTATCGAAAGCTCTGAAACTTGGTTCAACAACTTCCAAGTTCAGAACCTAGGATCTGAAGAGCCCACAGATTATATTCAGTGATACCAATGAATATTTCCTAATGATGAGCTCTAATGATTTGGAATTAGTTAGGGCTCGAAAGTTTCAGACACTTCATAACAAATGTGTTGAATCTCAAGGTTTCAAAACCAGAGAAGTTTGTTTTGTTTGTTTGCTGAAACTATGATCTATAGTGAACCAAGGTAATAAATCTGACTTACACTATCGGTTCAAAATATATCCTTACTATGAGTAGTTACAAGTTTGTCAAAATATGTCAAGGTTTCTTCACCAACTTGTCCTATTTTCAATCAAAATCAGGAAGATATCAATCAAGGGTATCAATCAACACATCAACAAAGTTAGATGATTTCTAGACACAGGTCCAACCAAGATTCCTTGGTTGGAATATATGAGTAAGATCTAGGAGTCAAATACACATGAATTATGTAATGGCCTTCCCCATACTCAATTTATGTCTCTTCAACCTAATTATTCAAGGGATGCATGATACATTTTGAATAATTTGGTTGATCCTAGCATCTCACCCCATTTCTAGCAAACAAAAATATTTTGTTAAACCTTATAGTTTGTGTGAGATGTTCCCAAGTTGCCCAAATTAATTCCCCAATTTCTCTTGTCATTTTAATGGTCCTTATTGATCATGATGTGGTCAAAATGACTTATTGAGCCAAACACATTCCCAATTCCCTCCTTAAATGACTAAATTCATTTTCCGGAAGGGGTTTGGTGAAAATATCGGCTAGGTTTGATTTTGACTCAACATATGTGAGTGCAATGTCTCCCCTAGCTACGTGATCTCTAATGAAGTGATGACGCACTTCAATGTGTTTGGTCCTAGAATGATGGACTGGATTTTTCGTTAGGTTTATTGTGCTAATATTGTCACACAACACTTGCACTCCTTTATATGAGAGTCCATAATCTTCTAGAGTGTGAATCATCCACAACAATTGTGATACACTCTCTCCCATGGCAATGTATTCAGCCTCGGTCATCGAGAGAGCAACACAATGTTGCTTCCGACTTGACCAACTAATCAACGATGAACCTAAAAATTGGCAACCCCCACTAGTGCTTTTCCGATCCAATTTACATCCAGCATAATCGGAATCGGTATAGCCTATCAAATCAAAAGACTCCGTACGAGGGTACCACAGTCCTACTCTAATTGTGCCCTTGAGATATCTTAGAATTCTCTTAACTGCAGTTAAATGAGATTCCTTGGCACAAACTTGATATCTAGCGCACATGCCCACAGCAAAAAGTATGTCCGGTCGACTAGCTATGAGATATAGAAGGCTACCGATCATGCTTCTATATTGCGTTAGATCAACTGGTTTCCCACTCTCATCATTGTCAAGACGAGTGTTTGTCGCCATTGGAGTGGATACTTCCTTAGAGTCACTCATTTTGAATTTTTTGAGCATCTCTTGAGTGTATTTCGTCTGATGGACATAAATTCCATCGCGAGTTTGTTTGATTTCAAGTCCAAGGAAGAATGTCAATTCTCCTACTAGACTCATCTCAAACTCACTTTCCATGTGAGAAATAAAATCATTCAAATAGCCCTTGTTATTTGAGCCACAAATTATGTCATCGACATACACTTGGGCTACAAAAATGTTTTCACCATCTCTACGCAGAAATAGTGTTGGGTCTATTTGGCCTCTTACAAAACCCTTTTCTAGTAAATATGTTGACAACCTTTCGTACCAAGCTCGTGGTGCTTGTTTAAGCCCATAAAGTGCTTTCTTGAGCTTGTACACGTGGTTTGGAGCTTCGGTATTCACAAACCCCGGTGGTTGTTCAACATAGACTTCTTCTTTAATAAAGTCATTTAAGAAGGCAGATTTAACATCCATTTGATAGAGCTTGAAACATCTATGTGCAGCAAAAGCTAGCATCAAACGAATGGACTCTAATCGGGCCACGGGAGCATAAGTCTCATCATAATCGAGACCTTCGACTTGAGTATAGCCCTTGGCTACAAGTCTTGCCTTGTTTCTTACAACTTCTCCCTTTTGATTTAACTTATTTTTGAAGACCCATTTAGTTCCAATAATGGTGGTCTTCTTAGGTCTAGAAACTAAGTCACACACTTGGCTCCTTTCAAATTGACCTAACTCATCTTGCATAGTTATGATCCAATCAGGATCGCGCAATGCCTCATCAACTAATTTTGGTTCAATCTCTGAAATTAATGCGACTTCATTAGACTCATTTCTAAAGAATGACCTAGTCCTAACCCCTTGTTGGATGTCTCCCGCAATTTGGTCTTGGGGATGACTAGTGGCTATCCTAGATTATCTTGGTGTTGGTGGTGCCTCATGAATGGTCTCACTAGGCACAGGCAAGGACTCAATATCAGGCAAAGGATCAGATTGAGTTCTTTGTTGCCTTTGTTCATCAACATCAGAGTCAACTTCGACTCTTTCTATGTTTCGATCATTCAGACTTAGCCTTCTAAGTTCAAATTGAATTTCTCCTACATCCCTTGATTGATCATTTAAGTTAGGGATTTCTTCAAAAGCTACATCAGAGGACTCTTCAATCAATTTAGTCTTATTGTTGTAGACTCGATAGGCTTTGCTGGTGAGCGAGTACCCGACCAGTATCCCTTCATCAGCTTTGGCCGAAAATTTTCCAAGATGGTCCTTGGTGTTCAAAATAAACACCTTACAACCAAACACCCTAAGATATTTAATTGTAGGGGGTTTTCCAAACCAAAGTTCATGGGGAGTCTTTCCTAAAAACCTATGTATCAGGATTCAGTTTTGCACATAGCAAGCTGTATTTACAGCTTCAGCCCATAAGTAACTCGGTAGTGAGTACTCATTGAGCATACTTCGTGCAGCCTCTTGTAAGACTCGGTTCTTTCTCTCCACAACCCCATTTTGCTGTGGGGTCCTTGGAGTAGAGAACTCATGCCTATATCCCTTTTCTTGACAGAATTCTAAAAACCTATGATTTTGAAATTCTCCACCATGATCACTTCTAATGGTTTTAATTGTTGTTGATTTTTCATTTTCAGTTCTTCTACAAAAGGAAATAAAAATATCTATGGTTTGATCCTTAGTTTTCAAAAAGAAGGTCCAAGTATACCTAGTAAAGTCATCAATAATCACAAAACAGTATCTACTTCCATTTAATGAAATAATACTACTGCAATCAAACAAATCCATATGTAATAAGTCTAAGGCAGTAGTTGTACTTACAGCGCTTTTACCTTTATGAGGCGCTTTAGTTTGCTTACCCTTCTGACATGCATCACACAATTTGGTCTTTTGGTACTTGATGCTTGGTAAGCCTCGCACTAACCCTTTGTTGACCAGCTTCCGGATATTCTTCATGTTCACATGAGCCAATCTCCTATGCCAAAGCCACGATTCTTCTTCTTTTGACATGAAACACTTATCAAGAGCATTAGTAGCACTTTTAAAAGAAACTTGATAAATGTTATCTACCCTTGTGTCTACTAGTACCGTGTCAAGTGTGTCAATGTTTTTGACTAGACATTGACTCGAATGAAACTCAATTGTGTAACCCGTATCACACATTGACTGACACTTAGGAGATTAAAAGTCATCCCCTTGACTAGAAGGACATTCTTGATTTGGAGATATTCGGATATATGAATGTCTCCAACCCCTATAACCTTAAGGCTACCATTATTACCAAATGACACATTACCTCTATTTTTGTTTTGAATGGTAGAAAATAGTGACTTGTCCCCGGTCATGTGCTTGGAGCATCCACTATCAACAAACCAAGTTGATAGACGCTCCCCCTTTACCAATGCCTACAAGACACGAAAGATAGATGTTTTAGGTACCCAAATCTTGGGACCTAATGCATCTACAATAAAAGACTTAGGCACCCATGCCTTTGTTACCTTCTTCCTAGTCTCATGAACCCTAGAAACATGCGATCTATGAAATTGGGTTCTTGATACTAAAGAAATAAAGCTAGACTCCTTAGGTTGGTATCCTAATCCAGCCTTGTTGTAGACCGCCCTTTGGGCATTTAGAATCATGTCTAGGGTCTTAGAGCTAGTTGAGAATTTTTCAAGCATTTTCTTGAGTTTCTCAACCTCACCCTTCAAGGCCTTGTTCTCATCCTCAAGGACCTCTAGATGTAGGTCATCAACCTCATCTTCCCTAAGGGCCCTCAAGTTTTCTACTTCTTCTTTTAATGATTTATTTTCTGTTTTTGATTTTTTAAGCAAGGTAGACAAATGTGTAATAGTCTTATAACATTTTTCTAAATGTGAAGAGGTTACCTCTTCATCATCCGAAGATGATGAAGCCGCGGCTGAAGTGTTTGAGTCATCACTCTCGGACTCGGACTCCTCCCTTGTCATGAGTGCCAATTGCCGAGTACTCTTCTCCTTCTTCTCTTCCTCCTCTGAAGAGCTTGAGGAAGATTCATACCAAGTGGCCTTGAGAGCTTTCTTCTTCTTGGCTCTTTCCTCCTTCTTTTTGGCCCGTTCCTCCTTCTTGAGTTTTGGACACTCACTCCGGTAGTGGCCTTTCTTGCTACACTCATAACATGTAACATTAGTCTTATCGATATTTTGATCATTAGGTTTACCTTTTCCTTTATATCTTCGGCTTCTTCTCATAATTCTCCTCACAAAATTTGCCATCTCGCTTGATGATGATCCGCCTTCATCATCGGACTCGGAGGAGGATGTAGATGAAGAAATATCTTTCTCCTTCTTCTTTTCCCTCTTTCTTCTTCCATCCTTGTTCTTTGGTCTTGCAACTAAGGCAATACCTTTCTCTCTTTGACCTTTGTTAGCGAGTTCATGAAGTTCCATTTCACAAAAGAATTCGTCTAATTTAACAATGGAAAGGTCCTGGGAAACCTTGTAGGCATCTACCATAGATGACCACAAGGCATTCCTTGGAAAGGATTTAAGAGCGTACCTTACTAGATCGCGATTCTCCACGCGTTCATCCACGGAATGTAGACCATTGATGATTTCCTTGAACCTCCCATGTAATTCATTTACCGTTTCGTTTTCCTTCATGGTGAGATTTTGTAGTTGATTCAAGAATAGGTCCCTCTTGGCTATCCGAGAATCTCGAGTTCCTTCTTGGAGCTCGATAAGCTTGTTCCATAAATCTTTTGCACTCGAGAATGGACCTACCTTGACGAGTTGGTCCTTGGCAATCCCACATTGTAAGGTGACTACCGCCTTGGCATCGGCTTGCCCTTTACGAGTTTGTTCGGTAGACCACCTTGATGAATCGAGTTCCTTACCTTCTTCGTCCTTCGGTGGTGTGAATCCTTCCTTGACCGAGAATCACATGGAGATATCAGTCTTGAGGTAATACTCCATGCGTCTCTTCCAGTACTGGAAATCTGCTCCATCGAAGAAGGGTGGTCTGTTGTTGCTGAATCCTTCCTTCATGGTCATCTTCTTGCTCCTTTGGATGTTAGTCCAGATGAAGAGCACCAGGCTCTGATACCACTTGTTAGGATCTTAGATGGCTAGAGGGGGGGGGTGAATAGCCTCTTAAAAACTTAAACAAAACTTTCTACAGAGAAACTTGTTAGTACAGCAGAATTAGGAAACTAAAACAAAAGGAAACAAGCACACTAACACACAGATTTACGAGGTTTGGGGATAACTTGCCCCTACTCCTCGGCGTGTCCGTAAGGTGGACGACTCCTTGATCTTCGGTAGATCGCACCCCGGATAAATTCCGGCTAAAGATCCTCCTTCTCGGTGGAGTAATCTCTCCACAAAGTCTCAAGAAATATATATGTTAAAGCACAAGACATACAGAGCTCGGTGGCAAAGAAGAATGAACTAATCGCTTACAACCACGCGAGGATCAGTGGAAACAGAGAACTCACAGATCGCAGTTTCTCACACGAGAGCTCAAGAACTTAGCACACACAGTTTCTTTTCCTTTCTTACTTGCTTGTTGTTATTTCCTCTCGCTTTTTACTGCTTCTCAAGCCCCTGTTCTCCGCTGTCACGGATCGTGGTCAAGCTGCACCGAATCATCGCTCCAGCCAATCCCTCTTCCTCCTTACCTGGTTCCCTGAACTCACACCAATGAAATCACAGTCTTCACTGGTGTCTTCTGAGCTCGAACCAATCACCAGGAGTCAAGCAGATCGCATCCAGATCACACCAGTAGCCGTTGATGCTTCAAATGCACCATGCGCCGCGAATCACAGCAGAAAGGCCATTTGTCGTATTCCTCTTATGGACTTAATTTGAAATTAAGCTTGGAATGATACCTGTGATCCTGTAAACTCAAAAGCTAACAGCACAGAGGTTATATCACATGAATCAGCAGATCAAATGCAGTGGAGGAATCGCAGAAACAGCGAATAATATGGATCGTGTGTGGATCGGTCACCAGACCGATCCATGGACCGATCAGGACATATCCTGATCGGTCCACTGCTTGTCTGATCGGTCATGGAGACCGATCAGGCCGCAGCTGGATCGGTCTCCACGACCGATCCCTGCCTTTCTTCTTTTGCAGTAGCATCTCCTGATCGGTCTCCAAGACCGATCAGATTGCACTCAGTGGCTCACTGAGTGTTTCCTGATCAATCTACAGACCGATCAGATTACACTCAGTGTGCTACTGAGTGTTTCCTGATTGATCACCAGACCGATCAAAAACTTGAGTTTCACTAGATCGGTTTGTGGACCGATCAGTCATCCAAAGTATCACTGGATCGGTCTGTTGACCGATCCAACGCCTATGTGATACTAGGATTGGTCTGAGAACGAGCTCCCGAACCCTCTCTGACCTAATCTGGTCCAGAGAACGAGCTCCCGAGCCCTCTCTGACCTAGTCCGGAGAACGAGCTGCCGAGCCCTCTCCGACTTCGTTTGGTCCAGAGAACGAGCTACCGAGCCCTCTCTGACCTAGTCCAGAGAACGAGCTACCGAGCCCTCTCCGACTTCGTTCGGTCCAGAGAACGAGCTACCGAGCCCTCTCTGACCTGGTCCGGAGAACGAGCTACCGAGCCCTCTCCGACATAGTCCGGAGAACGAGCTACCGAGCCCTCTCCGACTATGTCAGGTCCAGAGAACGAGCTACCGAGCCCTCTCCGACTTCGCGTGCCAAGTTTTCAACTTGGACTTTTCCCTTCCACATGATCAACCTTGATCATTAATCAAACCGAGTTTAATTAACATCTGATACAAACTTAAATCCGTGTCAACATCAAAACAACAGCCAGGTCAGACTGTATCAACAGATGATAACATTAATAGAGCTATTATGTGGACGAAAGGATGACTCAACAAAGAAGGAGACTTTGAAGATGAGATTTGATGAAAAGAGTACAAAAGATTGTAAGTAAATTAACAATACATATAAGCTGCAATTTTTAGAAAAATGATAACTTTTTTTAGTAATAATTCTTTTTAATATTGCATGATATACAACAAAAGAGGGAGGGTAGGCTAAAAATTGAAGGGACAAAAGAGAATATACTTACCAAAGCACTTGAAACTGAAGAATATGTTAGGCATGTGAGGGGTATTGGTGGTCATATCAAGCCAACAATATATTTCAATATTGGTAGAGAATGGAAGAAATCTAATGTTGTCTAAGATATAATCACTGAGAATAAAAGGGAGCTGATGGAGGCGAAGAAGCCAATTTCAGAACAAGATAAGCGTATACAAAAACATGAAGCAATGGTGTATAAAAGGGGTGCATGCGACATTTCAATTGATGACAAAGGTAGTTTCTTAGTGAAGTTAAATCGTATGAACGAAGACGACATGAAGATCGATGTTGATAAACTGTCGATTTTGTGTAAGCTGATGTTTTACAGGTATAACACTAGTTGTAGTCATATTAATTAGTATTATAGAGTTATGAACTTAATATAATTTGCATGCCTATTAGTATTTTAGGGGAAATTAGTTGCATTGACAATGGAATATAACACAAATATTGTTGCATATGGTATAATTGTTTGTATCAATGAACCTAATAAAATGCTCCATGGTGTTCCATTTCCCAAGAATTGCATGTGAGTGTCCATTAATGAAATGGACAAATCAACACCTTTTCCAAATCCAATTTCAAGTGAATGTGAAGTAATTAGTGATGTTGTAGGAACCCATGTGGATTGGCCACAACACTTGATAGTGAAGCAAGATGAGGTATATGTGATATTATATTTCAAATTAAATTGTCACATATTTTATTATTCAACCTATCTAACTTGTTTATATTTGAAATTATTAAAAGCTTCAAAGGAAGAACTTTGAACAACTAAAAAAGAAAGATACCTTGTCAACAAGTGTCCCAAGATCATTTTATATTGTTATAGTAAGTGTGCTCTACATGAAGGAAGATATATATCAATGCATCTAGATAATGATGTAGCAACTTTTTCTGCAAAGATGATGTTTTATTTCCATTATTGAAACATTATGTGTGACTATTATCTCTTCTTCATATTATTGTTTAGTATGTTAATTTTATCATGTTTGCAATGACAAATATCTTTATAAAAAGATGTTGAAAGATAACAAGAAAGAGAAATTCATATTTATGAATCCACACAACATCCCATATATGGAAAAAACTACACACGATAAAATAGGTAAGCTTGAAAGGCTGAACCAAAGGGCAAGTATTTTAGTAGATAGGCTGAGTGGTGCATCAACAGATCAACTAGTTTTGGTGTCATGTAATATCGAGTAAGTAAGAATTAAAACATCACTTTCAATTGCTTCCTTTCGATAATTTATTGAATTATATGCACTAATTATGTATTTGTGTTTAGTCATTGGATTTTCACTATCATTGAACCTTACAAGGATGTTATTTATTTGTTGGATTCCCTAAGTCACCACATTCATGATGAAGATTGGAAATATATAGTGAAAATGTGAGTTTATATTTTTTTTATTAATCATTTATTTTACTTAATAAAAAACTCATATTTCAAATATTATTAACGTATGAAGGGCCTTAAGATTGTTTACTTCAAACTAGGGAAAGAAAGGTAAAAAAAAATGGTAAGTGGAAAGTAGTAAAGGTATGTGTAACTATGTTTAACATATATTTTAATGTATATATTTGTCATTAACAATTTATCTCTTAATACCATAGGCTCCTTGGCAACAAAATGCAAAATAATGTGGTTATTAAGTGATAAGATTTATGAGACAAATTACTGAAGAAGTTGAAACTATCAAGAGAGATTCACTATGATCAATAGTACTATTATCTTGCATATCTCAAATTATTTGAAATAAACTATTTAAAATTTTCAAAGTGAGTGTTGATTATTTTTTTATTAATATAATCCCTGTATGGGTGTTCACAGTTCACAAAAGTAGAGTACTCTCGGGAAGAAATTGATGAGGTACATGTTGGTGCGGGAAGCATCAGACGATTGAACCTGAGTTTTGATAATGGAAAAGGGTTCAAAGTTAAGATTATTTGTTATCTAACAAGTTTGAATGAGATTGCAGGAAAGTCCTAAGGGTTTTTAAGCAAAAGCCCTAGCTACGGTTAGGTAGGTGAAAAATCCTAAGGAGTGGTAACCTTAGGTCCTAGGGGGCGGTAACCCTAGGTAGAAAGTCTTGGCGGATCGAGTGCTTCAGACAAAATCCTAGAGTCGGGGACTCTAGGTTGAAATCCTAGTATCGCAAACTGAGTGGAAGTTTGGACGGGTCATGGAGCGAACGTCCAGCATGAAGACTGGAAGCTTCGGACGTTGAGCAAAAGTCTAGTTAGTCTGGAGGATCAATCTAGTAACAGGTAACTTCTCATGAGAGGAGTAGATGAGGACGTGTTCCCCGAAGAGTGAACAGTAGGCGTTGGTTTGACCTAAGATTTTTGAGAAACTTAAAGTCAGAACTGGACAGTCCGATGACTATCAAATACTTATATTATTTGTATTTTGTTGTGCTAACTTGGTTTTGCAAGATATACTTTGTTTGTGGACTAATATGCTTTGCAGGAATGAAGTTGCCCAAGGGAAATCTCGGATGAACAGTACCCGAGGTGCCCTCCATGGAGCTTGGAGGCGCCTTGGGTGCCTTGGATGAAAGTCTCGCGGCAAGGAGCGAAGGAGCCTTCTAAGGAGATGGGAGGCGCCTTAAACGCTGGATGGAAGGCGCCCTCCATGGAGCTTGGAGGCGCCTTCGGGTGGATAAGCAGCGTAGGCATCGAAGCTTATAACCGCGGAAAAGGGGATAAAACTTGGTTGGAGGCGCCTCCTATAGAGGTTGGAGGCGCCCTCAATGGGCTACTTAAGGCAATCTCGAGCAGAAGCTGTAACACACTTGATTTCAACAATCTTTCTACTATGCATTGCTTAAAGGACGATTCGACAAAGTCATAACTCGACTCTGACAACCAGAAGCATTTAATTCTCTTTTCTTACTTGTCAGTATACTTTTATTTATTGCATTTAAAGTGTACTTTGATTTGTAAATTTTTGAAGCTATAGTGATTGCCCATCGAAAGCACTCTTATGTGTGGACCTTGGAGTAGGAGTTGCCACATACTCCAAACCAAGTAAAATCTTGGTGTTTGTGTATTATTTTTTATTATTCCTCTTCATATCTCTGATCGATTATCTCAAAAAGAAAGTGAAAGTCGCGAGTGTTATTCACCCATCCTCTAGCGCTTTACAATCCTACAATTGGTATCAGAGCGAGGTTGCTTCGAATCAGTGAAACCACCATTCGAGCATTTTTTTCTTTTCATGGTAATTTTTTTTTAATTTTTGGAGTCAATCGGAATCGGTAAAATTGCCGCCTTTTCATATATTTTATCGATCAAGTTCTTTTGTTTCTCGAAGTTGGTGCAAACACCACTCGAATTTTTATTATATTCTCTTATCCCCGCACTACTAATCCAAGACCAAGTCTTGGAATCTTTGCTGTCTTTTTATTGTGTGCGAGATTTCTTCTTAAATGGCCCACCAAGAAGGGTATTGTCACGCCCCGGAAAAGTCCCTATCCGAAGAAATTTCGGCAGCACCTCCCCTGTACGGGTGACCAACTGAAGCATTTCTACAGAGACAATATACATCAGCCACATGCAGCTGGAATATATACACAACCACATAGTTAATAATCTCAGCCTACACGGTTGGACAAATATAATAACAACCACGCAGTTATATATATTTTTATCAGCCCACTCGGCTGAAATCAAAACCAACACAGCGGAAAAACATAAATACAAGCTCATACAAAACAAAACAAAACACTGCTAGCCGGCTAGGCTTACACCACACATTAACACAACACTCCGGAAATAAAACCAGGACACAAAGCCAAATACACACATATCATATACCAAGATAAAATAAACAAAAAGGCGAAGACATGTCTTCTGATGTGATGTGGGGACTGGCAGACAGGATACTCCAAGCGACTCCATAACGACCTAGTACCTGAAAAAGATAGTGTCCACGGGGGTGAGATCAACAACTCAACAGATACCAGTTGACATGTATAGTAAGATATAACAGACAGTAATAACTATGGAGTACAGTCTCCTGGACAAAAGTTGGACGATGCACAATAGGAAAAGGCTGAAAAGAACTGTACTCACCAGGGCCTCCTATCAGAATAGTCAGGTCGTCAGACCGAGAGTATCACAAATCCTGTATGCATGCCAATCATATGCATCCATATAAATGCAGCAAGTAAATGCAGCAAACACAAGCAATAAATGCATCATGCATATGATGTAAATGTCATGGCCACCCCTGACGCCAGTCAGCCATGTAACACACAATGGTGAGACCGAGTGGGTAGGGCTGTGACAACCGTGCACTCTGATATCACTACTCCTGATGAGTGACCGAGTAGACGGGATGCTGTCGAAGTATACCTATCCTCCTACCCTAAATCATAAATGGGGGAGCTCAATGCTCTCATCTCCCGGTACACGATGACGGGAAGGAAATCTCTGCCGGCTACCACGCTGCGTCACACTACCCATGAGCGGACCAACGGAACCAAACAGAGTCCAACCGCCTGCTGGCTATCACGCTGCTACACTAAACCAGCAAAGCCAAACAGAGCAGAACTGTCTGCCGGCTACCACGCTGAGTCACCAGACCAACGGAGCCAAACTGCAGAACTATCACACACTTGTCTGATATACCACTAATCCATGAGTGGTGGTGTGTACGGATACATGTAACTGGCGATGTGCTCGACAATAATGGAGCAGACTATCGCGCAGCATGCAATCATGTGAGATGATGCATGACACTAAGCATGGAAATAACCTGATCAGCATAACAATATCCATATATATATAAAATATGTACCGTAGTATCGATGGTCAAATCTGAAGACCTAAGGTACACAGGTCAGGTAGGGTATAAAAACCTAGGTCCTGAGCATAATGAGGCATGGTATATCACTACCATATGAGCATATATAAAATCATGTAGGTACTAACAATAAATGCATAACAGGTGAGCAAACAAGCATGTAACAGGTATCCGGTAGTGACATATCGAAACAAAAATGAACATAATTATTACTAAAGGCTATAACCTACTGAACATATCAATATGACATTATCAAAGATAAGTCAAGGTACCCGCCTCAAATAGCAGGTCGTATCCGGTCCAAATCCGATGTCGAGATACTTGTCTCGCGTTAAAGTCCTGTAATACATGGTATCCAGGTTTAGCTAATTACATATAAATAAATTAGCTAAATCAAATCCTAAAAAAGCTAACGTAAATCCAGATCTAATTATAAACCCTAATTGGATCATCTAACTCCTCAATCGACTGTAACCAATCCTTTCGAATAAGAACTTGAAATAAGCATAATCCATTACAACATCTTAATCCAAATCAATTCATAAGAACTCACCCAAATTCAAGATGGTCGCTGTTGGCTCACGGTCGAAGGGGTTTCTTGCCCAAAACAGAATGACCGGTGCTATGGATCGCCAGTGACCAATGCTGGCCAAGCTACAAAAGCTGGTAGACAAACAATCACAACCTCCAACTACAAATTAAACTCGCATTACTACCAATCTAATATCATACTTCTTACCTCAACACCAAACACCACTGTAGGGCTATCAACTCTCCACTCACGGCTGAAGCAAGGACCTCCTATGTGGCCGGTAGAGTCAAGAGGCCCAAATCTGAATGCCCGAGTTGTTGAGTCACTGCCGAAAGTGCCTGCTGTCAGAAAGCGTCGGAAACCAATGGTTGGAGCAAAGTGGAGTCACTAATCTCCACACAAGTACCCTTCAATCGATCCTTGATAGCGAGACGAAGCCGAAATGTCTTGGAGGCCCAGGTTGGAATCTTCTTGCCGGACCAGGAGGTGAGACCCAGCGCTGACCCTGGAGGTAGATGAGTACCCAGTCGGTAGTGAATCGGAAGCTAGGGCATGTCTCCCTAGACCCCCAGCGACGGCGACAGCTTCGGCAGAGCCGGTAAGGTGGCGCTGGCGTTGACCGGTGCCATCGAGCAGAGACGCGAGGGATTGGAAATAGTGTCGGAACAGCGGTGGCACGCGTGAGGAGCAAGGTGGCCGGCGCTCGTGTTGTGTCGTCTGAAGAGAAGGGAGATCGGCAGAGGGCAATCGGGGTAGAGATAATCGAGAGGAGGATCGACAACCTCGCTCGTGGCTATCAATCGTGCTGCCAAGTCGTAGCAGAGGGGGTGGCCATCGCCGGCTAGGGCAGAGAAGAGAGGAAGAGGAAGGGAACCACCGTGGCGCCGGTTAGGGCACGGGAGGAGAAGGCATCGCGAGGTTTAGGGCAAGGGATGAGCTCGCGGGAAAGAAAATGGGAAAAAGGAAAAATAAGGAAAAGGAAAAAAGAAAACAAAAAAACAAATAAATAAATTCAATTTTTCCTCGTTTAAATGGGGTAGTCCAAACAGGCATTTCCGGACCCCGTTTCTATCCTCGTAACTTGAGCCATACGAGCTCCGAAAAAATCCAGAAAAATTTCGGAAAATTCCCTTACCATTATTCTCCATTTTTCAGTATTTTACAGGTATAGCACTGCACACCCTTCCCTCTTCTCTGGTGAGGATTTTGGCTATTGGAAGAGCCGAATGGAGTACCACCTCAAGATGCAAGTTGAGATGTGGATAATCATCCAAACAGGTCTTAAACTTTCACTCGATGGTGCTGGAAAGCCAATGTCTTGCCAGAACTGGGACACAACCTTGATGGAGAAAATTAAGGCCGACGCCAAAGCAACATGCACTTTACAATGCTGCCTGACAAAAGAAGAGCTGAACCGAGTCGACCCGTTCTCAAGAGCGAAAGAATTATGGGAAAAGTTGACTGAGCTGCACGAGGGCACTTCTGACACAAAGGTAAGCAAACGAGACTTAATTCTGAATAAATTATATAATATGAAAATGCAAGAGGGAGAGTCAACGAGCCAACTTCATGCTCGCATATAAGATCTACTGAACAAACTCCACGTGATCGGACAGAGGGTTGAAAATCACAACGTCATCAGGTATGCATTAAATGTATTTCTGAGGAACACCTTGTGGGCATCCATGGTAGATGCTTACAAAGTGTCTAAGGATTTGTCATTAATCAAATTAGCCAAATTATTTTCTGAATTTCAGTTTCATGAACAAACTAATATTATTCCGATCAAGAAAGGTATTGCTTTGATTGCAGGAATGAGAAGAACGCGGGAATCAAAAGCAAAGCGCAGAACTAAACCCGAGTCCGAAGAAGAACCGGACTTAGAAGACGACGACGATGAGATAGCAGCCGAACTCGTCAACCTTGTACGAAAACTCTACAAAAAGAAGAAAGGGTTCACCAAGAAAGACATCAAGAAAGTGATTCAGTCCAAGATGGTGCAATCAAGTCCAAAAGTGAAGTCCGAAGTAACCTGTTATGGCTGCAACAAGAAGGGGCACATGAAAGCCAACTGTCTGAACCAAAAGGAAACAAAGAAGCAAAGGAAGACAAAAGCACTGCAGACGACATGGGATGAGTCTTCTTCAGAAGACTCTGACGAAGAGCTCGAACAAACGAGCTTCCTCGCACTTACGGCCTGGGAACAAGTTGACGAATCAGAAACTGAGAGCGAGTCAGAAACAGAATCTGAGAGAAGCCACGGATCTATATTCATTTCCTAAGGGCCTAACCCCACTGAACATAACGATTTGGACCAATGGATGTTGGATAGTGGATGCTCTAAACACATGATTAGAGACTGATTGAAGTTCACCAAGATAAAATTTAAAAATCTAGGGTCAGTTGCATTCAACAATGACGAAACACTTAAGGTAATCGGAACAGGTAATATCAAACTGAGTTCCGATTTTTGTATTCAAAAAGTTTTATTGGTTGATCAATTGAATTTTAACTTACTTTGCATTAATCAGTTATATGACTCTGGGTACTTAATCACATTTTCAAACTCTGAGTGTTTAATTAAAATTGTTAAAAATCTTGAAATTACACTTAAGGGAATTAAGAAAAAGAACATCTATACAATTAACCTACCAACCTCCTCACTAAAGTGTCTCCTGACATAACAAGAGGAAATTAAGTTGTGGTACAGAAGACTGGGTCACACTCATATCAGACTCATTTCAAAAATAAGTCAAAATGGCCTAATTAAAGGTTTACCCAAGTTAAAGAATTTAGAAAATATAATCTATATTGCTTGCCAATAGGGTAAACAAACCAAGTCAACCCACAATTTAACCAACATAAATAGAACTAATTCAATACTTGAGCTCCTACACTTAGACCTATTTGATTCACATGGAGCCAAGTCACTAAGCAAAAGCCAATATTTCTTAGTTTTAAATGATGATTACTCAAGATTTACTTGGGTAAAATTTTTTAAAACAAAAGATAAAACTTGAGAAATCTTTAAATCTTTTTGAAAATTAATAGAAAATGAAAAAGATACTAAAATTAAAAGAATTAGAAGTGGCCATAGAGGGGAATTTGACAATCATATGTTTAGCAAATTTTTCCAATCAAATGGCTACAATCATGAATTTTCATGTCCGAGAACCTCCAACAAAATGATCTAGTAGAACGAAAAAATAGAACATTACAAGAAGCTGCTATAACCATGTTAAATGAATACAACCTAAATAATCAATTCTGGGCCGAAGCAATAAATACAGCATGTTACGTTCAAAATAGAATATAAATTAATAAATTTCAAAATAAAACTCCATATGAAATATATTATAATAAAATCCCTAACTTAAATTATTTAAAGGTGTTTGGATGTAAAGTACATATTCTTGTAACGACCCACCTTCTACTGCTAGGCTGCAAGGCGGACCGCTACAATTTCTTTGCTAACTGCAGCTAAATTACTAATGCGGAAAACTGGGCTGAATAAAAATTTTACTAAACTATTGTAGTTGCCTCTGTTAACTCTGTGAGAGTGAGATTTCATGTCCCACTACCTTCTAGACATTCATAGCTAGGCTGAGGAGGCAAAATTGGAGCTTTGGATCGGTCCGTGGAACGATCCATTGACCCCCACGCGAACACTGGCTGGATCGGTCTGGGGACCGATCCGATGAAAGGTCGGATCGGCGATCGATCCAGTATGCTTGATCGGTCGGTGACCGATCCAGAACCCGCAATCACGGGTTCGCCATCGTCCGTGATGGATCGGTCGGCCGATCCAGGTATGTCTGGATCGGTCGGTGCCGACCGATCCTGCACTGAATACCGGATCGCTATCGATGGATCGGTCGGTGGCCGATCCGGAGGATCTGATAGCATCTTATCTCATTGGATCGGTCGGTGGCCGATCCATGACTCGATCGGTCTGGAGATCGATCAGAGTCTGATTTCACCCGGAAGTTCTGATTTCAGCACTTTGGCGTGCCAAAACCTCACACAGCAGTTCTAAATCAATTGAAGCTACTTCTAACATGCATTAACAAACATTCCCATAATGACTACTAACAATCTAACTCATTCTTTCATAGTTTAGTACGTTCCAAAACTAAAGGTGCATAAAGATGAAAGTATTAAACCATAAACTGTAAAGTGCTAAGGTAAACATGCTAAAGAGTCTAATGTTCATCTTGCTAAGTCCCCTAAGGACCTTTGATTCCAGTTCCACACACACACACCATCTTCGCATTGTCCTCCAGCCTCCGCTGCTAGTCCATTTTCCTTTTACCTGTATCTGCAGTATAAGGAAAATAGTATCTGTAAGCTAAAAAGCTTAGTAAGAAACCATCTACCTCACTAAATCATGCATACGATGTAAATATGCTTTTAAAACATGCTTTTGGAAAACATACTGAATATGCAAGCATGGCATGGCATAGTATCATACAAGCATGGCATAACATAAGTTGAACATAGAGCTAACATGGAAAATTACACTGAAGCATAATGCTGAGCTAAGCTAAACTAAACTGAAGCTGCAATCAAACTCAACTGGTATAACTGATTTTTGAGTTTTGAAAACTAATACATAATCATGCTGTTTGGGCCCGGCAACTGTACTTGCTATGCGCGCATCCCTAACTAGACCCGGGTTTGCAAGTCCCGAATTTAGTAGGGTTAACTAGGTTATCTAAACCTAGCTAGGTTATCTAAACCTAGGGACCGACTATGGGAGCCCAGCCCAATGGATATCTAATCCAGTACAGTGCCACTGAAACTAGGTTATCTAAACCTTGAACTAGGTTATCTGAACCTAGAACTAGGTTATCTGAACCTAGAGGCGACTATGGGAGCCCACCCATTGGATATCTAATCCATATAAGCTGTAATAAACTGAGTATACTGAATAGATACTTCTAATGTATCTAACTGAGCTGTTAAAGATGCCTAGGGTGCATTTTTACTAAACTAGCTATTTTATCGAACACCTAGCGTGCCCTAACTCTCCTCTCTATTAGGGAGACCACCTCTAGGCACCCGACAACATCTAACCTCCTATCTGAAGAGGGAAGACATGCCCGGCCCATCTAAAGGTGTTCAACTAAGACCCTAATATGAAAAGAGAGTTAAATACACCCTAGATATCGATAAAAAATCTGCATACATCTTAACTAAAGCATAAAAACTCAAACGGAAGCTATTATACTGCAGGTGAGGGGTTTCTTACCTCCTAATCGTAATTTCTTACGATTCTATTCGCTAAAACTCCGGTGGAGATGGTCCTCTCGACGATCCGCTCACGTCTTCGCGTTCCTCTCGCGGAGAAGAACCCTTTTCGTGTTGGAGTCGTCGCCGGAAAGTGATCCGAGAGCCCTTGGGGCTTGCGCGCCGAGAGAGGAGGAGGGAGAGGTGTGGGCGGCGGTACAGGTTTTTGGGAGAGGGATAGGTCACGGTGAGGGTTTATGAGGAGATGGCTGCCGAACCAAATTAACCCAAACCCAACTTAAGTTTCCTATTTATACTTAGTGATAAGTTCCGCCCAAATCCCACTTAACTAGGATTGTTCCCCTTTTCTTTCAGCACAGCCCTGCTGGGTCCACTGGTTACTAGCCTTGTCCACTAAACCATAGGTCTCGGGTTCAATCTCCGCCTAGGCCGTTTTACGCTTATATTTATTTTTGCTACTTCCGCTACTCGGAAAATTCTGGAAAAATATCTAAAAATTCCAGAAAAATCATAGAATAATTCTAATGCAAGTTTGAGAATTTTCGGGCGTTACAATTCTAAACACTAAGGACTACTTAGAAAAATTTACATCAAAATCAACAATAAGAATCTTTTTAGGGTACTCCACAACTAGTAGGGCTTA
The DNA here is from genome assembly GCF_018446385.1 of Zingiber officinale. Taxonomy (NCBI): domain Eukaryota; kingdom Viridiplantae; phylum Streptophyta; class Magnoliopsida; order Zingiberales; family Zingiberaceae; genus Zingiber; species Zingiber officinale. The sequence goes on along the minus strand of NC_056005.1, from coordinate 25,617,076 downwards.
CAAAGTCTATAACAAAGATACCCTAAAAGTTGAAGAAACAACTAATATGATTTTTTATGAAGAAAATAACTTAACTAATTTAACAAATGAAAATATCAATCAAAATATAGAAAAGATTAATACAAGAAACATATAAGATGATGAAGATGTTCAAATTAAACCTAAAAAAATCACAAGAACCAGTTGTTGATCCTAACATAAGACCTTCCAGAATAAGTTCCAATCACCCATCTGACCAAATTTGGGTGACCCAACCCTAGAAGTCCGAACTAGATCATCCTATAGAAACTTGAGTCAAATGGCCCTTATTTCTAAAATTGAACCCAAAAATATAGAAGAAGTCTTACCTGACCCAGACTGGATATTAGCAATGTAAGAGGAGTTATCCCAGTTTGAAAGAAACCAGGTCTGGGAACTAGTACCTAAACCCATAAATAAATCTATAGTTGACGCTAAGTGGGTATTTAGAAATAAATTGGATGACAAGGGCAAAATAGTAAGAAATAAAGCTAGGCTAGTAGCAAAAGGGTTTAGCCAAGTAGAAGGATTAGATTATGATGAAATCTATGCACCCGTAGCCAAACTTGAATCTATAAGGATGTTGCTGGCCTATGCAACACATAAAGGATTCATGTTATACCAAATGGATGTAAAATCTGTATTCTTAAATGGGTTCATCAAGGAAGAGGTGGATGTAAGTCAACCCCGAGAATTTGAGGACTTGGACCATCCAAACCATGTCTTTAGGTTAAAGAAAGCCCTATATGGACTAAAACAAGCACATAGGGCTTGGTATGAATGTCTATCAACTTATCTAATATCCAAAGGGTTTAACCAAGGACATATAAATCAAACTTTATTTCTTAAAACCTTAGAAAAAGATATCTTTATAGCTCAAATTTATGTAGATGACATAATTTTTGGCTCAACCAATATTAATTTTTTAAAAGATTTTACTAAATTAATGGAAAGTGAATTTAAAATGAGCTTAGTAAGAGAACTTAACTTTTTCTTAGGCCTACAAATTAAACAAACCAGAGATCGAATATATATTTTTCAAAAAAAATATGCTAAGGAATTAATTAACAATTTTGGCATGGAAAATTCTAAAAAAAAATAAATACCCCAATGACAACTAATATTAACATTGACTCTGATTTAGAAGGAAACCCAGTAGACTTAAAATATTATCGAAGTGCTATAGGAAGTCTACTATACCTAGCTATAAGTCGACCTAATATCCTGTTTCCAGTAGGTATGTGTGCAAGGTACCAATCTTGTGCAAAAGAATCACACCTAAAAAATGTTAAAAGAATACTTAGATACATTAAGGGAACCCTAAATGTAGGACTTTGGTACCCTAGGAATAGCACTTTTGACCTAGTTGGCTATTCTGACTCAGACTATGTTGGGTATAAACTAGATAGAAAAAACACAAGTGGAAGCTACCAATTTCTAGGACAGTGCCTAGTAAGTTGGTCAAGCAAAAAGCAACACTATGTTGCTTTACCCACTATTGAAGCAGAGTACATAGTCATAGGGGAATGTGCATCTCAACTATTATTGATGATGCATACCTTAAAGGACTATCAATTAGAATACAAAAATTTTAATTGATAATATAAGTTCAAATAACCTAAACCAAAAATCTAATCTACCACGCAAGGACTAAGCACATAGAAGTAAAACATCACTTTGTAAGGGATTGTGTAGCTAAGGGTGATATTGTACTTAACTATGTTGAGTTCAAGTCAAATCTGACTAACATTTTCACAAAACCCTTACCTGAACTTAAGTTCAGTGCACTTAGAAGACAAATAGGGATGTGTTTAGTAGAATAGAGCTCACTTTTGAAAATATTCCTCTTTACTGTTGCTATTTTTTAAATCAGCTTGGTTTTAAAATTCTAGGAAACATATTTTCAAAATTCTAATTTTATTAGTTTTTCAAAGTTTCGACTTAGCCTAGGTATCTACCCCCTATAAAGCATGTTCCCCTAGGTCTCAGTCAAAACATCTCACAAGCACACTATGATTACCTTTTTTGTGTATGAAAAAATAATTAGAATGGTGTGAGATGCATAGGGTACTGCCTGTACTTCAGAATTCTTATGTATGTGCATCAACATAAGTCTGAGCAATAAATATCGAAATCAAATTAATCAAGTTAAGTTATCCATGCTTAGTCAAACTATTGTAATACTTACTTAATTTGACTAACCAAGTGAAGGTTACTATCTCATGATAAACAGCTAGTAGCTAAAGGTTAGACATTTGTTTAAAAGTAGATGTTTAAGTTTGAAAATATGTTGTTACTCATTCTTGGACTCTAAGACTCTAAAACTTAAAGAAGTTTTTGGCATTAATCAAGGGGGAGTGAAAGGAGCCAAGTTAAATATCTTTGAAAGTTAAAGTATTCTTTTTCAAAATTTCAAATTGAAAATATTTTTGAAAAAGAAAGTTCAGCTTTTATTTTTTCTTTAGGTTTACAAAATTATTTTTAAGCTAAGTGTTTAAAAAAATTATCTTTAAGCTAAGTATTTCAATAAAATTATTTTTTAAAGCTAAGTGTTTAAACAAAATTATTTTTAACCTAAGTGTTTATCAAAATCCTTTCAAAGCTTAAATTTTAGCTAAGTTTTTTCACAAACATTTCTAATTTAGCTAAGTATTTTTCAAAAGCATTTTTGGTAAACCCTAAATCATGTTTAAATATTTATTTAACTAAGGTTTTTTACATACTTTCAATGTGCCTCTCTCGATCCACACTCACATTAATGCGAAGTGCTTACCTATATCTTTTAAAAAAAAACTAAAGCTAAGATCTTTAAGCTTTATAAATTTTTCTCCATATTCTATACTAAAGTATCTAATTTTTTGATATATGTCAAAGGGGGAGAGAAGCTAGAAAATTCTAAAGTTAAGAAAAAAATTAAGTTAAGTGATTAAGGGGGAGCTTAACAAGGATTGTTGTTCTAAACGTTGCAATTTTTAAAATTGTGTTTATGCTAAATTTCTTAACATTACATTTCTATTCTTTATCATTGCATTATGTTTTATTTAACTTTGAATTTTGTTGTCATAATCAAAAAAGGGGAGATTGTTGGTGCGGGAAGCATCAAACAATCCAACCTGAGTTTTGATAATAGCAAAGGGTTCAAAGTTAAGGTTATTTATTGTCTAACAAGTTTAGGAAAGTCATAAGGGTTCTTAGGCAAAAGTCCTAGCTAGGTTAGGCAGTTGGAAAACCCTAGGGGGTGGTAACTCTAGGTCCTAGGGGTGGTAACCCTAAGTGGAAAGTCTTGGCGGGTCGAGTGCTTCAGGCAAAATCCTAGAGTTTGGGACTCTATGTTGAAATCCTAGTGTCATGAATCGGGTGGAAGTCTGGGCGGGGCATGGAGCGGATGTCTAGCATGAAGATTGGAAGCTTCAGATGCTAAGCAAAACTCTAGTTGGTCTAGAGGATCAATCTGGCAACAGGTAACTTCTCTTGAGAGGAGTAGGTGAGGACATGTTCTCCGCAGAGGAACAGTAGGCGTCAGTTTGACCTAGGGTTTCTGAGAAATTCGAGGTCAGAATCGGATAGTCCGATGACTATCAAATACTTATATTATTTGTATTTTATTGTGCTAACTTGGTTTTGCAAGGTATACTTTGTTTGTGGACTAATATGCCTTGCAGGTATGAAGCTACCCAAGGGAAGCCTCGAATGAATAGTACTCGAGGCGCCCTCCATGGATCTTGAAAGCACCTCGGGTGCCTTGGATGAAAGTCTCGCAGCAAGGAGCGAAGGCACCTTCTAAGGAGATAGGAGGCACCTTGAACGCTGGATGGAAGGCGCCCTCCATGGAGTTTGGAGGTGCCTTCGGGTGGATAAGTAGCGCAGGCATCGGAGCTTATCACCGTGGAAAAGGGGATAAAACTTGGCTAGAGGCGCCTCCTATGGAGGTTGGAGGCGCCCTCAATGGGCTAATTAAGGAAGTCTCGAGCAGAGGCTGTAACACACTTGATTTCGGCAATCTTTCTACTATGCATTGCTTAAAGGACGATTCAACAAAGCTGTAACTAGACTCCAACAACCAGAAGCATTTAATTCTCTTTTCTTACTTATCGGTATACTTTTATTTATTGCATTTAAAGTGTACTTTGATTTGTAAATTTCTGAAGCTATAGTGATTGCCCATCGAAAGCACTCTTACGTGCAGGCCTTTGAGTAGGAGTCGCCACAGACTTCGAACCAAGTAAAATCTTGGTATTTGTGTATTATTTTTTATTATTCTGCTATGTATCTCTAATCGATTATCTCAAAACAAAAAATGAAAGACACGAGTGTTATTCACCCCTCCCCCCCTCCTCTAGCGCTTTACGATCCTACAATATATTCTGAGTTGGTAGAATGTATACAAGATCACATTTATGAGTAGGTATGGAATGATGGTCGCTATATTCTATTTATATTTAAGTTTATGTATAAGAAAATTGAAAATAGTTTCATAGTCATCTTTTTCCATTTAGTTAAAGCAAACATATGAATTGATTAAATTTCTTTTTTGGACACTCCCCTTTCATGTGTGGCTGGGATACTTGATTTATATTTTTCTTTGAGATTTGGACCCATCTACTTTTTTTTTCTGATACCATGTTAAAGTGATTGGCTAACTACTTATCCTAAAGTCAAATTATGTTGTCCCTAATTCTTCCATAAATACATAATGATGATGAAACAATCTATGCTATCTTTTGAGATATATATTGATTCTATATGTTTAATTACTTCATTTTTTGGTTCCTATAGACAATACATTATAAGATAATTTGCAATCAACAACAGTTAAAAGACAATAGTTTTAATAAAAATCATTATCTTTTTATGCTTTTTTATCAAAGACAACGGTTTTTGAAAAACCGTTCTCTTTTAGCGTTGTTTGGAGGGGCTATGACAATAGATTTTTAAAACTATTATGTTTAACTATTATTACAAGGGCTATGACAATGGTTTTTCTGACCATTGCCTTTTTTTGGTTTTTTAGATTTCAAGACAATAGATATTTTGGTTAAAATATTAATTTCCTTAAACCTACATATTTCACAAAGTCCCAAGAGCAAAAAAAATCCTCCCCTTCGTCAAAGACTCGCCTCTATCACCCCCGACGATTCTCTGACAACTCGATGGTGAGGCATTCAACAATGTCAACCACAACGGTGGCGACGCAGTGGTGTTATATTTCCTCTTCAATCGATGATTGGCTTCAGTGAAACCAGACATGGAGGAGGAGTGTGTCGGAGGGGGAAGATTATCCAAGGTGGGGGGAGGGGGATGGCGATGACAGGTAGAAGGAGGATCTTGCAGAAGCCAACGTAACCATCGACGACATGGCAAGAGGCAGTGGCGACGTTGGTTGACACTCTTCATTTTACTTACTTAGAGATGCTGGGGAAGTGGCCAATTGGGGACTTGGCCTTTAGAATTAAGTATCTGATGAGGCAGCACGTTAGTGAGTTTGGATCTTTGTGGATTTATTGATTTTTTCGTTATCTGCCAACAAACCATTCTTATGCTCGCGTTTAGTCCTTTTGGATCTTGAAGTTTTGGATTTCTTCAATTATATGATTTCAGTTTGGTGTTGTTGTTATTTCTTTTTTGATTTTTTTATATAATTTTTCAGGAATTGTCTGCTCGATAGGCTAAAAGTACTATAGTGTTTCTTACTCCCTTCCTAACAGTTACTAGTGGGGAGAAGGCTAGTAATATTTCTGGAATCCACCTATATTGAAACACCAAGAGGAGACAATGTTTGATTCGATAACAATTTACTTTTTATAATTTTAACCAATAATTTCCTTTGCTCCATCATATGATTTAGAAAAATGAGAAAAACATGCAAAATAATAACAAAAAAAAGGTAATAATAAAGTAGTGGCTGAATGAAGTTCTTAAGGATGAAATCATCACACTACTTGCCAATGTTATTGATAAATAGTGTGGTCATGTTGATCTTTGTAACATAATTAATTCTATTCGAATTTAAGCCTGCGTTATCTTTTTGTTTCTCATAATAGGCCAGTCAAATTCTGCATTCACTAATATGTTTCATACCTTCCCAGGGTAACCTTCATGTTTCAAGTGTTTATGCTGGTAGTGATTGTCTAGAACTCAAAGGTTCTGAGATTATGGATGAGTTGATTTGTTCATTAAGGTTGGTGAATCTCTGCTATATTTTCTCAAAAAGACCATTATTTTTCTTGAATCTAGTGTTTTTTCCAAAGAAGATGTACTTCTCCAAGAATCCAAGGCAGGGGTCAGTAAGCATTACAATATACTGGATAAGTGCATGTTAGTTCTTCTCTTTATCATTTTGTTTAATGAAAATGTTTAGAAAAGATAGATTATGGTGGTATTTATTTGTTACTTTGGAGTTTCTATGAAATTGAGTTTTGTCTTTTAATCTTATTTTGGTGCTACTCCTCATAATCTATAATACTGTATCTGATAGTATCTTTAGCTTGGATTAGAAAGATAGTATATGTCGAAGAACATTCTGTTGGTGCATATTGCACTAACAGTCTAACTCATATTTTGATGAATGATAAGGGAGTTAAGTTAAGTGTTTTGTGATCTAATTTCTTTACCGAGTATGCAAGAATTAACAAGTCCAAGGAACCGGACACCAGGCTGAAATTCAGCTAGGTTCGCGAGATCGGATAGCTGGTGCGAAGTTCAAGTAAGTCAACGGGCCATTAGATATCTAGCAGGAAGACCGGTTGGATCTGCGGGACCGGACAACCGGCAGAAGTCCAGTTGGATCTGCGGACCGGATAGCTGGCATGAAGACCTGGTGGGTCAAGAGGCTAATCAACCGACTGCAAGTTGGTAAGTAGAGGAAAGTCACTAGAGGAAAGTGACTAAGTGAGAACGTATCCTGATTGAGGGAAAGTAGGCGTCGATCTAGGTTAGGTCCATTTTAGATCCCTAATCTGAGACCTTGACTAATTCCTGGTCCTGGGAGGACAGGAGCTAATTAATACTTTTTATTTTTCACTATGCTAACTTTCTTTTGCAGGTTAGATGTTTTAGTTTTGGACTAACACAACTTGTAGGATAAAAGGAGCAAAAATCCTTCGGATGAATAATACCCTAAGGCACCTTCAAGCACTGGAAGGCGCCTTCACAGTATTCATGGAAGGCATCTTCAATGGATTGAAGGTGTCTTCCGCAGGATAAATTTTGGACCTCGTCGTAGATAAGGCACAACGAAGTCAAGATCAGATTTCTCAGGTTGGAGGCGCCTTCAAGCTTATGGAAGGTGCCTTCTGATAGGATCGACGGTCGCGGCTAGAGAGGGGGGTGTGAATAGCCGACCCCAAATTCTTCGCGTTTCTTCCTACGATTAGGGTTAGCGCAGCGGAAATAACTAAATAGAAACGCAAAAAGGAAAGATCAAACCTCAAACTCGAACTCGACGATGTAACGAGGTTCGGAGATGAAACTCCTACTCCTCGGTGTGTCCGTAAGGTGGACGAAGCCTATCAATCCGTCGGTGGATGAGTCCCCGGAAAACCAGCTAATAAGAACGCCTTCTGGGTGGAGAAACCTCACCACAAACTCTTGCAACAGCAAGATTAGAGTACAAGTACAAGAAGCACAGCAAGATACAAATATAAAGATGAATGTAACAACTCTTGCTTGCCTTCTCGTCGTCGATTGAAATCTGTAGATGAAGCACCAACTTCACAGAATCACAGCAGCAGCTGAAACCAGTCGAAGAAGTCGAGGAAGCTCACGCGAAGCTTCGGAAGCGAGCTTAACAAAGCTCTAGAACAGCAGAAGCAATAACTTGCAGAAGCAAGAAGAAGATCAAGAAGAAGCAGAAGCTTCGGAGAGGAAGAAGTAGCAAACTGTAGCAGCCCTCGATCTCCTTTTATAACCTGCATCCACCTGCGAAGAAGAAGCCAGAAGACAGCAGAAGACAGAAGACCGTTGTGAGCCAACGGATAGTTCTGGACCGATCAGGCTCCAACCTGATCGGTCCACACTGTCCCTGATCGGTCTTGGGGACCGATCAGGCTATGTCCTGATCGGTCCAGGAGGAGTCTGATCGGTCCCTGGACCGATCAGCCTTTCTCCTTCTTCTTCTTCTGTTTGCTTTCTGATCGGTCTCCAGACCGATCAGATAATCCACAGAAGCATTCTGTTTGGTTACTGATCGGTCACCAGACCGATCAGCCGAGCTACCGAGCTACCGAGCCACCGAGCCCTCTCTGACCTAGTCCGGAGAAAGAGCTGCCGAGCCCTCTCCGACTTCATCCAGTCTAGAGAACGAGCTACCGAGCCCTCTCTGACCTAGTCCGGAGAGCGAGCTGCCGAGCTACGAGCTACCGAGCTACCGAGCTACCGAGCTACCGAGCCCTCTCCGACTCCATCCGGTCCAGAGAACGAGCTACCGAGCCCTCTCTGACCTAGTCCGGAGAGCGAGCTGCCGAGCTACGAGCTACCGAGCTACCGAGCTACCGAGCTACCGGGCTACCGAGCTACCGAGCTACCGAGCCCTCTCCGACTCCATCCGGTCCAGAGAACGAGCTACCGAGCCCTCTCTGACCTAGTCCGGAGAGCGAGCTGCCGAGCTACGAGCTACCGAGCTACTAAGCTACCGAGCCCTCTCTGACTTCCCATGCCAAGCTTCCATACTTGGACTTCTCCCGTGCCAAGCTCCCTGCTTGGACTTTTCCGTGCCAAGTCTCCATACTTGGACTATTCTCGTGCCAAGCTCCCTGCTTGGACTTTTCACCAGATGTCTGGTCAACCTTGACCTATCTGGATTTCCCTTGCCTGGCTTCACTCACCAGGACTTTCCAACTGCCTGGCTTCACTCACCAGGACTTTCCAACTGCCTGGCTTCACTCACCAGGACTTTCCATCTGCATGGCTTCACTCACCAGGACTTCCAAACTGTCTAGCTTCACTCACTAGGTCTTTCCCCTGCCTGGCTTCACTCACCAGGACTTTCACTTTCACCTAGCTTCACTCACTAGGATTTTCACCTGGCTTTACTCACCAGAATTTCCCGACTGCCTGGCTTCACTCACCAGGACTTTCCGAACTGCCTGGTTTCACTCACCAGGACTTTCCAAACTGCCTGGCTTCACTCACCAGGACTTTCCGAACTGCCTAACATCCCAGTTAGGACTTCCCAGTCAAGTATCCGGTCAACCTTGACCTACTTGACTCTTCTTCATCCAACCTGATCAGACCCTGATCAGTATCTCCCCGCATGGACAACTGCACTTGCATTGTCCATGTCTACATGTCTTTCTGTATTGTCAAACATCGAAACCATGACCAAGGTTTACGCTTGGTCAACTAGGTCAACCTTGACCTACTGGAAATTGCACCAACAATCTCCCCCTTTTTGATGTTTGACAATACCTTTAGGCTAATCCAATAGCCTCAACTTTCTTCATGCCACTAGGTAATGAAACATAAGTTACAACCTTACATTCTCCTTCTAAGAAGACAACCTCCTTCTTAGATAATGAAGGCCTAACTTAAACCCTTCATTCTCCCCCTATTGGCACACATCAACAAACTCTCCCCCTGAAGAGTAAGTTACCGTTGTTCACAACTTCACTCGTTGTGATTAACAAACTCTCCCACTAACTCCAATGTTCTTCCTTGAACATTCTCTAGACATTCTCCATTCTCCCCCTTTTTGACACACATCAAAAAGAGTGAATCAAGGTCAAGAGTTTCTTCCTAATGAAAGTCCCATACCTTTCATTGAAACCCTTAATTTCCCCCTTGATACTAATGTCAATAGTCAATTTAGTGATAATCCCATATCACTCATGACAACTCCCCCTAAAGGTCAACTCCCCTTGACCAATAGGTAAAACTCCCCCTAAAGGTCAACTCCCCCTTGACCATTGCACCAACAATGTCTTGGAGAGTTTCCACCCTTTAGAAATCCAAAACTCACTTCCAAAATTTGAAATTTCAGACATGCGAATCGGATGGCACGCCCTGATCGGTCACCAGACCGATCAGGTCTTCCCTGGATCGGTCACAGTGACCGATCCACAACTGCCTGGACCGATCAGACTCCCTTCTGATCGGTCCACAACCTCTGATATCAGTTTCTGAATTTCCTTCCGAAATTCAGAAACCCCTACAAAATTCCAGAAAATTCCAGAAATTATAAAACTTTGAGGATACATTCCTCATAACATATACTATCAAGGAAAAATAGTTTTCTATGAAAATAGCTTCCATTTTTCAATCTTGATACAAAGTTCACAAGTATTTGAAATAGCTCAAAGTTAACTCATCTTTGTATCACCTTGTTCAATGATGAATGCTATCACTAGAAAAGCTTCATCAAGGTTTTTCAAATCAATTTTGAAATGATTTTAAATCCTTCAATTTAGGATCATAATCTTAGGGCTAAATGTACATGACTTGTACAAAGGCTTTCCCTATAATCCCCAATTAGAATTAGGCTCATCTAGGTACAAGAACTATGCACCTTGATCCTAACTCACAATCCTAATATCTCACACACATCTAAGGTGTATCAAACACATCCAAGTCAATTTTGATGTGAGATATGGGTTTAGGTTAGCTTAATCTAAGTTCTCATGCATTTTTCTAAATAACAATTTGATCTCCATATCAAATTATGTTTTAGTCCTTAAATCAATTTCATTGATCATTAATGCACAAGATGATGACATGGCATATAATTGTATCATAAATGGAAACATGTGCCAATGTCATGATGTCATGACATAAAGTATGAAACTTAAATAAAGCATGACATTTAACTAACCTAAGCATTATCATGACATTTTAAATGATCATAAAATAAATATGATGTCATGACATGGCATATGGCAAACAATATATGGCAAATAACACATAAAGGTATAGAAAATACCTAATTCTAGCCTTAGTTGCCATTTTTGATAATTTTGATCATTTTGCCATAGGTTCTATATTCCTAAGTGTAATCGACCTAGCATCTTATAACAAAGATTTTTAGATCACTATGTGCCAATTAGATTGACTCTAGAAAACTCCTCAAATTTGATTGGCACATTCTGATCACCTTAGGAATAACTTTTCATTTCATTTTCAAGGCTTGATTACACCTTGAGAATTTCTAAAGTGCCACCTTTTGCCATGATTAGGTTAACTACCTATTCAAGTAAGGTTGGCACACCCTAACCCATCTAGCGTGATGAAATCACGCACCTAGGAACCCAAAACCTATTTGAGCTCATTGGGTTCACTAAATATTCACTAGGGATGACTTCCCTAGCAACCCTCCTAATGACCCTCCTAGGCTTTAAAGCCTTGGTCATTTGGGACTCATCAAGATCCACTCTAGGGGTGATTCCCCTTGTGACCTTGGTGATGGTCTTCCTAGCCCTAGATTTTGTTCCATAATCGAATGGAACATTATGATAAGTGGGCTTGACCACTTGGGACTTAGGTTTGTGACCCAAACCTTTCTTGTCCTTGGACATTGGTTTTTGACCCTTAAACCCTAGAGATGACTTCTCCAAGTTCTTAAGAGCCTTTTCCAAAGTATCAAGTCTTGACCTCAAGACTTGATTTTCCTTTTCTAATACCTCAAGTTTTAATTTGTCATTTATCTTTGAGGTATTCCTAGGCATATGTCTAGTTGTTTTGGGATTTCTACCTAGGTTCTCCTTAGCCTTAGATGAGTTAATTCTAGGGTTAGCATTTCTAGAATTGTCCTTATTCAAGCTAACATGTTTAGCACCTAAGCACATATATTGATTCCTATAATTAACATGCTTATCATTATTAGCAATTGCAATAAAACTATTAGCATGTGTCTTATTAGAATTGCAATAATGTGCCTTAAAAGGTACCTTAGGGTTTGCCTTGGCTCCCCCTATCGATGTGCTTGGTTTCTTGTCCTTGTGAGGTTGCCTCCCCCTCGGACACTGGCTCCTATAGTGTCCCTTTGCATTGGAAGCACACCACGTGCTCCTTGCCCTTGCGTATCGGGACTCCGGCTTCCTTGACCTTTGGCGCCGGTGGAGTCTTCCTAATCCTCTTTGGACACTTACTCTTGTAATGCCCAAATTCCCTACACTCAAAGCACATTATATGCAATTTATTTGAACTTAAATTGCTTGAGTTACCTAGGGTTGAGGATGAGCTCTCTCCTTCATCCCTTCCGGAGGTAGACGCTTCTTCTTCTTGCTCCGATCTTGAAGAAGAACTCTCCTCCTTTTCTTCCTTAGATGTTGAGTGGCCCTCAACTTCTAATTCCATGCCTCCATGAAGTGAGCTACTTAGCTCACTTGACTCCTCTTCATGACTTGAAGTGGAGCTTCCCTCATGGAACTTGGCCAAGTTGTTCCACAACTCCTTGACATTGTTATATCCACCTACCTTACACAAAATGTCATTAGGTAATGAAAATTCAAGAATTTTCGTTACCTCATCGTTGATTGTGGATTGGTGGATTTGCTCCTTCATCCACTTTTTCTTCTCTAGGGTTTCTCCGTCTTTATTCACCGGATGAGTAAACCCTACCTGCACACAACTCCAATGAACTAGGTTAGTCATAAGAAAGTACTTCATTCTTAACTTCCAAAACGTGAAGTCGTCGCGATCGTAGAAGGGTGGAATCGTGACGTCTTCTCCAAGTTGATCCATTCTCTAGCTTGTGCTCCCCCGGGTGTTAATCCGTCGAAGAGCAACCTCGCTCTGATAGCACTTGATAGGATCGACAGTCGCGGCTAGAGAGGGGGGTGTGAATAGCCGACCCCAAATTCTTCGCGTTTCTTCCTACAATTAGGGTTAGCGCAGCGGAAATAACTAAATAGAAACGCAAAAAGGAAAGATCAAACCTCAAACTTGAACTCGACGATGTAACGAGGTTCGGAGATGAAACTCCTACTCCTCGGCGTGTCTGTAAGGTGGACGAAGCCTATCAATCCATCGGTGGATGAGTCCCTGGAAAACCGGCTAATAAGAACTCCTTCTGGGTGGAGAAACCTCACCACAAACTCTTGCAACAGCAAGATCAGAGTACAAGTACAAGAAGCACAGCAAGATACAAATGTAAAGATGAATGTAACAACTCTTGCTTGCCTTCTCGTCGTCGACTGAAATCTGTAGATGAAGCACCAACTTCACAGAATCACAGCAGCAGCTGAAACCAGTCGAAGAAGTCGAGGAAGCTCACGCGAAGCTTCGGAAGCGAGCTTAACAAAGCTCTAGAACAGCAGAAGCAATAACTTGCAGAAGCAAGAAGAAGATCAAGAAGAAGCAGAAGCTTCGGAGAGGAAGAAGTAGTAAACTGTAGCAGCCCTCGATCTCCTTTTATAACCTGCATCCACCTGCGAAGAAGAAGACAGAAGACAGAAGACCGTTGTGAGCCAACGGATAGTTCCGGACCGATCAGGCTCCAACCTGATCGGTCCACACTGTCCCTGATCGATCTTGGGGACCGATCAGGCTAAGCCTGGACCGATCAGGCTATGTCCTGATCGGTCCAGGAGGAGTCTGATCGGTCCCTGGACCGATCAGCCTTTCTCCTTCTTCTTCTTCTGTTTGCTTTCTGATCGGTCTCCAGACCGATCAGATAATCCACAGAAGCATTCTGTTTGGTTACTGATCGGTCACCAGATCGATCAGCCGAGCTACCGAGCCCTCTCTGACCTAGTCCGGAGAACGAGCTACCGAGCCCTCTCCAACTTCATCCGATCCAGAGAACGAGCTAACGAGCCCTCTCTGACCTAGTCCGGAGAGCGAGCTGCCGAGCTACGAGCTACCGAGCTACCGAGCTACCGGGCTACCGAGCTACCGAGCCCTCTCCGACTTCATCCGGTCCAGAGAACGAGCTACCGAGCCCTCTCTGACCTAGTCCGGAGAGCGAGCTGCCGAGCTACGAGCTACCGAGCTACCGAGCTGCCGAGCCCTCTCCGACTTCATCCGGTCCAGAGAACGAGCTACCGAGCCCTCTCTGACCTAGTCCGGAGAGCGAGCTGCCGAGCTACGAGCTACCGAGCTACCGAGCTACCTCTGACTTCCCATGCCAAGCTTCCATACTTGGACTTCTCCCGTGCCAAGCTCCCTGCTTGGACTTTTCCGTGCCAAGTCTCCATACTTGGACTTTTCTCGTGCCAAGCTCCCTGCTTGGACTTTTCACCAGATGTCTGGTCAACCTTGACCTATCTGGATTTCCCTTGCCTGGCTTCACTCACCAGGACTTTCCAACTGCCTGGCTTCACTCACCAGGACTTTCCATCTGCCTGGCTTCACTCACCAGGACTTCCAAACTGCCTAGCTTCACTCACTAGGTCTTTCCCCTGCCTGGCTTCACTCACCAGGACTTTCACTTTCACCTAGCTTCACTCACTAGGATTTTCACCTGGCTTTACTCACCAGGATTTCCCGACTGCCTGGCTTCACTCACCAGGACTTTCCGAACTGCCTGGCTTCACTCACCAGGACTTTCCGAACTGCCTGGTTTCACTCACCAGGACTTTCCGAACTGCCTGGCTTCACTCACCAGGACTTTCCGAACTGCCTAACATCCCAGTTAGGACTTCCCAGTCAAGTATTCGGTCAACCTTGACCTACTTGACTCTTCTTCATCCAACCTGATCAGACCCTGATAAGTATCTCCCCGCATGGACAACTGCACCTGCATTGTCCATTTCTGCATGTCTTTCTGTATTGTCAAACATCGAAACCATGACCAAGGTTTACGCTTGGTCAACTAGGTCAACCTTGACCTACTGGAAATTGCACCAACACCTTCCACAACATTTATAAGGGTTTATTCGACCAAGCTTCAAGGAACAACATCCATACAAGCTTAGTGAGTCCATTTGAGGTCCTGAATACTCTGGCTTCCTGCTATGACACTGCTGCGATGCTGCTGTGCCCGACTATTGCCAAGGAGCCAACCAACACTGAGCCTAAGCTGGCAATCTTCCAAGGAGTTGGGTAACAATTTGTAATTTGTACATTTTACTACTTGCAAAAGGACAAGTGCAGGGTGTTGCACTTGTTCCCTCTTTCTGTGTACTCGATTCCTTTTTCTGGAGGTACCAGAAAAGGTATTTTAGTGGATTACCCATCGATAGTTCTGCGGACCTGGGTTTTGGAGTAGGAGTCGCCGAAAGCTCCGAACCAAGTAAACCGACCGTGTCTGTTTTGGTTTTCTTACTTGTCGTTTGATTTCTCTATTTTTCCGCTCCACATACTCATGTTTTTTATTTAAATAATAAAATAAGTTTTTGAAAACCACATAATTCACCCCCCCCCCCCTACCTCTCATGTGCGTATCGATTCAATAAGTGGTATCAGAGCATGTTCTACTTTGAATTGGTGCAACCACCAATCAAGCCGGGGGAAACTATTTTTGTTATTTCTCTTTTCTCATATTCTATTTGAATTGGTACAATTTACCCTTTCAATAATGATTTCTCATTCAATTTTTAACTTGAAGTTGATGCAACACCACTCGAGTTCTTTGAAATTTCTTTTCCTTAAACTACACTTATTTTTATATATACTTGTGATTGTACTCGAAGATTTTTATCGAGTTTTGGTCTACTACACTTATTTTTTTCGTTGTGTTGGATTCCCTGTTGTGGGTTTGTGTTTTCCGTCGTTGTAGTGGAGTAGGGCTTATTTAAATATAAACTATGTGGTTGTGTCAGCCAGAGGCTGAAATATATAAACTGCGTGGATTATTAATTATGTTTATTATTATTGTTTCGGTCGTGTTGGCCGAGGTTTGTGTGGCCCCGAAGGCTTATAGTAAAGTTTCATATTGTCACCCATATAGGGAAGACGTTGTCGAAATTTCTTCTGGCAAGGACTACCTGGGGCGTGACAAGTTTTGAGTGTCTTCTAATTAAAATTTCTTTGTGTGCGAGTAATTATGTTTGTTATAGAAGTGTAAGGATGATAATTTGTATACTTATATTAGTTGTTTATTTAATAATATGTTATTGATTGAAGTAGATTTGATTTTCATTCATCTTCTATTTTCTATGGTATTAAAAGACAACAATTTAAAATTATTATAGAACTATTGTCTATCACATTTAAAGGACAATGGTTTTTAAACGTTGCAAAATTATTTTTGTTAGTATTAAAAGACAACGGTTTAAAAACAATTACTTTTGAGCGGGTTCTTTACAACATCATCAGTTACAATGATTTTGGAAGAATAAAGATAATGAATAAAATTAGTTGTCTTTTAGCTTTTTTTTTTTTTTTTTTTTTTAGTGATAGCTCCTAACAAATTAGAAACTTACTTGGAAAAGTTATTTGTGCAATCCTGGAGAACTCATTAATTCTAGTTAATATTCGTATGTTTCTTTATGCATTGAGAGTTTTATAAAGTTGAGATCTTCCTGAGAAAAAAGATAGACCATGAGTCAAAATGTATAATCATATGCATATATGTTGTGTTTGTTTTTCCTTTCTATATCCTTATATTCTATGATTTAAGGCTTGAATCTTGAGTATGAGAAAACTTATTATCGGAATTCAAGTCAATTTCTTTATTATTATTATTATTATTATTATTATTATTATTATTACTACTAAATTCTGTGTATATATATTTTATTTGAATTCAATCTGGGTTCTAAAAATTCTAGAAATTATGGGATTACCTTTAGTTGTGGAAGGCTCTATATTTATTTTGGAGAAGTGGGTTGAAAGTAATGAGATTGTAGTTGTAGGCCGTTTTGGATTGGCTCAATCCATGACCTAGTTTGCTTTCAACTCGACCTAGTTAACCATCAAGTATCGCCAACCATTGCCGACATTGATCGAGGACCAATGACTGACATTGATTAGTAGTCGGTGACCATTGACCAACATTGTTCGGTTAAGAATCAAATGCTCGTTCGACAACACTCCTACCAAAGTTGGATGTGGAGTGTATGGCAACATAGACTTTTACTTGTATTCGTGCAGCAAAGTCAGAAACCCCCTACCTGTGTTCAGAAATGGTAGTTGGATTGATGAAGAGATGAAACCAAATCACTGCAGGTTGCTGCAAAGGATTGATGAAGAGATCACTGATCAATGTAGATGGTTTCATGGTAGAATATTGGAGTCTACTTATCTTTGCCTAATTGGTTAACTATAAAATAACTATAAACATTTTGCTAAGGTTGCTCAAGTTAAAGATTTTTAGAAACATTTTGCTAAGCTTAATTCTTTGCTTCCTAGTTTTTGATGTGAACTCGAACTTCTAAGTTTTATCATAGGAGAATCTCTAATGCCAAACCTTTGTTTTGATGCAATGTTAAAGAGCTTGAGAAGTTGGGCCCAAAGAAAGGTGTCATAAGTTAGTCAGCGAAAGATGTTTTGCAAAACTTAGTGGATGATGATCTTGTTATGAAGGATAAAATATGCACTTATGTGAGTTAATTTTCCTTCATACAATCCAAGAAGGGTTTTTTTACTTTGTATAAACTTAACATAGATACAAAGTTAATTTATAGATTATATGTACATATTTTCTATTTGAATTGTATGAAGTTGTATCTTTTGCTAAATAGTTTTATTTTAAAAAAGATTGTGGATACTCATATTTTCTGTTTATGAATACTCATATTTTTTATTTGTAAAGTTTGTGGATATCCATATTTTCTGTTTGTAAATAGATTTATCTTTTGCTAAAAAGTTCTATTTTAAAAAAGACAATATTTTTCTATCCATTAAAAAAATATTATTTTTACAAAAAATGACCGTTTTTTAAGCATTGCAAAAGCATTGTCTTTGCCAAAAAAAAAATAACTCTTTTTAGGTATTGCAAAAGCATTGTCTTTGTAAAAAAAATGACAACGCTTTTTAAGCGTTGCAAAAGTATTGTTTTTGTAAAAAATGATAACTCTTTTTAAGCATTGTCTTTAAGCGGACTTTTAATAACAGTGTTTTTAACAACGTCTTTATAGCCACATAGACAATGCGTAAAAAATGTTGTCTTTTAACTTTTTTCTTGTAGTGATCCCTGTGAATCTCCATCTTAAGAATCTTCTTGGCTTATACAAATCTTTCATGTCAAATTCCTTAATCAGCAATCTCTTCAATTTGTCGACCTCTTTCATCTTATTTCCAAAAATAAGCAAGTCATCCACGTATAGTAGTAAGAAAACCAGTGATCCATCTTCCAGACTTTTCACGTATATGCAGCAATCATACTCACATCTCCTATATCCATTTTGAATCATGTACGAATCAAAACGTTTGTACCAATGCCTAGGAGATTGTTTCAATCCATAGAATACTTTCTTCAACTTACAAATCAAACACTCTTTTCTGGACTGACTAAATCCCTTAGGTTGTGATATAAAAATTTGCTCTTCCAAATCACCATGAATAAATACCATTTTTGCTCTTACTACAAATCATGATATGCCAACAAAACCAACACCTCTCTGATTGACATATGTCTCACCACTGGAGAGAAAATCTCATCATAGTTAATCC
Source organism: Zingiber officinale (assembly GCF_018446385.1). Classification (NCBI taxonomy): domain Eukaryota; kingdom Viridiplantae; phylum Streptophyta; class Magnoliopsida; order Zingiberales; family Zingiberaceae; genus Zingiber; species Zingiber officinale. The sequence goes on along the minus strand of NC_056005.1, from coordinate 25,598,572 downwards.
CCTTTCTCTATGAGTACACTTTTGCTACCAAACAAGTCTTGAATTTCACTTCTTCTCTCTCTGACAATGTTTCCTTCTTCTTGAAGACACACTTGCACCCTATATCTTGCTCTCCCTTAGAAACTTATACTAGATCCCACGTTTGATTCTTATGCAGCGACTGCATCTTCTCTACCATAGCATCCATCCACTTATCTTTGTCAAACCTGTGAACCGCCTCTTAGAAAGATATAGGATCTCCACTACTAGTGACAAGATACTAAATCGTCGAATCTGTATATGGCAGGTGGCTTTATGACTCATCTCATCCTACTTCCTTCTATAGTGTGATGCTCTATACGCCCCGAATTAGTATCATTAGAGTCACGAGTCTCTAGTGTTAGGACCTTCGGACGCGGCTAGAGAGGGGGGGTGTGAATAGCCGACCCCAAATTCTCGTTTCTTCCTACAATTTGAGTTAGCGCAGCGGAAATAAAAGATAGAAATGAAGCGGGAGAATATCAAACCTCAAACGCGACGATATAACAAGGTTCGGAGATGATACTCCTACTCCTCGGCATGTCCGTAAGGTGGACGAATCCTATCAATCCGTCGGTGGATGAGACCCCGGAAAACCGGCTAATAAAAACTCCTTATGGGAGGAGAAACCTCGCCACAATCTCTCTTGCAACAGCAAGATCAGAGTACAAGAAATACAGCAAGAAGCCAAGAACAATATGAATGTAAAAACACTAGTTTGCTTGCCTTCTCGTTGACTGTTGATGAAGCAACAACTTCACGGATGCCAACCACAGCAGCAACTGATCAGTTGGAGACCCAGCCGAGAGAAGCTCACACGAAGCTTTAGTAATGGAGAGCTCAGCAAAGCTCAGATCGCAGGAGCAAGAAGAAGTCAACCTTTCGTCACTCTTTTGTAGAGGCCTTCAACCTCGATTTATAACCTGAACCTGCGAAGAAGACAAAGAAGACACAGAAATCTAGCCGTTGTGACTCAACGGCTAGGCATGGACCGATCAGGCTCCACCCTGATCGATCCAAGATGGATCTGATCGGTCAGGGGACTGATCAGGCCCTAGGCTGATCGGTCCCCAGACCGATCCCAACTCTCACAGAGAGTTGGTTGCCGAGCCCTGATCGGTCTGTGGACCGATCAGGCCATAGGTGGATCAGTCCACCGACCGATCCCTCCTATTCCTTCTCCCAATCTGTTTGGTTACTGATCGGTCACCAGACCGATCAGATGACCCATAATGAGAATCAGTGTATCACTGGATCGGTCAGCAGACTGATCCAGATACCCATAGTATCACTGGATCGGTCAGCAGACCGATCCAATTTCCCAGTCTTAAATCCTAAAGCCTTCCTGATCTAGAGAACGAGCTACCGAGCCCTCTCTAACCTAGTCCGGGGAACGAGCTATCGAGCCCTCTCCGACTTCCACGTCCAGTCCAGAGAACGAGCTACCGAGCCCTCTCTGGCCTAGTCCGGAGAACGAGCTACCGAGCCCTCTCCGATTTCCATGTCCGGTCCAGAGAACGAGCTACCAAGCCCTCTCTGACCTAGTCCGGAGAACGAGCTACCGAGCCCTCTTCGACTTCCACGTCCGGTCCAGAGAACGAGCTACCGAGCCCTCTCTGACCTAGTCCGAAGAACGATCTACCGAGCCCTCTCTGACTTCCACGTCCGGTCCAGAGAATGAGCTACCGAGCCCTCTCTGACCTAGTCCAGAGAACGAGCTACCGAGCCCTCTCCAACTTCGTCTGGTCCAGAGAACGAGCTACCGAGCCCTCTCTGACCTAGTCCGGAGAACTAGCTACCGAGCCCTCTCCGACTCCATCCAGTCCAGAGAACGAGCTACCGAGCCCTCTCTGACCTAGTCCGGAGAACGAGCTACCGAGCCCTCTCCGACTCCATCCAGTCCAGAGAACGAGCTACCGAGCCCTCTCTTACCTCCCATGCCAAGCTTCTATACTTGGACTTTTCCCGTGCCAAGCTCCCTGCTTGGACTTTTCCCGTGCGAAGCTCCCTGCTTGGACTTTTCCGTGCCAAGTCTCCATACTTGGACTTTTCCCGTGCCAAGCTCCCTGCTTGGACCTTTCCGTGCCAAGTCTCCATACTTGGACTTTTCCCAAATCAGGTCAACTCAAGTCGGGTCAACCAGGTCAACCTTGACCAAAGGTTGCACCCACAATCCCCCAAGTTCCTATTCTTGTCAAACATCAAAATATAACTTCTCCATTCTTGTCAAACATCAAAATATACCTCGAGTCAGGTCAACTCGAGTCGGGTCACCTAGGTCAACCTTGAACTAAGGTTGCACCAACAATCTCCCCCTTTTTGATGTTTGATAAAAACCATAATCAAGTTAGGTTAACCCGATAACTTAACTTAGGTTTTCCAATAGTTCTCCAATGTTCTTCCTTGAACATTCTCCCTAAACTCCAATGTTCTTCCTTGAACATTCTCTGGACATTCTCCCCCTTTTTGACACACATCAAAAGGAGTGAATCAAGGTCAAGAGTTTCTTCCTAATGAAAGTCCCATACCTTTCATTGAAACCCTTAATTTCCCCCTTGATACTAAAATCAACAATCAACTTAGTGATAATCACATATCACTCATCCTCAGAAATCTTGATGAGTAAAAACTCCCCCTAAAAGTCAACTCCCCCTTGACCACTAGGTAAAACTCCCCCTAAAAGTCAACTCCCCCTTGACCACTAGGTAAAACTCCCCCTAAAGGTCAACTCCTCCTTGACCATTAGATAAAACTCCCCCTAAAGGTCAACTCCTCCTTGACCATTGCACCAACAATGTCTTGGAGAGTTTCAACCCTTTAGAAATCTAGAGCACCAACTTCCATAGCTGAAATTTCAGACAACAGTCGAAAATCAGCATTTTGGCACGCTCTGATCGGTCACCAGATCGATCAGAACTTCACTAGATCGGTCACCAGACCGATCCACACTTCCCTGGATCGGTCCAGTGACCGATCTAGACTTCCCTGGACCAATCAGGATCTTCTCTGATCGGTCCACAACTCTCTGATAAGGATTTCTGATTTTTCTCCCGAAATTCAAAAACCCATAAAAAATTACAGAAAATTCCAAAAATTGTAAAATTTTGAGGATACATTCCTCATAACATATATTATCATGGAAAAATAGTTTTCTATGAAAATAACTCCCAATTTTTAATCTTGATACAAAGTTCGAAAGACTTTGAAATAGCTCAAGGTTAATCCATCTTTGTATCAACTTGCTCAATGATGAATGCTATCACTAGAAAAGCTTCATCAAGGTTTTTCAAATCAATTTTGAAATGATCTTAAACCATTAAATTTAGGACCACAATCTTAGGGCTAAATGTACATGACTTGTACACAAGTTTTCCCTATGATCCTCAAATTCGAATTAGGCTCATCTAGATACAAGAACTATGCACCTTGATCCTAACTCATAATCCTAATATCTCACACACATCTAAGGTGTATCAAACACATCCAAGTCAATTTTGATATGAGATATGGGTTTAGGTCATCTTAAGCTAAGTTCTCATGTATTTTCTAAACAACAATTTGATCTCCATATCAAATTATGTTTCTATCCTTAAATCAAATTAATTGATCATAAATGCAAGAGATGATGACATGGCATAAAATAATATCATAAGTGGAAATATGTGTCAATGTCATGATGTCATGTCATCAAGTATGAAACTTAAATAAGGCAATTAGATTGATCCTAGAAAACTCCTCAAATGTGGTTGGCACATCCTAATCACCTTAGGAATAATTTTTAATTTCATTTTCAAGGCTTGATTATACCTTGAAAATGCCACCTTTTGCCATGAGTAGGTTAACTACCTATCCAATTAAGGTTGGCACACCCTAAACCATCTAGCGTGAAGGAATCACGCTCCTAGGAACCCAATACCTATTTGAGCTCATTGGGTTCACTAAATATTCACTAGGGATGACTTCCCTAGCAACCCTCCTAATGACCCTCCTAGGCTTTAAAGCCTTGGTCATTTGGGACTCATCAAGATCAACTCTAGGGGTGACTCCCCTTGTGACCTTGGTGATGGTCTTCTTAGCCCTAGGTCTTGTTCCATAATCGAATGGAACATTATGATAAGCGGGCTTGACCACTTGAGACTTAGGTTTGTGACTCAAACCTCTCATGTCCTTGGGCTTTGATTTTTGACCCTTAGACCCTAGAGTTGACTTCTCCAAATTCTTAAGAGTCTTTTCTAAAGTGTCAAGTCTTGACCTCAAGACTTGATTTTCCTTCTTTAATACCTCAAGCTTTAATTTTCCATTTTTCTTTGAGGTATTCCTAGGCATATGTCTAGTTGTTTTGGGATTCCTATCTAGGTTTTCCTTAACCTTAGATGAGTTAACTCTAGGGTTGGCATTTCTGGCATTGTCCTTATCTAGGCTAACATGTTTGGCACCTAAGCACATGTATCGGTTTCTATGGTTATCATGCTTATCATTATTGACAATTGCAATAAAACTACTAGCATGTGTCTTATTAGAATTGCAAGAATGTGCCTTAAAGGATACCTTAGGGTTTGCCTTAGCTCCCCCCATAGATGTGCTTGGTCTCTTGTCCTTGTGAGGTTGCCTCCCCCTTGGACATTGACTCCTATAATGTCCCCTTTGCTTGCATTGGAAGCACACCACGTGCTCCTTGCCCTTGCGTATCGGGACTCCGGCTTCCTTGACTTTTGGTGCCGGTGGAGTCATCCTAATCCTCTTTGGACATTTACTTTTGTAATGCCTATATTCCCTACACTCAAAGCACATTATATGTAATTTACTTGAAATTAAGTTGCTTGAGTTACCTAGGGTTGAGGATGGATATAAGCTCTCTCCTTCATCCCTTCCGGAGGTAGAGGCTTCTTCTTCTTGCTCCAGTATTGAAGAAGAACTCTCCTCCTCTTCTTCCTTAGATGTTGAGTAGCCCTCAACTTCTAATTCCATACCTCCATGATGTGAGCTACTTGGCTCACTTGACTCCTCTTCATGACTTGAATTGGAGCTCTCCTCATGGAACTTAGCCAAGTTGTTCCAAAATTCCTTGGCATTGTTGTATCCACCTATCTTACACAAGATATCATTAGGTAATGAAAATTCAAAGATTTTCGTTACCTCGTCGTTGATTATGGATTGGTGGATTTGTTCCTTCGTCCACTTCTTCTTCTCGAGAGGTTCTCCTTCTTTATCCACCGGAGGAATAAAACCTACTTGTACGCAATTCCAATTTACTAGGTTAGTCATAAGAAAATACTTCATTATTACCTTCCAATACGTGAAGTCATCGCGATCGTAAAAGGGTGGAATCGTGACGTCTTCTCCAAGTTGATCCATTCTCTACCTCGTGCTCCTCCGGGTGTTAATCCGACAAAGAGCGACCTCGCTCTGATACCACTTGTTAGGACCTTCAGACGTGGCTAGAGAGGGGGGGTGTGAATAGCCGACCCCAAATTCTCGTTTCTTCCTACAATTTGAGTTAGCGCAGCGGAAATAAAAGATAGAAACGAAGCGGGAGAATATCAAACCTCAAACGCGATGATATAACGAGGTTCGGAGATGATACTCCTACTCCTCGGCATGTCCGTAAGGTGGACGAATCCTATCAATCCGTCGGTGGATGAGACCCCGGAAAATTGGCTAATAAAAACTCCTTCTGGGTGGAGAAACCTCGCCACAATCTCTCTTGCAACAGCAAGATCAGAGTACAAGAAATACAGTAAGAAGACAAGAACAATATAAATGTAAAAACACTAGTTTGCTTGCCTTCTCGTCGACTGTTGATGAAGCAGCAACTTCACGGATGCCAACCACAGCAGCAACTGATCAGTTGGAGACCCAGCCGAGGGAAGCTCACACGAAGCTTCAGTAATGGAGAGCTCAGCAAAGCTTAGATCGCAGGAGCAAGAAGAAGTCAACCTTTTGTCACTCTTTTGTAGAGGCCTTCAACCTCGATTTATAACCTGAACCTGCAAAGAAGACAAAGAAGACACAGAAATCTAACTGTTGTGACTCAACGGCTAGGCCTGGACCGATCAGGCTCCACCCTGATCGATCCAGGATGGATCTGATCGGTCAGGGGACCGATCATGCCCTAGGCTGATCGGTCCCCAGACCGATCCCAACTCTCACAGAGAGTTGGTTGTCAAGCCCTGATCGGTCTGTGGACCGATCAGGCCATAGGTGGATCGGTCCACCGACCGATCCCTCCTATTCCTTCTCCCAATCTGTTTGGTTATTGATCGGTCACCAGACCGATCAGATGACCCACAGTGAGAATCAGTGTATCACTGGATCGGTCAGCAGACCGATCCAGATACCCATAGTATCACTGGATCGGTCAGCAGACCGATCCAATTTCCCAGCCTTAAATCCTAAAGCCTTCCTGATTTAGAGAACGAGCTACCGAGCCCTCTCTGACCTAGTCCGGAGAATGAGCTACCGAGCCCTCTCCGACTTCCACGTCCGGTCCAAAGAACGAGCTACCGAGCCCTCTCTGACCTAGTTCGAAGAACGAGCTACCGAGCCCTCTCCGACTTCCATGTCCGGTCCAGAGAACGAGCTACCGAGCCCTCTCTGACCTAGTCCGGAGAACAAGCTACCGATCCCTCTCCGACTTCCACGTCCGGTCCAAAGAATGAGCTACCGAGCCCTCTCTGACCTAGTCCAGAGAACGAGCTACCGAGCCCTCTCCAACTTCGTCCGGTCCAGAGAACGAGCTACCGAGCCCTCTCTGACCTAGTTCGGAGAACTAGCTACCGAGCCCTCTCCGACTCCATCCAGTCCAGAGAACGAGCTACCGAGCCCTCTCTGACCTAGTCCGGAGAACGAGCTATCGAGCCCTCTCCGACTCCATCCAGTCCAGAGAACGAGCTACCGAGCCCTCTCTGACCTCCCATGCCAAGCTTCCATACTTGGACTTTTCCCGTGCCAAGCTCCCTGCTTGGACTTTTCTCGTGCCAAGCTCCCTGCTTGGACTTTTCCGTGCCATGTCTCCATACTTGGACTTTTCCCGTGCCAAGCTCCCTGCTTGGACCTTTCCGTGCCAAGTCTCCATACTTGGACTTTTCCCGTGCCAAGCTCCTTGCTTGGACCTTTCCGTGCCAAGTCTCCATACTTGGACTTTTCCCGAATCAGGTCAACTCAAGTTGGGTCAACCAGGTCAACCTTGACCAAAGGTTGCACCCACAATCCCCCCAAGTTCCTATTCTTGTCAAACATCAAAATATAACTTCTCCATTCTTGTCAAACATCAAAATATACCTCGAGTCAGGTCAACTCGAGTCGGGTCGCCCAAGTCAACCTTGACCTAAGGTTGCACCAACATCTAGCTCCACCTAAATAATGTCTTTCTCCTTATTATTACTTTATGATGTTATCTTTCCTTCTTCTCCCTGAGTATGTTGTAACATGACGTTCTCGTCAAACATCATATCTCTGTTGATCACCATCTTATTTACCTTAGGAACTCAAAGCTTGAAATCTTTGACTCCTTTCTTATACTCCAGAAAAATGCATTGCTTTGATTTTATATCCATCTTTGATCTTTCCTTATATATATTATGAAAATAAGCAGGACATCCAAAAACTCAAAGGGAAAGTAATCTACCTAATTCCCTATCCATACCTCCTCTGATACTTTATCTTCTAATGATGCCCTTGGTGATCTATTAATCAGATAGCTCACCATGTTGATTGCTTCAGCCAAAAAGTTATTTGCAAGTCCTACATTTAACCTAAAACATCTTATCTTCTCAATGACTGTCCTGTTCAACCTTTCTACCACACCATTATGCTAAGGTGTCTCGCGAACCAAGAAATGCCTCATATTCTCATACTGCTCACAAAATTCCTGAAACTTTGAATCCGTGTACTCAACCTCATTATCTGACCTAAGGCATTTGATCTTTCTTTCGGTCTAGTTCTCCACTCCAGTTTTTCATAGTTTAAACATCAAAAAAGTCTTTCATTTGTAACACAAAGTATATTTAGACCTTTCGTGAGCAGTTATTAATAAAACTCACAAAATACAAGTGTCCTCCACCTAATACTATATTGACTAGTCCCCGGTGATCCGTATGTATGTAGTCTAGAATCTCCTCTATCTTGTGAGTTGTCATCTCAAATTGCACCTGTTTCCTAAAAATACAAAATTTACAGAATTCAAGTTTGCATATCTTAACACCCTATAACAAATATCTCTTATAAAGTTCTAGCATCTCACATTTATTTATATGCCCTAGCTGCATATTCTACAATATAGTGCTATTTGATTCAAATTCTATTGCAGAAACTTCACCTACAACCATAGTTTCTACCAACTTGTAAATGTTTCCTGCTAGTTTTTCTCCTTTCATTACTGTCAAAGCTCTCTTGTTGACCTTCATCACCTCGCTCACTGATTTGTTACTATAATCAATACCATGAGATCAAATTCTTTCTCATATTTGGTATGTGTCTGATATCACATATGATTCTAACCACACTATTAGATATTTTAATTCTGATGTTCCCTATATCGATGATTCTACAAAATGCATTGTCCCCATTGATACTAAACCAAAATCCACTGCCTTGCAGGTGTCAAACCACTCCTTATTTGGAGTCATATGAAATCAACATGCAAAATCTAAAATTCATGCATTCATCAGCCGATCTAAACTTGACAAAACTAATAACACATCTTTGTCCCCGCTCTCTGAATTTTCTTCTTCAACTATGTTTATAGATGTTGTCAAACTACTTTTGTTATCTGTAATATTTTTCTTCAACTCTGGACAATCTCTCTTCATATGATTGTTAGGACTCGTATGGGCTAAAGGAGGTGAATAGTTTAATCGCTTCTCATCATTGTTTAGTGTTCATTGTTGAATGCGTAGCGGAAACCTTGCTTCAAACTCAATTCCACATACACAAAATTTTGGTTTACTTTATGTTCACCTCCTTGAGATGACTAATCTAAGGGTATACATCAGAAATCTTTTTCCACTATGAACTCTCTCCTTCTCGAAAACTTTTCGAAGGCAGAGAAGCCTCAACAAACTCATTCTTACAAGAACACAAAAAGAAACAAGAAAAAAAACATAAATACAACCGAAAATGACTTTATAATCAAAACCTTTGTTGCTTGATCACTTATTGCTCGGAAATACCTCTTGTTGACTCGAAAATACACCAGCATTTCACTTCAAAATCTCCACGAGCCAGCACCTTCAAACCCCTTCGAAATCACCTTTTAAAGGTAATTGTTTGAGATGATTTCTGCCTATCGGTCGATTAATCTAATGAATTCGACCGTTGAAACCTGCAAAATGACCCCCTTTTTAACATATTTGACCAATCAGTCAAACTAATTTGCTTCTATTTACTTCTAGATTAAATCTATTCGATTGGTTTCCAAATTGATTCAACTGATTTCCATATCAATTGACTGATTTCCCAAATCAGTTGAATCTATTTACTTCTACTTGCTTCTAAATCAAATTGATTCATCTAATTTTCCCAATCAATTTAATCGATTTTTCAATCAGTTGAATCAATTTTCTTCTCAGTCATTACGACCCTTCCATCTGATCCAACAATAGGTTCGGGTTTCCACCTCTCACCAAGAATATGGTCCTTGACCTTCTTGAACTTTACATGCATTTGGCCATACAGTTTGCAAGGACTTTCTCTTGCCTAGTATCCAGTTGATTTCAACCTACCAAGATTGTTGGTGCAATCGTCCTTAGGTCAAGGTTAATTAGTTTGACTTAGTTTGAGTTAGTTTGAGCTTGAGTTTTAATGTTTGACAATATATGAGAGAAAAGTCAAGTAGATCAAGGGAGGACCAGATACTTATCAAGGAAAAATCCTAATTGAGGTTAGGCATGTAGGATCGAGAAGTTCTAGAGGGGGGATGAATAGCGTTCATCGCTAATTCGTTCATTTCATAAATACGCAGTGGAATATAGAAGTAAACTAAAAGCAATCGCTAACACTTTTGGTTAGATGGTTCGGAGCCTATATCGACTCCTACTCCAAAGCCCGCGATCGTTGATCGCTTTCGCTGGGTAATCACTATAAGCTCAAGAATCTTTAGAAGATTAATTACAAGTACTGAACTTAAAAAGATTATACCAACAATAAAAGATTATGGAAGTAGTCATCGATTGTCGGAACAACAGCTGAGCATCGTTGTGTCGCCTCGGCATAAAGCGTAGCTTCGAAGATTGCTTGTAGAATTGTTGTATCTGCCTCTTGCTCCAACCAGGCATATATAAGCTGTTGAGGGTGCCTCCAGCCCCGAGTTAGCCGCATTGATAAGCTCTACGGTGTTCGCTATTTATCCACCAGAAGGCAGTCCAAGCTTCATGGAGGGTGTCTTCCATCCAACGTTCAAGGCGCCTTCAGTAGCCTTGGAGGGCACCCTTTGCCCAGTGTTCAAGGTGTTGGATCATAGACGTTCGATAGAGGGGGGTGAATATCGAAAAATGTTCGAACAGGAGTAAACGCAGCGGAAAAGTAAAACAATGCTAACACAATTCAACTTATTTGGTTCGGAGCCTGTGTCGACTCCTACTCCAAGGCCCGCGGTCGTTGACCGTTTTCGGTGGGCAATCACTATCAATTCGAATATTACAAAGTTTAAGTACAAGAATTGGTAGAGAAAGAAAATATCGACAATAGAATGAAAACAAAACCAGCACTGAGTCGGAAAGCTTTTTGTGGCGTCACAAGAGCACAGAGGAGCAGATCTTGGATTCTGAGTTGTTGTAGAAGTTCCACCCCTGCCCCTTCTTTCATATGAGGCTCGGGGCGCCCCGGATCCCTTCCGGGCGCCCTAGTGAGACGTGGCAGGTCCAACCAGTAAGCTCCACGTGACGACGACGCGTTCAGGATAAGATTGCCTCCCGAGAGCCTGGATCCCTTCCGGGCGCCCGGACCTCCTTTCTCCAGAAATTCCTTCTCCTGCAAGACAAGGTTAGTCTGAAGCAAATATATAATTTATAACCTGCAAAGCAAAGTGTTAGTTCAGTTTATAGTTTGGCAAAAAGAGTATGACTTAGATTCCGTCTTTCCGAGACCGGAATCTAGTAACGATCTCGACTTAGATGTCCGAAATGGATCTAAGCCAGATCGACGCCTAATGTTCCCTTCCTGGGAACGCGTCCTCACAGTCACCCCCTTCCAGTGACTTACCTTTACTCACTTGTCAGACGTCCGGTTAGCCCTTCGACCCGTCTGGACTTCTCGCCAGCTATCCGGTAGCCCGTCGACCTAGCTGGACTTCTCGCCAAGCGTCCGGTCAGCCCGTCGACCCGCTTGGACTTCTCGCCAGCTATCCGGTCAGCCCGTCGACCTAGCTGGACTTCTCGCCAAGCGTCCGGTCAGCCCGTTGACCCGCTTGGACTTCGTGTCAGACATCCGGTCAGCCCGTCAACCTGTCTAGACTTAGCCTGCACACTAGTTCAGAGTGTTAGATAACAACAAACCTAACTTAATCTGATTTGTCATTCATCAAAACCTGAGTTAGACTGTTAATGCTAACCGCACCAACAATCTCCCCCTTTTTGATGGAATGACAACCTGGTTAAGTTAGTGAAAAAATTATGCAAGTAAACAAACAAGCATGATTTTTAAGGTTTAAGTTAGGTTTTAAATTTGACATTTTGTTTCTCTAACTTAACCACCTATCCCTCCCCCTTTGGCATTCATCAAACAAGGACATAAGTCAAACACTCAAAAAATACAGAATACAGATAAAGTTAAAATGTAAGAAATGATGTCAAGTTAACTTGGGGGAGTTTAAATAGTAATTTAGCTTTTATTTCTTGACTTTTGTAAAATAACTAAGTTTTGAAAATAGCTAATTTAGCAACATAACTTAGTTTTTAGTACATTTTGAGTAATTTTGAAAGATAATGTCTGTAAAATTAATTGACTTTGCAATTTTTTTAAAAAAAAAATTAAAAGCTAATTTTCAAGCTTAAGTTTAGGAAAGCTAAGTTTAGATATTCTAATTTCCAAACATAAGGTTATAAGTTACAAATTTTAGGATCAAATTTTCAAAGTAAGTTTCAACTTTAAAACACTTTTCAAACATGAGTTTTTAAACCCAAAATTTCAAGGTTTAAATTTTGAAAATAAGTTTCAACTTTGAAACACTTTTCAAACAAAAAATTTCAAGGCTAAGTTTAAAAACTATTTACTTTTCAAAACTGATTAAAACTAAATTTGCAACAGATTCAAAATCTTAGTTGATAAAATCTAATTGAAAATTTTAGTTTTATAAAAGCTAGTTTTCAAAAATGGGTAAAAAAATTTTGAAACATAAGTTTTCAGAGTTAAAGATTTCAAAACTAATTTTGAAAAATCTACTTTTCAATACTGACTAAGTTTGTAAAAACTTCAAATTTGAAAATCGAAATTCAATCTAAAAAAAAAATAGAAAAGATATTATATTTAAGATGGAGAAAATAATTTTAGTGCTAATTGTTGATTTAATCCTCCCCCTAAACCTGACATCTAATATAGCTGTCTAACCAATTAGGTACTTACTGACTATCAGAAGATAGCAGCTTTCACTTGGTTAGTCAAGTTAAGTGCATTGTAATCAGTTAGTGGTTGACTAAACTGAGTAACTTAACTTGATCACAGTATGTTTTGTATTTAACGCCCAGACTTATATTAATGCACTGACATAAGCATCTTAAGTCTAGGCAATTGGCCTATACATCTCACCCCTTTCTATGTATGTCAATCACAAGCAAGGTAAACCTAGGGTGTTGGTGAGATGCTCAAATACTAGTCCTAGGGGAGCATGATTTCTAAAGGGATTTTTCTAGTCTAAGGCTAAAATTATTTTGAAATTCTAAAAGTAGGAAAGTTTTAAAAAAAAAATAAAACAATTTTAACCTAGAATTTGAAACAGTCAATTTTAAAATAGTTTTGAATTTTGAAAATCCTAGTCTATTAAACACATCCCTAATTGTCTACGCAGATTACTAAATTCACTTTCAGGATGTGGTTTTGTGAATATGTCAGCTAAATTAGACTTGGACTCAATGTATTTGAGTTCAATGTTACCTTTGGTAACATGATCCCTGATAAAGTGATGCCTAATTTCATTGTGTTTAGTTCTGGAATGATACACTGGATTTTTTGTTAGGTTAATTGAGATAATGTTATCAATTTAGACTTTGACATTTGTAAGGTTCAAGTTAAAATCTTTTAGGGTGTGCATCATCCATAATAATTGTGCAACACACTCTCCTATTGCAATATATTCTAACTCAGTTGTGGATAGGGCAACACAATGTTGCTTTCTACTAAACCAGCTGATAAGTGATGGACCCAGTAATTGACATCCGCCACTTGTACTTTTACGGTCTAATTTGCATCTAGCATAATCTGAGTCAGAATACCCTATTAATTCAAAATTATTAGTCCTAGGATACCAAATACCTACATTTGTTGTTCCTTTAAGGTATCTAAAGATTCTTTTGACTTGAGTCAAATGAGATTCTTTAGCACATGTTTGGTATCTGGCACACATACTAACTACAAATAAGATATCTGGTCAACTTGCAATTAAGTATAGTAGACTACCTATGGCACTCCTATAGCATTTTAAGTCAACTGGTTTTCCATTTGGGTCATCATCTAGGATTGTGTTTACTGCCATAGGTGTTTTAATCTTTTTGGTGTTTTCCATTCCAAAATTTTCAAGTAATTCCTTAATATTTGTTGATAAATGTAGTTACCTTCATTTGTTTGTTTGATTTGTAAACCTAAAAAATAGGTTAATTTGCCTACTAGACTCATTTCAAATTCGTGTTCCATTAAACTTGTAAATTCATCTAAAAAGTCTGAATTCGTTGAACCAAAGATTATATCATCTACATAAATTTGTGCTATAAAAATGTCTTCTTTTATTAATTTGACAAATAAGGTTGGGTCAATTTGACCTTGGTTAAACCCTTTAGAGATTAGGTAAGAAGTTAGTCTTTCATACCAAGTCCTAGGTGCTTGCTTAAGTCCATATAAGGCTTTCTTCAATTTATAGGCATAATCAGGGTGTTCTAGACTCTTAAACCCAGGTGGTTGTCCTACGTAGACTTCTTCTTTTATTAGTCCATTTAGGAATGCTGACTTAACATCCATTTGGTATAGTCTAAACCTTTGTGTGCTGCATAACTTAATAACATCCTAATGGACTCTAGTCTAGCCACTGGGGCATATGTTTCATCATAGTTAAGTCCTTCTACTTGACTAAACCCCTTAACAACTAGTCTGGGAGTTTCACTTAATTTGTTTCTAAATACTCATTTTGTTTCTATTATTTTCTTATTCTTGGGTGGTGGTACCAAGTCTCAAACTTCATTACGCTCAAATTGAGCTAATTCTTCTTGCATAGCTATGACCCAGTCTGGGTCAAGGAGTGATTCGTCTATGGTTTTGGGTTCAATTTTTGATATTAAAGATATTTGACTTAGGTTTCTAAAGGATGATCTAGTTTGAACCCTAAGATCTGGGTCACCTATTATTTGATCAATTGGGTGATTTGGGTTGACTCTTATAGTTCTAGGGGGTTGACTCTCCTGAGGTTGTTCTTCGTCTTCATGACTTAGACTTTGGTTTATTCCTTCAGAGTTATTATTTTCTTCAACAAAGTCAATTGGTTGAAGTTGTGTTTGTTCTAGGTTTTGTTTGGATTCCTCAAATTTCACATTAGTAGTTTCTTCAATTCTTAAGGTAGCCTTATTATAAACCCTATAGCCTCTACTATTTAGGGAGTAGCCTAAGAAAATTATATTTTCAACTTTAGAGGTGAATTTTCCTAAGTGTTCTCTTGTGTTTAAGATGAAAGCTGGGCACCCAAATACTTTAAAGTATTTTATATTGGGTTGTTTATTATAATAAACTTTGAAAAATATTTTGTTATGGGTTTTATTTAGTGTTGTTCTGTTTTGTACATAGCAAGTTGTACTAACAGCTTCTGCCCAAAAATATTTAGGTAAATTGTATTCATTTAACATCGTTCTAGAGGCTTCAAGTAAGGTTCTATTTTTTCTTTCTACAATCCCATTTTGTTGGGGGGTTTTAGGGCATGAAAATTCGTGATGGTAGCCATTTTCAAGACAAAATTTGTTAAAGTTGTGATTTTTAAATTCTCCCCCATTATCACTTCTAATTCTTTTAATTTTAAGGTCCTTTTCATTTTCAACTTGTTTGCAAAAGTTTGTAAAAATTTCAAAAGTATCATCTTTATTTTTTAAAAATTTTACCCAAGTGAACCTAGAATAGTCATCTATTATTACTAGATAGTATAGGCTTCCATTTATTGATTTGACTCCATGAGAGTCAAATAAGTCTAAGTGTAACAGTTCTAGTATTGAGTTGGTTTGTGACTGATTAGTTGGTTTGTGGGTGGATTTTGTCTGTTTACCTTGTTAACATGCATTACATATGTTTGAATCTAAGTTAGGTAATTTTGGTAGACCTCTAACTAATCCATTTAGTCTGCTTCTATTTCTAAAATTTGTGTGTGACATCCTTCTATGCCATAACCAGCTTTCTTCTTTCTGTGTTAAGTGACACTTAATTGAAGAAGTGGTTAAGTTGATTGCATAGATGTTGTCTTTTCTAAACCCTTTTAGGCTTATGTTAGGGTTGTCTAGGTGTTTGATTAAGCATTCTGTAGATAAAAACCTAACCTTATACCTAGTATCATACAGTTGACTGATACTTATAAGATTATACTTAAAATTTTCAACAAGTAAAACATTTGTAATAATAAAGTCAATTTTTAGTTCGATATTACCTATACCAATTACCTTGAGTTTGTCGTTGTTCCCAAAGACAACTGTTTCTAGGCTTTTGTAGGTGAGTTGAGTGAATTTTGTGTGATCTCCAGTCATATGTTTGGAGCAACCACTATCCAAAATCCACTTAGTTTCCTACAATAGGTAGGAATTGGGGTTAGTCTAACTATTGGACTTATAGTTTTTAAGAAAAAAAATTAAGTTAAAAAATTTAAGTTTTAATTTTTAAAATAAATTTTTAAGTAAAAAAAAATTTAAGTTTAAATTTTTAAAATAAATTTTTAAGTTAAAAAAAAATTTAAGTTTTAATTTTTAAAATAATTTTTTTAAAAAAAATTTAAGTTTAATTTTTTTTTTAAAAAAATTAAGTTTTAATTTTTTTAAAAAAAATTAAGTTTTAATTTTTAAGATAAATATTTTTAAGTAAAAAAATTTAGTTTCAATTTTTAAAAAAAAATTTTAAGTTTAAATTTTTAAAATAAATTTTTAAGTTAAAAAAAAATTTAAGTTTTAATTTTTAAAATAATTTTTTTTAAAAAAATTTAAGTTTAAATTTTTTTTAAAAAAAATTAAGTTTTAATTTTTTTTAAAAAAATTAAGTTTTAATTTTTAAGATAAATATTTTTAAGTAAAAAAATTTAGTTTCAATTTTTAAAATAAATTTTTAAGTAAAAAAAAATTAAGTTTAAATTTTTTAAAATAAATTTTTAAGTTAAAAAAAAAATTAAGTTTTAATTTTTAAAATAAATTACAAAATTTAAGTTTAATTTTTAACATAATTTTTAAGTTTAAAAAATTTAAGTTTAATTTTTAAGATAATTTTTTTTTAAGTTTAAATTTTAAAATAATTTTTTTAAAAAAAAAATAATTTTAATTTTAAATTTTTAAGTTAAAAAAAAAATTAAGTCTTAATAAATTTTTTAAAAAAAAATTTAAGTTTTAATTTAATTAAAATTAAATTTAATTTTAATTTAATTTTAATTTAATTTAATTCTAATTTAATTTAAGTCCTTAGTCATCTCACCCAATTTATATTTTCAATCAGGGAATCCTATAATTTTGTGAGATGAATTAGATTCAATTTTGGGGTTTGTTTTTAACTTATGTTAGATACAGGTTTAGCTTTCGGTTCAACAAATAGGCATTCTCTGGATAAACTTCTGTGCTATGGTGAGTCACTTGGGCATCATTAAAGTAATCATGCCTTCGAAGTTTTCTAAATAGTCCTATCCACTGGACTTAGTACAAAATCTTGGTCTAACTGGTTAGAATCCATAAAGGGTAGCTTCGGTCAGTTCCACTTAGCCAAATGTATCAAGTCGAAGCCATATCTTCCTAGACATGCATAGACTAAGCTTCCCTAACGTACTATCATCCAATATTTCACCAGTACCATTTTTCGAGTTAAACTTGAACCCTTTTTAACTAATCCTAATTATCTTGTCGGGTAAGTTGGTTAGGGTTACCCTGCCGGGTAGGTTAGTTTTGGAGGTGCCAGCTATTCTGGAGCCTCCCCCTGAATTAATGACCATTAATTTAATTTTTAGTTCTCGGTTTATGTCTACTTCTTTTATAATTATATTTTACTTGGTGATAGTTTAAATTTTGTTGAGTTCTAATATGTTTAGATTTTAAATTTTTTGGTTTAGGTTTGTGTTCTGATTTTTAATTTGTTTATTTGACTTTACGTAATATATTTTATCTTTAGGAATATAATATTGGTTAGGTCCTATTTGCATGGTTAAACACGCTTTCGGAACTCATGCTTTATTTGTTGGTTTGTATTGGGTTATTAATGATTTAAAAGTTTTATTTGAGTTCGGTTTTATTATAACATGCTTTTTGATTATTTAGAATTAAGTCTAAATTTTTGGATCTGGTAGTAAATTTTTCTAACATATTTTTTAAATTATTAATTTCTAATTTTAATGATGAATTCTCCTCCTCAAGTGTTAGATCTTGAGTTGGTTTATTATTTACAACTTGTTCTTTGAGGATTTGATTTTCCTCGAGGAACAATTTGTTTTCATTTTCTAATTTAACTAATTTATTATTTAAGCACGAAATAATTTTAAAAAATTTCCGGTTTAAGGTTAGGAATACCTCTTCGGAACCTTCGGAAACGAGTACGGACTCGTGGCTCGATTCAGGTTCGGACCCGTTTTCCGATTCGTCTTCCGACTCTGCTTCGAGGGCCATCAGCGCGAGGTGGCTCTGGTGCTTCTAATCTTCTGCTTTCGATTCTTCCGAGGAGGAGGAGTCCCATGTTGCTTTGAGGGCCTTATTTTTGGTCGGCTTCGGTTTGTCGATCTTCAATCTCGGACACTCGTTCTTGTAGTGGCCCTTCTTGTTGCATCCGAAGCACGTCACACTCCTCGAATCGGTTGGAGTATTGATCTTTTGAAGGTCCTTATTGCTGAAGCTTCTTTTCCTCCTGGTGAACATTTTCCTTACCAGGTTCACCAGGTGTTCTTCATCTTCAAAGTTTTGGTCAGAATCTTCTTCCGGTTCAGACTGTTCTTCTTTTCTTTTGAGGAACTTGCAAATAAAGCTACACCTTTCTTAACCCCGGCGTTAGTTTGCTCATGCAGTTCTAATTCACAGAAAAGCTCATCTAGTTTTAATTTTGATAAATTTTTAGATATCTTGTAGGCATCTACGATAGATGCCCACAAGCTGTTGTGTGGAAAAGCGTTTAAGGCATACCTTATTAAGTCCCGGTTCTCCATTTGGTGCCCTATTGTGTGGAGCCCGTTGAGAATGTCTTTGATTCTTGAGTGGAGTTGGCTGACCGTTTCTCCTTCCTGCATTTTTATGTTAAAAATTCTATTTAAAAGCAAGTCTCGTTTTGTTACCTTAGCGTCGCTCGTTCCTTCGTGCAACTCGATCAATTTGTCCCATAGTTCTTTTGCATTCTGATGTGGTCCGACCCGGTTCATTTCTTCCCTTGTTAGTCCACAGTGTAGTGTGTTAATCGCCTTGTTCTCCGTTGATTCCTTCTTCCTCATGTCGGAAGTCCACTGTTCCGGGTCTAGTGGATTTTCGGAGTTGTCAACTGGCGCTCGGTAGGCTTTTGTGACGCTGAACCATTGATCGTAGTCTATCTTCAGGTACACTTCCATTCTTTTCTTTCAGTACGAAAAATCATCCCCGTTGACTAGGGGAAGACGTACTGTGCTGAAGCCTTCCAATTGAGACATAATTTACCTGCACACAAATCAACAAATAGACACGATATCCCAAGACTTGGTCTTGGATTAATAGTGCGAGAAGAATTAAGAACAATAAAAAAAGGGCTAAATTGGTGTTGCACCAATTTAGTTTTAATTACAACGAATAAAATTCCAAAAAGGTAATAATACTAGTTTGGAGATATGCGAAAAGTTGAAAGCCGAAAATAGAAAGAAAAATTTTTTTAAAGCAAATCACCCCCTTGCCTGATTGGTGGTTGCACCAAATCAGAGTGGTACCCTCTCTGATACCACTTGTTGGATCGTAGACGTTCGATAGAGGGGGGGGGGGGGTGAATATCGAAAAATATTAGAACAGGAGTAAACGCAATGGAAAAGTAAAACAATGCTAACACAATTCACTTTACTTGGTTCGGAGCTTGTGTCGACTCCTACTCCAAGGCCCGCAGTCGTTGACCGCTTTCGGTGGGCAATCACTATCAATTCGAATATTACAAAGTTTAAGTACAAGAATTGGTAGAGAAAGAAAATATCGACAACAGAATGAAAACAAAACCAGCACTGAGTCGGAAAGCTTTTCGTGGCATCGCGAGAGCACAGAGGAGCAGATCTTGGATTCTGAGTTGTTGTAGAAGCTCCACCCCTGCCCCTTCTTTTATATGAGGCTCGGGGCGCCCCGGATCCCTTCTGGGCGCCCTGGTGAGACGTGGCAGGTCCAACCAGCAAGCTCCACGTGGCGACGATGCGTTCAGGATAAGATTGCCTCCCGGGCGCCCGGACCTCCTTTCTCCAGAAATTCTTTCTCCTGCAAGACAAGGTTAGTCCGAGGCAAATATATAATTTATAACCTGCAAAGTAGAGTGTTAGTTCAGTTTATAGTTTGGCAAAAAGAGTATGACTTAGATTCCGTCTTTCCGAGACCGGAATCTAGTCACGATCTCAACTTAGATGTCCGAAATGGATCTAAGTCGGATCGATGCCTAATGTTCCTTTCCCGGGAATGCGTCCTCACAGTCACTCCCTTCAAGTGACTTACCTTTACTCACCTACCAGACGTCCAGTCAGCCCTTCGACCTGTCTGGACTTCTCGCCAGCTATCCGGTCAGCCCGTCGACCTAGCTGGACTTCTCACCAAGCGTTCGATCAGCCCGTCGACCCGCTTGGACTTCATGCCAGACATCCGATCAGGTCGTCGACCTGTCTGAACTTAGCCTGCACACTTGTTCAGAGTGTTAGATAACGACAAACCTAACTTAACCTGATTTGTCATTCATCAAAACCTGA
Organism: Zingiber officinale; assembly: GCF_018446385.1. Taxonomy (NCBI): domain Eukaryota; kingdom Viridiplantae; phylum Streptophyta; class Magnoliopsida; order Zingiberales; family Zingiberaceae; genus Zingiber; species Zingiber officinale. The sequence goes on along the minus strand of NC_056005.1, from coordinate 25,578,255 downwards.
GTTAGACCGTTAGTGCTAACCGCACCAACACAAGGCACCTTCCATCTCCTTGGAAGGCTCCTTCGCTCCTTACTGTGTGAGGCTTTCATCCAAGGCACCTCTAAGTTCCATGGAGGGCGCCTTGGGTACTGTTCATCCGAGGCTTCTCTTGGGCAACTTCATTTCTGCAAGGCATATTAGTGCACAAACAAAGTATACCTTGCATAACAAAGTTAGCACAATAAAATACAAATAATATAAGTATTTGACAGTCATCAGACTATCTGGTTCTGACTTCGAGTTTCTTGGAAATCCTAGGTCAAATCGACGTCTACTATTCCCTCTTCGGGGAGCACGTCCTCACCTACTCCTCTCATGAGAAGTTACCTATTTCTAGATTGATCCTCCAGACCAACTAGACTTTTGCTTAGCGTCCGAAGCTTTGGGTCTTCATGTTGGATGTTCGCTCCACGACCCATCCAGATTTCCACCCGGTTCGTGACACCAGGATTTCAACCTAGACTCCCTGACTCTAGGATTTTGCCCGAAGCGCTTGACCCGTCAAGACTTTTTGCCTAGGGTCACCACCCCCTAGAACCTAAGGTTACCGCCCTTTAGGGGTTTCCACCTACCTAACTGTAGCTAGGACTTTTCATCACCTAGGGTTACCACCCCCTAGGACCTAGGGTTACCGCCCCCTAGGGTTTTCCACCTGCCTAGAATCCACTAGAACTTTTACCTAAGAACACTTAGGACTTTCCTGCAATCTCATTTAAACTTGTCAGATCACAAGACAACTTAACTTTGGACCCTTTAACCTAATCAAAACCCAGGTTCGATCGTCGGATACTTCCCACACCAACAAGGTAGTATGGAAGTTTATTGAGTGACTAGTCCTAACTGATATTTGGCAAAGGAAAGTCCAAGTATATCAAAGAGAATCACACATTGACAAAGGAAAGCCCTAACTACAGTCAGGTAAGAGAAAGCCCTAACTGAGGTTAGACATAGTAGAAGTATACTGTGTGACTAGTCCTAACTGGAGGTTAGGCAAGAGAAAAATCTATGTGAGTCAAGAAGGACCGTACTTGGTGATCGAATGTCCAACAAAAAGTTGGCAAGGAGAGAGACCAAGTAATTAAAAAGTTGACCAGACATTTGGCACGAGATGAAAAGTCTAAGTGAGTCAAAGGTTGACCGAATACTTGGTGATTGGAAGTCCAATGGGAGTTGGCAAGGGAAAGTCCAAGTGGACCATAGATGACTAAATACTTGGTGAAGAAGTCCTGGCAGGTCAAAGTTGACTGAATGCTAGGTAAGGAGAAATCTCAACATGTCATAGTTGACCGGATGTTGGGCAAGAGAACCCTACAGTTAGATTAAGTGAGTTAGGGTTGAGAAATTGATTAGGGTAATCGGTTAGACATAAGCCAATTGATTAGGGCAATCAATTGGCCCTAACCCAATCAATTGGGTGCTTTTTGTGAAGCACAGTAAGGCATGGAATTGATTAGCTAATCGATTTATCCTTATGTGAATCGATTGGACAATCGATTCAGGGTGTTTTTGTGAGAGAGAATAAGAGGCAGAATAGATTGGGAGAAATCGATTCAGCCTTCTCCAATCGATTGGGGCCTTTTTCGTGAGAGGACATAGAGCTTGGAAATAGATTAGGTAATTAATTAGGATTCTTTCTCTTGTGAACAGAAAGTTTTCGAACCGATTGGGACAATCGACTAGAAGTTGCTGAATCGATTAGTATGGTTCACCAATTGAATCGATTGGTTTGAATGGCAGATCTTATGTGGCAATCGATTAGCCTAATCGATTGGGAGGTGTCGAAGAACTCTAGAAAAGGATTTTCATGGACGTTTTGAACAATAACGATTCATGCTAGTTCTTGAGTTTTGGATGACAAGTGTTGCTACACTTTACAAGCATCAAGAGGCAACCAAAGTAAAAAAAAGAGCAAGAAAATCAAGGTTCGTGTTGTAAAGTCATTTTTGATTTCTTTGTTACCTAGTTTACATTTCTTATTTGTATTTCTCGTGCTTAAGCTTGTATGAGGCTTCTCCATCTCCTAGAATGATGTTTTCATAGTGTATCTATGAGTGAGGAGTGAACCCTTGGATTAGTCACTTCAAGGAAGTGGATACCAAATAAAATCAAGGGTGTTAGCATTGTGAAGATCTTCACATCGAGTATCCACTGCAAATCATCATCGAAAAAGCTAACAAAGCTATTCACCCCCCCCCCCCTCTATCTCTCTACGTGTCCTAACAAGGACTTCCTTTACTCAACATCTAATCCATCGTGACCAACCGAGACTTCTGTCATCACCAAGTGTCCAATCCTCCATGATCCACTTTGACTTTTCATCTTATATGTGTCAAGTATTTGGTCCTCCATGACACACTTAGACCTTCCTTCTCATGTCAAGTGTTTGGCCCTCCATTACCCACTTGGATTTTTGATCACCAAGTGTCTGGTCTTTCATGACTCACTTAGACTTTCCCTTTACCAACTTTTCATTGGAATTTCGATTACTAAGTGTCTGATCCTCCATGACCTACTTCGACTTTTCTCTAGTCATTTCTTTTGTCAACTTCTCATTAAACTTCCGATCACCAAGTGTCTGATCCTCTATGACTCACTTGGAATTTCCACTTCTAGTCAAGTATTCGGTCACCTTGACCTATTTAACTTCTTACTAATATATTGATCAAACATTGAAACTCAAACTCAAGTCAACTTGAGCTTGCTCAACCTAGTCAACCTTGACATGAGGTTGATTGCACCAACAATGACCTTTGCCTCCACACTTGTAGTAACTAGTAAGTGATCACCTTCTTCCTCCTTGACTTAGAATGAGCCTTATTGTCATTGCCCAACCCATACCGAGTTTTGCTCTTAATGCACTCTACATTATTATTCACTATAAGTCCTCCTTCAGAAACTGTCACTTACTTTCTTCCGCTGATGAAAACCAACAAAGCACTTGTCACCTCCTCCAATTTGAGTATTTCTTTTCCATGCATCATAGTAGAAACTAAATTCTCATGTGTAAGAGATGAAAGTAGAAAATTTAGCAATATTAGCACCTTGTCTTTGTTCTCGATCGTCACATCAACTCATTTCAAATTGCTTATAATTTTTTTGAATACATTGATATGTTAACTCAGATCAATTCCTTCTAACTTTTGTTTAAGAAACAATTTGTTTATCAGCTACTTTGACATGTACCAACTTTTTAGTCTTTGCCGAACTACCACCGGGGACCCCTCATTCATGACATAATACATCATGTCATCCATAAGATAAAGTCTAATCATTACCACTGTCTTCGCCGGTGATACATTGGACGTCACTCAGGAGGTCAGAGAATGCCCATTGGACTTCAGCAACCATATACTCACTGTAGATTTATTGGTATTGGATATAGTCGAGTTCGATATTATCCTTGGCATGGATTGGATGTCAGCATACCATGCCACGGTTGATTGCCAGACGAGGGTGGCCACATTTCGACCTCCGAACCAATCCTCGTGGGATTTCACCGGCATCAGGGATGACAGCATATCTACCATTTTTACGATTCAGGCTAAGAAGCTGCTGTCACATGGCTATCAGGGATTTCTATTGTCGTTAATTAAAGATGATGACATCAGTAGATCTTAGCTCTCAGACATTCCAGTGGTTCAAGAGTATCTGGATGTATTTTCAGATAATCTACCAAGCTTGCCTCCCCGAAGGCAAGTGGAGTTTGCTATTGAGCTAATTCCGGGGACCGCGCCAACATCAAAAGCACCTTACCGTATGGCACCGAAAGAGTTGGAAGAGCTAAAGGTCCAACTCCAGGAGTTATTGGATGGGGGATTTATTCACCCTGGTGTATCTCCGTGGGGGTCTTCAGTATTGTTCGTCAATAAAATGGATGGTACTTTGAGGTTGTGCATCGATTATAGACAGCTAAATGTCGTGACCATCAGAAACAAGTATCCTTACCATAGATCGAAGATTTGTCTGATCAGCTTAGAGATACATCAGTGTATTCTAAGATTGATCTGCGGTCTGGATATCATTAGCTGAGAGTCAAAGATTCTGATATTTAGAAGATAGCTGTCACGCCCCCAGAGGAGTCCCTGTCCGAGAAAATTTCGGCAGCATCTCCCCTGTATCGTGGACAATCTGAAACTTTTCTACATCTCATATACCTCAGCCACAGACGGCTGGAATAATAACAGTAAATAAAATCAATCACCACGCAGTTTATATATGTATTCAGCCTCTGGCTGTCACAACCACGCAGTTAAGATAATTAAACAGAAAGATAATACTCTGACTCGAAATCAACCCTACTCAACTACACTCGTAAAGCTCAAATCCGACGAACTCACCTCTTCTGCCGTCCAGGCAGACATGTAGTAGAATAAAATCTAAATCATACCAAAAATCCATCAACATCTCAAAATCCATACAAAGTCCAAGTATCCAAACAAACCAAGTCTATAACATAGTCAAAAAGAAACAAACAAAACCAGTAGAACCGTAAGTCTTCGGGTCTTCAGGGGACCAGCAACTAGAACTCTCTCCTGACAGCATCATCCTGAAATATAACAACAATGGAGGCGGGGTGAGTGCAACACTCAGCAGGTACAATTGATATGCAAAGTAAAGAAATAACACCTAGCACTAATCATGCGTACAGTCTCCTGATAAAGATAAAGGTAAATGCAAACCGAAGAAGACAGAAGAGAATCTGTACTAACCAGGACCCGGTATAAGGACAAACAGTCCGAAAGGTATAGAAGACTTGTATGCATGTCAAACATAGGTATCCAAACAATATGCAGCATATAAATGCAGCAAACACAATCACAAACAATAAATGCATCATGCATATGATGCCAATGTCATGGTCACCCCTGACGGCAGTCAGCCAACTCACAACATAAGTGGGACCAAGTGGGTAGGGCTGTGACAACCGTGCACTCAGCAACACTACTCCTGATGAGTGATCGAGTGGGCGGGATGTTGTCGGAGTACATACGTACTCCTACCCCAAATCATAAATGGGGGAGCACAATGCTCTCATCTCCCGGTACGCTATGACGGGGAGGAATCTCTAACGTGCTACACGCTGCGTCACACTACCCCTGAGCGGATCAACGGAGCACCGGAAGAGTCAAACTGACGTGCTACCACGCTGTGTCACGCTACCCGTGAGCGTCACAACGGAGCACCGAACAGTGATGGAAACTGGCAAAGTGCTCGACAATAATGGAGCAATCTATCGCACAGCATGCGATCATGCAAATGGTGCATGTCACTAAGCATGGTAATATACTAAACCAACCTTTGGGCATATAACAATGGGCACCATAGTGAATAAATCATATCAAGGTATACTGATCAAATAAGGTATCAAACCTAGGTCCTGACATGGTAAAATATGGTTATATCACTACCCGTGAGCATGATAAATCAGGTACAAGATCAATAAGAGATGCAATCAAACAACCAATCAAACAGGTAACATGTATTGGGCAGTGATTAACCGAAACAAATATGAAACACAATTAATGCAACTTATTATTTTCATTACTAAGCATATCAAAGACAAATAGTCAAAAGTACCCGCCTCCGATAAGAAAAGTCCAATCCGACTCCGAGATACTCGTCTCGTGTCAAAATCCTGTGTCACAATATTTAATTTAGTTAATTCTATCATGCCTTCATTAACTAAACCAAATCATAATTTCATTAATCAATTAGAGTTAAACTCATTAACCCTAACCCTTTTCACAACTACAATGGATTAGGTATCTCCAATTATCTACAACGAAAAATCAAATTCCTCCACAATACCTCAACCACCGTTGCTGTTGCTGCTGAAGCAAGGGCTACTGGATGGGGTTGCTGCTGGAAGTTCTTGAACAAACTAAAGCACACTTTACAAGTCGGACACTTCACTCTAAAATCACCACTCTGCTGTAAAGAAGAGAGTGGCACCGGTAATGGTGCACTAGGGCACAGCAGCAACACAGGGAAAAGAAATCTCCACTGACTGGTCCAAGCAAGGTCAAGCACTGAGATCACTAACATAGATCAAGCCATAATCCAAATTCCACATCACATAATACTACTCAAATTTCACCAATTAGGGTATAACACTCACCTCCCAGATCACTGCTAGGGCACTAGAGGTGTGACCACAGTGAAGAAGGTGTGGAGGCAGTGGCACGCAGAGGCAGTGGCGCAGAGATGAAGAAGTCGGCGTCGGCACGGTGCAGATGTGGAGCGGTCATGAACACGAGGAGAGCCGGCTCTCAGCGGTGTGCGGCGGTGGAGAGGCCGAACACAGAGAAGAATCGGCGCGTTGCCGTGAACCCAACCCTCTAGGGCACGCGAGTTCGGCGGCTGGCGGCAGGAACTCAGGCTGCCAGCGGTTGAAAGAATTCGGCTAGGGCAGAAAAGAGGCCGAGAGCGAGGGTGTCCGGCGATGGCTCGTCGGACCAAAGGAGGAATCGAGAGAAGGGCGTCGGCGGTGTTGGGTGGCTAGGGCAGGCGGTCGGGCGGCGGTGCTAGGGATCCGGCAAGGAACCGGCTGCCGGCGTTCGGGAAGAAGAAACCGCCGGCGTCGGGCGCGAGAGAAGAAGAGAGGAACGGATTAGGGCTCGGCACAGTAACGAGGGAAAAAAAATATATAAATAAGGAAAAGAAAAGGAAAAAGGAAAAGAAAATAAATAAAACTTTTCCTTATTAAAACTGGGTAGCCTAAACAGGCTTTTCCGGACCCCGTTTTTATCCCCGTTAACTCGTTCGTACGAGCTCCGAAAAATTCCCGAAAAATATCCAAAAATTTTGAAAAATTCCCTTATTAATATTCGTCATTTTTCCGGTATTTTACATTCTCCCCGACTAATAAAAATTTGGTCCCCAAATTTCAGTATCTACCATCAGCAAGTACTAATAACAGATAATAGAGTATAAATGCTGAACGGTAAATAAATCACATACCTCGTGTGAAAAGATGGGGATATCGAGCTCGGATAGTATCCTCGAGCTCCCAAGTAGCCTCTTCGTCTGAATGATGCTGCCATCCGACTTTAACCAGTCGGATAGTCTTGTTCCGCAACTGACGCTCCTTCCGGTCGAGAATCCGTACCGGAACCTCCTCATAAGTAATGTCTGGCTGAACTGGAACGGGAATATCAGCCAGCACATGTGTCGGGTCAGGAATGTATCTCCTCAGCATGGATACGTGAAATACATCATGGACGCCTGACAGGGACGGTGGTAGTGCCAGTCGGTAAGCTACTGCTCCGATCCTCTCCAAGATCTCGAAAGGACCAATATACCGCGGAGCTAGCTTACCTCTGAGGCCAAATCTCTTCACCCCTTTCGTGGGTGAAACTCGTAGAAATACATGGTCGCCAACAGAGAACTCTAGTGGTCTGCGTCTCCGATCAGCATAACTCTTCTGGCGATCCTGCGCCTCTGACATCCTCCGTCTGATAGTACGGACCAACTCTGCATCCTGCTGAACTCTATGAGGTCCCAACAACTGAGCCTCTCCAACCTCATCCCAAAGGACGGGTGTCCGACAAGGTCTATCATACAACGCCTCAAACGGTGCCATCTGGATAGCCGAATGGAAGTTGTTGTTGTAGGCAAACTCTACCAACGGCAGATGGTCCTCCCAACTGCCTCCGAAATCCATAACACATGACCTCAGCAGGTCCTCTAAAGTCTGAATGGTCCGCTCTGACTGTCCATCTGTCTGTGGATGGAAAGCTGTACTGAAACGGAGCTGTGTGCCCAAGGCCTGCTGCAGACTCTGCCAGAAACGAGACGTAAACCATGGATCTCTATCCGAAATGATACTCAACGGAACACCATGTAGTCGGATGATCTCTCGGCAATATAGATCTGCCAATCGATCCAGGGGATCAGTCCTCCGGATCGCTAAGAAGTGCGCGGATTTGGTTAATCGATCAACGATTACCCAAATCGCGTCATGACCTCGTCGTGTCCTCGGCAACCCTACCACAAAGTCCATGGTAATGTGATCCCACTTCCACTCAGGAATAGGAATCCGCTGAAGTAATCCTGCAGATCTTTGGTGCTCAGCCTTCACCTGCTGACAAACAAGACATCTAGCTACGAAATCCGCGATGTCCTTCTTCATGCTGTTCCACCAGTAGGAACGCCTCAAGTCTCGATACATACGGGTCCCGCCTGGATGGATCGCAAATCGAGAACGGTGTGCCTCCTGTAATAACTCCTGTAAGACCGGATGAGACTGAGGTACACATAATCTGCCTCGGAAGAATATAACACCCTCCTCGTCTCGTGTAAACTCGGTCTGCTACCCGGAAGCTATCTGACTGCTAATAAACTGCAAATGCTGATCATCGGCCTGGGCCTCTCGTGACCGACGACTGAGCAACCATGGTAACCAGAGTACCCTGCTCTGTCTGTCCTTATCCCTCAAGGCCCAACTCGGAGAAACCTTGAATCAAGCCTGTGACCACAACTCGGTGGCAAGCTAAAGTCCCTCTGGACTTCCTGCTAAGTGCATCGGCAACCATATTAGCTTTTCCCGGGTGGTAGCTAATGGTACAATCGTAGTCCTTCAGGAACTCCATCCACCTCCTCTGTCAAGATTAAGCTCCTTCCGAGTGAAAATATATTTGAGACTCTTATGATCGGTGAGAATCTCAAATGTGATATCGTATAAATGATGTCGCCATAGCTTCAAGGCAAAGATGATGGCGTCTAACTCATGAACCGGGTAATTCTTCTCATGCTCCTTCACCGACGAGAAGCATAAGAGACTACTCACCGTCTGCATCAGAACAGCCCAAACCTCAAGAAATGCATCCGTAAATTACAAATCCGTCCTCTCCGTAAGGTAAAACCAAAGCTGAGCCGACACTAATCTCCTTGACTCGGAAGTGGTCTCGCAATCCTGGATCATATGAACTTCACGCCTTTCCGGTAAGGCGTGTCGGCATAGCAATACGCGAAGCCCTCGACAAAACGCGTCGGTAATATCCGCCAATCCAAAATCGAGCTGCGGATCTCTGAATCGACTTCACCGCTCCCATCCGGTGACCTCGATCTTCCGAGGATCAATGAAATACCTCTGCTAGAAACCACGTGTCCCAGAAAGGAAGCCAAAATGCACACTTGCTGAACTTCGCATACGGTGATGTCGTCGAAGAATCTCCAAGACTATGCGCTTGTGCATGCTCCTCCTCGGAACGAGAGTAGACCAATATGTCATCAATGAAAACGATAACAAACTGATCCAGATACTCCAAAAATATGTGGTTCATCAAGTCCATAAACACCGCTGGAGCATTGGTAAGCCCAAATGGCATTACCAAAAACTCATAATGACCGTATCTGGTACAGAAAGCTGTCTTCTGAATATCTGAGTCTCTGACTCTCAGCTGATGATATCCGGATCGCAGATCAATCTTAGAATACACTGATGTACCTCTGAGCTGATCAAACAAATCCTCAATCCGTGGTAATGGATATTTATTTCTGACGGTCACTGAATTCAGCTGCCTGTAGTCAATACATAACCTCATGGTGCCGTCTTTCTTCTTGACAAATAGAACTGGAGAACCCCATGGTGAAACACTAGGGCGAATGAATCCTCTGTCTAAAAGCTCCTGGAGTTGAACCTTCAGCTCGTTCAACTCTTTTGGTGTCATACGATACGGAGCTTTCGATGTCGGCGCGGTTCCCGGAATCAGCTCAATAGCGAACTCCACTGGCCTTCTGGGAGGCAAACCTGGCAGCTCCTCTGGAAATACATCTGGGTACTCCCGGACAACAGGAACGTCGGAGAGATATGAACTACTACTGTCCTCAGTACTGATCAACGACAACAGAAAACCATAACAGCCGTGAGACAGCAGCTTCTGCGCCTGAATCGCCTGATGCCAGTGAAACTCCACGAGGGTTGGTTCGGAGGCCGGAAGGTGACCACCCTCGTCTGGCAATCAACGGTAGCATGATATACTGACAGTCAATCCATGCCAAGTATGACATCAAACTCGACCATCTCCAATACTAGAAGATCTACCGTAAGTATCATGTTGCCAAAGTCTAACGGGCAACCTCTGATCTCCTGGGTGACTTCTAAAGTATCATCAATCGCTGGGGTCTGCAAGTGGGTAATCTACCAATCTCCCGCATAAAGGTACGGGATATAAAAGAGTGCGAACTACCAGTATCAATCAAAATATCAGCAGTAAATGCATAAATGGAAATCGTACCACGGAAAACGGATCCATCGGCCCGCTGAGCATCCTCTCTGTAATAGCATGAACACGACCGGTCTCTGGCGGAGGAGGAGGTGGTAATCTTGCCGCGGTGCCATCGAGGCACCGCCGACTATGTGCCGATAAGACCGAGAGGATGGTGACCGATGTGGTAGCTGGGGAGTCCGACATCGCTGCGTCGGATAATAAGGTCCTGAGCAAAACTCGGGGTGCACCGGAGTACTCCTGCCCAAGCATGCCAAATGTTGCTGCGGAGGGACGCTGTGAGGGTGTGAATCTCCGCCCTCCTCGTCGAGACACCGATCGACTAGACTGCCCCTCCGCTCGACCCTCCGGAGGCCGTGTCTGAGCCTTCACCGACAATCTCGGCTCAGGCCGAGGCGGTTGCAATAAAAGCAAACCGACGCTCTGTTCAAGTGATGATGTGGTCTCTGAACCACATCGGAAACATCAGATATCACTGGTGGACTGCTTCCGATCTCGCCGAGGAGACTTGAAACGCGTCGAGGAAGATCGCCCGACTTCGAGGCCTACGAAACCCGGAAGAACTCGACTGATCGTCGCGACTACTCGATGCTGCCATGCTCGTGTTCTGGACTCGCCTGCGATGTCGACCAGTATGCTTTCTTTTCTGTCCGGATATGCCGAGCTAACTCTATCATCAAAGCTCGATTCAATGCATCAGAATAAGATGTAATCCCTAATCGGCAAGCTGTACATGCAGATAACCATCCAATCCCTGTATAAACTGCATCATGCGAGTTCTGTCCTCCGCAACTAACTCTGGACAAAACTGAGCCAACCGGAGGAATTCAGTATTATACTCGGTCACTGAGCGATTATTCTGCCTCAGACTCATAAAATCTTGTCGGCGAGCCATCTGATAGGACAGTGGAAAGAAACGGCTCTCAAAAGCCTCTCTGAACCTGGTCCATGTGACGTTGCGCTCACCAATAATAGAACGCTGAGTAACCCACCAGGCATTAGCTTCATCCCGTAAATGGTAAGCAGCCAGCTCTGCTTTCTCCCACTCGGAGCAAGCCATATAGAAGAAAGTTTGCTCCATAGTCTCTATCCATGACAGAGCCATACTCGGATAGAGATCTCCACGGAAAAGAGTGAAACGAGTCTTCATCGACTCAACCAGTGCTGGAATCCTAGCTCGTGCAGCGAGAATATCAGTGAGCTGTGTCTGGAGCTGATACTACAGGTGGTACCGCGGAATATACCGGAGGAGGAACTCCCGGTGCTGCTGTATATACCGGAGCATAAGCCGTCGGTGGTACTGCCTGGGGAACAAAAGTGGTGGCAGCTGGAGGTACGGTAGGTAATGGTACCGGATATGGTGCAGCTGCTGCTACTGTAGGCACTGGGGGTACAGGTGCCACTGGTGTCGGGTACACTGTAGGTCCAGGTAGCGGTGGTCCTGAATACGCCGTAGGCTGCGCTGGAGCAGATGCCGGGTACGCCAATGGTACACCTGATGTTACCGTAAATACGGTAGGAGTGGATACCGTCGGTGTGGCCAAAGTAGGTATCTCTACAGGAGCTATCGGGATTTGAGAGCCCGATGCTCCCGCTGCATCCTGAGTCTGTCCCTGACTGACAGGCTCACTAACAGTGGGCATCTCTGGCATATCCAGAGATCCCGTGGTCCTCGCACGTGGTCGTCCAGCACCACGTCTCGCAGCAATACGAGTAGATCGTCTCATATCTGTTAAATTAAATTACAGATATCAATACCAATATAACAAACATAAAATAACAACATACATATTTGTCGTCTGGAGATGTTCCGTCGTTGTCCAGTCCCCAATTTGACCTCAAAATTCCGAACGTACATATCGCCGGAAATCTAAATAAATCCGAAACGGAAATCTGAAATATAACCATATCGAAAATCCGATAATGCCCAGTTTGACTCGCAAACCTAGCTAACCCAAATATCCAGAATACCTACAACAGGTATCCGATAAATCTCCAGAAAACCAAAAGCAGGTATCGTAACCCGCTCTGATACCAAATAAATTGGTATCAGATAAATCTCGAAAATCCAAAATACGAAACAAAAGATCGTAAAACTGTGCTCTGATACCACTAAACTGTCACGCCCCCAGAGGAGTCCCTGTCCGAGAAAATTTCGGCAGCATCTCCCCTGTATGGTGGACAATCTGAAACTTTTCTACATCTCATATACCTCAGCCACAGACGGCTGGAATAATAACAGTAAATAAAATCAATCACCAAGCAGTTTATATATGTATTCAGCATCTGGCTGTCACAACCACGCAGTTAAGATAATTAAACAGAAAGATAATACTCTGACTCGAAATCAACCCTACTCAACTACACTCGTAAAGCTCAAATCCGACGAACTCACCTCTTCTGCCGTCCAGGCAGACATGTAGTAGAATAAAATCCAAATCATACCAAAAATCCATCAACATCTCAAAATTCATACAAAGTCCAAGTATCCAAAATAACCAAGTCTATAACATAGTCAAAAAGAAACAAACAAAACTAGTAGAACCGTAAGTCTTCGGGTCTTCAGGGGACCAGCAACTAGAACTCTCTCCTGACAGCATCATCCTGAAATATAACAACAATGGAGGCGGGGTGAGTGCAACACTCAGCAGGTACAATTGATATGCAAAGTAAAGAAATAACACCTAGCACTAATCATGCGTACAGTCTCCTGATAAAGATAAAGGTAAATGCAAACCGAAGAAGACAGGAGAGAATCTGTACTAACCAGGACCCGGTATAAGGACAAACAGTCTGAAAGGTATAGTAGACCTGTATGCATGTCAAACATAGGTATCCAAATAATATGCAGCATATAAATGCAGCAAACACAATCACAAACAATAAATGCATCATGCATATGATGCCAATGTCATGGTCACCCCTGACGGCAGTCAGCCAACTCACAACATAAGTGGGACCAAGTGGGTAGGGCTGTGACAACCGTGCACTCAACAACACTACTCCTGATGAGTGATTGAGTGGACGGGATGTTGTCGGAGTACATACGTACTCCTACCCCAAATCATAAATGGGGGAGCGCAATGCTCTCATCTCCCGGTACGCTATGACGGGGAGAAATCTCTAACGTGCTACACGCAGCGTCACACTACCCCTGAGCGGATCAACGGAGCATCGGAATAGTCAAACTGACGTGCTACCACGCTGTGTCACGCTACCCGTGAGCGTCACAACGGAGCACCGAACAGTGATGGAAACTGGCAAAGTGCTCGACAATAATGGAGCAATCTATCGCACAGCATGCGATCATGCAAATGGTGCATGTCACTAAGCATGGTAATATACTAAACCAACCTCTGGGCATATAACAATGGGCACCATAGTGAATAAATCGTATCAAAGTATACTGATCAAATAAGGTATCAAACCTAGGTCCTGACATGGTAAAATATGGTTATATCACTACCCGTGAGCATGATAAATCAGGTACAAGATCAATAAGAGATGCAATCAAACAACCAATCAAACAGGTAACATGTATTGGGCAGTGATTAACCGAAACAAATATGAAACACAATTAATGCAACTTATTATTTTCATTACTAAGCATATCAAAGACAAATAATCAAAAGTACCCGCCTCCGATAAGAAAAGTCCAATCCGACTCCGAGATACTCGTCTCGTGTCAAAATCCTGTGTCACAATATTTAATTTAGTTAATTCTATCATGCCTTCATTAACTAAACCAAATCATAATTTCATTAATCAATTAGAGTTAAACTCATTAACCCTAACCCTTTTCACAACTACAATGGATTAGGTATCTCCAATTATCTACAACGAAAAAATCAAATTCCTCCACAATACCTCAACCACCGTTGCTGTTGCTGCTGAAGCAAGGGCTACTGGATGGGGTTGCTGCTGGAAGTTCTTGAACAAACTAAAGCACACTTTACAAGTCGGACACTTCACTCTAAAATCACCACTCTGCTGTAAAGAAGAGAGTGGCACCGGTAATGGTGCACTAGGGCACAGCAGCAACACAGGGAAAAGAAATCTCCACCGACTGGTCCAAGCAAGGTCAAGCACTGAGATCACTAACATAGATCAAGCCATAATCCAAATTCCACATCACACAATACTACTCAAATTTCACCAATTAGAGTATAACACTCACCTCCCAGATCACTGCTAGGGCACTAGAGGTGTGACCACAGTGAAGAAGGTGTGGAGGCAGTGGCATGCAGAGGCAGTGGCGCAGAGATGAAGAAGTCGGCGTCGGCACGGTGCAGATGTGGAGCGGTCGTGAACACAAGGAGGAGAGCCGGCTCTCAACGGTGTGCGGCGGTGGAGAGGCCGAACACATAGAAGAATCGTCGCGTTGCCGTGAACCCAACCCTCTAGGGCACGCGAGTTCGGCGGCTGGCGGCAGAAACTCAGGCTGCCGGCGGTTGAAAGAATTCGGCTAGGGCAGAAAAGAGGCCGAGAGCGAGGGTGTCCGGCGATGGCTCGTCGGACCAGAGGAGGAATCGAGAGAAGGGCGTCGGCGGCGTTGGGTGGCTAGGGCAGGCGGTCGGGCGGCGGTGCTAGGGCTCCGGCAAGGAACCGGCTGCCGGCGTTCGGGAAGAAGAAACCGCCGGCGTCGGGCGCAAGAGAAGAAGAGAGGAACGGATTAGGGCTCGGCACAGTAACGAGGGAAAAAAAAAATATAAATAAGGAAAATAAAAGGAAAAAGGAAAAGAAAAAAAATAAAACTTTTCCTTATTAAAACTGGGTAGCCTAAACAGGCTTTCCGGACCCCGTTTTTATCCCCGTTAACTCGTCCGTACGAGCTCCGAAAAATTCCCGAAAAATATCCAAAAATTCCGGAAAATTCCCTTATTAATATTCGTCATTTTCCGGTATTTTACAATAGCATTCCGCATTAGATACAGACATTATGAGTTCTTGGTAATGTCATTTGGGATTACCCTGGGCACACAACTCTGATTCACCACAGTATTCCATCCGCAGACGAATGGACAGTCAGAGTGGACCATCTAAACTTTAGAGGATTTGATGAGGTCATGTGTTGTGGATTTCGGAGGCAGCTGGGAGGACCACCTTCCATTGGTAGAGTTCGCCTACAACAATAACTATCATTCGGCTATCCAGATGGCACTGTTTAAAGCGTTGTATAGTATGCTTTGTCGGACACCCACCCTCTAGGAGGAGGTTGGGGAGGCCCAGCTGCTAGGACCTCAAAGAGCTCAGCAGGGGACAGAGTTGGTCCACACTATTAGACGGAGGATGTCTGAGGTGCAGGACTGCCGGAAGAGTTATGCTGATCAGAGATGCAGACCCCTGGAGTTCTCTACTAGCGACCATATTTTTCTGAGAGTCTCACCCACGAAAGAGGTGAAGAGATTTAGCCTCCGAGGTAAGCTAGCTCCATGATACATTGGACCTTTCCAGATCTTAAAGAGGATTGAAGCAATAGCTTATCATCTGGCGCTACCACCGGCGCTGGCAGGCATTCACGATGTGTTCCATGTGTCTATGCTGAGGAGATACGTAGTCGACCCAGCACATGTTCTGTCATATATACCAGTTCCCATTCAGCCTGACGTTACTTACGAGGAGGTTCCGATACAGATTATGGATCGGAAGGAGCGTCTGCTGCGGAACAAGATGATCCGGTTAGTTAAATTCAGATGGTAGCATCATTCTGATGAGAAGGCTACTTGGGAGCTCGAGGATACGATCCGAGCTCAATACCCCCATCTTTTCACTTGAGTTATATGGGTTAATTTTCCGTTCAACATTTATACTATCTATCTATTGTTAGTACTTGTTGATGGTAAATAATGAAATTTGGGGATCAAATTTTTATTAGTGGGGGAGAATGTAAATACCGTAACCCAATAATAATGTTTGAAATACCTTAAGGGAATTTTTTTAAATTTTTGGGAAATTTTTTGAAACTCGTATGTCGGAACTCGTATGACGAGTTTAAGGGGACCAATTATTAGACTAAGGGAAAGTCTATTTGGATATCCCAATTAAAATAAGAGTTGATTAACTAGGTTAACATAAAGTTGGTTAATTAAAACCTAGGTTAAAAATATTTAACCCTAACTTTATATTCTTATTAGCGCCGAACCCCTTCCCTTGCCTCCCGATCTCCTCTCTACGCCGAACTTCCTCTTCTCTTTTGAGCCGCACGCCGTCGCTGAACCTTCCTCTCCTCATCTCATCGTCGACCGACCCTCTCTTCTCTCCCGAGCTACACGCGGTCGTCTCCTCCTCTGTCCTAGAGTCGACGCCTGCTCCTCTTCCCCGAGCCAATCGCCCTCTCCCTTCTCTCTGCCATAGCGTCGGCAGCCGAACTCCTCTTATCCTCTTCCCTCTTAATCCGTACACCACCGTATCCTCTCTACCCTCTTCCGGTCTTGAGGTTGCCCAGTCATCGCCGGAAGGAAGGATCATCACCAGCATTACGTCTCTTCCCTAGAGTGATTGTCGTCGACCCACTGCCCTAGATCGTCGTTCGTGTATCTGCCTTAGATCGTCGTCCAGCGCCTGAGCCATTGGTGATTAGCTGTGCTCAGCCAAATTTGAGGGGGGTTCTGGGTGGTGTCGGCTGCAAAATATTTGACAGCAACATCTTCCGGCAAGCAGACTTGAGGGTGTTAGGATGTATACTAAAAGCCTAGCTTTTGGTATAAAACATTTATCTAGAAATAAGAATCACATTGGTCAAATGTCGACATTTGTGATAAATGTAGTTGTTCAATTAATTTATATTGTAGATAACATGGTGTGTGGTGTCACACACAGAAGATCATGTTATCAGTACCTTATAAATTATAAACAGTAGCTCATGACCATGATGGAAAGGAACAAACCATTGGAAGGTCGTAGTGTAATTAGATGTTAGTTTATCTTAACTATATAATTACACTAGTACACTAAGAGTGTATTGAGTAGGACCATTAGAGGTCGTTTCTTTTATACTGACTTTATAAAGAAACAAAGACCTCAGTTATTATGGGAGTGTGTGCTCTTAATCCTAATATAATAACAAGCATATATATTTGATATTTATTTCTTTAATTTATCAATGGGTGAGATTTAGTTCGATAAATCAATAAGCCCGATAAGTTGGGAAATGATATCATTTATAGTGTGTGTTGTTGATTATAGAAGGAAACTGTGTCCTAATAATCTAGGTTGAGAATGTTCCCAAGAGGAGCTCATAAGGATTGTCATGTTAAACCCTGCAGGTGGACTTAGTCCGACATGACGATGAAGTTGAGTGGTACTACTCTTGGAGCTAGATATTAATTAAGTGAGTTGTCAGTAACTTACTTAATTAGTGGGCATTTGTTATCTTAAACACAGGGAGACTAACACACTCATAATAAGAAGGAGCCCAAAATGTAATTTGGGATTGGTGCGGTAGTTCAATAATAGTTCTTTAGTGGAATGAATTATTATTGATGAAATTAAGTTGTGTGTTCGGGGCGAACACGGGATGCTTAATTTCATCGGGAGACCAAAACCAATTCCTCCTCTCGGTCCCTATCGTAGCCTCTTGTATATAGAGATTTATACCCTCCACATACCCATCTTCTTACCCATCCAATGGGGCCGGCCAAGCTAGCTTGGAACCCAAGCTAAGGTCGGCCAAGACCATGTGGATGAGCCATGTAGGTGGCCGGCCAAAGCTTGGGTCCCAAGCTTAGGTGGCCGACCACTAGAATATTAAAAAGGATTTTTATTAAAATTATTTCTTATGTGGATATCATGATTTTAAAAGAGAGTTTAAAAATTAAAAATTTCCTTTTATAGCTTTCTACAAAAGATTAAGAGAAGAGATTAATCTCTTTCCTTATTTGTAGTTTAAAAGGATGGTTTTAATTTTTGGTAAAAACTTTCCTTATTTGTAAATCATCTACATGTTTAAAAGAGAGTTTAAAATTTGAAATCTTTCCTTATTTGTTGATTAAAGGAGGATTTTAAATTTTTAAGAAAATTTTCCTTTTTGACCATGTTCATGATTTAAAAGAGAGTGTCACGCCCCAGAGGATTCCCTATCCGAAGAAATTTCGGCAGCACCTCCCCTGTATGGGTGACAATCTGAAGCATTTCTACAGGCATAATATACATCAGCCACAGGCGGCTGGACTATACACATAACCACGCAGTTATATATATATCATTAGCCTACTCGGCTGAAACAAAACCAATACAGCGGATAAACATAAAATACAAGCCCATACAAAACCAAATAAAACACTGCTAGCCGGCTAGGCTTACACCAGACAACCAAAACAACACTCCGAACACAAAACCGGAACACACAAAGCCAAATACACCCATCTCATATACCAAGATAAAATAACAAAAAGGCAGCGATATGTCTCTGATGTGACGCGGGGACCAGCAGACAGGATGCTCCAGGCGACACCATAAATAACCTGGTACCTGAAAAGATAGTGTCCACGGGGGTGAGTTCAACAACTCAGCGAATACCAATAGACATGCCTAGTAAGATATATCTAACAGCAATAAACATGGAATACAGCTTCCGAATAATATATAGGAAATATACAAAACTGATAAGTAACCAAGGAAGCTGTACTCACCAGGAACTCCTATCCTGATCTAAAGGGTCATCAAACCGATACGCAGTATGTCTCCTGTATACATGTCAAACAAATGCATCCACCAAAATGCAGCATATAAGTGCAGCAAACACAAACAAATAAAGGCAATCAATGCATGTGATGACCGTGCACTCTAACATCACTGCTCCTGAACAGTGACCGAGTGGACGGAATGCTGTCGGAGTACTCCTGTCCTGTGACCCCAAATCATAAATGGGGGAGCTTAATGCTCTCATCTCCCGGTACACGATGACGGGGAGGAAATCTCTGTCGACTACCACGCTGAGTCACCTGACCAACGGAGCCAAACAGAGTCCACCATCTGCCGGCTACCACGCTGCTACACTAAATGCCAGCGAAGCCAAACAGAGCGGAACTGACTGCCGGCTACCACGCTGAGTCATATGACCAACGGAGCCAAACAGCAGAACCGCCACACACCTTCCTGATATACCACTAAACCATGAGTGGGGGTGTGTGCAGTACATGTAACTGGCGATGGGCTCAACCATAGTGGAGCCGACAATCGCACAGCATGCAATCATGATGCATGTCACTATGCATAGCAAAAACTGATCCACATAACCATATCCATATATACAAAATGGGTACTGTAAAAGCGATGGTCACATACCAAAATCTAGAGTACACAGGTCAGATAGAATATCAAAACATATGTCCCGAATATAACAAGTATGGTATATCCTGATCAGCATAGAAAAATCCATATATATATAATATGGGTACCACAGTATCAGTAGGTCAAATCCACGGATCCAGGATATACAGGTCCTCTCTGGTATAACAACCTATCCTAAACATATCCCCCTTCCATAACCTATGTACCAACAATATGCACATATCAAAGAACAAGGTCTAGGTACACGAACCATATATGACAAACAAACAGAGGTAGACAAGTCAGTCATGGCATAAAAACCTAAGTATCAGATAATCTAGATACACATGACTAAAACCAAAAATCCAGAACCTAGTCCTAACCTCAGTAAAACATGGTATGTCACTTACTCTAGAAACTAAGATACATAAGGTAATAAAGTACTCATGGCAATAAGATACTCATGGCAACAAATCATGTGATATAAGCACGAATACATCACAGGCGACAAACCTAACATGCTATGGATATCAAACAGTGACATACCAAAGACAACATGTTCATTGCTTGTAGTTATAAAGTACTATGCATATCCAAAGACAATATCATAAATGATAAGTCAAGAGGTACCCGTCTCCAATATAGATCGAGCTAAACGACCTCTGTGTCGAAGTTCTCGTCCCGCGTCAAAGTCCTGTGTCCATCACATATTTACTTAGCTAATTACATATATAGCAAATAGCTCAATAAGATTCCCAACCCTATTTAGGGAACCCTAATCAACATACACAAGATCTACAACTAAGCAAAAAATGCTAATTCATAGACCACCTCAACTATAAAAAAAAATGTATCAAGATCCCTACATCGTACCTCAAGCTCAACCGCTGTTGATCACAGAACAAGGTGAACTAGTTGCTACTGGAAACAAAGTATACCACAGCAAGACCTCCTTGCTAATGTCTTCCCCACAACGCACAAATGCTTGGCTGGAACTCTTCCTCACAGCCGTGATTTCTAACCCACAGTAGGAAAATCTTCACTGAACAGATCACGTATGAAGATCAATAATGGAGATCAAGAATTCAACAAGGCATTCAAATATATCCTACTTCCATAATCCATCTACTAACCTTACTGATCACCACCAACACCTTCAATCCCACTGTCAAATTACTGCCGCTTGTTGTCATCTTCTCCAGCTTCTGGTTTTCCGGCGGTCTAGGGCACCGAGTCAACCAGGGCGGCGGCGCACAGTGCTGAGGACAAGAAGAGGGGAGGCAGAGGAGAGGAATCTAGGGCAAAGGACAGATGGTACCCTGCCGGCAAGGGATCTGCATCCCTTGTGCTCGCACGGCCGGAGGAGGAAGGAAATCGGCTGCCGGCAAGCATCAATGATCAGCGTCGGCGTCGGCACTGCACAGAGTAGAGAGAAGAGAAGTGGCGCCGGTTGGTGGAGCAGTTAGGGCAGATCGGGGAGAAGAAGAAGAAGAGTCCGGCGCTAGGGATGAGGAACGGCTCGGCCGGCGGTGGCTCGTGCTCGCCGGCGCTTGGGCAAGGACAAAGGAGAAGGAAGCCGCCGGCACTAGGAGGTTAGGGCTCGGGATGAGTTTGGCGGAGGAGAAGAGAAATGGCACGCGGGAGGTTTGGGGCACGCACGGGTTCGGCGGGGAGAGGAAGGAATTAAATAAAAATAAAAAGGAAAAGAAAAAAAATAACTTTTCCTCACTTAAATGGGTAGCCTAAACAGGCTTTCCTGGGCCCCTTTTTATCCCCGAAAGTCGCTTATACGAGCTCCGAAAAATTCCCGAAAAATTTCTAAAAATTCCAGAAAATTCCCTTATCATTATTCGCCATTTTTCCGGTATTTTACAGAGAGTTTAAAATTAAATATTCTCTTTTATAAGTTTCTACAAAAGATTAAGAAAAGATTTGATATCTTTCCTTATTTGTAGATCAAAAGAGATTTTAATTTATAGAGATAACTTTCTTTTTATCCACATGTTTAAAAGAAAGATTTTAATTTATTAAATTTCCTTTTTATAAAACAATCATGAAGGGATAAAATTATTGGAGAAATTTTTATAAATTTCCGGAAGCAAATAAGGAAGTTTTAATTGGTGTTTAAAATTTTATTTGCTTGGAGATATTATTTGTTATGGCCGGCCATTGTAATTTGAAAAGAGAAAATTATTTTAATTAAATAAATTTTCCTTTTCAATGGCAAAAGAATTAAGGAAGTTTTTATTAAATTTTCCTTATTTGCCAAGACCAAGGATTATAAAAGAGGGGTAGAGGAGGCTTCAAGGTGAAGGACTCTATTCTATTTTTCTCCCTCTTTTCCTTGGTGTGGTGGCCGGCCCTTCCCTTTCTTTTCTCTCCTCTTGTTGTGGCCGAAATCTATCATCTCTTGGAGCTTGGAGGATGTGGCCGAATCAAGGAAGGAGAAGAAGGAGAGAAAGCATGCATCCCTTGGAGCTTGGTTGGTGGAAAATTCTTCATCCTTTGGAAGTTCTTGTGCTTGGCCGAAACTTGAAGGAAGAAGAAAGAAGGTGCCTAGGTGGTTCTCATCTCGGAAGATCGTTGCCCACACAACGTCCGAGGTTAGAAGAGGAATACGGTAGAAGATCAAGAGGTCTTTCTAAAAGGTATAACTAGTAATTTTTCTTTCCGCATCATACTAGTTATTTTTAGAAATAATACTAAATACAAGAGGCATACGATTCTAGTGTTTCAAATTTGTTTTCGATATAGTGTTCTTTTGTTTTTCTTTTCCTTGTGATTTGATTGTTCTTTTCGGTTGACCTAAAGTTATTTTAGGAAATTAAATATTAGCTTTCCTTAAAAGGTTTTGTCTAGTCGGTGGTGGTTGCTCCCATATCCAAGAAGGCCATGTGCCTCGCCACGTCAGTACTGGGAACCAATTTTGGAAATTAATATTTAATGGAATTAATAACTTAGGTGATTTGGATCAAACGTGTTAAGTTCCGCAGGAGATCCAAGTCAAAACCTAAAAGAACAAATAGATTAAGTTTTGGATCAAACGTGTTAAGTTTCGCAGGCGATCCAAAGTTTAATTTATAAGAACACATGGTAGTTAGGAAAAAGTTTAGACCTTTGTACAAAATTTTTGTACAGTGGAACCTCTAGGTTTTCCGAGTAGCAACCAACAGAGGGCAGCAACTAATACCGGTAGGTGAGATTGTGCCCTGTGGATTTGGATTGATGGAGCACCCGGTTGTTTGATCTCAGGCTGTGGTGTTGTTTCTAGGTTTCCAGCAGCAGCTACTCCTTCCGGCAGCACTCTCCCTGGCTGTGGATTAATAGAGGTAATTTTGTAAATTTAGGTAAGGTGTGTTTTCTTTCGTTGTAGCTTACATCGGATTGGAAGCTAGGGAAGGTTAGGCATGAATTGTACTTAATTTGATTTAAGGTTAGGTTGATTATGTATAGATTTTAATCTAGTTGAATAGAGGGATGGTTAGGGTTAGTAGATCTAACCCTAGTTATCCGCTGAATTATAATTAGTTAGGGTTAATGGATATATTGATTAGGGTTTTCCCTAATTAGTTTTTGGATATTTTATTTAGCTATTTAATTTATATGACTTTAACTAAATAAAATATATATATATATATATATATATATATATATATATATATATATGTTGATTGATGCAGGACTCTGATTCAAGACCAGCATCTCGATGTCGGATTTAGCTTGATTGGATCTTTTATTTGAGGTGGGTACTTCTAACTTATCTCTTGATATAGTCATGTTAGATATGCATAATAGTTTATTTCTAGTGGTAATGATTATGTTTGCATCTGCTTGATATGCCACTATCTAGTTCCTGTTGTCTGCCTATATTCCTACTTGTTATGCATTCCTACTTATATTTTCTTTGATTGTCGCCATGTGTATCCCTATTCATAGAAATAGTGACTTACATTGCGTACTGTGTAGTAGTCTTGTTGTTCGTGTTGGTGCGGTTAACACTAACGATTTAACCCAGGTTTTGATGAATGACAAATCAGGTTAAGTTAGTTTGTTTTTGTCTTACACTTTGATCAAGTGTGCAGGAAAAGTCCAGATAGGTCGACGGGCTGACCGGATGTCTGGCACGAAGTCCAGCTAGGTCGACGGGCTGACCGGACGCTTGGCGAGAAGTCCAGACGGGTCGACGGGCTGACCGGACGTCTGGCAGGTAAGTGAGGTAAGTCACTGGAGGGGAGTGACTGTGAGGACGCGTTCCCGGGAAGGGGACATTAGGCGTCGATCCGGCTTAGATCCATTTCGGATGTCTAAGTCGAGATCGTGACTAGATTCCGGTCTCGGAAAGACGGAATCTAAGTCATACTAACTTATGTCAATTCATACTATTACAAATGTGCTAATAATCTGTTTTGCAGGATATATATTGCCTTGGACTAACTTTGTTTTGCAGGAAAAAGGAGATTTCTGGAACAAGGTGGTCCGGGCGCCCGGAGGTCCGGGCGCCCGGAAGGGATCCGGGCGCCCGGAATGCAAATTATATCCAGCCGAGTCGTCGCCACGTGGAGCATCACGGTTTGTGCAGCTACGTCACATTCCAGGCGCCCGGAAGGAATCCAGGCGCCCGGAACAGCATATAAAAGAAGCCCCAGACAGGAGCTTCAGCATCAATCAATCAAACTGAGAACTCTTCTACTGCTGGTCTTACTGCTCAACGTTCAGTGCGACGCCAACAAAGCTCCGACACTACGCTCCGTTCTTTTCCCTTTTGTCGGTATTTGGTTTCAGTTTTCATTAGCATCTTTTTGTACTTAAATTGTAATTATCCGAATTGCTAGTGAATTGCCCAACGAAAGTACTCAAGGAGTACGGGCCTTCGAGTAGGAGTCGTCACAGGCTCCGAACGAAGTAAAACCATTGTGTCTACTTTACTTTTTCCGCTGCGCTTATACTCTTGTTTTGCGAATCGATATTCACCCCCCCCCCCCCTCTATCGAATCTAACGGTCCTACAAGTGGTATCATAGCAGGTACCGCTCTGATTTGGTGCAACCACCAATCAGACAAAGAGGGGGTCCTTTTAAAGAAAAATTATATATCGTTCGTTTTTAAAATAAAACCTTACGCCTTTCGTTTTTTCCCTCCAAAACTGGTTTTGAAAAATACATCGTCATCTTTTCACTATTATTTAGTATCGACAAAATATTACATTTTCAAAAATTTGAGATAATATTTTTTATTAATATTTTAATAATATTTTATTATTTAAAAAAAAATTAGTAGTGAAATATTATTTTTTTTTCAGCACTGCTAATCCAAGACCAAGTCTTGGGATTTTGTCTTTGTTTCATTGTGTGCAAGAACAATGTCTTTTCAAGAAGGATGGAACCCCAATGAACCACCACCGTACGATGAAGATTTCAACTACTGGAGGCGAAGAATGGAATGCTTCTTAGGAAGCGTAGATATCGATTATATGCTAATATTGAAAAAACCTTCTCACAACTCGGAGCTGAATAAAAACGTAAGTAAAATTATTTATAATATTTTACCTAACAATATTATATGCAGACTAGAAAAATACAAGAATGCATATGAGCTATGGACCCAGTTGATCAAGCTTCACGAGACGTCAATGGAGCTAGAAGATCAAGTTAAAGTCGAATCCGGACTCGAGTCAGATCCAACGGAGAAGCCTGCTGAATTAGGGGTTGCGCTCAAGGTTAGTAATAATTACCAAAACACCCTTGCTAGTAGTAGTTTAAAATATGTGCATGTTAATTTGGATATGTCTGAAAGGATATGTGAAAATAGTATACATGACAATACTTGCGAAAATACCCCTAGGAAATTTTCTGATAAAATAAATATAATTAATTTAGAAAATACAGAAAATCTAAAAATAATCAATAAATCAAAAAATTTGAATTTAAACCTAAACAAATTTGAAAATTCGAACAAAAAGGATGACAAGGTCAATATTAATCTAAACATAATTAATAAATTATTTAATAATCTAGACAATATCAATCTGGAAAATTCTATCCAAACCCAAGATAATTTAATTAACAAAAAATTAAATTTTAATGATAAGACTTATCTAATAAATTCAATTAACCATATCAATTTAAAAGGCAAAGAAAAGATAAGGATAAAATCAAACACTTTGATAAAATCAAAACGAAATTTAACAAACTTAAAATTAAATGTTAAAGATAACATATTAAACAAAAATAATCTAGAAATTTCAAAATTAACAATTAATAAAAAGCTAAAAGATAAACCATTAAGAAAATATAATTCAAACAGTTTAGTTAATTCAAATTTAAAAATAAATAAAAACTTAAACTTTAAAAATAAGCTATTAAAGAAAGATAATTCAATTAACCCAATAAAATTGAAATTAAAAGAACATTCAAATATTAAATACACTCTTTTAAAGAAAGATAATTTGACCAATTTAATTAATTCAAAATTAAAAACTTAAATTTAAATTACAAATTAAACATTACAACTTAACTAAAACCAACTCTAATTATACAAAAATCTTAAATTAAAGACCAATGATTTAGGGGGAGGCTCCAGAATAGCTGGCACCTCCAAAACTAACTTACCCGACAGGGTAACCCAAACAAACTAACCCGGCAGGGTAATTATGATTAGTTAAAAAGAGACCAAGTTTAACTTGAATCATGGTACTGGTGAAGTTTTTTGATGATAGTACGTTAGGGAAGCTTGGGCATCGCATGTCTAGAAAAGATATGGCTTCGATCTGGTGCATTTGGCCAAGTGGAACTGACCGAAGCTACCCTTAAATGGATCCTAACTAGTTAGACCAAGGTTTAATACTAAGCTCCGTGGATAGGACTATTCGGAAAACCTCGAAGGGTTGGTTACTTCTAATGATGTCCAGGTGACTCACCAAGCTTAGAAGTCTATCCAAAAAATGCCTATTTGTTGAGACCAAAGCTAAACCTGAATCTAACACAAGTTAAACCAAACTCTGTAATTAAATCTACTTCATCTCACAAAATTATAGGATTCTCTGATTGATAATCTAGATCGGGTGAGATGAATAAGGATTAAATTAATTAATTTTCAAATCAAATTAAAATTAATTAAAATTAAATTTTGAATTTCAAATTGAATCTCAAATTAAAATTAAATTTCAAATTCATTAAAAATTAAATTTCGAATTAAAACTAAATTATTTTTTGAAAATTAAATTAACTTTAAAAATTATTTTAAAAATGAAATTAACTACAAAAATTATTTTAAAAATTCTTTTAAAACATTTTCAAAATTATTGTAAAAAAAAACTCTTTTAAAAATCATTTTAAATACTTTAAAAATTATTTTAAAACATTTTTAAAATTATTTTAAAAACTCTTTTAAAGATCATTTTAAAAACTTTAAAAAATTCTTTTAAAAATCTTTTAAAAATTATTTTAAAAACTCTCTTAAAAATAATTTTCAAAACTTTAAAAATTCTTTTAAAAATTATTTTAAAACATTTTAAAAATTATTTTAAAAACTCTTTTAAAAATCTTTTAAAAACCATTTAAAACTTCTTTTAAACCATTGTAAATTTTTTTAAAAAAATTATTCTTAAACTTTAAAAAGTATTATTTAGATTTTAAACTTTTTCCTTAAACATTATTTTTCTGAAAATTATTTTAGAACTTAATTTAACCTAACTGAATATTAAAACTTAATATTGAAATTACAATTAAAATTTAAAAAATTTTAACTTAAACTTAAAACTGAAACCTAAATTAATCACTAATATTAATTTAAATCTGAAATCAAAACTGAATTAAACATATGTTAATTGTCATTAAATAATTATAAAAATCATTTTAAAATCCTTTTAAACACTATTTTAGAAATCCTATTAGAAATCCCTTAAAAATAATAATAATAATAATTCTTTTAAATCCATTTAAAACTTAAATTTAAGACTTAATATAACTTAGAATTAAAACTTTAAATTCATACCTAAGATAAAACTTAAAACTAAAATTTTGACTTTAAACTTAATCAAGTAATTAATAAGTAAATAACTAATTCTTTAAATCTAACCTTATTTGAGAACTAAGCTTGATTTGATTAGAACCTAAGTTGAATCTTATTAAAAATATTAAAATTACTCTAAGTCATTTTTCTTAATCAACCTTTAAAAAATATTAATTATTTTTATTAAAATATAATTAAAGTTTGACTTAAATTGAACCTTACTTAATCTTGTTTAATAACGAGTCTAACTTCAAATTACCACCAACTTTAAACTAAGTCAATCCAACTTAAAAGGAAGTAAATGAAAAGTTAAATTATAACTAACACCTTCATCAATTAATACAAAATTTAGATTATAGCAATCAATAAATTATTAATATTGATCAATTATTGAATTAATAACAACTTATCTTACTTAACATTACACTAAAGGTTAATTTATTTCAACTTAATCTAACATTAATTACGGTTAGTCAAATTTAAATGAACAATTTTATAAAGATAATTATACAATCGTCTAAAACACTTAGGTACGAAAATATGTTATGGTTGTAAAATTTTATATTAAGGGGAAGTAATAAATAAGGAGGATTAATAAATTAAAGGAGTATCAAATTAAGGGGAGGTTTATTTTTTTAATTATCTCCTTAAGTGTTATTTTTTAATCTTCTCTTTAAAATCTCTCTAGAAAATTCTACCTCAATTTAAAAAATATATATATATATCAACTTTGAATATTTTTAGCAAATATTTTCAAATTTTATGTCAGGTTCAGGGGGAGGAATTAATTAAAAATTTCCCGTTATATAAAATATTTTAAATTTTGTTTGAAAAATGTTTTCTTAAAAATTTCTTAAACCTACTTTTGAAAACTAACTCTTATAAAACTAAGTTGTTTTTAAGAATTGGGTTTTACTTTTTATTGAAAATTGATTTTGAAAATTAGATTTAACTTAGTTTTAAAAATTGTGGAAATTAGATTTTTCAAAACTTAAGTTTACAAACTAAGCTTCTCAAAATCATTTTCCTTAATTTTGAAAATCAAAGTTTAAAAATCAATCTTCAAAATCAACTTGCTTAAAATTGTGAAAAATTTTTAAATCAACTCAAAATTGTTTGTTTTAAATCACAAACTTTTTATCCTTTTTACTTAGTCTTTGAAAACTCAACTTTTCAAGTATTTTAAACCATGGTTTTGAAACTAGTACGTTTGAACTTTAAAATTTTGATTTTTGAAAATTAGATTTAATTATTTTACTTTATCAAAGTTAGCTCTACCAAACTCCTTTGAAAACTAAAAGTAAAGTTCAAAATCAATATTTGCAAACTGAAATTTGATTTGTAAAAACTAAGTGTTGAAAATTATGAAAGTTAGACTTTTCAAACTTAAATCATTGTCAAAACTTAAGTTTTAAATTAAATCATTTACAAACTTAGTGTTGAAAAATAAATCAGTTTTTGGAAAAATAAATTTTTCAAACTTAGTTTTGGAATTTTGGTTTTTGAAAACTTATGTTTAAAAATGAAACTATCTAAACTTAGCTAGCTTTCTAAAAGCTAAAAGCTAATGCTTTAAACAAATTTTCAAAAGCTTAAACTCCCCCAGATTAACTTGACATTTTTTTACTTTGTCTGAAGTCTATAATTACTTAATCCATGCTTATTTTTGATGAATGCCAAAGGGGGAGGGTTAGGTGGTTAAGTTAGGTTAAGTTAGTTGAACCAAACTGAAAATTCAAACTAACTTAAAAACCACATAAATGCATGGTTCTTGCATATGTTTTCACTAACTTAACCAAGTTGTCATTCCATCAAAAAGGGGGAGATTGTTGGTGCGGTTAGCACTAACGATTTAACCCCAGGTTTTGATGAATGACAAATCAGGTTAAGTTAGTTTGTTTTTGTCTGACACTTTGATCAAGTGTGCAGGAAAAGTCCAAACAGGTCGACGGGCTGATGTATACGAAGTCCACTAGGTCGACGGTGACCGGATAGTGGCGAAGTCCAAGCGGTCGACGGGCTGACCGGACGCTTAAGAAGTCCGGCTAGGTCGACGGGCTGACCGGATAGTGGCAAGAAGTCCAAGCGGTCGACGGGCCGGACGCTGGCGAGAAGTCCAGACGGGTCGACCGGACGTCTGGCAGGTAAGTGAGGTAAGTCACTGGAGGGGAGTGACTGTGAGGACGCGTTCCCGGGAAGGGGACATTAGGCGTCGATCCGGCTTAGATCCATTTCAGATGTCTAAGTCGAGATCGTGACTAGATTCTGATCTCGGAAAGACGGAATCTAAGTCATACTAACTTATGTCAATTCATACTATTACAAATGTGCTAATAATCTGTTTTGCAAGATATATATTGCCTCGGACTAACTTTGTTTTGCAGGAAAAAGGAGATTTCTGGAACAAGGTGGTCCGGGCGCCCGGAGGGGATCCGGGCGCCCGGAAGGGATCCGGGCGCCCGGAATGCAAATTATATCCAGCCGAGTCGTCGCCACGTGGAGCATCACGGTTTGTGCAGCTACGTCACATTCCAGGCGCCCGGAAGGAATCCAGGCGCCCGGAACAGCATATAAAAGAAGCCCCAGACAGGAGCTTCAGCATCAATCAATCAAACTGAGAACTCTTCTACTACTGGTCTTACTGCTCAACGTTCAGTGCGACGCCAACAAAGCTCCGACACTACGCTCCGTTCTTTTCCCTTTTGTCGGTATTTGTTTTCAGTTTTCATTAGCATCTTTTTGTACTTAAATTGTAATTATCCGAATTGCTAGTGAATTGCCCAACGAAAGTACTCAAGGAGTACGGGCCTTCGAGTAGGAGTCGTCACAGGCTCCGAACGAAGTAAAACCATTGTGTCTACTTTACTTTTTCCGCTGCGCTTATACTCTTGTTTTGCGAATCGATATTCACCCCCCCCTCTATCGAATCTAACGGTCCTACAGTTCGTCATATCTGATTTATGTACTTAGGTTGATGATACCTAGACCATCATATGATTTATTTCCTTTTAGTGCATTTTATATGGAGGGTAAACGGTCTTTATCTACATGTTTAGTGTCATGCACCATCTTGCATGATTGCATGTTGGCAATGGTCAGCTCCATTATTGTTGAGTGTATCGCCAGTTATATGCTTTGCATACATAACCACTCATGAGTTAGTGGCACATCAGACAGGGTGTGTGCAACTTGCTCTGTCAGGGCTCCGCTGGTCCGCTCCTGGGTAACGATGACTGTAGCGTGTAGTGGGCAGCGATCCCTCCCCTATGATACAGGGAGATGAGAGCTTAGGGCCCCCACTATGTTTGGGATAGGAGGATAGGTGTAGTCTGACAGCATCCTATCCACTCGGTCACTCAGTAGCAGTGATGGCAGAGTGCATAGTTGTCATAGCCCTACCCACTCGATCTCACCATCGCGTGTGAGATGACTGACTGGCGTCAGGGGTGACACATGTCATTTTTGCACCATATGCATAGATTGCATTTATTGTTTGTTATTGCTGCATTTTGGATGTTGCGTTTGTTTGGGTTGCATATGTTTGACATGCATACAGGTGGCATTTTGTATCTGGTCTGACGACCCTTTACATTCAGATAGGAGGTCCTGGTCAGTACAGTTTTCTTCGGCCTTTTCAGTTTGCATTTCCTATTTTTATTCAGAAAACTATACCACATGATGATTACTGCTAGTCATATCTTATTATGCATGTCTATCTAGTATCCGCTGAGTTCTTGAACTCACCCCTTTGATTATGCTTATTTCAGGTTGAAGCCGTTAGGAGGTTCTAGCTGCTAGTCCCCTTGCCATGAGGATTTTCGCTTTGGTCTTTTGGATTCTGTTTATTTGTTTAGAGCCATGTTTCAGACTTGCTCTAGTTTTGGTACTCTGGATTTTGTGTGGCTTGTCTTTGAGTAATATACTGGTTGGGTTTTGTTTGCTTGGTGGATTGTATTTGGTATGTTTTGCTACGCTCCTGCCAGACGGGCAGAAGAGGTAAGTTTAGATGATATTTTCGTTTTCTTTTGCATTGTGTAGACAGCCGGAGGTTGTTTTATTATAACTGCATGGATGATTTTATTTTTGTTTCATATATATACTAGCCGTGTTGGTTGATGAGTGTGAGCCCTAAGGGCTATGTATATAAGTCTCAGATTGTCACCCGTACAGGGGAGATGCTGTAGAAATGTCTTCTGGCAAGGACTACCTTGGGCTATTGCATTAGATCAGTTAAAATGTCTTGTTTCTTTTTTTAATAAAAAAAATGTGGAACCGCCACATCAGCGGCCCCCCTAGAGCCGGTCCCACGGATATAGAGAGAGGTAAATGCAGGTACACTGCTGAAAGCGTATAGCCGGGACGATAACCCCAGGCAATGACACACCGAGGATCGAACCCTGGACCTTTCGGCCACGAAACCATGCACCCCCAGCTGTGCTACGCCCTGGGGACATCTTGTTTCTTTTTTTAATGATTATAGAGAAAATGTATTCATATCTGTTGTGATTTCTGCCAAAGAGATTTTAAATGAAATAAATATAGAACCAAAATTTTATGAAAATGTATAATTAGAAGAAATAAACAATTTTATGAGAATAAAATTAACGAGGTGAAGCTTCCACTTTAATTACTTTAATTATATTTTTAACCATGCTATTTCTTTGCTTCAAAGTAGATTTGAACAATGTAAAATATATGAAGATAATTTTAATTTTTTATATGATGTAGAAAAGTTAAAATTGCTTGATGATGAGTTTTTAAAAATAAAATATTTAAATCTTGAAAAAATTTTAACACATGACATGTTATCTGATAATGATGGTTTATATTTATTTTTAAAATTAAAAGTTTTAAAAGAAATAATAAATTAAAAATTAAAAATCACACTCGAGGCATTGAACCTTATAAAAAAATTAAATTATTTTCTTAATGCTTGAATACCTTAATATTATTAACTATACCTGTTCAGCAAAAAAAATTTAAAATTAAAATTAATAAAGTCTTATTTACATTTAACAATGTCTCAAAAAAAAATTAAATAATCTAATAATTTTATCAATTGAAAAAAAAAATATTATCAAAACTTGAATAAAAAATTTAATTAATAATTTTACAACTAAAAAAAAAGTTAAAAAACTAAATTTTACATAAAAAATTATTTTAAATTAATATTTTATTTTAAAAAAAAATTCACCATTGTCGATCCTAAGTCTGAATGAAAAAGAGTGAAATTTTTTTTTTAAAAAAAAAATTATTAAAGGTCTAAATTTTTTTTTTTTACCTAGAACCTCATGAAATCTTGAGATGGCTCTCTAAGGTAAGTCGACGAAATACCGATGCGAGGAAGTACTCTTGGTCGATGCCATGCTTAGAAGAACCAACGTTGGAGTGGATCCCTAGGTTTTAGCAAAGAGATTCGTAGGATTTTGAATGGTCGGTCATTCACGGTTTGGAGACACGGTTAACAAGAAGTGGAGATATGTAGGAGGATTATCACTTCACTACAAGAAAATAGTTAATTAACGATAGGTTATTCAATCGCTAGATTCCTTTAGCGTCCGATTTAATTAGTCGCTATCATTACAATTGGCAATTGTTAGCAACCGAAATCAATCAAAATAAAATCAATTATTAAATTTTAATGACTAAAAATTTAAATTTTATCACTAAATTTATGTTCAAATTTAAATTTGATTGCTAGTGTAGAGAATATAATTAAATTTGATCCTTAAATTAAAATTGCTAATGATTAATATCTAGCTATCGAAATAATATTGGTTGCTATATTACAATACTCTTACTTTTTTTATCAAATTCTGTATCACTTTAAATACTTTTAACAAACTTTTATGTTCAAAACTTATAAAATTTCATAATAAAATATTAATATTAGTTGATATTTAAAATTATAAATCCTGATATTTAAAATAATGTATTTAATTTTATGACATTTTATCGTGAAATGATTAAAACTTTCGTCGTGTTTTAGTTATTTAAAATGTTTCACTATTATTATTTAATTGAATAAATTTTCACAAACTTATTTAATAATTATATTTTTTAAAAAAAAAATCGTATTATTATTAGAAATAGAAAGAGTAGTAGTAATAATTTAGATATTAAATTATTTAATGTAATATTATTGTTTGGAAAAATTTATTGGTTTCAGATTTAAAATTTCTTATGATTATAAATTCGATTAAAACAACTAAAGTATTTAATAGTTGTAGTATTTCAAAATTTAACTTGCAACATATACTCGTTTAGGAAATAAAGTTTTAAAATTATGGAATATACAAAATTACATATAAAAATATTGTTTATTATAATTTTGATAAGTCATTTAATTTAAAAAAAGAGATGACACAGAATCAAACTTGAAACCTTATAGTTGAAAGGCCGCCACCGTAACCACGAGACTACACCATCCATTTAATCCTTACTTTTATCATGTTATAACTGCATTTATTATTTCCATTTAAGTTTTAATTATTTTCATATCAAAACATACATATTAAAAGGCACAATTTATCTTTCACTTAAAAAGTTGTATTATTTTTTTTATAATCCAAGTATCAACTTTTCAAACCGACCAATCTTAAAAATGAACGATTCAACCTCATAAAAAGTATTTCACCTATCACCTGAATAAATCCAAAAGCGCAAATTACAGAGCTATCTTCCTGCTAGAAGAATTTTACTGCAATACATCGCAACTAAGAATCAACCTATGAATACCTAATTAACTACCAAAGCACTTTATCATTGCACCGTATCATCATCCCTGGGCCACAAAGTGTTGCATAAATGACCTTATCAAATTACAGACACTGAATTCCTTGCGCTGGTTCCAACCAAAGCATTAGATATCCAAAATCAAAATTCTTATAAACTTATTCAATTTGTATGGAAAATTCCTTCTCTTTGATTTTGATGGTCAACCTTCTCTATCACAGCCTAAATCCATTCAAAGAATGAAAAAGATCTCCAAGAATTCCTTGGTCAACCCTATCTACCACCTTCCTGATGTGATATAATTTAAAATATATTATCATTGAAGTAATAGCTTCTTCAATATTTTATCATCATGTTTTCTTTCTTGATAAACAAATAACAATAAAAGATAATCAAAGTGCAGACAGATTAGACTTGAAGGAATAGAGAGCATAACTATCTGACTTAAGAATGAGTATAACGTTTATCAAGCTCCTAATCATAAATATTCTCTTAAAATTGTTACTGCTCGTGTCACTATAGTGTTCTACATGTACGCATCATTCGAACACCACTACACAAAGTCACATACTCACTGCTAAATATGCATGGCATAAGGCACAGATTCATAGGTGTTAAATTATATAACTCGAGGAAATACTGACACTGTTTTGTAAACAAGCTTTCCAGTAAGGCATGGCCTTGAATTCTAGAAGTACAACAGTGAAGTACATATTTCCATAGAGCATAATGTTTCACCACAAGAAGCTACAGTGCAAATATAAGTACGTAAATCAAATTACTATACTGTCTACAATGCCCTACATGATTCAGAAAACCTCAAAACTACAAAATCACTAACAGCAGCTACTAAATCTTCACAGTGAATTTGGCTAGACATTATTAGAAAAATAAAATATTTAATTTAATTTTGAGAGGAGCAGAGAAGTTCATAATCTGAGTTTGGTGTTTGTAATTCTGTAGGAAAACTAGTGCCAAAAAGGGTCAA
This sequence comes from Zingiber officinale, assembly GCF_018446385.1. Lineage (NCBI taxonomy): Eukaryota > Viridiplantae > Streptophyta > Magnoliopsida > Zingiberales > Zingiberaceae > Zingiber > Zingiber officinale. The sequence continues at coordinate 25,542,985 of NC_056005.1, read as the reverse complement.
ACTAGTAAAGTTTTGAAGGACTAATTCCAAGAAGGTGAGTGGAATACTATAGAACCAAGAAGATGAAAAGGATTCCCCTCTAATCCTTGATAAGAGAATTTAAAGATCGAAGATAGAATCTGAGCTTGCATCGGACTACTCCACAAGGATGTTGGCCACTGTAAAGTGTAAACCAAGGAGAAATGGTAAAGAATTTGAAGAGAGTCGGGTGTGAAGATTATATTGTGATGACTATTGAGATTTCTAATTCTAATGATGTAAAAGACATGAAGTTGGATGAACTTATGGGTTTTCTTTCCACCTATGACATTAAAACCCAAAAGAAGAGAGAGAGAGAGAGATTGTGGCAAGGTCTACAAAACAAACTTTCCATCAATGACAAAAAGGAAGTTTCAGAAGGAGAAAGTAGCCAAGAGGATCATTGTCATAATCGTGGAAGAGGCTATGGTGAAAATTAGGAAAGTAGTCAAGGACTTGGTGGTTACAAAATCAACAAAGAAAGTAACCACCATATTAGAGGAAGAAATAGACAGATTGAAGATATTAGAAAATCAAAGTTCAATATTTCAATTGTAAAAGGTTTGGGCATTATGCATTTGAATGTTGGCATGATCGATCTAACTTAGTGCAAGAGAAAGGTAACTACAACGGGTAAAAAAAAAAGTAGATGAAGATGTTCTTTTGATAGCATAAAAGGAGGACGAAGCCACCAATCAAACCCCATGATACCTAAGCCATCGGACTAACAATTTTGGAAGATTAAAATAAGATGAAGATACAAGACTTTACATTGATAGCAAGTCGACAATTGCTTTGGAAAAGAATCTAGTTTAGCATCAAAAGGGAAAGCATATTGATGTGCACTTTCATTCAATTTGGGAGCATGTGAAGAATAACTATGTAGAGCTAGCATAAGTGAAGACTTGCAATAAAGCCACTGATATATTAAGTCACTTGGAGTTGATACCTTCAACAAATTGAAGATCTAACTTGTAATGAAAGATTAAAAATAAAAAGTTAAACTCAATTTTGAGGAGACCAATTCATATTTCAAGTAGTCAGACCTAAGAAAGGTAGTAGCAAAGGCTCAGACTTCCAAGATTCTCAAAGAGGGTTAGTCCAAGGAGAGGAGTAATATATAGGCATTGAGTGTAACTATGATGTAGGGTAGAGAGCAGTGGAGTGTATTTGGAGAAATACTTGAGCAATAACATCATTTTTCTAATCAAATTGTGAGTCCACATTGCTCTTCATTGCATATTATTTCCTACAGAAACACTTCATTCTCAAATCAAGAAACTCTTAGATCGAGGTGTTGTTCTGCTATTGTTACTCCCTAAACTACATAAGATTTCACAAAGAAACTTATCCACATCAAAACTAAAAGAACAATTCCAGTTATTAAGCTAGCGTCATCATTAATTAGCAATGGAAGCTATCAGATGATATTTTCAGGACCCTATCATATATACTTTTTGTCCCTACCTATTTCATATTTTGTATGATACAATAATATGTTCTTGAAGAGACGAAGAACCTCTGGCAAGATCCAGGTTTTTTGGAAATAGAACAGAGTGAATTGGTACCTAATTATCATGCAAATAACCAAAATTCTGAAGGCAATTTGGTGCATATTAGTAATAACCAATACAGCATGACAAGTGAGAAACCAAAATATATAACCAAACAAAATAGCTTCTATGCAAGTTTTGATTTATTTTGCAAAATTAGAAAGCAATTTAAAGCAAATAAAGATAAATACGTCGATAATCTGACAAAATCAAATTCATTAAAATGAACTGAGGAGAGTCCCTAATCCAACTATGAGAGGTGTGATCGACTGCTGTATAACAGACAAATTACCATAAATAAAGAATATAACTAGTTCAATCAGATAACCATAATGCTTTTTAGATTCCTGTTGTGTAGTTCTTGAAACTGAAAATGCTATCAAATAAATGAGCTGCAGATGCAAAACAGTTGATTTCCCTAACAAAATGAATTAAAAAATAAAAAGAAGCGTCATCACATTTAATCAAAAATAAATCCAATTCACAGCGTATATGAAAATGTGCATATAGGAATATTTTTATCAAAAAATAAAAATGTAAAAGTTGCCATCAGTAACTGTCCCCAATGCCACTAAAGGAGATATTCTATTATACATTTATTATTTATGTTGTTAATCAACCGTGATTAGAATTAATTAATGATATTTGGGAAAATTGTTTTTACTGGACATTGCGATGCCAATATGTTGCACTAGTCCTAGCTTGATTGTTCTCTTACACCAAAGGAAATAGTAAGCAAAATAAAAAGGCAAAGAAGACAAGAATTAGTATTAAGAGCGTAGAGGGCTTGCTATAACAAAATATGCAGAGAGAAATTGCCAAGGGAATAATATTTAGTATAGGTAAATATCCATAAATAGGCACACCAAAGCCGTCAAGGATGGTCATACAGAGAAAAGATTGCTGCCACATGAACTTCTCGGAAAAGAAAGGAGAACAAAGCATTCATTCCCAAGAAAAAACGAAAATATAAAGAAATATCGAACACTGCTCTGACAAGGAATGGAGAGCAAAGCGTCATTTCCATTTAAATTCCCCATGCAAAGTCTACACGTAGATTTAATAATAATATAGGCACAAACACAGCAACAAAGCTTTAATATTATGTACTACTACTATCAACACCACACAATGAAAGGCACCTGCATTTGGTCATTGAGAACAAGAACGACCTAAAGCAAAGTTGATAGCTACTACCAAGGCTGCATTGCACCGGTGTTATGCAATGATTACATAACGACACACACTAGAATCTATATTCTACTCATCAAGAAAGTGAAAAATGATCGATGACGATAAGTAGACAATACATGAAGAAATCATCACAGTTAGTAAATATAGTTATTTCCAAAGAAACAATTAAAACTTACTTGACCAAGTAGCTACCTAATTAACTAGAATAGAATGAGGACGTATTTGAGACACTATAGAGAAGCTACAGATGGTTACCGTCGTAGTTGGCATCTCCGATCAATCCGCCGCTACTTCCTCCGAATATGTTGCAGGGGAGTGCTGGCGAGGAAGCACCACCGCCAGTGCTCGCTATGTTGCCCGGGTGAAGCTCCGACATATTTGGAATCGAGGCGTCGTTGTCGCAGCCTTGGTCGAACAGGAAGCCCTTGAAGACGCGGCCGCCGATCTTGATCACGGCGTGGTAGGCGTATTCGTCCTCCCCGTCGTCGTCCATGGAGGTTACGCGTACGCACTTGAAAACAGCCGGCGATCGCACGTTCACCGGGAGGGTTTCCCCCACGTCGTCGCCGCCGTCTGCGAGGATCAAGAGATTCAAACAAATATGTTTGATTAATATAAATTGATGAAAACTCACTTTGGAGGCTGGAAGTGGTGTCGAAGCTACGCGGAGGGGTGGTGTTGGAGGTGGAGGTGTGGGAGGCGGCGGCGGGCTGGTGGAAGGAAGAAGCGCTAACGCGGGGCTTCTTGGGGGCGGAGGCGGCCGCAGCGAGCTGGCGCTCGCGGCGCCGGGAGGCGGGAACCCAGGTGCTCTTGACGTGGGTGGAGCACTCGAACCCGCGGCTCTTGCAGCACGTGCGACACCGCCGGTGAGTGCAGTCTTTCTTGGCTTGGTTCCCGCAGTCCTGACAAGTGAACACCCCGCCTCCCTCGGCGCAGCCAGCGATTACCCCTCTCGAGTCGAGCATCGGATGTATGGAATAGTTGGAGAAGTGGGCATTAGGGTTAGGGTTAGACAGCAGGTGCTGCGGCGGTATTAGCGGCGCGGCGGCCGGGACGGACTGAAGGGACTCGAGATGGTGGTGGTGGTGGTGGTGGTGGTGGTGGAAGGAGGCTGCGGAGGGGAGCACCACCGTCCCCATCTCGGCAGGTACTCCGTAATTGCTGTCTTGCGGCTGCCTCCCGCCGCCAGCCCAAATTAAACTAGCAGCTCCGCCCTCAGAACCACCGGCGTTGAATCCGAGGCGAAGGTCGTCTCCTCTGCCGGGGGCGGCCGAGGCGGCCACCCAGTCCGCGAACGCGCCAGTGTCCGAAGGGAATCGCCTTCCCGTAGCCACCCCGGCCGTCTCGATCCTCTTTTATCAAGATCTAAGTAAGAGCGAGTTCACAAGGTAAACCAGAAAAGGAGACGATCTGTGTGTCTTCAACCCACTCATACACTCACTCCTCTTTCCTCAATCTCCCTCTTCCCCACTCTCCCCCGACACACAAATCTTTCACGCTCAATTCAAAATCTCTCTTTCTCTCACACTGTAAAATTAAGAACACTCGTCGTGATCAAGTGTGGCGCTTAGAAGATAGATATTGACTCCACTGGCACTCTGTAAATTCCTCTGCAAAGGAGTACAATTTCTGGATCACTCCCCCCTCTCTTCTTGTTTCTTTCCTCTGCTCCTTGATCTGCAATTTTCTCTCTCCCCGCTAGCAAAAGCTCAAGCAATCCCCTTCCATAGGCTGCTGTGAATGGAAGAATAAGAACTCAGAGGAACAGTCAGGTTACGTCAATGGGAAGCAACTGGTCAGTGTGACCGCAATCGATGCATGATTGTAGACGTCAGGCCGCAGGCGTTTGGTCCACTCTTCGTAACCTTTTTCCAGTCAAGTACTGTTTTGAACCTCCTCTCTCTTTCTCGTTTAATATTCATTTACTTTACTTGAAAAAAAAAACGAATATGTGCCGGTCGTCACGGACAATAATTTGTGAATGGCGATTAGGTCCGTCGAACCTGCAGCTTTCCGGTAAAAGCCCGCTTTTGCCGGCATTTTAGTTTAAATCGGGACAGGGCACGGGAACAAGCGTAGCTAGCGCCGTTGCGATAACCCAACGAGGCGATCAGCACGGATCACCGCGTTACGGTATACTGTGTCCGACGTCCACTTTGTAGTAGGTTAATTTACACATATAATTGGGGAGCCACTTTACTTGTGGCGCTGTGACGTTGTGGGGCCCGATACAAGGCGTCCGTACGGTTGGGCAGGCACCGGCACGCCTCGCCCTTCCGTAAATTAAGCATGGATTGTCCCGCTGCAGCGGCTGAGCTGGCGCTTGCCGGGCTTTGAATGGCGCCGTGGTCCTCCACCACCCTTCACGTTTCTTGATGTCTCGAAGAATATTTGCATGCCGCCTCCAATAGTTTACCTCTCTGTTACTTAGCCCCTCGTAGTCATGTATAATTTGTGAATTATATTTGTCCCAGGAGTGGTGTGCATATGAACAGACTTAGGAAAAAATTTCGAAAACTAAATAAAGTACAGGGGCATATGAAAACTTCTCCCTTCAAATAGATTAAAAATGGGGTTGGCTTTGTTTCTTCTTCTGCGTGTCGAGGCCCAGCTGGGCAACGTCCTTGGCACTGACACGCCGCCCCACTCCCTCTTTTTGCCTCTCGCGATTATGGGGCTTCCATTGTCCTCTTTCGACACTTAACTGGTTTTAGATCCCTGTCAGTGGTCAGTGGTCAGTGGTCAGTGGTCAGTGGACGGGCAAAGCAGCTGCTGCTGCTGCTGCTGCTGCTGCTGCTGGGCTATAGCGGTGTCGTTGCTTCGTTGTGGCCTTCGCTGCTCTGCCAGAATGTTGGCGGATCAGTAAACTGGGGAGGGCTGTTGGCATGCACAAATCAAGCAAATGGAAATGCACAAGTCATTTTCCGGATATCTGCTGGAAAATGGAAATGCAGTTGCAGCGCCTGCATGGTCGGTATATCTGCTTGTGTCTATTCGGATGCATGAAAATTAGAAAGAATAAATTAACATAAAGTCATCCATGGCTCTTATTTTCTTTTTCGGTATTTTATTGAACCGCTAATGTAGGTTTAGAAATTTTTTATTTCTAATATGTAATTTTTATAATATTAAAATCATGCAGGATTATACCCCTGCTCCTTTTCACCGAATAATTATATAAGTTTGTAGGTATACTTTTAAATCTTAGTTCTATCCATTCAAAAACTAACTATTCTAAATTTATACTGTCAGAATTTAGAGCGGAAGGCATAGATTTATTAAAAAAGGTTCGGGAGTATTGATTTTATTTTGAAATAATTTAAAATTCTTTATGTCCTTTAGCAAGTTTCATCCTATACTATTTGAAAATTTAATATTTTGATAATTTTTTAAAATAAGAGAATCTTAGGAATTCATTAATGATATTAGTTAATAAAAATAATTGTCCTAAACTTTGTGATAAATTCTATCAAGTGTTTGTAAGATTAAAAGTTCATTGTTCTCAATTTACTCTATTTGAGAGCATAAACATGTTAAAATGGCTTCAAAGAGTACATTAATTTTTATTTTAAATGATTTAGAATTCTCTGAGTCTTAGGTTCAGACAAAATTATTTGATGAATTTTCACCATTTAAAATTTTAAAATTTTGATATTTTTTTGAATTAGACGAGTCCTAGGAATCTATTGATACTATTGATTAGTGAGTATTATTATCCTAAATCTTATAATGAGTTTGTTATAAACTTTATCAAGTCTTTATAAATTTAAAAATTTACTATTCTTAATTTACGAGATTAAATTCAGATTTATAAGTATCGATATATTAAGAAAGCTTCGAGAAATACATTGATTTTGATTTAAAGTGATTTGAATTTTTTTTTAAAATTCATTAGTTAGTTTCATCTTAAATTAATTGATGGGTTTAGAAAATTCTAAATGATTTCAAATAAAAATTATTGTACTTTTAGAAGTCTCCTTAACATAATTATACCCCCATATATGAATTTGACAACATAATCGGGAGTAATGAATTAGAGACATGTAATTGAGTAAACTTATGTAATAAATTTTTAAACACTCATATAAATCTATGTAATTATTCATGAAAGAAGGAGGTGGAGTATAGTAAGAATGGTGTGATTTTAATATTATAAAAATTAAATATACGAAATGAGAAATCCTAAAATTTACTAGTAAAATGTCAAATTTTTTTTTTTTTGTATATCTCCTATTTTATTCATCTAAAGTGAAGATGAACACGAGTATTGTTTTTCAAATCAAATCAATTTTATTAAACAAGATAAAATGAACGTGATTGAAACTATTTTTTTTCATTAAACTATTGTATTTCACTTATAGTTTGCAGTATCATGTTCTAAATATATAGTTTTTCAGATACAGAATTAATTGGAGAACCCGTGCTTGAAATGAAGGTGTCCTAAACCCTTGTCATGCAGTGCAATTCTCTTATCATCATGAGATTTGCATCACACCCAACGCTTAACAGTGAGAGCATATGCATTTTTTTTAAAAGACGATCAAACATGTCACCTAACCAAACGTCACCTAAATATATATCAAAATATGTCGGTCCTTTTATGAGATTATAGTAATGAAAGTCTCATCAAAGTCACGTATAATGAGTCATTTACAATATATCTACCCCATGTGCTTGTCTACAAGTGTGAGATTATTTATTGTTTTCATATAACAAAAATCATTAGCTCAAATTGGCCATAGGTCCTTCGTAATAATAAACTTGCTTCTTCCTTCGTAATATTAAAGAAAAGCTCAAGAGTCTGATCAATGTGTAATAAACTTGCTTCTTCTTTAATTTACCTATCTTTAGATGGATTTGCAGTAGATCCTCCAATAGCTGCTAAACCTTCATTATACAGTATGGTCAATGTGTTAAACAGTTAAACCATTGCTAGAACTTACAAGTTTGAACTTATTCAGAGATAAAGGCACCAGACACAACTTCAAGAGCAGGTGGATGTGATTGTTGTAGTTTGCAGGGCTTGAAGGTTGAGCAGGACTCGAGCCAGGTATATGGGCAGAGATTGGATTAGGATCTGGCATGAAATTCTTGGGTCCTTCGGTTGATTGGATTTCAGAAATATTCGGTCATAGCTCATTTGTTCCTGACTATAACCCAGAAGAATGAAGTACATTATATTGCCCTCTACCGTGGGGTTGCACCAACTTAAAGTTGACCATTTCATTATGGATGACGAATCCAAAAGCTGAGTAAATGGACAGTCAGTGAGATAGTAGGAGTGTTGACGGAGAAAAGACTTCGAGCTGAGACCAACGGACCTATGCACACCATAGACAGGCCAACCGGAATGTTAAAGCAAGAACCAGGGAAGAGGTCCCCGACACAGGCACTTCGACGCTCAAGTCAAAACAGTATCCGAGTGAAAATGGAGAAATAGATGAATAGCAGAACAATAGTATGGATGCGTGTGTGTGTGTATCTGACCAATGGAGAGGATCCCTTTTTATACTATCTCTCATAACCTCCGCAATAACGAGGTATCAAAAAATATCAGGTGTCAAAATATGCTGAGTGGTGGAAGATGTATGACAATCCTCTCATAGGCAAAGGAAGGTTCCATTACGAGTATGTGTTAAAGTAGAAGAATATTCTTTGGCAAGTAACAGTTAGTCTTTGATAGGTTATTGTGATTCTATGATAATGTTGTCTCCTAGAGGAAGTCCAATCAGCTCTAGGACTGATCGGGTTTATACTGAAAATCATGCCTATGAGAAGTGGGGAGCTGAGCCTCGGAGGTATGTGTTGGGAGTCTTACCCATGAGAAGTAGCGAACTGAACCCGGAGGTATGTATTGAGAGTCTTTCCCATGAGAAGTGGGGAGCTAAGCCACAGAGGTACGCATTAGGAGCTTTGCCCATGAAAAGTGGAGAGCTGAGCTTCAGAGGTCTGGCTGGCTCTAGAACCGCCTGAGTTTATGTTGAGAGTCTTGCCCACAAGAAGTAGGGAGCTGAGCCTCGTAGGTTTAGGCAGCTATAGGGTTGTCCGAGTTTATGCTGGGAGCCTTACCCATAAAAAGTGGGGACCTGAGCCCCATAGATCTGGCCATCTCTAGAGTAGCCTGGGTTTATGCTGGGAGTCTTTCCCATGAGAAGTGGGGGGTTGTGCCCTTCATCCAGCTCTAGGGTTGTCCGGATTTATGTTGAGAGCCTTACCTATGAGACTACCACATCACCTTACCTTTCACCGCCACATCGCCTTACCTTTGACTATCACATCATCTTGACTATCGACCATGCATTACTTTTGGGGTTACTCACAACGCGTTGTATTATAAGCCTCCCATTCAAGTCTAGTTGAAAGAGGTTCATGACCGACTAGCTTGACTCGAGTCCTACCATCATCTGATTGTCCGATCAGCTGGTGACTCTAGCCATCGACCCCTAATGCCACTGTTAACATTATCTTTCTCGAAAAGATACGTGTTAGACATTTGAAATGCAAGGTAAAGCGCCAATGATACGTGTGAGAGTGTATCAGTGAAATGATTCGATTGTCTTGTCCATCATAAATGTCGTTTTATGGGCAACTGCCATGTGTCCCACCAACTCCCCTTTCTACGTTGCAATAGCTGATGCACACATTTTCGTACCAATCGTTGGTGATTTACCTCCTCTAATCCAACAATTGTGACTAATCAAGCTATTTTGATCAAACGGCTAGGCTTGAAAGATATCTCAGGGCCCTTGTTAGAAACCCTAAACGTCTCAAGAAGCATTCCATTCGTGCCTTATCCTCTTCAGCTTTCTTCTCCAGTGACTCCTACAGACCACGCTCCTTTTCTTGCAATTCTCCTAGTAAGTGCTCTTTCCAATCTTTCTGCCTCTCTTTTTCATCCACCCATGGCCCAAGAAACCTTCACCCCTTGGCACACATCCATCAATTCTGATTTTGAAAATTACGACCTTGAGATGGTCCATTTATCACTAGAGATCCCTAAAAGCTTTCGTATTCTCCTTCCTGACCCTCAAGACCATCCTTATCCTCCTCCTGTTGGCTATGCCACCTTCTTCAAAGATCAGCTTTAGGCCGATCCATGCTTCCCTTGTTGGGACCTTTGACGCCGGCTAGAGGGGGTTGAATAGACAATCATCATTTATGTTCGCTTCCTACATTTGTTAGCACAGCAAAAATACAAAATAACAAGTATAAAACAAAAGCTAACCCTAGAAGACAATAAACAATAAGAACAAAACCTAACGATACATTTCATTTAATGTGGTTTGAAGATGATTCTCCTACTCTACGACTATCCGTAAGGTGGACGATCCCTATCCGTTGGTGGATGATTCCCTGGCAAAATCTAGCTAACACAATCCTCTTTCTCAATGGAGAAATCTCGCCACAAACTTGATCACACTTGGATTGAACTTGAGGGCTTGGGAGACTCTAATTAGGAGATAACTACCTCTAATTTTGTCACCAAGACCAATCATCCCAAGCTCCATTGTATAGAGCATGGGGAAATCAGCAAGTTTCTTTTACTATTATCAGTCGATCGGTCCTTGCACCAGTTGATTGGTGTTGGCCAACGACACTCCATAAAATTCGCGATTCTGCCAAAGACTCTTTATCAGTCGGCTGCTGTAGTGTACCAATCAATTAGCTACAGTAACAGTTGACTGGCTATAGTACCAGTAGATTGGTTTTCACAACCGTCGGGTACAGAAATATTATATGCCCTGCCATAGTTAACTAGTCTAGATGTCAGTCAACTGGTAAAACCTTAAACCTAAGATTTTACTCAGAGTACAATCTCTCATGCGCTCGTCCTCACCCACACAACCTCGACCTTGCCTTCTAGCCATCTTCCATCAGCCTTACATCCTTCGGATGTTTTCTTATCCTTCACGTCTTGCCTTCAAGATGCTTCCTTTATCTTTGTTGTTGGTGCAATATTCCCCAGGTCAAGGTTGACTATGTTGACTGAGCTTGAATTGAGTCAAGCTCGAGTCTTGATGTTGAGTTGATGTTGTGGTTTCGATGTTTGACAATACATGTAGTCAATACATGAAGATTGCAGGTGTAATTGTTCATGTGTGAAGGAGAGTCAAGTAGGTCAAGATTGACTGAATACTTGACTGGAAATCCTGGTGAGTGAAGCCAGGTGAAAGACCTAGTGAGTGAAGCTAAGCAGAAGAGAAATCCTGGTAAGTGAAGCTAGGTGAAAGACCTAGTGAGTGAAGCTAAGCAGAAGAGAAATCCTGGTGAGTGAAGCAAGGCGAAAGACCTAGTGAGTGAAGCTAGGCAGAAGAGAAATCTTGGTGAGTGAAGTTAGGCGAAAGACCTAGTGAGTGAAGCTAAGCAGAAAGGAAGTCCTGGTGAGTGAAGCCAAGCAGACATGAAGTCCTAGTGAGTGAAGCTAGGCAGAAGGGAAGTCCTGGTGAGTGAAGCTAGGCAAGGAAAATTCAGATGGATAAAGGATGATCGGACATCTGGTGTTGATAAGTCCAAGTAGGTCAAAGGGATTGACCGAATACTTGGCACAAGGAAAATCCAGATGGATCAAGGATGATCAGATATCTGGTGTTGGGAAGCCCAAGTAGGTCAAAGGGATTGACCGGATACTTGGCACGGGAAATCCAGGTGGATCAAGGTTGATCGGACATCTGGTGAAGATAAGTCCAAGTGGGTCAAGGGTGACCGGACACTTGGTGAGCGAGTTCTAGCAGGTCAAGGGTGACCGGATGCTAGGCATATTGTACCAATAGGTCATAGGTGACCAGATGTTGGTTTAGTAGGCTTTAGACTTGATTTTAGGGAGAAATCATGAGCTGGATCGATCAGTCGATCGATTGGCTCATTCCCAATCGATCGGCCGATCGATTGGGTGAGTCTTCGCGACAAGCCTCCTCCCAATTGATTAGTGGATCGATTGGGACAAGTGCGCGATCACACAGAACGACGCTGGATCGATCGGTCGATCGATCCAGATCCCCCAATTGATCAGTGGATCGATTGGGAGCTGCGATTTCGCGCGACAAGCCCTGGACCGATCAGTCGATCGATCCAGGCAATTCCCGAGAGCACAGAGGCGCTCTGGATCAATCAGCCGATCGATCCAAAGGTTCCCCGATCGATTGGGAGCAATCCGATTGATCGGGATTCGACCGTTGGCCTCGATTAAAGTCGTTGTCGAGCTCTTTCTTCGCCAACCCTTACACTGTTCAGCTCCGATCTTCACCAGCGACTCCACAACATCTCTCTGAAGTTTAGATTGCCAGTTCTTGAAGGTTCTTGGAAGTTTTCCAAGTCAAGAGGCGGATCAAAAGCAAGAAGGAGAAACTAGGGTTAGGGTTTTCACTTGTGCAAACTTGTAAACTTTTGCTTGTATTTGTTTTCCCCTTGTCTTCTTCTTGTACTGAGAGTATTGTAGGGCTTCTCCGCCTTCGGTAGTTACCGAAAAGGAGTATTTTCATAGTGGAGGGTGCGTGAGTGTGTGGATCCTTGGATTAGTCACCACTTGTGAGGTGGATACCAAGTAAATTCTCTTGTTAGCGTTGTGTATTTTGTTTCTTTGTATTTTCCGCTGCATATCTTGAAGAAACAAGCAACGAAGAGCAAGACGAGCGCACCGAGCTATTCACCCCCTCCCTCTAGCTACATTTTTGGTCCCAACAAGTGGTATCAGAGCGAGGCCGCTCTTCACCGAAATCATCGCCGAAAGGGTCAACAAGCTAGAGGGTGAAGAAGTTGAAGCAATTCTACAAGTCGAAGACTTCATCATAAGAAGCTCAACTTCAAATGGAATTCCAAGACGGACTTGGATTCGATACAAGGGTGCCTCCATCATTTATTTCAATAAGTTTCGATCTTTGGAAATCAAAGATCGAAAATTTCTTGATGATGGAGATAGAGCAATGGTTTGCTCTCATGGAAGGATTTGAAGCTCCAACAAACTCCAAGGGCAAGTCTCTCAAGAAAAGTAAATGGAGCCAAGAACAAATCCAAAGATGTGAGGCCAATGAGAAAGTGACCAAGCTTTTGGTCTATCTATTGCCAAGCAACATATTGGAGAAAGTTGGGGGATTCAAGGATGCCAAAGAGCTATGGAGCAAATTAGCTAAGATTCATGAGATCCCCTCCACTGTACCAAATCACGAAGAATCCAAAGAGGGTGACTCAATGGATCAAAATCAAGAAGACTCCGAAGTTGAGAGATGCTTAACTTTCGAAGAAGAAGAAGTCCAAGAAGCCTCATCTTCAAAGGAATGCAATGAAGAGGGCAAGGAGAGGGCATACTCCTTGTTCCATGTATAAGATGAAGATGAAGAAGCCTCCACCTCTAGGATTGAGGGGGAGCAATTTTCGACGACATCGGATCAAGAAGAAGGAGAAGTCTCCACATCCAGGTCAAGAGAAGAAGAGGATGAAGAAGCTTCCACCTCCACAAGTCAAGTTGAATTTATTGGAGGAGCATCATTATCGGATCAAGAGGAAGCCTCTACCTCCGGATCAAAAGGAGAAGATGTCATCCCTACACATGAAGGTATAAATATTTCAATTAAAAATAAAAATCATATCATATGCTTTGAGTGTAGAGGGCATGGGCATTACAAGAGCAAGTGCCCCAAGTTGGCCAAAAAGAAGGGCCAAGTGGCACCAAAGGGTAAGGAGAAGCCCAAGGAGACCGTCCCCACAACAAAGAAGAGCAAGGAGCACATTATGTGCTTCTCTTGTAATCAAAAGGGGCATTATAGGAGCCAATGCCCCAAGGGGAAGAAAGCGGTCAAGGCTCATGGAGGAAGCACAACTCAAGGGGGAGCCTCCAAGGTAAAAAGAAAGGTATCATTTATTGAGCCTACTCCCTTGAATAATGGTAAAAAGCATGCTAGTTCTAATTTGTATCATTTTAATGCTATTTACTATAGAAATGGGAAGCATGATGCCATTCAAGAAAAACACATGGCTCTTCATGCTAAAACTACCACACCTAGATTTAGGAAGGTAGATAAGAATCTAGGCAATAACTCTAAGGATTTTAGTTATAAGCCTAGAAATAGAAATGCTTAAGGATTTAAGGAAAAACCAAAAACTAAGGACTTAATGGTGGAAAACCTAGGTTTAGGAGCACAAAAGTCATCCAATGCCCATAGAGGTTTGGGATACAAACCTAAGGTTAAGAAGGATGTAATTTCTTACCATAGGGTTCCATATAGTTATGGAACCAACCCTAGGTCAAATGGTCAAGTCTAAAGTACAAGGGAAGTTATCCCTAGGAGTATTTTTGAAACTAAGGTGACTAAGACTTTTAAGAAGTCTAACAAAGTCAATAAAAAGGTCATGAGGGAAGAAATCCCTAGGGTTGATCTAGAAAAGGTGACCAAGGCTTCTAAGAAGCCAAACAAAGTCACTAGGAAGGTATCTAGGGAGGTTATCCCTAGCGAGTACCTAGAGCATTCAAGGAGCACCAATAGGTTTTGGGTTCCGAGGAGCATTTTCTCTACCTCATACTTGGGTTAGAGAGTGTCAACTTCGATTAGAAGGGTAGTTAACCCAACTTTGATGAAGTTGACACTCTAAGAGCATTTTCAAGGTTATTGTTAACCTTTGAAAATGATAAGGATTAATGGATTACTCTTGGTAAGAGTAAAAGGTGTCACATTTTGAGAAATTGGATGATATTTTAAGTGACACAAATTGGGAAAATCATAAGAACTACCGAGTTGGGATTTTGGTATGTTCTTAGAAAATTAAAGGCAATTTATGCCTTAACTCAGGTGGTTACCTTTGAGAGAGTAATTTATGCCAAAATTTGATAAATATGCTTAATTTGAATTGGCACAAAATTAGGAAAAGGAAAAGAAATGTCAAATTTAGGTTTTGGCATTTTCTTGGGAAATAGTGGGCAATCTAGGTTTATTTTTAATTGAGCTAAGGTTTTAGGATACTTAGATAGGTAATCTAGGTATATTTTATTTATGCTAAAACTTGCCATGCTTTGTTTGCCCATCATATGTCATGACATCATATTTATTTTGCATTCATACGTTATTATGAAAACCATAAAAATATCATGTCATGTCATACATACATCATGTAGTTATAGGATATTTTCTTTTGAAAATTATTTCTTTTTGATGTATGTCATAACATATCATGCATTATTTTAATTCCTTGCAATTTAAGGATGATATGGGTTAGGTTTAGTAGGTCCCTGGTGAAAAAAATAAAGGAGATAATAGAATCTAGGGGAGTAGGCCAATATTGGTCGAGATAAAGATAGACCAATATTGGTCGGGATAAAGATAGGTCAATATTGGTCGGGATAAAGATAGGCCAATATTGGTCGAGATAAAGATATGCCAATATTGGTCAGGAAAAAGATAGGCAATATCGGTCGGGACATACCGTCAAGGTAAAGATAGGCCAATATCGGCCGGGACATACCGTCAAGGTAAAGATAGGCCAATATCGGTCGAGACATACCTTCCGGATGAAGACAGGCTAATATCGACCGGGACATGTCTTCAAAGTAAAGGTAGGCCAATATCGGCCGGGACATACCTTCCTGATGAAGATAGACGAATATCGGTCGGGACATGTCTTCAAAGTATAGGTAAGCCAATATCGACCGAGACATACCTTCAGAATAAAGATAGGTTAATATCGGTCGGGAATGTTCTTTCAAGTGGAGAGCTAACACAGGTCATTCAATCAATACCTTAGAAACATGTTGAATAAAATGCAGCTTATTATTATTTTTAATAGAACAAGGATACAAATAGAAGCCGCATGAGGAAGGATCATAAATGAATATGTCAAATAAAATAATCCATGACAGATGTTATATATTTTGGCGGGAAATATGCTTTCAGGTTGTCTTGCAGGTGCTAAACGACAAAGAAGGTACATCTGGGGTACAAAAAAGATTCCTTAAAAATCATCTTCCACAAGTACCAGCTGACGTCATCTCATAACGAAGTCTAAAAAACCGGGGTCCACTTCATGATTACGGAGGTTATATGAAGTGGTATAAAAGGGGGAATCCTCTCCGTTGGCTAGGTAAGTTGAGATCATCGGGTACTCCCATAACCCTAATTTTTTGGCTACTGTTCATCTTCTTTCTTCTTCCTTCCTTCACATCAAGAGAGATCACTAACTTGAGCATCGGAGGGCCTAGCCAGGGATTCCCACCCCGGTCTTAGGTCACTGACGATAGCGTTGGTTGGTCTCTTGTGCGCAGGGAGCCTTGGGAGCTTGGGAGTCCGGCCTTCTCCTCTTTAAGCTTGGATTTCTTCTTATTTATCGGATTTTCTTCGGGGATTCTGGTTTTCTTCCGATCCACTTTGGGTTTCTCGGATCGAGGTTCTATTAGCATTATTCTTCAACAGCACGGTGGGTTTCTTTCTCCCGGATCTCCGTCATGGTCGGTTTCTCAGACAGGATCAAATTTGGCGCCGTTTGTGGGAATTTCACCTGAATCTGAGACTACGCGATGGAAGAGGCTGGGAAATCAAACCTACTTACTATCAGTCGTGAGGATTTGGATTTCCTCATTAATTCTCATGTTCAGAAAGCTTTGCAACAACAACATCAAGCTTCTATTAAGAGTCTATTAGGGCCTATATTAAGAGATTCAACCAGATCTGGTGAGAAATCCTCCTGCCAATTTTGACGTATTAATTGAACCTACTACTGAGTTTATTAATGTCGAAGAAGCTCAGGCTGCACGCCAAAAAGAAGATACCACTTCTTCTCCTGCTCCTATTAAGGAGAAAACTCCTGCTCCTGTTCCTCCACCAAAAGGACCTAGAGTAATTCACCCACCCCATCATCATCCAGAATATCGTCCACAAGCAATACAGCATGTGGAGATGCAGCAGGAAGCACCAAGAAGATGGTGCACTTATCACAAGACCAGCAACCATCATACAGAAGACTATTTTATTTTGAAAAATAAAAAAGAAAATAGGGATCGTTATCAAAGGTGAAACTATTATTAACAGCAATATCCCAAGCAGCAAAGTCCGCTCAAGTATCTGTCAATTGGGGGCTTTAAGTAGGAACCGACCAGGCTTCCTTAAGGATTCTCAAAGACGTTAAAAACATCGCAAGGTTGGTGCAAGCATTTTAGTTTCCCTCAAATAATAGTCGATCGGGAAATCTCATGAAGTAACTCAGACGGGTCTTCATGGGAGGAACCAGAGACTTTAAACTATCATAAAAGCATAGTCGATCGGGAAATCTCATGAAGTAACTCGGACGGGTCTTCATGGGAGGAACTGGAGACTTTAAACTATTATAAAAGCTTAGTCGATCGAGAAATCTCATGAAGTAACTCGGACGGGTCTTCATGGGAGGAACCGGAGACTTTAAACTATCATAAAAGCATAGTCGATCGGGAAATCTCATGAAGTAACTCGGACGGGTCTTCATGGGAGGAACCGGAGACTTTAAACTATCATAAAAGCATAGTCGATCGGGAAATCTCATGAAGTAACTCGGACGGGTCTTCATGGGAGGAACCGGAGACTTTAAACTATCATAAAAGCTTAGTCGATCGGGAAATCTCATGAAGTAACTCAGACGGGTCTTCATGGGAGGAACCGGAGACTTTAAACTATCATAAAAGCATAGTCGATCAGGAAATCTCATGAAGTAACTCGGACGGGTCTTCATGGGAGGAACCGGAGACTTTAAACTATCATAAAAGCATAGTCGATCGGGAAATCTCATGAAGTAACTCGGACGGGTCTTCGTGGGAGGAACCAGAGACTTTAAACTATCATAAAAGCATAGTCGATCGGAAAATCTCATGAAGTGACTCGGACGGGTCTTCATGGGAGGAACCGGAGACTTTAAACTATTATAAAAGCTTAGTCGATCGAGAAATCTCATGAACTAACTCGGACGGGTCTTCATGGGAGGAACCGGAGACTTTAAACTATCATAAAAGCATAGTCGATCGGGAAATCTCATGAAGTAACTCGGACGGGTCTTCATGGGAGGAACCGGAGACTTTAAACTATCATAAAAGCATAGTCGATCGGGAAATCTCATGAAGTAACTCGGACGGGTCTTCATGGGAGGAACCGGAGACTTTAAACTATCATAAAAGCTTAGTCGATCGGGAAATCTCATGAAGTAACTCGGACGGGTCTTCATGGGAGGAACCGGAGACTTTAAACTATCATAAAAGCATAGTCGATCAGGAAATCTCATGAAGTAACTCGGACGGGTCTTCATGGGAGGAACCGGAGACTTTAAACTATCATAAAAGCATAGTCGATCGGGAAATCTCATGAAGTAACTCGGACGGGTCTTCGTGGGAGGAACCAGAGACTTTAAACTATCATAAAAGCATAGTCGATCGGAAAATCTCATGAAGTGACTCGAACGGGTCTTCATGGGAGGAACCGGAGACTTAAACTATTATGAGTAAAATCATGCGAGATTGATACAGCACAATAATTTGTAGACCCGAACCACTCGGGATCACACGCCCGATCGAAATTCAAAGGCATCTGGATTTCTTTGTCACTCAGAATTATACTCCTGACCAGGATTCAAAATTTAGAGGGA
This sequence comes from Zingiber officinale, assembly GCF_018446385.1. Lineage (NCBI taxonomy): Eukaryota > Viridiplantae > Streptophyta > Magnoliopsida > Zingiberales > Zingiberaceae > Zingiber > Zingiber officinale. The sequence continues at coordinate 25,524,635 of NC_056005.1, read as the reverse complement.
ATTCTTTCAAAATTATACTCCCGGTCAGAATTCATAGTCTTATGAGATTCTTATGATTTCTTTATATACTACTGCTCAGGATCAAGCACTTGATCAGAAGTTACAATCATATGGAGTTCTTTATATATAATCATTCAAAATTATACTCTCGGTCAGAATCAGAACTCATAGTCTTATGAGATTCTTAGGATTTACTTATATATTACTGCTCAGGATCACATACCCGATCAGAAGTTACAATTATATGGAGTTCTTTATCTAAAATCGCTCGAGGTTATACTCCCCACCGGAGTGCATAAATCCTAGGGAATTTTTCATATAAAGTTGCTCGGGATTATACGCCCTTCTAGAATACAGATGGAATCTTATATATATATATATATATATATATATATATATATATATATATATATATATAGTCAGGCCTGATTGAACTTCAAGGAGTTTATGGAAAGTCTTATTATTCAAAATCATATGATCAATTAAGATACCACAAATGGAGGAGTTTATCAAAAATTGCCTAACTTCGAGAAATAAGAAAGAATTCTTGAACAAGATAGTACTTATTCTCACGAACATCTCAAAGGAAGCAGTAGCAAGATAACAAAGGTCAGGAAAGCAGGTAAGTACACATTTTTACAAAAATGCAAGTATTTAATTATAAGTCTTTTATGAATACATAATCATGCTTACTCAAAATTGCTTGTCAAGTTTTCGGACAATTCTTGATTAAATCTGCGACAGTTTATGAATAGAGAGGAGGGTTCTCAAGATAGATAACCACCTTCCCTTAATTGTTGAATAACCCCTATCACGGAATGATTTAAAGTCCCTATTATACGACGGACATATTCATCATTAAACTTCGAAGACCTCAGATAGGCTAAACGCTTGTCCTCCCATCGATCTTCCTCATGCTCCTTAGAACTCTGAAATTCGGCTTGTAGTTTAGTCTTTTCATCTTTGAAAGTGTCTCTTTCCAATTTAAGCTGTTCTAGTTCTTTTTGGAGTGAGGATATCTTTACATCCTGAGCCTTTCTTTGTTCTTGCTCTTGTGGAAGAGCAAATTCTTTTGATGATAAATCTTGAAGCTGCTCAGAAAGAAAAATATTGTGAAGCCTCTCTACTTTCTCTAAGAAAATGTTTTTATGAGAAATATCTGAAATAGCTTTGTCCTTCAAAGTAGTTTACTCTTGGAGGCTGGAGTTTAACCGATCCACCTATAACTCCAAGGTTTTCCTCTCAAGCTCTTTGTTTTCTAATAATTGGCGTTGATGCTGCAGTTCTTTCCTCAGAGCTTCCAATTGTTGATTCTGTAAGGCTATTTTTTTTTCTCGTAATTGAGGGAGATCATTGTGGGAAGGAGGAAGAATAGCTTTCAAAACTTCTATTTGGGCCCTTAATTTACTATTATCCCTTTCCAGAGCAATGAGCAGCTGGTCTAAATGAAGACTTGAGGCAAGGAACTAAACAAAATAATAATGCGGTTAGAGGGAGTGATAAGAAGTTAATAACATATAATTAAAAACACTTACAACAACAGCTTGACGACTGTGACTCCTTGTCGTGCGATAAAACGAATCATGTAAGGGTGGGTGACGCCTCGTCGCGCGCCTCCAATATTTTCTTACCGTCGAAAAACCAATCATAATCAAGGAAGTTCTGGAAAAAGTGCGCAGTTTACCAAGTGTAATAAAGAAAGATGGGAGAAGAATAAGAAAAAAATAAAAACTCATGTCTAGTCAGTCGGTTGACACCTCCTAAGACTAGACTTGGAGGGAAGGCTAGTGATATGAGTTAGGTTTAGTAGGTCCCTGGTGAAAAAAATAAAGGAGATAATAGAATCTAGGGGAGTAGGCCAATATTGGTCGAGATAAAGATAGACCAATATTGGTCGGGATAAAGATAGGTCAATATTGGTCGGGATAAAGATAGGCCAATATTGGTCGAGATAAAGATAGGCCAATATTGGTCGGGATAAAGATAGGCCAATATCGGTCGGGACATACCGTCAAGGTAAAGATAGGCCAATATCGGCCGGGACATACCGTCAAGGTAAAGATAGGCCAATATCAGTCGAGACATACCTTCCGGATGAAGACAGGCTAATATCGACCGGGACATGTCTTCAAAGTAAAGGTAGGCCAATATCGGCCGGGACATACCTTCCTGATGAAGATAGACGAATATCGGTCGGGACATGTCTTCAAAGTAAAGGTAGGCCAATATCGGCCGGGACATACCTTCAGAATAAAGATAGGTTAATATCGGTCGGGAATGTTCTTTCAAGTGGAGAGCTAACACAGGTCATTCAATCAATACCTTAGAAACATGTTGAATAAAATGCAGCTTATTATTATTTTTAACAGAACAAGGATACAAATAGAAGCCGCATGAGGAAGGATCATAAATGAATATGTCAAATAAAATAATCCATGACAGATGTTATATATTTTGGCGGGAAATATGCTTTCAGGTTGTCTTGCAGGTGCTAAATGACAAAGAAGGTACATCTGGGGTACAAAAAAGATTTTTTAAAAATCATCTTCCACAAGTACGCAGCTGACATCATCTCATAACGAAGTCTAACAAACCGGGGTCCACTTCATGATTACGGAGGTTATATGAAGTGGTATAAAAGGGGGAATCCTCTCCGTTGGCTAGGTAAGTTGAGATCATCGGGTACTCCCATAACCCTAATTTTCTGGCTACTGTTCATCTTCTTTCTTCTTCCTTCCTTCACATCAAGAGAGATCACTAACTTGAGCGTCGGAGGGCCTAGCCAGGGATTCCCACCCCGGTCTTAGGTCACTGACAATAGCGTTGGTTGGTCTCTTGTGCGCAGGGAGCCTTGGGAGCTTGGGAGTCCGGCCTTCTCCTCTTTAAGCTTGGATTTCTTCTTATTTATCGGATTTTCTTCGGGGATTCTGGTTTTCTTCCGATCCGCTTTGGGTTTCTCGGATCGAGGTTCTATTAGCATTATTCTTCAACAGCACAGTGGGTTTCTTTCTCCCGGATCTCCGTTGTGGTCGGTTTCTCAGACAGGATCAAAGGACAAATGACATTTATTAACAAATAACATCCTTGGTGGATGTTCATAACCTCAAAATGCCTAGGTAGTTATGCATGATCCCTAGATTAGGGCAAAACCAAACTTTTCATCTCACAAAAGAACTATAAGGTGACTTGTATGTGGTTTAGTAAACATTAGATACGAGTGAGATGTTAGAATGATGAACAAAACTCAAGATACTGATTTAGTGCATTCTTGTGAGTTTTAGGTTCATCAAAACACATAGTTATGTGGTTTCTAATCATTGGGAAAGCTAATGTACAAGTTATGTGCATTGAGGCCAAGGTGTTGGGTTTTTCGGGCCGCGAAAACTGCTTTTCGCGTCGCGGAAACCCCGAATCACCCAAAGCCATAGATCCGTGCAAGGAAAACCGAACGAAATACAAATACGAGTTTTAAAATCTTTAGATCTACTCCTAGATCTATGTGTTGAGAACTTTACCCTTGTTGCGTGCCCTTTCGCGTTCCCGCTCTTCCAAGGAGTTGCCGGATCTCAAGACCGTCAAGCGTCAGTCCTCTAGAAGTATCCACACGGACACGTAGGTGGAGAAACCTCACACAAAAGGTGTGCTAGCACCTTGGTGAGATTCGGCCAAGCAAAGAGGAGAGGGAGAGGGAGAGCTTGAGGAAGAAGAAAGGAGTAAATGAGGAGTTAAATCAAAAATTCATTTTCTTCCCCTCACTAAAGTGGCCGGCCACATTTGGTTGTGTAACCCCCATTTCCACTTAATTACAATTAAGTGGAGGCCATTAAGAGGTGTCTTGTAACTCCCATGAGGTGGCACACCATGAAGATGTGGACCATTACCATTGGTCCACCTCTTGCCACCTCACTAATGATGTGGCAAATGAGTAACCTACACTCATTTAATGTGGCCGGCCACATTAAATGCAATGGAGGCTTGTAACCTCCATGAGGTGGCAAACCATGATGATGTGGAGCAACACCATTGGTCCACATGTCGCCACCTCACTCATGATGTGGCAAAGAGTCAAGTCAAACTTGATTCTACCTCTTCCTCTCTAGTCAAGTCAAACTTGACTCAATCTCTCTCATGGTTGATCTAATCTAACCATTTGATTCAAGCCAACTTAATATAATGAATCTAATTCATTAAATTAAATTGATCTAATGAGTCATAATCTAAATTAGACTCATTAAATACATGAATCAACTTGAGTCTAACTCAATTAGCCCAATTTGGATTACTCTTAATCCAATTTGATTTATCAAATGAATCTAATGCTCTTGGTTCATCATATGAACCAAATCTCCATCTAAATGTCCTAAGTGTGTGACCTTATAGGTTCTTGTAACGTTGGCAATGCCCTAAACCCATTTAGGAGCATAAGTAATGAGCGGTATCTAGCAACATATCATTACTACCCAAGTTACAAGAAATGTCGAGATCCAACATCACCTTGTGACTCCTCACAATATGTGACAATGTCCTTTTATCCTAGACATCTAGATTGATCAATATGAGGCATAGACCGTGTCATCCTCTAATCAATCTAAATCTTGAACTCCAAGTAGACACACTAAATCAAATGAGCTCAATATCCCATATTGACTCATTTGGGCATGGCCATGCACTTCGTGGTCTCACTCTATCAAGAATACCGATGTCGCTCCCGTCATATGGGAGGGATAGATCCCATCTACATCACTCACATCCCTCTACATATTTGTTATATACCCAGTAATCGCCTTTATAGTCCACCCAGTTACGGGTGACGTTTGACGAAACCAAAGTACATAACTCCTTATGTAGGGATCCATGGTGACTTCAGGTCTAAGGACTAATAGTCATACTAATAGCCACATGAGAAAGTATATGACACTCATATAACGATCCATGATACTTTCTCATGGCGGGTCATTTAGTATACATTCTCTAATGCATACCCATGTGTCAGCTTGATATCTCTATATCCATGACTTGTGAGATCAAGTCATCGAGCTGACCTACATGCTAGTCTTATTGTATTAACATTGTCCCTGAATGTTAATACTCGACTAGGAATGATTTAGAGTAGTGTTCCCTATATCATCTCACTATCGATTCAACTAATCGATTGATATAGGTATGAACTTTCTACTCAAGGACGCTATTATACTTAGTATATTTGGCACTAATACAAATAAGTATAATAACCAAACAAATACCTTTATTAATATACAAGAATATGATATACATAAGTCCATACAATCATCAAATGATTGGCTCTAGGGCTTTAACTAACAATCTCCCACTAGCACTAGTGCTAATCAGTATAGGCTCTAAGGCCTAATGACCTAGTGTGACCATCATGCTTTCTCTGTGCCAAAGCCTTGGTCAAGGGATCTGTGATGTTAGCCTCTGTAGGTACTCTGCAAATCTTCACATCTCCTCTATCGATAATCTCTCGAATGAGATGGAAACGTTGTAGAACTGCTGTGAACACTGCCAGGTCATAGCACTACTATTCAAGCAAAAACACGAACCTCGACTGTGATCTTTAATCATCCTGATCAGTCTGGAAGCTGGCATCACTGTAACCCTTTACAGTTAGCTTATCATTGCCTCCATATATCAAGAAATATTCTTTAGTCCTTCATAAGTACTTAAGAATATTCTTGACCGCTATCCAGTGACTTTCACCTGGATCTGACTGGTATCTGCTCGTCATGCTCAAAGCATACGAAACATCAGGTTGAGTACATAGCATGGCGTACATGATAGACCCTATGGATGAGGCATAAGGGATCTGATCCATGCGGTCTCTCTTCTCTCTAGAAGAGGGACCTTGAGTCTTCGAAAGACTCACGCCATGTGACATCGACAGAAATCCCTTATAGATAAGTCCATCCATGTCAGTCTTTCTCTAAAAGACCCATTACACCCAATGGGTTTTACCCCTTCAGGTGGATCAACCAAAGTCCATACTTGGTTGGTGTACATGGATTCCATCTCGGATCTCATGGCTTCTAGCCATTTCTCAGAATCTGGTCTCATCACAGCTTCCTGAACTCTACTTGAACTGGTTGTTGTTCCTCAACTCTTTGTGGAACAACATCATCCACAACACGTTGTGGTTCCAGTTCAATTTCCATCGAGGCATCAGTGCTATTGTTCGCATCTTAAACTTCTTCAAGATCGAACGTGCTCCCACTAGTCTTTCTAGAAACAAAGTCCCTTTTCTAGAAAGACCCCAGTCTTTGCCACAACTACCTTTGTGCTGACTGGGAATGTAGAAATAATATCCCTTAGTTTCCTTGGGATATCCAATAAAGTAGCACTTGTCAGATTTGGGTCCTAACTTGTCTGAGACTTGACGTCGAACGTAAGCCTCACAACCCCAAATCCTCATGAAAGACACCTGGGCATCTCTCCCAGTCCATATCCTATATGGTGTCTTTATCACGGCCTTGGATGGAACTCGGTTGAGTATAAAAGCTGTCGTGTTTAGAGCATAGCCCCAAAGGTATGTCGGAAGATCAGTGTGACTCATCATAGATCGTACCATATCTAATAGGGTATGATTCCTCCTTTCGGATACACCATTCCACTGTGGTGTTCCAGGAGGAGTGAGTTGGGATAGAATCCCACACTCAGCTAGATGGTCACGGAACTCATGGCTAAGGTATTCTCCACCTCGATCAGATCGAAGTATCTTAATACTCTTGGCAAGCTGGTTCTGTACTTCATTCTTGAATTCTTTGAACTTTTCAAAGGATTCCGACTTATATATCGTCTGGTACACATAACCGTATCTACTGAAGTCATCAGTAAACGTGATGAAGTACCTATAATCACCTCTAGCAGCGACATTGAAAGGGCCACATACATCACTATGTATGAGTCCTAACAAATCAGTCGCTCTCTCGCTGTGCCCACTAAAGGGAGTCTTGGTCATCTTGCCTCGTAGGCATGACTCGCATATCTCATATGATTCAAAATCAAATGAGTCCAGCAAACCATCCTTATGGAGTTGGGATAAGCGCTTGTCATTTATATGACCTAAGCGATAGTGCCAGAGATAAGTTTGGTTCAGGTCATTTGACTTGAACTTCTTGGTATTTATGTTATAAATAGGGCTCTCAAGATCTAGAATGTAGAGTCCGTTTATCAGAGGTGCACTACAATAGAACATATCGTTTAAATAGACGGAACAACATTTGTTCTTTATTGTAAACGAGAAACCTTTCTTGTCTAAACAAGAAACTGATACAATGTTCTTAGTCAAAGCAGGCACATAACAACAATCGTCTAACTCTAGTATAAGCCCAGAGGGCAGAGATAGAAAATAAGTCCCTACAGCAAGTGCTCCATTGCCTACTCGTAGGTCTATCTCGCCCTTTGTCAATGCTCTGCTATTTCTCAGTGCTTGTATATTAGTACAAATGTGCGAAGCACATCCGGTATCTAATACCCACGACGAAGAAATAGAGAGGTTGACTTCTATAACATTTATACCTGAAGTAGAAATCTTATTTCTCTTCTTGTTAAGATCTTCCAGGTATCCTGTGAAGTTCCTCTTCCAGTGCCCTGCTTGTCCTTGATATAGTTGACGAAGATGTTCAACCATATCGTAAGCACACTTCAACTCATGTTGCTTCTGAAGCTCAGAGTTCATGGTTGCGAGCATTAGACATGACACATCTAATGCGTCATCTTGATGCTTCTTGTAAGCATCCCGGTCAGCTGCGTGGCAGTGGCAGGAGGAGCCTCCAGAATGGGCTGCTCCAGAATGTACAGTTTACGTTCCTGAGTGAGAACTGTTCTCAGGTTCCTGTACCAGTCCAGGAAATTTGCTCCGTTGAGCTTGTCCTTCTTAAGGACAGAACGCAGGGAGAAAGAGTTCGTATTCGACGTCATGGTTATCTACAACAGAAAATTTGCAGAAATAAATATCATATTCTTAAAATCATTTAATTAGGCCTTTAATTAAATGATGCTCCCACTGAATTCTATAATTCTTGTGGGACAAGATCCACATCATACTAACCCTTGAGTTAGCTTTGGCTAATACGCCCAAGGCTTAGTATGATCGGTAGGTAACGATTACCAATTACATCTCTATGCAACTCTTGTTTATAGGATCAAGATCCATATTTATATTAAAACTCGAGTTAGCTTTGGCTAATACGCCCGAGAGTTAATATAAACGTGATTTTGTCCTACCTTTCCAACTATTGGAAGAATGCCTATAGTTGACTCGATCCAACCGAGTAACTAGGAATACTCAATCTAATTGAGTTTGTATTCACCCATGCATTGATAGGCGGGACCAAAATTGTCCCTCCGTACCCTACCAAGATAATATGTATTGCTCTGCTTTGGCAGATTCAACAATACATATGATCGGGGTAGTGATAGGTATCACGGCACGGTTAGACATTTAGAGTTGGTTCGATCGAGATCTAATCTAATCGAAAAGGATGCATCTTGTGCATGACTTAGATCTAATCTAATCGCAAGGGTGCATCATGTGCACGACTTAGATCTAATCTAATCGTAAGGCACTAATTAATTAATTACTTATTAAACATGCATCATATACATAAGCAATTAACTAATTAATCTATTTGTGATTTAGTCATGGCCCTACTACGATCTTCTCAAGCCAATGAGAAGATCGAATGGTCAACCTAGGGTCAACAGCTTCTCCAAGCTCCTCCCTTTAACCACCTTGTGTTGCTCGTGCCCGCCTCGGAACTCTGTCTCGTGTGGACCCTCCACCGCTCCAATTTGTACATTACAATTTGAAACTCGAGTTACATTCGAGTCTAACTAATTTACAACAAGAATATAAGAGAAGGCACGACGCGCAGGTCGCGAATATAATACAACACTCGCAAACACATAACGACACGCAGGCCGTATTATGAATTACAACACAATCCAATCACATTGGGTTTTTGGGCCATGACTATCACAAAATTAATATATAATTCAAAATTATATATTTTCATAATTTTCTGTAATTTTAAAATTAATTTTTACAATTTTACGAGTAAAATTTCCCGGCGGACCCGTTTAGCGGTTTCGGGCGCAATCGCGGAACGGATCCACTTGCGGGGCCAGGGGCAGCGCCCCTACCCATGATCTAACCATCGCAAGGGTTCCTTTGCGATCCAACAGCGCCTAAACCCGCTGTCCCAAAACGATTTGGGCCGAGACATTTCCGTTTCGGAAAAATCTTCCCGGCGGGTTCGTTTTAGCGATTTCGGGTGCAATCGCGGAGCAAATCCCCTTTCGGGGTTAGGGGCAGTACCCCTACCCGAGATCTAACCATCGCGAGTTGCTCCTAAGCGATCTAATGTCACCCAAGCCCGCTGTCCCAAAAAATTTTGGGGCGAAACGAAGCCGTTTTGGAAAAATCTTTCCGGTAGCCGAAGCCTACAAGCGACTAAACACTTGTGCTTCGATTACTCGAGAAAAATACTCATAAAAACCCAAAAATCATAATTTTACAGAAAATTACAGAAACTTTAGTTTTCATAAAACCAAAAAACAAACTCGTACTCGCCTTGCACGTGGCTCTGATACCACTGTTGGGTTTTTCGGGCCGCGAAAACCGCTTTTCGCGTCGCGGAAACCCCGAATCACCCAAAGCCGTAGATCCGTGCAAGGAAAATCGAATGAAATACAAATACGAGTTTCAAAATCTTTAGATCTACTCCTAGATCTATGTGTTGAGAACTTTACCCTTGTTGCGTGCCCTTTCGCGTTCCCGCTCTTCCAAGGAGTTGCCGGATCTCAAGACCGTCAAGCGTCGATCCTCTAGAAGTATCCACACGGACACGTAGGTGGAGAAACCTCACACAAAAGGTGTGCTAGCACCTTGGTGAGATTCGGCCAAGCAAAGAGGAGAGGGAGAGGGAGAGCTTGAGGAAGAAGAAAGGAGTAAATGAGGAGTTAAATCAAAAATTCATTTTCTTCCCCTCACTAAAGTGGCCGGCCACATTTGGTTGTGTAACCCCCATTTCCACTTAATTACAATTAAGTGGAGGCCATTAAGAGGTGTCTTGTAACTCCCATGAGGTGGCACACCATGAAGATGTGGACCATTACCATTGGTCCACCTCTTGCCACCTCACTAATGATGTGGCAAATGAGTAACCTACACTCATTTAATGTGGCCGGCCACATTAAATGCAATGGAGGCTTGTAACCTCCATGAGGTGGCAAACCATGATGATGTGGAGCAACACCATTGGTCCACATGTCGCCACCTCACTCATGATGTGGCAAAGAGTCAAGTCAAACTTGATTCTACCTCTTCCTCTCTAGTCAAGTCAAACTTGACTCAATCTCTCTCATGGTTGATCTAATCTAACCATTTGATTCAAGCCAACTTAATATAATGAATCTAATTCATTAAATTAAATTGATCTAATGAGTCATAATCTAAATTAGACTCATTAAATACATGAATCAACTTGAGTCTAACTCAATTAGCCCAATTTGGATTACTCTTAATCCAATTTGATTTATCAAATGAATCTAATCCTCTTAGTTCATCATATGAACCAAATCTCTATCTAAATGTCCTAAGGTTGTGACCTTATAGGTTCTTGTAACGTTGGCAATGCCCTAAACCCATTTAGGAGCATAAGTAATGAGCGGTATCTAGCAACACATCATTACTACCCAAGTTACAAGAAATGTCGAGATCCAACATCACCTTGTGACTCCTCACAATATGTGACAATGTCCTTTTATCCTAGACATCTAGATTGATCAATATGAGGCATAGACCGTGTCATCCTCTAATCAATCTAAATCTTGAACTCCAAGTAGACACACTAAATCAAATGAGCTCAATATCCCATATTGACTCATTTGGGCATGGCCATGCACTTCGTGGTCTCACTCTATCAAGAATACCGATGTCGCTCCCGTCATATGGGAGGGATAGATCCCATCTACATCACTCACATCCCTCTACATATTTGTTATATACCCAGTAATCGCCTTTATAGTCTACCCAGTTACGGGTGACGTTTGACGAAACCAAAGTACATAACTCCTTATGTAGGGATCCATGGTGACTTCAGGTCTAAGGACTAATAGTCATACTAATAGCCACATGAGAAAGTATATGACACTCATATAACGATCCATAATACTTTCTCATGGCGGGTCATTCAGTATACATTCTCTAATGCATACCCATGTGTCAGCTTGATATCTCTATATCCATGACTTGTGAGATCAAGTCATCGAGCTGACCTACATGCTAGTCTTATTGTATTAACATTGTCCCTGAATGTTAATACTCGACTAGGAATGATTTAGAGTAGTGTTCCCTATATCATCTCACTATCGATTCAACTAATCGATTGATATAGGTTTGAACCTTCTACTCAAGGACGCTATTATACTTAGTCTATTTGGCACTAATACAAATCAGTATAATAACCAAACAAATTCCTTTATTAATATACAAGAATATGATATACATGAGTCCATACAATCATCAAATGATTGGCTCTAGGGCTCTAACTAACACAAGGAACATGGTTGAATATTAGTTTTGAAAATCATTTTAAAATGCTTTTGGAAAACCTTGGTGAAGGCTATCTTTTGATAGTAATCATCATTGAATAGTTGAGCACAAACTTGAAGGAAACACTAAAGTTTTTACAAGTTTTCAAGTTTGTGTCAATCTTTGAAAATATGAATTATTTTCCTAGAAGACTATTTTTCCTTGATTACAACAAGTTTCATGATTTTTGGAATTTTGTAGATTTTTCTAGGGGTTTCTAAAATTGACTGAAATGGAATTTCAGCTTTTTCAGAGCTTCAATCGATCACTCGATCGATTGAAGGGTCTCAATCAATCGGGTGATCGATTGAGAGCAAGCTTCTCATGAACAGAAGCTTCCTGGATCGATCCACCGATCGATCCAGCCCTCCTGAATCGATCAGTGGATCGATTCAAGCAAGTTCAATCGATTGGGACCCAACTCCAATCGATTGGGAATGCTGATTTTTGCTAGGAAAGCCTGATTTCAGCATTTTGGACCGTCATTAGTCTAGGTAGCCACTCCTAACCCCTCAAAACATACTTATACACATTTAAGGGGAGTTTTCATGATGAAAACAAGGACGGATTGGTTAAGGAAGACTAAGTAGAAGTTTAGGTTAAGGTTTGGTTTCATTATTGAATTTATGAACCTCAAAACTTCTATTTTGGGTTTCCTAAAGGTTTAGGGATTCCAAGTCATTGTTGGTGCAATGACAAAAGTTACGTGCATGTCTTTAGGGGGAGTTACTCTTTAAGGACATGAAAAATTATTTTCATACACCTTGGAAGGGGGTTTTACCTTCTTTAGTGAAAATGCTCAAGGTTGGGCATTGGAATATAATGGAGAGTGGATATCTTCATTGTTTAGTGGTATATGCTCAAGGATGAGCATTTGATGAAAATAAAGGGTATGAGACCTTTATTTGAATCGTGTTGTGCACATTGAGTGAAGTTGTGAACAACGGTGAGTAACTCTTCAGGGGGAGAGTTTCCTTTTGATGTGTGCCAATAGGGGGAGAATGAAGGGTTTAAGTTAGGCCTTCATTATCTAAGAGGGAGTTTTGCCCTCTTAGGGGGAGAATGTAGGGTTTAACTTACGTCTTCATTACCTAGTGGCATGAAGAAGGTTGAGGCTATGGGATTAGCCTAACTTAAAGAAGGTATTGCCAAACATCAAAAAGAGGGAGATTGTTGATGCAATATTCCCCAGGTCAAGGTTGACCGTGTTGACTGAGCTTGAATTGAGTCAAGCTCGAGTCTTGATGTTGAGTTGATGTTGTGGTTTCGATGTTTGACAATACATGTAGTCAATACATGAAGATTACAGGTAATGAAGGGTTTGAGTTAGGCCTTCATTATCTAAGAGGGAGTTTGCCCTCTTAGGGGGAGAATGTAAGGTTTAACTTACGTCTTCATTACCTAGTGGCATGAAGAAGGTTGAGGCTATAGGACTAGCCTAACTTAAAGAAGGTATTGTCAAACATCAAAAAGGGGGAGATTGTTGGTGCAATATTCCCCAGGTCAAGGTTGACCATGTTGACTGAGCTTGAATTGGGGCAAGCTCGAGTCTTGATGTTAAGTTGATGTTGTGGTTTCGATGTTTGACAATACATGTAGTCAATACATGAAGATTGCAGGTGCAATTGTTCATATGTGAAGGAGAGTCAAGTAGGTCAAGATTGACTGGATACTTGACTGGAAATCCTAGTGAGTGAAGCCAGGTGAAAGACCTAGTGAGTGAAGCTAAGCAGAAGAGAAATCCTGGTGAGTGAAGCTAGGTGAAAGACCTAGTGAGTGAAGCTAGGCAGAAGAGAAATCCTGGTGAGTGAAGCCAGGCGAAAGACCTAGTGAGTGAACCTAGGCAGAAAGGAAGTCCTGGTGAGTGAAGCCAAGCAGACATGAAGTCCTAGTGAGTGAAGCTAGGCAGAAGGGAAGTCCTGGTGAGTGAAGCTAAGCAAGGAAAATTTAGATGGATCAAGAATGATCGGACATCTAGTGTTGGTAAGTCCAAGTAGGTCAAAGGGATTGACCGGATACTTGGCACAAGGAAAATCCAGATGGATCAAGGATGATCGGACATCTGGTGTTGGGAAGCCCAAGTAGGTCAAAGGGATTGACCAGATACTTGGCACGGGAAATCCAGGTGGATCAAGGTTGATCGGACATCTGGTGAAGATAAGTCCAAGTGAGTCAAGGGTGACCGGACACTTGGTGAGCGAGTTCTAGTAGGTCAAGGGTGACCGGATGCTAGACATATTGTACCAACAGGTCATAGGTGACCAGATGTTGGTTTAGGAGGCTTTAGACTTGATTTTAGGGAGAAATCATGAGCTGGATAGATCAGCCGATCGATTGGCTCATTCCCAATCGATCGACCGATCGGTTGGGTGAGTCTTCGTGACAAGCCTCCTCCCAATCGATCAGTGGATCGATTGGGACAAGTGCGCGATCGCACAGAATGGCGCTGGATCGATCGGTCGATCAATCCAGATCCCCCAATCGATCAGTGGATCGATTGGGAGCTACGATTTCGTGCGACAAGGCCTGGATCGATCAGCCGATCGATCCAGGCAATTCCCGAAAGCACAGAGGCACTCTGGATCGATCAGCCGATCGATCCAAAGCCTCCCCGATCGATTGGGAGCAATCTGATCGATCGGGATCCGACCGTTGGAGTCGATTAAAGCTGTTGTCGAGCTCTTTCTTCGCCAACCCTTACACTATTCAGCTCCGATCTTCACCAGTGACTCCACAGCATCTCTCTGAAGTTTAGATCGCCAGTTCTTGAAGGTTCTTAAAAGTTTTCCAAGTCAAGAGGTGGATCAAAAGCAAGAAGAAGAAACTAGGGTTAGGGTTTTCACTTGTGAAAACTTGTAAACTTTTGCTTGTATTTGTTTTCCCCTTGTCTTCTTCTTGTACTGAGAGTATTGTAGGGCTTCTCCGCCTTCGGTAGTTACCGAAAAGGAGTGTTTTCATAGTGGAGGGTGCGTGAGTGTGTGGATCCTTGGATTAGTCACCTCTTGTGAAGTGGATACCAAGTAAATCCTCTTGTTAGCGTTGTGTATTTTGTTTCTTTGTATTTTCCGCTGCATATCTTGAAGAAACAAGCAACGAAGAGCAAGACGAGTGCACCAAGCTATTCACCCCCCCCCTCAAGCTACATTTTCGGTCCCAACACTTGTCCTTGTTGTCGGGTCTTCTCATAGCCTTGCCTTCTAGCCTCCTCCATGAACATTGCATCCCTTGGATACTTCCCCATCCTTCACGATTTGCTTCAAGAACTTCCTTCAGCCTCAATCTTCATCATTGCCAAGGCTACACACTTGGACTTATACTGCTGAAACTCACTCTTGGACTTTACCTTTTCCAAGATCTCACTTGGGCTTTCCTTGTTATACCTGCATCCTGCATACTCACAAACGCATATCAAATACAATAATAAACATAACTTAAACCTTTGTCCAAATATCAAAACATAGGGTCATACCAATTGCTTCAATAATCTCTCTCTTTTTGATGTTTGACAATCAATTTAAGTTAGAGAAACATATAATGCAATAAACATTCAAACAAAATATGCAATCACTTATGCATAAGCAATGGAACCCAAATCTAGGCTCCTCGTTCACCTAAGCTCCCCCTTCAGCTAGGATTTCCAGCAAAAGTATTTAGGTTTCCTACTTAAACCTAAACTTCTCCCCCTTTGTCACGCATCAAAAAGAGCTTCAACAATATCCCAATTATTAGACTCTTATATCTCTAATGATCATAATCATTATGTATTAATCCCTCATAAGATTACATATATGTATACTCCCCATTTGGTCATTTTCTATGGTTGAAAACCAATATCAGACTGTATCAGTCGACTGCCCTAGACCCCAGTCAACTTGCCTCATTGAAACAATTTCACAGAACCATTCTGTGTTCGATGAACAATGTTTCCAGTCGACTGACACCATATTTTGCCCAAACTATATTTCTAATCTCAATTTCAGAAATGCACCAGAAATTTTACAGACCTTTAAAAATTTTCAAATTTTATGGAGATTTCTGTTTTACCATTGTCTACTTAAGAAAAATATATTCAAAAATACATCTATCATAGATCCCAAGATTGACATAAAATCTAAAACTATCTAAATGGTTCAATTAAACCTTAACCTAAAATCCTAGTTTTTGCTTTCTCTTGATGTATCTGCCCATACTAAATCATAATGTATCCCTAATATTAATTTATATGGTATCTATACATCTAAAACTAATTTTCATGCAATATGAATCTCATTTCATATTTTTTGCATGATAACTCATCCCAAATGTGCCAACCAATTAGATTAGAGACTCAAGTCCATCTGTAACCCCTTTGGCACATTTCATGACCCATCCAGAATCCCAAGTAAGGTCCACTTAAGATCCATTTACCATGGATCTCAACTTGGCTCTTTGAGCTCCTTCTAAAGCTCATAACCCTAGCTACCTCCCTGGTGACTCATCTAAAAATATGAGGTCATAATGGTGCACCTCGAGTGATGATTGGTCAACCCATTTAACCTTATTTTTCTTCTCAACCTTAGACTTTCCATTGTCTTTGGTTGATCTCTCCTTGTCCTTAAATGGCTTTACCTTGCTATTACTTGATCTCTCCTTACTATAGTCATATGCCACCCTAGCATATGACTCTTC
Source organism: Zingiber officinale (assembly GCF_018446385.1). Taxonomy (NCBI): domain Eukaryota; kingdom Viridiplantae; phylum Streptophyta; class Magnoliopsida; order Zingiberales; family Zingiberaceae; genus Zingiber; species Zingiber officinale. The sequence goes on along the minus strand of NC_056005.1, from coordinate 25,508,356 downwards.
TCTAACCTTGGAGGATTCCCCCTTGCCATTTGCACTTGCAATCATTGCATGTGACTTTCTTTAAGCCTTAGGGAATTATACTGTGGCATACCCGCCAAAGTACTCCATGGATAATTTTCACTTACCCTTGTTTGATGAAGATTGGTATCCCAAGCCAGATCTATTACCATAGAGTCTTTGACTACCTAACATCTTATCAAGTCCTCTAAATCCAACAATGAATCTATCTAGGACTTTTTCTTCCCTATCAAGATTTTCCCTTAAAGATTGATTTTTAAATTCTAGGTTTCTAACCCTAGAATAAACTTGTCCATCATGGACACTTCTAGACCTACCTATCTTTCTAGGCATGCGCCTCCCCTTATTGAGATTAATGCCTAGATCCTTCACTACCTTCCTCTCCTTAGGCATGGTAGTTCGGTTCTTGTTAGGTCTAATCTTTGCATATGATTTCCTAGAGTTATAACCATGTTAACCCTACTCATATCATTATGCCTAAATCCATAATATGCATTAGTAAATAATTAGCATTATTTCTAGCATGCATTGAAGAATTTAATTTTGCATTCAAATTTAAACTAGGGTTTACCTTACCCTTTACCTTTGGAGCTCCCCCTTGACACAAGCCTTTATTCTTCCTCCACTTCTTTAGTTGCTCCATCTTCTTGAGTTCTCCCTTCCTTGGACACTTCGTGTGGTAATGACCTTGTTCACCACATGTGAAACATCTAATATACTTCTTCTCTTTATTCTTCCTACAACTTAAATTAGATTCTAAATGAATTGAGTTTAGGAGTTACCTCTTTTTCCTTCTTGAGCGAAGGACACCTACTTTTATAGTGTCTCATCTCCCCACACTCAAAACACTTAATGTGGCCTTTAGTGCTCTTCTCGGTAGATGCGGTTGAGGGTTGAGCCTCCAAGACTTCTTCCTCACTTGAAGATGTGAACGACTCCACTTCTTCGTCCTCTTCGAATGTTGAGATTGCCCCCACATCCGATTGGTTCTTCTCTTCCTCTTGGACCAATGAGTCATTCTCATTGGGCTCCTAGACTTCTTGAATTTTTGTAGGGTCTTCATGAAAGAAATTACCTTCTTCCAAAGGTCACTTGCGCTCTTGTATTCACCTACACTAAACAACACCTTAGGAGGCAATAAATTTACCAAAATTTTAGTTACCTCCTTATCAGCCTCCGATTGTTGTCTTTGTTTTTCGGTCAAAAATCGTGGCCGAAAAAACTTCCCCTTCTTGTCTGTTGGAGCTTCGAAGGGATCTTCTAATGCAACCCAATGGTCCCAATCCATTTGGAACCAAGTCTCCAATCGCATCCTCTAATACTAAAAGTCTCCTTCCTCATATAGTAGTGGGATCTAGATATCCCATCCTAATGGTCCTTCCGACACCATTGTTTTCCTCTAGCACTAATTGCTCCTATAAGCGGTTAGTCTTTCAAGAGCGCTCTTTGTTCTGATACCAATTGTTGGTGTAAGGAACTAAGGTGCTAAACACGCAAAAGCACAGCGAAAAACATCTAGTTCCTCTCTAGAAGATCCATTCAAAGGAGTAAAACACATACACTAAGTTTGATGAGATTTATACCTTTGTTGCATTCCCTTTGCAATCCTGACAACAACCTTTCTTTGGATGCAGATCTCAGCGCAATCAAGTGGCTGCACCTCTATGATATCCACACAAATGTTAGAATGTATACTAAAAACCTAGCTTTTGTATAAACATTTACTTAGAAATAAGAATCATATTGGTCAAATATCTACATTTATAAGATAAGTGTAGTTGTTCAATTAATTTATATTGTAGATAACATAGTGTCTGGTGTCACACACAGAAGATAATGATATCAATTCCTTATAAATTATAAACAGTAGCTCACGACTGAGATGGAAAGGAACAAACCATTGGAATAGTCATAGTGTAATTAGGTATTAGTTTATCTTGACTGATAAATTACACTAGTACACTCTGAGTATATTGAGCAAGACTATTTAAGGTAAGTTCTTTTTATACTGACTTAATAAAAGAACAAGACCTTAGTTATTATGGAAGTGTGTGCTCTTAATCCTAATATAATAATAAGCACATATATTTAGTATTTATTTCTTTGACTTATCAAAGGGTGAGATTTAGCTCGATAAATCAATTAACCCGATAAGTTGGGAAATGATATTACTTATAGTGTGTATTGTTGATTATAGAAGGAAACTGTGTCCTAGTAATCTAGGTTGATAATGTCCCCAAGAGGAGCTCATAAGAATTATCATGTTAAACCTTGCAGGTGGACTTAGTCTGAAACGACAATAAGGTTGAGTGGTACTACTCTTGGACTAAAATATTAATTAAAATGAGTTGTGTTCGCTCTCCGCAAGTGTACAGAAATGTCGCAAGTAATATAAAAGATTATCGTATCCACAGGGACTGGAATAAGCACTAGAAATATCTCAAAGCGAATTAGCTAAACAACTAATCAGTTGGTTTCAAATGCTAAGGATAAAAAATAAATCTAAAATGAAAGATTAACAAACAACAGTTTGGGGGTTTGAGTTATGATAAAGGGAGGTTCTAGGAGTTTTGGTTTCTTTGTAAGATCTCTTGAATGTATATGGTTTACCAATTCTTATTCCTCAATTGTCTAATATTTGTAGAAGGTTGCCGGTTCTCTCTTGCAATAGATAACCAGCTTAGGACTGAAAATGTACCAAAATGTGATCAATTAGATATGAACCTACATTGTCCTTACACAGGATTGCACCTATTACTATGCTTCCCTAGGATACCAACATAGAAGTTCATAGCTTTTTAACCCATAAAGATACAAGGATTGAATCATAAAATCTATCCTACCCTCTTGAATATTCTCATTTCCCCTTCAAGGTTATCTCTCAAACGTCCTTACACGGACTTGCACCTGTCACGTGGATCCCTCAGAAAATCGAGTGAGAGTTAATCTCTACAAAGTCTATAAGATATTCAAACAATCAATCAAGAATGAGAATTAAGCCCTAATCACAATTAATCATTCAAGATCCAATCGATACAAACTAGGCAACATCATAGAAACAAAGAAATGGCAAATCCACAAGAGTTTACATCAATTTATCTAACAAATACTCCCTCCATCCTAGAACAAATAGATCTACTCCATAAAATGAAGGAAGAAAACCAAAGATAAGAAAATTACAAGCATTCTTCAATCCCAATCCAAGAAGAGGAAAGAAAGAAAACTTATCTACAATATAGCTCCATCTTTGGATCCAATCCTCACTTCCGGAGTTGAATTCGCCAAGATCTCCCTTTAGATCACCCAAAAATCCTCCCAAGAATGGGAGGAATCCATCAAATCTTGCTTTCTCCCAAAGGGGAGAAGATCCCCTTTCAAATCTTCAAAGAGGCTTTAAATAGAGGGAGACTTTCGGGCGCCACACGACCCCGAGGCATGGCCATGTGAGGTTCACACGGCCAGAGCCTTTCCCCTCTCTGCCATCTATACACGGCCGTGTGTGGTACACGGTCGTGGACAACTCCCATCAAGACCTCCAAGCACGGTCGTATAGATCCACACGGTCTGGACTGCCCCAACTTCTGGAAACCTAGCACAGCCGTGTGGTGCACACGACCAGAACACTTTTAAGCGCTGGGAACCCTGCACGGCCGTGTGATGCACACGGCCAGGGCCTTCTTGGTCTCTGGAAACCTTACACGACCATGTAGATCCACACGGCCATGTAAGGATTGAACTCTGATTTGCTTCAAAACTTGGCACGGCCATGTGAGATTCACACGGCCAGGCCTTCTTCCTTTGCTGTTGCTGCCACACGACCTCTGAACTCCACACGGCCAGAGCTCCCTACTAATGCAGGGCCATGTCTGGTACACGGCCAGGTGCCTTCTCGCTTGCTTAGCTCATAAGTTTTGTCCAAGAATGCAGAATCTTCACCGAATTCGACTCCTGTGTACAGAAAATGCACAAAAGTAAATCTCCGAACAAAAGGAGTAAATATGCTAAAAGGAAAACTGGAAGTACAAAAAATGCATAGATCAAGCATGCTCAAAGTATATAAATGTGCGTCAAAACATGCATAAAAGTATATAAAATCTACGCACATCACACCCCCAGACTTAAACCTTTGCTTGTCCTCAAGCAAAATGCTGCAATCTAAATTCATATGTTCTACAACGCAATCATAAACCCTAATGCACTTTCCTAACTCTATCAAAGAGTTCCACTAACAAGCATAATCATGGAAACAAATCAAGTATGGCTCAAGCTTAAGTATCTTGTGCACAGTGTAAAAGTAACTCAAAAACCCTTCAAGTTTCAATCTATGTCCTAGTCAAGTCATCATCAAATTTGAATTCCTAATGTTTCATGTGAAAGACAAGTAACCAGTGATAGACACTTACTTGCCACTCACTTGGTTCATATTTCTCAACCAACCCAAGGTCTCAAAGGTGTGCTCAATCTCAAGAGAAGCTAAGCAATCATTTTCCCAGTAACCTAACTCGGTCTCAAAGGGGTGACTTGTTAGATTCCACTCACGATAATTGTTTTTTATATCCCATATTCACTTTTTTTCATTGCTTTTTTTTTCAATATTTTTTCATAAGCATTTCAATTGTGCAAATCTTATTTCACAAGTGTACTTTTAGCACAAATGTTGGGATATTTTGATTTTTCCAAATGAGCTTTCATGAGTTGAGCCTCATCCAGTAACCAAAATGAAGTTTGAAAAATCACCATGGAAACCAAGTACTAAGCAAACAAGATGAATCATGACTATTTCAATGATATCAACCATTCAAGCATCAAGTCAAAGTGTAGTGAAAATAAGATTCTTAAGGTCAAGCCAAGACTAAAACTCATCTCCATATGATTCTTAGCTTATTTCATGCTACCCAAGATAGAGAAAAGAAGTACATAAAGCTTACTACTAGCATCATTTACAACATCATGAATCTAGATAATGAACGTGCTAACATTTTATCTTGAAGACAAGAAAGCATAAAAGTGAAGATTGATGTTCTCAAGATGTTTGCCAAAATTATTTCAAAAGATAATCAAATGACTATCAAAACATACACTCAAGCAAGACAATCAAAACAGAATGCAAAACAAAAACTACACATGCAGAAGACAAGAAAACAATCAAAAACTGAAACAAAAAGAAATCAGGTTTGACACCCCTCAGACTCAAACTTTTCATCATCCTGATGAAATCAATATGGTGGAGGTGGAGGGGGAGGGGGACGAGGAAAAGGGTGCCTACGACGTGGCTGACCAACGGGAAAACTAGGGAAACCTGGAGTTTCACTCAGGACTATATGATATTCAAACAAAGCATCAACTTGTTGGCTAGTGACACTCATGCTTTGCATAAAGTCTCTCATTCTAGCTTGATCAGTATCATAATCCTGGACAAATTCGGCCACTTGACCCTGAAAATTCCTTGTGAACTAAAAGTGCTCTTGTACTTCTCTAAACTGATTATTTGATAAAGAGAAGCGGCCTTCCAACATTCTTCATTGGGCATCATGCTTCTCGTGGAGCGATTCTAGAGAAGTACGGAAATCAGAAAAATCAAATATGGAGGAACCCGTACCGTAAGCAAAAGAATGCCTAGCAGGATCCGGATGTCCGGAAGGCTGCGAGTATCCAGATATTGAGGGTTCAATGTGTGGCTCTGTGTCTCTGGATATAGAGGGAACATATTCGGGATCGATATCGGTGATTACCCAATTAGCAGGGTTACGAATAGACGTTCGTCCGGGACAAGGGAGAGGTAGAGGAAAACCATTCCTCCTAGGAAATGCAAACCCATTCTCATCCCGAACAATCATTTTCATGGCAAGACATGCATCAATATCTATCATATCATTGCCATGAATTATTTCCAACCCATCTAAATCAAGATCTAAATTATAAGCTATTCGGGTAATCAATCCACCAAAGACAATTGATCCTGACGATGCCCTTGCGGCTCTTAACAAGGTTTGTACAAAATGAAAACCAGAATCGAAATCGACCTTATGAAGCATGGCCCATAAAACATAAAGCTCTATCTTTTTAACTACCCCATCACTCTCTCCCCTACTAAAAATAGTTTTGCTCATAATTCTATGTAGGTACCTAAAAATGGGGTTATGCATATGAGAAGCCTTAGCTCTTGAAGGCTCATAAGGTTGATCCAATCCAGTTAATGCATTCCAAAAATGATTCCAATTAAACCTTGAATCAAACCTACGAGGGCTACCGGTAGACACTCCAAAACAAGAATTAAAATCACTAAATGCCCATTGAAATTCTTGATTCATCAATCTAAATGAAAATTTTCCAATATAATCATCCTCGTTAGTAAAATGGACATCTAATGAACTTAAAAACTCTAAAACAAGACGAGGATATGTAGGCAAATGTGTGTACATAATATCACCCCACTCTAAAAACCCAATCAACAAATCTACATCTTCCCTAATTCCAAGCATATCAAGAACAGTTGGGTCCATATACCGAGTACACACAATCTTTCTATTGACAAGAATTGCAAATCTAGTAATTTGATCATCATTTCTAAATACAATATTGAATTCATTGTCATTACCTTCGTTGCGCGATGTCCTCTTTCATTTGCCCTTCATCGGTTGTTTTCCTTTACCCTTAGATGGTTCCTTCTCTTTATCTCCACTGGATCCACCACCTCCTTTACGAAGTTTCTTCAAAAGATTGGACATCTTGTTGAGTTTAGATGAGGGAAGGGACTATTTAGGGTTAGAGAAGTAAGATCTCAAAGAAACAAATTTTTGAAGAACAAGATCTGAGGTTAGGAGAACAAAGATCTTGAGTGTTGGAGAGGAAAAGAATTTGGATCTGAGAGAGTTTGAGGAAAAGGTTGAAGAAAAGAGGGATTTTAAAGAGATTGAGAGAAAAGAAGATGTTTAAGAGAGGTGGGTGTGTGCGGGACACGGCCAAAACCTGGCCGTGTAAGGAGAACACGACCTCTTAAGGGCTTCTCCACACAGGTCGTGTAGATCTACACGGCCCCTCCCTTTTCCTCCTCGGCTTTACTCACACGGCCGTGTCTGGGACACGGCCACATCCTTCTTCTTCTCGGCTTTCTCCACACGGCCGTGTCTGGAACACGGCCTTCTGAGTTCTCTTCTCTGGATTTGGCACATAGCCATGTTTGGTACACGACTGATGCAAGCTTTTGCTCTAATTTCTCCACACGGTCGTGTCTGGAACATGGCCAAAGAACTCTCCTTCTCTGGATTCTTTGCATGGCCGTGTCTAGTACACGACCCTGCTCCCTTCCTTCTCTGCAGACTTCACACGGCCGTGTCTGGTAGACATGGCCAGATCCTTTTCCTTCTCTGCATCCTTTGCCTGGTCATGTACAGTACACGACCATGCCCTGTTTTACTCCATTTGATGTTTATTCTCCTAATCCACTTCTCCAATACTTCCATGCCCATGAAGAAATCATGGCCAGCTCATGGAAGTACATTTTAACCTGAAAACAAAACTAAAACATAGTGAAAACAAACTAAAACACAACAATGAATTTATACTAACTAAAAGAATCAATCTGGAGGATGAGGTTCAGAAAATTAGAAAAATACAACCTTTGTACCTCTTCTAATTCCATACCATGAATATATTTTTTCAAGCGTTAACCATTTACCTTAATTATCCCAAGCTCTTTTTTCCAAATATCTACAGCCCCAAAAGGATAAACCTTCTTTACCTCAAATGGACTCGTCCATCTTGACTTAAGCTTCCCTGGAAAAAGCTTTAATTTTGAGTTGAACAACAAAACTAAATCTCCTACATTAAAATATTTACGAAGAATGTGCTGATCATGCCATTTCTTCGTCCTTTCCTTGTAAGATTTAGCATGCTCATATGCATCCATCCTTAATTCATCAAGCTCATTTAACTGAAGCTTCCTTTTCTCCCCTACTTCCTTTAAATCCATGTTCAAATTTGCAATTGCACAATAAGCCTTATGTTCTAGCTCAACTGGAAGATGGCAAGGCTTTCCATAAACTAACCGGAATGGAGTCATTCCAATGGGAGTTTTATAAGCAGTACGATATGCCCATAAAGCATCATCTAATTTTAGTGCCCAATCCTTTCTTGAGGTGGATATGGTCTTCTCTAATATGGATTTAATCTCCCGGTTAGATATCTCTGCTTGACCATTAATTTGAGGATGATAAGGTGTTGCTACTTTATGCTTCACTCCATATTTTCTGAGTAAATTTTCAAACTGTTTTTCTATGAAGTGCGATCCTCCATCACTAATGACCGCCTTAGGCACCCCAAATCTTGGAAAGATTATACTCCTAAATAATTTGATAACTGTTTTCGCATCGCTCGTAGGAGATACTACAGCTTCTACCCATTTGGACACATAATCCACCGCCACAAGAATAAACCTATTCCCATATGAAAGAGGGAAAGGTCCCATGAAATCTATTCCCCATACATCAAATAGCTCAACCTCAAGAATGTAATTCAACATTGTTTCATTCCTCTTAGTTATATTCCCAGTTCTCTGACACTGATCACAAGACTGAACAAACATCTTAGCATCTTTGAATAAGGTTGGCCAATAAAATCCTGCTTGAAAAATTTTTGTAATCATTTTTGAACTACCCATGTCCTCCATAAGATGAAGAATGACAATGAAACAGGATATCCCTAACTTCTTCTTCAGGCACACATCTTCGATAAATCACATCATTACACTTCTTATATAGGAGAGGTTCATCCCAAACATAATTCTTAACTTCTGAAAAAAACTTTTTCCTTCGTTGATAAGAAAAATTCGGGGGTAACACTCCACTAGCAAGGAAATTCACAAAATCTGCATACCAAGGTGTTTTAACACTTGATAAAGCTAATAAGTGTTCATCCGAAAAAATGTCATCAATAGGTAAATCAAAATCTACTTCTTTTTCTGAATTTTGAGATATTCTGGATAAATGATCAGCTACTACATTTTCAGCTCCTTTCTTATCCCTAATCTCAAGGTTGAATTCTTGTAGTAATAAAATCCATCTGATGAGCCTAGGTTTAGCATCTTTCTTTCCCAGTAAATACCAGATAGACGCATGATCAGTATATACAATTACTCTTGAACCCACTAGATAAGATCTAAATTTATCAATAGCGAATACCTCTGCTAGGAGTTCTTTCTCTGTAGTAGAATAGTTTACTTGGGTTGCGTCAAGTGTTTTACTTGCATAATGGATTGCATGTAAAACCTTATTTATTCTTTGTCCTAAAACTGCTCCTATAGCAAAGTCACTAGCATCACACATTATTTCAAAAGGAAGATCCCAATCTGGGGCTTGAATAACTGGAGCTGTTGTAAGAGCACTCTTTATTTTATTGAAAGCTTCAGTGCATTCACTATCAAAACAAAACTCAACATCTTTAATCAATAGATTAGTTAATGGCTTGGAAATCCTTGAGAAGTCCTTAATAAAACGTCTATAAAAACCAACATGCCCTAAAAAACTCCTAACTCCTTTTACATTGATGGGTGGGGGTAACTTCTCTATCACTTCCACTTTTGCTTGATCTACTTCAATACCACGCTCTGAAATTTTATGCCCCAAAACTATTCCTTCTTTAACCATGAAATGATATTTTTGCCAATTTAATACTAGATTTGTATCTTCGCATCTTTGAAGAACAGTAGAAAAGTTTGACAAACAAGAATCAAAGTCATTTCCGTAAACTGAGAAATCATCCATGAATACTTCCATAATTTTTTCTATTAAATCTGAAAAAATTGCCATCATACATCTCTGAAAAGTGGCTGGAGCATTACAAAGCCCAAACGACATCCGACGATAAGCAAAAGTGCCATATGGACAAGTAAAAGTAGTCTTCTCCTGGTCTTGAGGATAAATTGGAATTTGGAAAAATCCTAAATATCCATCCAAGTAACAAAAGTATGAGTGTTTAGCTAATCTTTCAAGCATTTCATCAATAAATGGTAGAGGAAAATGATCCTTCCTAGTTTCCTTATTCAACTTCCGATAATCAATGCACATTCGCCACCCTGTCACTGTACGTGTTGAAATTAGCTTATCATCTTCATTCTTGATAACAGTCATTCCCCCTTTCTTTGGAACCACATGAAATGGACTTACCCATTCACTATCCGAAATTGGGTAAATGATCTCTGCATCAAGAAGTTTAAGTACTTCCTTCTTTACCACCTCTTTTAAGTTTGGATTTAATCTCCTTTGATGCTCAATTGAATTCTCGTACCCCTCTTCAAGTAAGATTCTGTGCATACAGAGAGAAGGACTAATCCCTTTTATATCATCAATCGTATATCCAATTGCCTTTCTATGCAGCTTTAATTCCTCTATCAGTCTCTTTGTTTCAAATTCATTTAGATGAGCATTAATTATAACTGGATAAGTAGAATTTGGCCCAAGAAATTCATATTTAAGATTTGGTGGTAATGGTTTAAGTTCAAGTTGAGGTGGTACTATTTCTGGTAAAGCTGGCTCTTGTTCTATCAACTTAATCTCCTCTTTAACCAATCTCTCTTCTAAATACTCTTCAACGGTGCCAAAAACTTGTTCGCTCTCCGCAAGTGTACGAAAATGTCGCAAGTAATATAAAAGATTATCGTATCCACAGGGACTGGAATAAGCACTAGAAATATCTTAAAGCGAATTAGCTAAACAACTAATCAATTGGTTTCAAATGCTAAGGATGAAAAATAAATCTAAAATGAAAGATTAACAAACAAGAGTTTGAGGGTTTGAGTTATGATAAAGGGAGGTTCTAGGAGTTTTGGTTTCTTTGTAAGATCTCTTGAATGTATATGGTTTACCAATTCTTATTCCTCAATTGTCTAATATTTGTAGAAGGTTGCCGGTTCTCTCTTGCAATAGATAACCGGCTTAGGACTGAAAATATACCTAAATGTGATCAATTAGATATGAACCTACGTTGTCCTTACACAGGATTTCACCTATTACTATGCTTCCCTAGGATACCAACATAGAAGTTCATAGCTTCTTAACCCATAAAGATACAAGGATTGAATCATAAAATCTATCCTACCCTCTTGAATATTCTCATTTCCCCTTCAAGGTTATCTCTCAAACGTCCTTACACGGACTTGCACCTGTCACGTGGATCCCTCAGAAAATCGAGTGAGAGTTAATCTCTACAAAATCTATAAGATATCCAAACAATCAATCAAGAATGAGAATTAAGCCCTAATCATAATTAATCATTCAAGATCCAATCGATACAAACTAGGCAACATCATAGAAACAAAGAAATGGCAAATCCACAAGAGTTTACATCAATTTATCTAACAAATACTTCCTCCATCCTAGAACAAATAGATCTACTCCATAAAACGAAGGAAGAAAACCAAAGATAAGAAAATTACAAGCATTCTTCAATCCCAATCCAAGAAGAGGAAAGAAAGAAAACTTATCTACAATATAGCTCCATCTTCGGATCCAATCCTCGCTTCCGGAGTCGAATTTGCCAAGATCTCCCTTTAGATCGCCCAAAAATCCTCCCAAGAATGGGAGGAATCCACCAAATCTTGCTTTCTCCCAAAGGGGAGAAGATCCCCTTTCAAATCTTCAAAGAGGCTTTAAATAGAGGGAGGCTTTCGAGCACCACACGGCCCAGAGGCATGGCCGTGTGAGGTTCACACAGCCAGAGCATTTCCCCTCTCTGCCATCTATACACGACGTGTGTGGTACACGGCCGTGGACAACTCCCATCAAGACCTCCAAGCATGGCCGTGTAGATCCACACGGCCTGGACTGCCCCAACTTCTGGAAACCTGGCACGGTCGTGTAGTGCACACGGCCAGAACACTTTTAAGCGCTGGGAACCCTGCATGGCCGTGTGATGCACACGGCCAGGGCCTTCTTGGTCTCTGGAAACCTTACACGACCATGTAGATCCACACAGTCATGTAAGGATTGAACTCTGATTTGCTTCAAAACTTGGCACGACCGTGTGAGGTTCACACGACCAGGCCTTCTTCCTTTGTTGTTGCTGCCACATGGCCTCTGAACTCCACACGGCCAGAGCTCCCTACCAATGCAGGGTCGTGTCTGGTACACGACCAGGTGCCTTCTCTCTTGCTTAGCTCATAAGTTTTGTCCAAGAATGCAGAATCTTCACCGAATTTGACTCCTGTGTACAGAAAATGCACAAAAGCAGATCTTCGAACAATAAGAGTAAATATGTTAAAAGGAAAACTAGAAGTACAAAAAATGCATAGATCAAGCATGCTCAAAGTATGTAAATGTGCGTCAAAACATGTATAAAAGTACATAAAATCTACGCACATCAAGTTGTCAGTAACTCAATTAATTAGTGGACATCTGACATCTTAAACACAGGGAGATTAACACACTCATGATAAGAAGGAGCCCAAAATGTAATTTGAGATTGGTGCGGTAGTTCAATAATAATTCTTTAGTGGAATGAATTATTATTGATGAAATTAAGTTGGGTGTTCGGGGCGAACACAGGAAGCTTAATTTCATCGGAAGACCAAAATCAATTCCTCCTCTCGGTCCCTATCGTAGTCTCTTGTATATAGAGAATTATACCCACCGCATACCCACCTTTCTACCCACCTTAAGGTGGCCGGCCAAGCTAGCTTGGAGTCCAAGCTAGGGTCGGCCAAAGCTAAGGGTGGAGCTAATTTAAGGTGGCCGTCCAAAGCTTGGATCCCAAGTTTAGATGGTCGGCCACTAGAAAAATAAAAGAGATTTTATTTAAAATCTTTTCTTATGTGGATATCATGGTTTTAAAAGAGAGTTTAAAATCTAAATCTTTCCTTCTAAAAAAGATTAAGTGAAAGATTTGATATCTTTCCTTATTTGCAGTTAAAAGAAAGATTTTAATTTTTTGATAAAACTTTCATTTTTTGTAACCATGTTCATGATTTAAGAAGAGAGTTTTAAAATTAAATATTTCCTTTTATAAGTTTCTACAAAATATTAAGAAAATATTTGATATCTTTTCTTATTTGTAGATTGAAAGGAAGATTTTAATTTTAAAGAAAACTTTCCTTTTTGGAAATCATGCACATGTTTTAATAGAGAGATTTTAATTTATAAAATTTCCTTTTATAACCAACCATGAAGGGAAAAATTATTAGAGAAATTTTTATTAAAATTTGGGAAGCAAATTAGGAAGTTTTAATTCGTGTGTTATTAAAACTTTCCTTGCTTGGAGCTATGAGGTGGCCGACCACTTAATATAAGAAAAGGAAATTGTTTTTAATCAATTAAATTTTCCTTTTCATGGCAAAGAAAATAAGTAAATTTTCATTTAAAATTTTCTTATTTGCCAATACCAAGGATTATAAAAGAGAGGGAGGGGGTGCCTTCATGAATTATTACTCTATTCTATTTTCCTCCCTCTCTTCCTTGGTGGTGGCCGGCCATATCATCTCCTCATCTCCTCCTTTTCTTCCTCCTTAGTGGTCCAACCTCTTCAACCTCTAGGAGCTTGTTTTGGTGGCCGGATCTAGCTTGGAGAAGAAGAAGGAGGAGGAGGTTTTGTTTCCTAGTTTTTCCTTGGAGCTTATAATCTCTTGGAGAAGGTTGCTTGGCCGAAACTTGGAAGAAGGAATAAGAAGGGCTTGGGTGGTTCTAATCTCGGTAGATCGTCACCCACACGACGTCCGAGATAAGAAGAGGAATACGGTAGAAGATCAAGAGGTTGTTGCTTACAAAGAAAGGCATAACTAGTAATTATTTTCCGCATCATACTAGTTTTTCTTTGTATGAATTCCAAACACAAGAGGCATATAATTCTAGGTTTCGAATTTATGATTCGAGTTTGTGTTTTTTTTTGTTGATTTTTGAATTTGTGATTCGATTGTTCCTTTTGGTTAAACCTAAGGTTATATAAGGAAATTAAATATTAGATTTCATTGAAAGGCTTTGTCTAGGAAGTGGTGGTTGCTCCCATATCCAAGAAGATCTAGTGCCTCACCATGTTTAACCTGGAAGCCGATTTCTGAAATTAATATTTAATTAAATTTGTAACATGAGTGGATTTGGATCAATAATGTTAAGCATCATTTGCGATCCAAGTCTAAACCACTAAGAACGAATATGTTAAATTTGGAATCAATAATGTTAAGTTCCGTTTGCGATTCCGAATTTAATTTCTAAAGAACACAATAGGTTGTTAGGAAAGGTTTGACACTTGTACAAAATTTTTATACAGTGGAACCGGTACGATATTCCTAGGACCAACCAAAAATTGGTATCAGAGCTAGGGTTTGCCTCTGTGTGTTTGGTTTTCAGTTTAATTATGCACATGTCATACATAATTTAGGCAGGATAATAGTAAGATGTGCTAACTTTGTGGTTGCAAGTTCCAACTATTATGGCTTATAGATATTGTGTGTGATTGGACCCTTTGACATATCAAGGGTATTTTATTGTGTGTGCATGATTGTAATATTAAATACAGCAGGAGCTGTATTAGTTATTAGGATTTTATATTTTTATTTCGATCTAGATTACATGTACATTCCTTTGTGGAATATAGGATCGATATATGTAAAATTATATTTTTGTCGGGGATCGTATCCTTGCGAGGCGTGGTACTATTGAAGGACCAGAGGCGCAGCAAAAAAGGAAGCTCGATGGACCCGATGACATTAACCCTAGGGTTGGCAGCATGCGAAGGACAGTGATGGAAAGGGCCATAATAGTTGGAAAATTAATTTCCATATTTATTGCTTTTATTTACTATGATGTGTGTGATGTGTGCTTGCTAGGTTAAAATTCCTCACCTTAAATAACTAAGTCGGAGAAGGATTTTTAAATAAATTCCATGGCCTCCATTACTAATTTGTAAGTGATGCAACAAGCTTGCGTGTTGGCTCTGAGTGCCTCCCTCCACAACGGATGGGTTTGTTGCGGATCACTAGATCAAACTTCCTTTATGGATGGTTATAGAAAATTATTTAGGAGCGTGTGATCTTCTCCAACTGAAGGGGCACAATCATATTTAATGGACTAAGTATCAAGTAATGGTATACACTTAGACGCATTCAATAGTATCCTCCCCAACGGAGTCACTGCTATTGTTTTGCGTGACTAAAGGAATACCAACTATTAATTTGTCATGAAGCTTGGTGAAACCCACTCTTACAAATGTCTGAATTTGTATACATCCACACTAACGTGACATACAAAATTCACGGTGTTTGAGGTAATTTTGTTATAAAGTTAGGTTGACAAAATAAAATGGGTAAAACCTCCTCTTACAAACAAATGAATTTGTATACGTCCACACTAACATGACATACAAAATTCATGATGTTTAAGGTAGTTTAAGGTTGACAAGATAATTAATGTGTAAGACCCTCCTCTTACAAATGTTTGAATTTGTATACGTCCACACTAACGTGACATACAAAATTCACGGTGTTTGAGGTGTTGGTGAATTTAAATGATATTGTTTTGAGGAATCAATATTATTTTAAATTCAAAGTTTTGACTAAATATTTGATCAAAGACAAACCAACTATTAATTTTATTTGTCATAAAGTCAGGTTGACAAGATAATAAAATTAATGGATAAAATCTCCTCTTAAAGATTGAATTTGTATACGTCCACACTAACGTGACATACAAAATTCACGGGGATTTTGAGGTGTTGGTCTTGACCAAATATTTTTGTGATTCTTAGGATTTCAAATGTTAGTCAATCCCATAGCTGTTATACTATAGAATAAACTTAGTAGTCCCAATTATGATTAGAAACAAAACTTGGACTCTAAGGTGGGCTGTCCTCTCAGAAATAAGAACAATAAAAGTGTATTTTATTCATTAGTTGTTGAAATATGTTTAGTGGTGTTATCTACCGGTACCTGGTGTGTAGATATGAGGAACCACTGATCATGTCTACAATTCATTACAAGGTTCCAGGAAACCCGACAACTATATAAAAGGGAAAACACTGTCTACATGGGCACTACTGCAAAAGTAGTAGCTGTTATAGTGAGAAATGTTTATCCTCTGATAGGAATAAAATATGGATTGTGAGAAATTATCTTTACGTACCAAGTTTAGAAAGAACTTGACTTCAGTTTCTAAATTATCAAAGAATTTGATATTCTGTCTCTTTTGATAACAAAGTTGTTATCAAGAAAAAGAGAAAAGTTATCTGTTCTGGTACGTTGGTTGGCAATTTATATAAATCCAATAAATTCCACGATGCAACAAATGGAAATTAATAACACATCTTCTAACTCTAATAAGAGAAAGCAACCTTCGGAAATGAACCAATCATATCTTTGGCATCTAAGGCTAGATCATATTGACTTGAGTAGGATTCAAAGGATAAATAGCCAATAAACTTTTGGGTTCATTGGTGGTGGAAAACTTTCCAACCTGCAAGTCTTAGTTAGAAGGAAAAATGACCAAGAGGTTTTTTTAAGTCTAAGGGGTATAGAGCCAAAGAAGTGTTGAAATTGATTCATTCTGATTTGTGTGGACCTATGACTATCTAGGCAAGAGGTGGTTCCAAATATTTCGTCTCTTTTATAGACGACTATTCGAGATACAGGTATATTTACTTGATGCGCCGCAAGTCTAAGTGCTTTGATAAGTTCAAAGAGTACAAGGCTGATGTGGAGAAACGTCAAGGTAAAAGTATCAAGACACTACGGTGAAATCGTAGTGGCGAGTACCTTTTAGTAGAGTTTAGGAGTCACTTATCAGAAGTCGGGATTCAATCCCAACTGACTACACCTAGTACACCCCAATAGAATGGTGTAGTAGAATGAAGGAATATGACTCTTATGGAAATAGTTAGATCAATAATGAGTTATTCAGAATTACCAAATTCGTTTTGAGGATATACTCTTATAATAGAAGTGAACATAGTACCTTTTAAAGTCAAAACCCTCTACTCCCAAAGAATTGTAGAATGAGTGTAAGCCTAGTCTAAAGTATATTCGGAATTTTAGTAGTCCAGCACATTTGCTGAAGGGAGACACTGATAAGTTGGACAGGAGTTCACTTGTTTGTGGGTTATCCTAGAGAAATGAAAGGAGGTTTATAGTCCTTAAAAATCAGAAGGTCATGGTAAGCACCAATGCCCGATTTTTAGAAGAGGACTATGTAATGAACCACAAGCCCATAAATAAATTTGTTCTTAAGGAAATAATAAAGGACACGTCTAATCTAGTACCAACTATACAAGATGAAATATCACAAGAAACTGCAACACGTATCACAAATGATACAAAATTGCACAAAGTGTCTCGTCGTAGTGGGAGGGTTGTTAGGCAACCTGAAAGATTCATGTTTTGGGTTTGGACTTGATCCCTGGTGAACATGAACCTAATCCCCGGACCTATGATGAAGCACTCTAAGATAAAGATGTAGCATCTTGGCAAAGAACAATGAATACTGAAATAGAATCTATGTATTCTAATAGAGTCTGAGAGCTTATAGAACCACCAAATGGTGTAAAAGCCATTGGGTGAAAATAAGTCTACAATAGAAAAAGAGGGATAGATGGGAAGGTGAAAACTTTCAAAGAAAGACTTGTTAGAAAAGGGAAACCTTTTACCAGTAGTCATGCTTAAGTCTATCCGAATTCTTGTATCTATTATTGCTTATATTGATTATGAGATTTAGCAAGTGGATGTCAAGACAACTTTCCTTAATGAAAGTCTTGAAGAAAGCATCCATATAAAGCAACCAGAGGGGTTCATTGCAAAGGGCAAAGAGCATCTAGTATGTAAGCTCAATCGGCCTATTTATGGACTGAAGCAAAGCTTCAAGGTCTTGGAACATCCGGTTTAATGAAGTAATCCATACCTATGGATTTATTCAGTGTCCGGATGAGTTTTGTGAAGTGTGATGGAAACATGATGGTATTTCTTGTACTATACGTAGATGATATTTTTGGTAGTTGGAAATAATATCAAAGTATTGTCGGAAGTAAGGGTATGGTTGTCCAAGCAATTCAATATGAAGGACTTGGGAGAATGTGCACATATTCTCGCGATCAAAGTAATAAAGGATCACAAGAAAAGAATGTTATGCTTATCCCGAGCTTCATATATCGATACAATCCTAGCTCATTTTAGCATACAAGACTCCAAGAAAGGTTTTCTATCTTTTAGACATGCACTACAACAAAATCGCTCATAGACATCGATTTTCCACCAGTGTCTATTTGATTTTCGACCGATGTCTATGAAGCCGATGTTAAAAGTCTGCCATTTTAGACATCGGGTTAAAACCGGTGTAGTATCACTTAACGACACCGGTTTTCGAATCGGTTATTAACCGGTGTAGTATCACTTAACGACACCGTTTCATATACGGTGTAAAACCGATGTAATATTGTATGTTAATAACACCAGTTTTGGCAGCGGTAAATAACCGATGTAATATTACTTTATAACACCGGTTTTACATCGGTGGAAAACCGATGTAATATGTATTTTTTCTAATAGCACAGATTTGATTTTAAAACCGACAATAACAAAAAAAAATACACAAATATTCATAAATTGTACAAATATTCTTCATTCAATAATATCCATAAAATACACAAATATTCACAAATTATATAAATAATCTTCTTACAACAATATCCATAAAATACCCCAAACATTCTTTTTACATCAAAAGCTAGCTAATAGATATCAAAATCAAAGTATAACATTCTGTTAACACATTAAGGTACAACTGTCTCAAATGTAATCTAGCATGCATTCAGCCCACTCGAACCGCACTTCATCAATTTCAACTCTGGAGTACTTGAGATTTGTAAACTGTAAAAACACATAAATTCACCATATGTCAAATAACTAAAATAAATGTGTGCATGTATCAAATAAAATAGAATACTAAGTTTTTAAAGGCTGCTGTGGAAGATAACGAATATAACAGTGAAGGAAGCATAGAAGAATAAAGAAAATGTTCATAGTTAACAAGCAAATGAAGAGATATACTATTTATTGTACTACCTCTGATGCCATCTTCCAAATCTCATAAGCAAGAATGCAACTGTGCCCTTTGTATACACATGGCTAATAGACATAATACAATAAGGAGCAAAAGCTATAAAATTCACCATCACCACACAATCAATGAAGCAGGCAAACACAAGGTGGGTTGATATGCAGTGAAAGTGTTAATTAAGTGGAACTGCAGCAAATCATGACTCAAGTCTGAGCACTATTTTAACAATACATTGCAAGGATATCTGAAGGATGTGAACACTGTATTAGAATTGTACAAGGCATCACAAATCAAAATATTTCCCTACGAGCAAGGTTTAGACAAATTAGCCTCCTGGTCAAGAATGTTTTTGAAAGAAGCATTAACCACCAACCGAAATCACGAACAGTACCAGATGCGTTTACAAGAGGTAAATGGATATTACTTGCAAAGAAAAATCATGTCTGAACATTCATA
The DNA here is from genome assembly GCF_018446385.1 of Zingiber officinale. NCBI lineage: Eukaryota > Viridiplantae > Streptophyta > Magnoliopsida > Zingiberales > Zingiberaceae > Zingiber > Zingiber officinale. Next base: position 25,488,857 of record NC_056005.1, on the reverse strand, counting down.
AATTTGGAGTTTTGTTCAGGTGGATTATGCTCTAAATTTTCCGATTTGGTCCAATCTGGAACGTTTAGAGCATAAAAATACCATTGAGAACTTCACTCTTGGCAACTTGCAAGTTCTCAAAACTTCATACGAGTAAGATTCCAATATAATGTGTGGCAACAATGATATCTTCAACTTTCTGCATATTATGCTCCTGATTTTTTTGAACCTGTAAATAGGCGTTATAGCATAAAGGATAGGGATCTAGTGGAATTGGCATTGGTTTCCTTTGAAACTTCTCAGCGTATATATCAGGAAGAACTCCAAATACTTGACAAGTATTTCCACTGTTCTATTACCTACATGACTAGATAGTTTAATCCTCCTCTTTTTCTTTTTCAGTGATCATATTTCTTGAATTTGACAGTTGGGTGAAAGATAACAAACTAGATCAACTGGAACATAAAGAACATATCCCAAATTCAAGAACATAAAGATCCTAACATATCACACTTACAAAAAAAACTTTCTCTAATAAAGAAACATGATAGCATCTAATAAAGTAGGGTCATACTTGATGGTAGATGTACAAAAAAAAATTGGTTCTCAAAATTCAGAAAATACACTTAAACAATAAAAAAAAACTTAGTTTAGAGTCACAAAATGAACCTAATCTCTAATTCCTTTCTTCTTAGGCAATCATTTAGTCTCCAACTAGTATATGGTTTGTAACAAAAGCATAGCATTCGGTTTGTATAAAAAAAATCATTGTAACAAAAGCATAGCATCCGGTTTGTATCAAAAAATCATAGCAAGCACCAGGGGAACTAAATCAAAATTATCAAAATCACCAGGGGTAAATATTGTATTATTACCATTGCTGGAAGTGAATCCTTGTGGTCAACTCCAAAATTTTCAATTAAATCTTTCATATATCGCATGATATAGAAACCACATTACTCCGCATCCGGTTGTTGAGGAGCCTATGTTAGAAAAGAAATATTGGAATAACTCCTTCAAGGATAGTGAAACAGTTGCTAATCAAAAGGACATACCTTGATAGCTACCCATGTTGGTTGTTTTTTCCCTTTCCTTCCAGCCTCCGCATTATACATTTTCAAGGCCCTACATGCATATAACCCATGGGAATTGTATTGCCACATCAAAATACTTACATGTTTCAACAAAGGTAAGAAAAGAAGCCAAAAAACTTACATGTTGACAACATATTTCCAATCTTGATCACGAATGCGGTGACTAAGAGGATCCAACAAAAAAATAATCTCCTTCTCAACATTGATGATAGTCAAAATCCAGTGAAAACTACACAAAGAAATATAATTAGTGTATATATGCATCTTGCAAGTTCTCAAAATATGCAAGTGAGAGTGATATATAATGTTATTCTTACTCACCCAACGTTGCATGGCACAACAACCAATTGACCAGATGAGGTACCAATTAGCCTACTGCTCAAGTAACAAGCCCTTTTATTCAACTGTTCTTGGATGAAATCTCTATTCTGATTTCTTGATGGTACATATTCCACAGGCACTGGATCCACCAATCTGAAATCTTGCAGCAACATCTTTTCCTGCATCTTTCTATATAGATGCCTACAAAGAGTGGATCTGAGCTCAAGAATGGCACAGGTTTTGGTACTAACATCCATGTGATTAGATAATCTTGCTATCAAGTAGACATGGCAATAATTCATATTTATGCTTTAAAATGCTTCATGCCTTTCGGGAACTGACATAAGTTTTGGTACTAACATATGCTTTCTGAAACTATTGAGTTCACAAATCTGTAAATTAGAGATATAATTTCCTAGGAAGTTGTACAAAATGTGAAACATAGGGAGGCAGCATTTGGTGAAGCTGTGTAATGAGATATAGTAGACAAGCCATGATTCATCAAAATGTCAAACATAAAGACGACTAGGATTACAAGAGAGGAGACTAGTGAGACAGAAAATATCCCAAAAAAATGATGAAATATAAATTAATGAAACACATAAATAAAGTCCAATTCAATTGAAAGCTTACCACATATACACAACTATGCAAGTGTCTGTGATTGGCTTCAATTCACAAAAGGGAAATATGTCATCGCAATTAACATGGACTGTGCGTTCCATGCCAAATACATCAGGAACTAATTCCAAAATCACATTCTCTGTTTCATCAAGACGTTGAAAATAACTATATAAGATGTGTAAGGGTCTTGGCACATTGGACGATTGTAACTTAGACTTCTCTTGTCTGTTGTCAACTTGTTTCTTCCTGGTCTTCTACATATGTAGATGCAACCATATATATATTAGATATGTGACATACTTTAAATGTACACAAAATTTACACAACACTTTATCACATTTACCTCATCCCGCATGCTGATTAAGTGCACAGGCCAAGCCACATGGCCACCTACAGCATCCCTAATACTCTGACATGCAGACGGGATTGCAACAGGCAGTGGTGCTGATTGATTAATTGCTTTATCAATGGAAATCCTCATGCAATTCACAGGTAATGGAACATCATCAATAAAGTTGCCAGGTCCATTAACAGAGACAATTGTCCCATATGCAACAGTCTTGTCGTTAGGCTGCAATAACAACATCACTGCTTTTCCCTATAAGACAAACAATTTATGAATCTTCAACATCACTGCCAAATTCATTAGATACTAACGATGGGATAATAATATCAACGTGAAATATAAATTTAACCTGTAAAGTCGAATCCTTCTCAATAACTTTCACATCATCATCATCATGTTCTTCTAGGCCTTCATTTGAGAGGCGCGTATGACGTTCAACTTCAGGTTTTATATCGATCAGGCATTGTGGTTTAACTGAGCAGCTACCCTTCTCCTCACTGTCAAATTCTTGACCAGAAAGTTTCAACACCATTGCTTCCAATTTTTCTAGTCTGTCACCTTGATAAGAAAGCATAGCTTTTGCCTCCTTAAACTCTTTCTGTTGGCTTTCATAGGCAGCCTTATCAATTTGCACCTTCCCTCTAGCAAGCTTGAAGAAGGATGATGGAGTGACATTTGCTCCTATGCCTCTCACACGTCCACCATGTTCGTTAGAATTCAAGGCCTTCGTGAGAATATCCTCAAATGGTTTGGTAAAGGGCATCTTACCATCCTTCTTTTGGACAATATAATCATCCTGTCATGCATCCAAATACAATAACTTTAAATATATACATATATCATATATGTACAAAATAAGCAATTTATGTATACTTTTGCTTACAATCTTATTCACTGTTTGCTTCAACTCATCGCCAACATATTCCCCAGCTTTGTTGAGCCGCCCTTTCTTCCAGAGGATGGCTCTGTTTATCTCTTCGTCATCACATAAAACATTGGACTGATACCAAAAACCACATGAAGTCAACGTACTCAACAACCATAAGTAGGAATTTATTAATGTTAACTAAATACTTACTATTTCTTCAGACAAACCCGCATATCCTTTTCGAGAAAGACGATGAGGGTATAAGTTTTCCTTGCTTCTCTGACTTTGTAGTTCACTTTTCCTCTACATAGTGATAGATGAATTATAACCACATATATCAACTAGAATTTAAAAAGACCACCTTAAACAACTTACTATAAAGTCTTCAGACATCCGATTAATCACAAAACTACTCCAATCTTCACGTGAAATGCAATGTCCTTGAGGTACCTTATTCAGAAGCTTCGGATTATTTCTATTTGGGTGGATGAATTTCCTGGTGAGGTGAGTTTTATACTGACGCCACTTGGTGTTTGCAGAGATCAAACACCCATTCCTCCATTTTGGGTCCAGTTCGTATGTCAACTACACAAACAAATATCTTAAGTATATAAATAACAGAACAGAAAAAAATGCATCACATAAGAAAGTTTCATGTTACTTACATTGACGGATTCCCATATCATGTTCTTAACTTCAATCGGCACTTGCTTCCAAGAGTTATAATTAATATTAACTTTTTCTCGAGCAAGCACACCAATAAAACTTTGTAATTCAGAAGCCTTTTCGCCAACTGACTGTCCATACTCATTAAATTTGACACTTTGTTTGACTCCGTGAATCCTTTGAACAACAAGCTTATTCATTTGTGTACGACCTCTTTTTGATCTTGTTGTTTGGGCCGTCCCGGCTGATCCTATGTCCTGGCTATCCTCAGCACCCTCTTTTTCATCCTGTTCTTTGTCTTTTGCATTTGTGTGTGAATACTTATCATCTTGTGCTAAATGGGCCTTTTTTCTAGTGTTCATTGTGTCGAAAACCTAATCATAACAGTGAGAATTTGAAATAGAGCAGAGCATATCATTCAAAATCACAACAAAGTAAACATTCGTATATTTTAAAAAAAAACTACTACCAAACAATGAACCAAAGTTACCAAAATAAAGTAAATAGTCACATATATAAACCATACATAAAGTTACCAAACTAAAAATTCTCATTGTCAACCCAAATCCCATCACAATCTCCACGAATACAGGATGGTTCATTGTCATCAGTTTCGTCAATATCCATTGATGGCATCCCTTTTGTGAAGCATTGGTAGTGGATTGAAGGATCTCCCAACTTATCATCAGTGATGTATTCAAAATACTCTCTATTTGTAGTTGAAAGTACAATAGACCATGTGGGATCTTGAGGGTCTTCTACATAAAATACTTGCTTTGCTTGAGTGCCCAAGATAAATGGGTCGGATTTGAATCCCATTCTCTTAAGATTTACCAAGGTGAAACCATTATCATCTACTCTAATACCAGTGTTATTCTCTACCCAATCACACTTAAACATTGGAACTCGAAAATCATGGTAATTGAGCTCCCATATTTCTTGTATCACACCATAATACATCATGTCTATTATAATTGAATTCTTATCCTTTGAACTTGCAACTTGCATTGTTTGTGCCAGCAAGCTTACACTCGAGTTTTGAACAACTGTAACATTATCACGTTCTTTCGTGTAATAAGTGACCCCATCGATCATATAACTAGAGTATTTTAGCACTTGCTTGCTAGGTCCATTTGCCAACAGCTTCACTCTTTTTGATAATTGATTGGAGGAAGATGATGTTGTATTTGTAACCTACAATTCATCATAAGGGGGTTTAATTATTAAAAGTCTTAAAGTTCTTGTGTTCAATAATAAACATGCTAATATTTATGGTACGTACATGTTCATGGAACCAAGAAATAAAACTTTTGTGGTGTTTATCTTGTAACCACTTTGCACCTTTAATAGGAAATTTTTGCTTCAAGTGTGTCATATGTTCCCTAATCAAAAAATTTTGAAGAGATTAATCATATATTTTTTTAAACAATTTCAGGAGATTATTACTGAATTAGAGGGCTTACACAATGTAAGGATCAACCTCAGCTTCATTTTCCAATACATACCGATGTGCTTGTTCCCACTCATCGTGACAACATAAGTGCACCTTGGCACCTGACGAGGACTTAGTGAGTATTGTTTCACGATGCTTTGATGGAATCCCTATTGTGTTCATATTAGATAAAAATTCTGAGCAAAACTCTATAGCTTCTTCAGCAATATAACATTCAGCCATGCATCCTTCTGGTTGATTTCTATTCCGCACATAACCTTTCAATGTTTTCATATATCTTTCAAATGGAAACATCCATCTATACCAAACTGGTCCACACAACTTGACCTCACGCACGAGATGAACTGTTAAGTGAACCATTATATCAAAAAATGAAGGTGGAAAATACTTTTCAAATAGACACAACGTCGTCACAATTTCTATTTGTACTTTATCCAACTTTGAGGCATCTATTACTTTGTTACATAACACATTGAATAAGAAACAAAACCTTGTGATAGCATTTCTGACATGCTTGGGTAGAATACCACGGATGTCAATTGGAAGCAAATGTTGCATTAAGGTGTGGCAGTCATGTGATTTAAGACCAACCAGTTTTAGATCCTTCATTGAGACAAAGTTTTTGATGTTGGAGGAGTAACCCGTGGGAACCTTAATTCCGAACAATGAATTACAAAGTCTTCTTTTCTCATCCTTGCTTAATGTATAACATGCTGGGGGCAAAAATGTCCTTTTCTCCCCTTTTTGTGGTGCTAATTCTCCCCTAATTTTCATATCCACTAGGTCGTTTCTTGCTGCAATTCCATCTTTTGTCTTTCCTGGCATATCAAGTAATGTACCAATCAAACTTTCGCAAACGTTTTTCTCTATGTGCATCACATCAAGAACATGTCGAACATGCAGATCTTTCCAATACTCAAGTTCAAAGAATATTAATTTTTTTTTCCAGCAGGACTTACCATCATTTTCCTTTGATCGAAAATTTGCTCTAATTTTTCCCCATCGCCATGTAATTCCTTCTACTTTTTTTAAAACTTCATCACCGCTTAGTGGTTTTGGGGCCATAGTAAAGTCTTGCGTTCTTGCGTCCCATCAAATGCCTTCTTCTACCTTCGATAAGGATGATCTCTACGAAGAAACCGTCTATGACCTGTAAATGACATTTTTTTACTATGCTTCAACCTTTTTGCACAAGTTTCCTCACCACAGATAGGGCATGCTTGATATCCTTTTACAGTGCATCCTGCCAGGTTTCCATCTGCCGGAAAATCATTAATTGTCCACAATAGGACAGCTCTAAGCAAGAATCTTTCTTCTCGGTGTGCATCATATGCTTCAACACCAACTTCCCATAATTCTTTTAAATCGTCAATCAAAGGCGCCAAGTACACATCAATGTCATTTCCCGACTGTTTGGGACCAGAAATCAACAACGTGAGCATCATATATTTTCTCTTCATACACAACCATGGAGGAAGGTTATAGGTGATCATTATAACTGGCCAACAACTATATGTAGAACTCATCAAACTATGAGGATTGATCCCATCAGCTGCTATGGCCAACCTTAGATTTCTTGTCTCAGAAGCAAAATTTGGCCAATTATGATCCACAAGTCTCCAACAAGGTGCATCAGCTGGATGTCGCATATAGGCATCACATACTCTTTTATTAGCATGCCAAATTAACTCCTTAGATATTTCCTTGCTCCGAAACATTCTTTGAAATCTAGGAATAGGAGGAAAGTACCATAAAATTTTTGCAGGGACTCCTTCAATTATCCTAGAATTCTTGGCCAACTTCCACCTTGACACCCCACAAGTAGGACAATCGGTAAAATCCTCATACTCCTTCCAGTATAAGACACAATCATTAGGGCAAGCATGTATTTTCTTATAAGTCATCCCCATTGCACATAAGCTTTTCTTTGCATCATATAAAGATAAAGGCAATTCATTGTCAACAGGAAGCATTTCTCCAAACAATACAAGTAGTTCAGTAAAACTATTATCACTCCAGCTGTATTTCGCTTTCAAGTTATATAATTGCACAATTGCAGATAACTTTGTAAATTTAGTACACCCAACATACAGGGGTTTCTCAGCATCCTCAAGTAATTTTATAAATTGATCTGGATTCTCTGAACTTTCATATGCAGCGTGTACCATATCTATAGGTTTATCAGCAAAATAGTTTTCACTTTCTCCAGCTGCATCATTCTCTTTCTTTAAATCTCCTAATACAGATTCTTCCCCATGCCATATTCATTTTTTGTATGTTAAGTCTATACCATTACAGTACACATGTACCCTTATGCTATTAATATTATTGTTCCATAGATTGCCACATTTCATACAAGGACAAGGTATACTAGTAGGATTAGTAGCATGTTGCAGCGTAAATTGCAAGAAAGATTCTAGTCCAAGTTCAAACTCATGTGATAATCTATCCTTTGCCATCCATGCCTTGTCCATTTTGTTGTACTAATGAATCTAGAATCAATCAAAAATATCAAGACAATTACAACAATGAGCCAAAATTCTTAATCCATCATTATACAAATAAATTAACTATGCGGGTCCTCCAAGAAACCAACTACGCTTACCAAGGAAAGGATACGAATAAATTTCATAAACCAGAAACCAACTACTTCATCATTATACCAATAAATTTTATACCAGAAACCAACTACTTCATCATTATACCAATAAATTTCTAAACCAGAAACCATGACATTTCAGTGAAAACAATTAGCCTAGACATAAAAGAAACTTGATAGTTCAAGGATTACATAAAACCTACTTAGCAACAGGAACTAACAACTCCTCAATCTATCAAACAAAAATGATCAAATCAACTCAAGGTAGTGTTTGAGGAAATTCATCAACCACATTGCATGCATCAATCAATTAATACTTGCAAACAAGAGATCAAGACGAAGAAACTGTCGAAGATGAGGAAGAAATTCAGTAGCGATGATGTATAAAGGAAAAATTACCGGAATGTGAAGAAGGGCTCGAGCGGTGGCAGTGAATGCTGGACCGGAGATGGATGAAGCAAAAACTACTGGAAGGCGAAGAAGGCCTCGTCTTCTCAACCAAATGGAGGAGTTGGAGGAGATGCAGTGTGGTTGGACGGAGAAGCAAGTTCGTCGTGTCTTGATCCTGATCGGGAGAGGATCTAGGAAGGGGGGAAGAGGGAGATGAGGTTGAGAGAGATGGTCGAACGACCAGCGGCTAGGAGGAAAGTCGTGGTGGTGTCGCGTGGTGGTCGGATGGTCAGAGGTTTAGGTTATCGCGAGAGAGATGTCGCGCGGAGGAAGGGCGGGATAAAGATTTAGGTTTGGAGGGAATTCACAGTGTGCAGATTTTGGCATGTGGGGAAAAATTAAAATATTTAAGAAGGGGTTTATTAACATCGGATTTTAAAAACCGATGTTAAAATCGGTGTCTATTAACCAAAAAGAGGGTGCTCATAGACATCGCTTAAAAAATCGATGTCTATGAGCTAAAATCTGCGCTCATAGACACCGGTTTTTAGAAAAACCGGTGTAAAATACTCAAAGACTTCGGTTTTAGCCTAAAACCGTTGTTGTTCCACTGATGTCTATGAGCGATTTTGTTGTATGGATGGAGTATCTTTATCTAAAGATATGTCTCCGAAGACATCAAAGGAGATAGAGGATATAAAGGAAGTTCCTTGTGCTTCGACTGTCGGAAGCCTAATGTATGCTATGTTGTGCACGTGACCGGATATCTGTTTTTCCCAGGGCATAGTTAGTGTTGGTGCGGGAAGCATCCGACGATCAAACCCGAGTTTTGATAATGGCAAAGGATTCAAAGTTAAGGGGTTTTATGATCTGACAGCTTTGTTGAGTGTTTCAGGAAAGTTCTAACTGTGGTTAGGCAGGTGAAAACCCTAGGGGATGGTAACCCTAGGTCCTAGGGGGTGGTAACCCTAGGTGGAGAAAAGTCCTAGCTGCGGTTAGGCAAAGGGAAAAACCCTAGGGGGTGGTAACCCTAGGTCAAAGGGGGTGGTAACCCTATGCGGAAAGTCTTGGCAGGTCGATGGCTTCAGGCAAAAGTCCTAGGGGGTGGTAACCCTAGGTGGAAAGTCCTGGTGTCACGAACCAGGTGAAAGACTGGACTAGCCGGGAAGCGGATGTCCAGCAGAAAGTCTGGAAACATCGAGTGCTGAGCAAAAGTCCAGTCGATCTGGAGGATCGCACTGGCAACAGGTAAATCTCCTGAGTGGAGTAGGTGAGGACGTGTTCCCCGTAGAGGGAACAGTAGGCGTCGGGTCGACCTAGGGTTTCCGGGGGGAAACCTGAAGTCAGACCCGGACAGTTCGAATGCTGTCAAAACTTTCATTATTATCATTCATTATGTTTCTGTGCTAACTTTGTTTTGCAGGGTATGTGTTTGGGACTAACACATTTTGCAGGAACAAAGGAGCAAGTTACAACTCAGATGAACAAAGGGGTTTTGTGTTTACTTTAGGAGGTAAAACCATAACAATAGAGGAGTGTTAAGCATAGTTGTTTTTCGGACTCCACCATAGAAGCTGAGTATGTGGCAGCCTCTGAGGCAGCCACAGAACTTCATGATGGACTTAGACATGATTTCTGGTTTGCCCCAAAAAAAAATTTATTACAATAATGTGGTGCAGTAGCAAACTCGAAGAAACCATAAGTCCATAAGGCAAGTAAATATAATAGAGCGCAAGTACCACCCAATACGAGAAATCGTATAACAAGGAAAAGTTGTTGTCACCTAGATTGCATCAGATGATAACCTGAGAGATCCTTTCACTAAGGCCCTTAAGGCAAGAGCTTTTGATGGGCATGTTGAAGGGATGAGAATCAGATGTACGACAGGATATATGGCAGCATAGTCTTTTAGTATAAGTAGGAGATTGTTGGAATGTATACTAAAAACCTAGCTTTTGTATAAACATTTACTTAGAAATAAAAATCATATTGGTCAAATATCTACATTTATAAGCTAAGTGTAGTTGTTTAATTAATTTATATTATAGATAACATAGTGTGTGGTGTCACACATAGAAGATAATGTTATCAATTCCTTATAAATTATAAACAGTAGCTTACGACTGAGATGGAAAGGAACAAATCATTGGAATAGTCATAGTGTATGTTCCTGTCCGAAAGCTGAATCAACGGACGCTGGGCACGTGGCGCTCTCCGAGTCGCTGACGTGGATCTCCGACCGGTCATACGGTCCTCCGGCGAACCTGCAAGGAAGTCGGGCCGGGAAGGGGTTCCCGGCGACGACCCTCCGACGCTCAAGTCAGGCAAAGCTCAACAAGAAAGTGGCTCCAAGGATCGTAGAATGCATACCTCCGGCGAAGGATGAGGGCCTTTATATAGGGCTGGGGGGAAGCGGGTGCACACATGCCGAGGTGTACACGTGTCCTCAGCCCATAACCCAGTAAGGGCCTGTCAGTGAGCTTACCTGACCCCATACTGCTACAGTCCAAGCACGTCTTCGATGGGACAGCTAAACCTCCTGTCATAAGATTTGGAGTATGGCCTAAACGTAGAACATGCCCGCTGTCAGAGAAAGACGTCCCTTGTCTTTTTCCCATTGTTCCAGGTCGAGCGTCCGGCCGGCCAGCCTATGCCTTACTTCCGGCCGGACACCTATAGTGGTCTACTTGGGAGATTCTCGGTAATGTGCTTCGTGGAGACTTAGCAATATGCTACCTCATGTCTTCGGCCGAGCATGCCCTCCGCTCGGCCCTATGCTCCTGTACCATGAGCGCCGGGGCCCAACTTTCTACTGGGGCGCCTTCAGTTAGAACCCGGTCAGCCGGCCGGGCGTTCGACCAACCCATATCCGGTTGGCCACCTGGCCATTTGACTTCCGCATGGCGTTGACTCCCAGAATGGGGGTCCCCTGTTCTTACTGCCGGATCACTTGCCTCCCCTTCAAGTCTAGTCGAAGGAGGCAATTAGTCCGACTAACTGGACTGCGAGTCTAGCCGGGCGGCGCCTGCGTGGCAATATCCTCCGCTCGGCCTACCACAGGGATGGCCTTGAGGTTAGTCAACAGCCACATTCCTTGAACCTCCTCGTAATCTGCGCCAATCTTCGACATTAAGGCTGAGCATGCGCTCATTAAATGCTTCGAATGGCTGAATGCCACGTGGCACACAGTAGTCATCGTACGGCGGTGACGGCGTGGGGCTTTGATGGGATCGAAGCGGTTCGAAATGGACGGTGCGATGCACGCTTTGATTCCCGTGACCTGGATCCAACGGTGAAGGCCGCCCAGCCTCCACCCTATAAAATCTTCATTCTCCCCTATCCCCCTCATTTGCTTTCGTGACCTCTACCTTCGTCCCTGGTATTTCGGTGCTCCGGCGATTTCATTCCTGCTCTCCGACGCTCTCCGGTGCCTCTTCGTTGATCCTTTTCCTCGCAGTAAGGCTCTATACCTTTTCTTCCTTATTTCCAGTGTTTCCTCCGCATTTCTTTCCCCAGTTTCAATCCTTGGGGCCTTTTTTCGCTTGCTGCCGCCTTTCTTCTACCTTTCCGCCTTTTTTATTCCTTCCGCTCGGATCATGGCTAGTTCTTCTCATCCTGAAGACCAGTCCTTCAGCCCATGGTACACCACCATGCAGTCCCGATTCGACCAGCGTGATTTTGATGTTCTAACAGACAATTTTGAAATCCCCGATGAGTTTGAACTTCTTTTGGCCGGTCCCTCCGCTCGGCCGCACAGGCCGCCGAGCGGAGCTTTCTGTGTCTTCTGCGACCAGTTTACCGCTAGTCTGCGTTTCCCTGTACATCCTTTCATTATCGATGTTTGTAACTTTTTCGGTGTTCCGCTCGGCAGTCTAGTACCCAACACTTTTCGCATTCTCTACGGGGTTGTTGTTTTGTTCAAAATCCACAACATCCCCCTCCGACCGGACGTCTTTTTTTATTTCTATTACCCTAAGCAATCTGAGCCGGGCACCTTCATGTTTCAAGCTCGGCCCGGCTTAGTCTTCTTTAACAAACTGCCTTCTTCCAATAAACATTGGAAGGAGTATTTTTTCTATATCCGTATGCCCGAGCAGGCCAATTTCTGGACCAAGTGGCAGGTCGACCTACCCCCCACTCCTGAGCTGAAAAAATTCAAGACCCGACCGGACTACCTCCATGCTGCAAACATGCTAGCCAGTCTATGGCTCGACATCAATAAGCTTCTTCACGAAGGAGTGATGTACATCTTCGGTCTGAGTCCAATACAGACTCCTCTTCCGACCGGCTTCGGTAAGAATTTTACTTGGGCGTTTGCTTTGATTGCTAACTGATTTTTCTCCTTTCCTTTGCAGCGGACATCGTCATGGAGTCGGTAAAGGCCTGCATTCTGAAGAGAAAGGCGGCGGTGCTCGAAGCCGCGGCAGCAAAGGAGATGGAGGCGCTCGGCATCCAGCCGGTCGGCTCGCATGAAGGGGAGAGCGGGACTCATGCAGAGTCGGCCGCTCAGACTTCTCAACAGCATGTGGCCAGCGGAGCCACTCCCAGCGGAGGACAAACTGTCCAAGAAGAAGGTTCCGCTCGGGAAGAGGGACAACCCGCCTCGAAGAGGCGCCGAGTGGAAACTCCACTCCGCTCGGCTACCTCTGCCGTTCAACCGTCCGCCCGAGCTACTGCACATGCTCACGGCAAGGCGCCAGAAGTCGAAGCTATTTCGTCTGATCGGACTCCTTCGGAATGGGATGAGCCGGAGGCCCCTATTGAAGCTATTCCGGTCAGCACCCTTCCGCCCGCTCGTCAACCAGTCAAGCGCTCAACCATTCATTCTCAGTTTTCGGCGCCGGCTTCTGAACCTCTTCCGACCGCCGGTCGGACGACCCCCGGCCATGGCCGCACTGTACGAGTCTCTCTTCATCTCCCGACTGAAGAGCTGCTTCCAGAGGCCGATCATCCAACCGTGCCCGAGCACACCATCACCTTGAAGAGGCCCCTAGCCGAGATGTGGGCTGATGCTCGGGCGCGCGTCGCGCTGATCCCCCTTCGAAATTTGGCCAATAGCCATATGCAGGAGGCCACGGGGGTAAGTTTGTTTTCTTCAGTGTTTGGTATGCATTATCTCCGCTCGGCCACTAACAACTTCTAATTCTCTCGCCATAGATGGGTGGAAGAGATAGCTGTCTCCAATTGCCTGGCGATGGTGGACGAGGAATTAAGACAACTGAAGGCGGTTAGCGGCCCGTCCGGCTCTCAAGGCTCCTCGTATGCCGAGCTGCAAAAGGAGCTGAAGAAAGCTCAAGATTTGTTGGTGGCCGAGCAAAAAAAGACGGCCGATCAGGCCCATGCCTTAGCCGAGTCCGAGCGACAAGTCAAGTCGCTCGACACAAAAATAACCTTGGCCACCACTCGGAAAAACACGGCCATTTTCGACTTGGAGAAGAAGAACGTGGAGGCTCGGGGCCTGGAGCTGAAGGTAAAGGAGCTGACGGAGCAGCTTGATAGAGAGAAGGCGGGCCGCTCGGCCGACGCAGAGAAACTTCAGAATCTGCAAGATTCCCTTACTGCCTCCCAGGCGGCTCTCAAAGAATATCAAGCGACCGAGCCGAGTCGGGTCGCTGCCCTAAGACAGAGCTACATCCGCTCGCCTAAATTCTTGGAGAAAATCTGCGAGCGGATGTACACAGCCTTCGACTTGGCTATAACCGCCACCACCACGTATCTGAAGTCTAAAGGTCTTCTTCCGGAGTCCACTACTATTCCGGCCGACGATCAAGTGGCGCTCCTGGACAACATCCCCAAGGACCTTTATGATTACATTGAGTAGACGTCTGTATATGTAGTTAGGCCGCTAGGCCAAAAAATGATCCTTTTTTGTACTTAGGCCGCTCGGCCTAAAGTTTTAATTTTAATGCAATACTTTCCTTTCGTGTACTTTGTCCTTTCGCCAGTTAATGTGTGTTGTCCGCTCGCCTATTATCACATCCCTTCCACTCGGCTAAATATGTTATATCTCAAGTACATAATATTCCGCTTTGATAGCAGAGATCGCTCGCTAGACACTGACGAAGTATCTTTGGGTGCTGGGTCGCGCGGATCGAATGATATTGACAGCGAGTTTCTTGGACAATTGCATCCCTTTTATTGTCCTCATCCGCTCGGCTTATTTATAGACGTCGGCTCGTCTCTCGATATTTAACGTCGAAGCTCGACGGTCTTCCGCTCGGCTTATTTATAGACGCCGGCTCGTCTCTCGATATTTAACGTCGGAGCTCGACGGTCTTCCGCTCGGCTTATTTATAGACGCCGGCTCGTCTCTCGATATTTAACGTCGGAGCTCGACGGTCTTTCGCTCGGCTTATTTATAGACGTCGGCTCGTCTCTCGATATTTAACGTCAGAGCTCGACGGTCTTCCGCTTGGCTTATTTATAGACGCCGGCTCGTCTCTCGATTTTTAACGTCGGAGCTCGACGGTCTTCCGCTCGGCGGGTTTATAGACGCCGTCTCGTCTCTCGATATTTAACATCGGAGCTCGACGGTCTTCCGCTCGGCTTATTTATAGACGCCGGCTCGTCTCTCGATTTTTAATGTCGGATCTCAACGGTCTTCCGCTCGGCGGGTTTATAAACGCCGGCTCGTCTCTCGATATTTAACGTCGGAGCTCGACGGTCTTCCGCTCGGCTTATTTATAGACGCCGGCTCGTCTCTCGATTTTTAACGTCGGAGCTCGACGGTCATCCTCTCGGCGGGTTTATAGACGCCGGCTCGTCTCTCGATTTTTAACGTCGGAACTCGACGGCCTTCTGCTCGGCTTATTTATAAACGTCGGCTCGTCTCTCAATATTTAACGTCGGAGCTCGATGGCCTTCAAGGCTAATTTGAACACCGCCGTTTGGCGAAGCTATTTGTCATCCTTTTTATCATTTCTGCTGCCTGCATTACAAGTACATAGGCGACCAAAATATACACAAAAGCGAGTTACATCAATGCACCTTTCACCCAGCTCGATAAGGCTGGAGATGATTCGCGCTCCACGGTCGGTCCAGCTGTCGCCCGTCTTCATCCTCCAAGTAATAAGCGCCCGAGCGGAGCTTCTCGATGATTTTAAAGGGGTCTGCCCAGGGAGCCTCCAATTTGCCGACGTCGCCGACCGACTTTACTTTTTTCCAGACAAGGTCGCCCAGTTGGAATGATCTGGGGATTACGCGCCGGTTGTAATTCTGCTTCATCCTTTACCGGTACTCCATCAGCCGGACGGACGCCTTGGCTCGCTCCTCGTCGACCAAATCCAGCTCCATATTCCTCCGCTCGGCGTTATCATCACCATGTATCCGGGCTGACTCGATGCCGACTTCGACAGGAATAACCGCTTCGCCGCCATAAACCAGATGGAAAGGCGTGATGCCCGTTCTTCCTTTGGGGTGGTTCGGATGGCCCATAAGACGCCCGACACTTCATCTACCCAGCTTCCTCCCAAATGGTCGAGCCGAGCCCGCAGAATACGAAGAATTTCCCGATTGGCTACTTCGGCTTGACCATTGCTTTGGGGGTATGCCACGGACGTGAAGTGTTGCTCAATGCCATAGCTTTTGCACCAATCTTCGAGCAACTTTCCTGTGAATTGCCGCCCGTTGTCTGAAACAAGTTGACGAGGGATGCCGAACCGACAGATGATGTGCTGCCAGATGAACTTCTTGACCATCTGCTCGGTAATCTTGCCTAGCGGCTCGGCCTCCACCCATTTGGAAAAATAATCTACAGCCACCAGTAGAAATTTCCGCTGACCGGTCGCCATAGGGAATGGACCCACAATATCCATTCCCCATTGGTCGAACGGACAAGACACAGTAGCTGCTTTCATTTCTTCCGCCGGCCGGTGAGAGAAATTGTGATACCTTTGACAAGAAAGGCACGTTGCGACGGTCCGAGCGGCGTCTGCTTGTAGGGTTGGCCAGAAGTATCCGGCAAGTAGGATCTTCTTAGCCTGCGATCGTCCGCCCGGATGCCCTCCGCATGATCCTTGATGCACTTCTTGGAGGATGTACGCCGAGTCTTCCGAGCTCACGCATTTCAACAGCGGGCGAGAGAAGGCCTTCTTGTATAATTGATCTCCAATGAGTGTGAACCGGCCGGCTCTCCTCCTTAACAGCTGGGCTTCATTCCGGTCGGACGTCGTGGCGCCCGAGCGCAAAAACTCCATGATGGGTGTCCTCTAGTCGCTCGGAAATGTGAGGCCTTCCATTCGGTCGACATGCGCCTGCAGTGGAGTCCACCAGCTGATGATAGCCTTGGTAAACGTCGAGCATACATATCAGCTCGCAGCCTGCAGTGGAGTCCACCAGCTGATCGATCCGCGGCAGAGGATAAAAATCTTTCGGGCAAGCTTTGTTGAGATCCCAAAATTCTATGCACACTCTCCACTTGTTGCCCAGCTTGGAGACTAATACTACGTTCGCCAGCCAGCTCGGGAACTGAACCTTGCATATATGGCCGGCCTCCAAAAGTTTCTCAACCTCCACCCGGATGATGACATTCTATTCGGCGCTGAAATCCCTTTTTCTCTGCTTCACCGACCGAGCGTCCGGTCGGACATGTAGCTCGTGCTGCGCTATGCTCGGTGAAATTCCGGGCAGCTCGTGCATTGACCAGACGAAGACATCACAGTTCCTCCGGAGGCATTTGATCACTTCCTGTTTCTGGCCTGCCTCCAGGTCGGACGCAACGAACGTCGTGGCCTCCGCTCGGGTCGGGTGAATCTGCACTTCCTCTTTTTCTTCATAAACTAGAGAGGGAGGCTTCTCAGTTATAGCGTTCACCTCGATCCATGGCGACTTCCGAGCGGAATTGGCTTCTGCTCGGACCATCTCGACGTAGCATCGCCAAGAGGCTAGTTGATCTCCCCGTACTTCTCCCACTTTGTCCTCGACGGGGAATTTGATCTTCTGGTGGAAGGTGGAGACGACCGCTCGGAACTCGCTGAGCGCCGGTCGTCCCAAAATGACGTTGTATAATGAGAGAGAGTCAACCACCACAAAGTTTGCTGTCCGCGTCCTCCTGAGCGGCTCTTCTCCCAGTGAGATAGCCAGTCGGATCTGTCGGACCGGTAGGACTTCATTGCCCGTAAACCCATAGAGGGGGGTTGTCATGGGCAGCAGCTCGGCGCGGTCAATTTGCAGTTGATCGAACGCCTTTTTGCATATGATGTTGACCGAGCTTCCTGTGTCAATAAAAACGCGATGAATAGTATAATTGACTATTACCGCTTTGATGAGAAGAGCATCGTCGTGGGGGACTTCGACTCCTTCCAAATCCCGAGGCCCGAAACTGATTTCGGGTCCACTTGCCCGTTCCTGGCTGCAGCCGACCGCATGGATCTGGAGCTGTCAGACGCTCGCCTTCCTTGCTCGGTTAGAGTCACCTCCGGTCGGCCCGCCAGCAATAATGTTGATCTCGCCTCGGGAAGTATTACTTCTATTTTCTTCTTCCCGAGCGGACGGTCGGGACCGTTCTCTAGACATTCGGCGATTCTCCCGCCTCGGAGAGCGATGCCGATCGGGAGTCTGTTTTCTCCTGTCAGCTTGAGTCTGATCGGCTTCATGAGTTCTCTGTCGCCTATCGGATGAGGGCGATCGTCGACCACCACTTCGGGAAACGGGATGAGCAATCAAGGGAAGACTTCGACAATCCCTTGTATTGTGCGTATCCGTCCGGTGGAAGGAGCAGAACATTGGGGTCCATTTCTTCTTTGGCTTGGGCCGAGCGGCAGTTACCTCTTGCACGTGGGACCTAGCATGGGGGGAGCGGATTGCTTCGGCCCTCGGTCCTCTGGGTGGTTGAGCAGCGTGCGGCTTCCGCTCGGCAGGAGGAGCCCGCTCGGTTGGAGTTTCTTTTTTTCGGGCTGCTTGGGCTTCCTCCACGTTGATGTTTTCGTTGGCCCGGTGTAGCATGTGGTCGTAGTCTCGAGGCGGCTTCCGAATGAGTGATCGGAAGAAATCCCCATCCACTAGGCCTTGTGTGAAGGCATTCATCATGGTCTCTGAGGTGGCCGTTGGAATGTCCATGGCCACTCTATTGAACCGCTGGATGTAAGCTCGGAGCGATTCGCGGGCTTCCTGTTTGATGGTAAACAGACTAACACTGGTTTTTTGATAGCGCCGACTTCTTGCAAAGTGGTGGAGGAAGGCCGTACGGAAGTCTTTGATGCTTGTGATAGACCTGTCCAGCAACCTCCGAAACCACCGTTGAGCCGACCCGGAGAGGGTGGTGAGGAAAACTCGACACTTCACCCCATCTGTGTATTGATGTAGGGTTGCAGTGTTATCAAATTTACCCAAATGATCATCCGGGTCGCTGGTTCCATTGTACTCACCGATCGTCGGAGGCACATAATGCTTGGGCAGAGGGTCTCGTAGAATGGCCTCCGAAAATTGGCGGTTGATCCGCTCGGGCGATACGTCCGCTCGGGGGGCTTTCCCTTTTCTGCTATCTCGTCTTGGCATTTTATCAGAAGATGATCCCCTATCTCGATTAGTTGCTGCGGCTTCAGGAGTGCGGAATAGAGCTCGATGGAATGGAACCGTGGCCTGTGGTGCTTCCGCTTGGCCACCAGATGCTGATGTGGCTTGCTGCTCAGGCCGCTTGGCTGCTGCCTTCTGTTTTTGTTCCACAAGCTTAGCGGCCCTCAACTCGATTAGAGCATCAAGTTCCTCCGTGGAAAGCGTCACCGTGTGCTGTCGTCCAGCCTCGTCTATTATTTCCGTTCGGATGCAGGAGCGTTCCCACAGATGGCGCCAAATTGTTCCTATCCGAAAGCTGAATCAACGGACGCTGGGCACGTGGTGCTCTCCGAGTCGCTGACGTGGATCTCCGACCGGTCGTACGGTCCTCCGGCGAACCTGCAAGGAAGTCGGGCCGTGAAGGGGTTCCCGGCGACGACCCTCCGACGCTCAAGTCAGCCAAAGCTCAACAAGAAAGTGGCTCCAAGGATCGTAGAATGCGTACCTCCAGCGAAGGATGAGGGCCTTTATATAGGGCTGGGGGGAAGCGGGTGCACACATGCCGAGGTGTACATGTGTCCTCAGCCCATACCCCAGTAAGGGCCTGTCAGTGAGCTTACCTGACCCCATACTGCTACAGTCCAAGCACGTCTTCGATGGGACAGCTAAACCCCCTGTCGTAAGATTTGGAGTATGGCCTAAACGTAGAACATGCCCGCTGTCAGAGAAAGACGTCCCTTGTCTTTTTCCCCTTGTTCCCGGCCGAGCGTCCGGCCGACCAGCCTATGCCTTACGTCCGGCCGGACACCTATAGTGGTCTACTTGAGAGATTCTCGGTAATGTGCTTCGTGGAGACTTAGCAGTATGCTACCTCATGTCTTCGGCCGAGCGTGCCCTCCGCTCGGCCCTACGCTCCTGTACCATGAGCGTCGGGGCCCAGCTTCCTGCTGGGGCGCCTTCAGTTAGAACCCGGTCAGCCGGCCGGGTGTTCGACCAACCCATATCCGGTCGACCACCTGGCCATTTGACTTCCGCGTGGCGTTGACTCCCCAGAACGTGGGTCCCCTGTTCTTACCGCCGGATTAGTGTAATTAGGTATTAGTTTATCTTGACTGATAAATTACACTAGTACACTCTGAGTGTATTGAGCAAGACCATTTAAGGTAAGTTCTTTTTATACTGACTTAATAAAAGAATAAGACTTAGTTATTATGGAAGTATGTACTCTTAATCCTAATATAATAACAAACACATATATTTAATAATTATTTCTTTGACTTATCAAAGGGTGAGAGGGTGAGATTTAGCTCGATAAATCAATAGACCCGATAAGTTGGGAAATGATATTACTTATAGTGTAGTTGGGAAATGATATTACTTATAGTGTATGTTGTTGATTATAGAAGGAAACTGTGTCCTAGTAATCTAGGTTGATAATGCCCCCAAGAGAAGCTCATAAGGATTGTCATGTTAAACCCTACAGGTGGACTTAGTCCGACACGATAATAAGGTTGAGTGGTACTACTCTTGGACTAAGATATTAATTAAAATGAGTTGTCAGTAACTCAATTAATTAGTGAACATCCGACATCTTAAATACAGGGAGATTAACACACTCATGATAAGAAGGAGCCCAAAATATAATTTGGGATTGGTGCGGTAGTTCAATAATAATTCTTTAGTGGAATGAATTATTATTGATAAAATTAAGTTGGGTGTTCGGGGCAAACACAGGAAGTTTAATTTCATCGGGAGACCAAAACTAATTCCTCCTCTCGGTCCCTATCGTAGCCTCTTGTATATAGAGAATTATACCCACCGCATACCCACCTTTCTACCCACCTTAAGGTGGCCGACCAAGCTAGCTTGGAGTCCAAGCTAGGGCCAGCCAAAGCTAAGGGTGGAGCTAATTTAAGGTGGTCGGCCAAAGCTTGGATCCCAAGTTTAGGTGGTCAGCCACTAGAA
Source organism: Zingiber officinale (assembly GCF_018446385.1). Taxonomy (NCBI): domain Eukaryota; kingdom Viridiplantae; phylum Streptophyta; class Magnoliopsida; order Zingiberales; family Zingiberaceae; genus Zingiber; species Zingiber officinale. Next base: position 25,468,061 of record NC_056005.1, on the reverse strand, counting down.
ATATAAAAGGGATTTTATTTAAAATCTTTTCTTATGTGGATATCATGGTTTTAAAAGAGAGTTTAAAATTTAAATCTTTCCTTCTACAAAAGATTAAGTGAAAGATTGGATATCTTTCCTTATTTGTAGTTAAAAGGAAGATTTTAATTTTTTGATAAAACTTTCCTTTTTTGTAACCATGTTCATGATTTAAAAAGAGAGTTTTAAAATTAAATATTTCCTTTTATAAATTTCTACAAAAGATTAAGAAAAGATTTGATATCTTTTCTTATTTGTATATTGAAAGGAAGATTTTAATTTTTAGAGAAAATTTTTCTTTTTGGAAATCATCCACATGTTTTAATAGAGAGGTTTTAATTTACAAAATTTCTTTTTATAACCAACCATGAAGAGAAAAATTATTAGAGAAATTTTTATTAAAATTTCGGAAGCAAATTAAGAAGTTTTAATTCTTGTGTTATTAAAACTTTCCTTGCTTGGAGCTATGAGGTGGCCGGCCACTTAATATAAGAAAAGAAAATTATTTTTAATCAATTAAATTTTCCTTTTCATAGCAAAGAAAATAAGGAAATTTTCATTTAAATTTTCCTTATTTACTAAGACCAAGGATTATAAAAAAGAAGGAGGGGGTGCCTTCATGAATTATTACTCTATTCTATTTTCCTCCCTCTCTTCCTTGGTGGTGGCCGGCCATATCATCTCCTCATCTCCTCCTTTTCTTCCTCCTTAGTGGCTGAACCTCTTCAACCTCTAGGAGCTTGTTTTGGTGGTCGGATCTAGCTTGGAGAAGAAGAAGAAGAAGAAGGAGATTTTGTTTCCTAGTTTTTCCTTGGAGCTTATAATCTCTTGGAGAAGGTTGCTTGGGCGAAACTTGGAAGAAGGAAGAAGAAGGGCTTGGATGGTTCTCATCTCGGTAGATCGTCGCCCACACGGCATCCGAGATAAGAAGAGGAATACGGTAGAAGATCAAGAGGTTGTTGCTTACAAAGAAAGGTATAACTAGTAATTATTTTTCGCATCATACAGGGTTTCCCCCCGAAGGGGAGAACCCTTTCCCAAGGAGAGGAACGAAGTCCCGAACCAAAGATGGCCCTCGATTAGGGTTCTTGACCCTTATATAGATTAGGTCACGGGCGTCTCGGCACGACCGTGCAGAGGTGGCACAGCCGTGCCTTCTTCTGCCTCTGGCTGTGCTGCACGGTCGTGCTAATTGGCACGACCGTGTGGATCTGGGGCTTTGCTCCTGGGGTATGGTCGTGCAGATGTGGCACGGCTGTGCCTTCTTCTGCCTCTGGCCACGTTCTATGGCCGTGCCAATTGGCACAACCGTGTGGATTTGGGGATATGCTCCTGGGGCACGGTCGTGCAGGATTGCACGACCGTGCATTGCTTGGCTGCTAGTCATGGGGGGCACGACCGTGCAGGTTTGCACGACCATGCAAAGATCCACCTCTGTTTAGTCGCACGACCGTGCAAGAGTTGCACGGTCGTGCCATGTTCTTCCTCTGTTTGGCCACACGGTCGTGCAAGGTTGCCCGGGCGTGTTCTCTGCCTCGTTCCAATGTATCGACAATCATGTTTTTTCTCCGAAAGTTGTCCCTGTCAACACAAAATCAAACAACGAGCATATCTCCGAATAAAAGAGTATTTATGTTGAATATATGTTAAGAGAGCTGAACATGCATAGAACATGCGTGAATAAAGTAAGTGAATGTGTGTCAAAACATATATAAATGATCATAAAATCTACGCACATCAATATACTAATTTCCTATCTAGATGGCAATATCATGCTTTGTATCCATTTGATCTTATGTGAATGCATGTGTTTGAGCTTAATTCTTATGTTTGATTAAATGGTTGTGTAGATTTGTTGATCTTGTAGGGGGATGCCTTAGATCGTATGATCGAGGAGCCATAGTGATAGGGGTAACCCATTAAATGATGTCTAGGGTATCACCTTGAAAGGAAAGGTAATTCTCCACATGAAAGTAGATAGTTGTGTGTGTAATTGTCATCCTCATCTTTGTGGTTATTGAGTATGAGTGTGTTCTTATATTGTATGACCGAGGGGCCCTAGTGATAGGAGTAATTCGTTAACAAACTTCATAGGAATCATTCCTGTTTAATGGCAAAAGATGTTGATCTTGTTGGATCGATGAGTTCGCTAGAGGGGGGGGGTGGGTGAATAGAGATTAAAAAAAATGAGATACGTAGCGGAAAATAAACAAGCCAAAGCAAACACAAAGATTTACTTGGTTCGGAGCCTTTGGCGACTCCTACTCCAAGGCCCGCACGTAAGGGTGCTTTCGATTGAGAATTACTAATAATTCAAAGTGTATTTACAAATGTAGTACAGGAATTTTAGTAAAGGAAAATAAAACCGACAATAAGAGAATAATAAGAAAACCAAAACTTGTCGGAGAGCCTTCGCAACGTCACAGGAGCACAGGAGAGCAGATTTTTCGTTGTTTCATTGTTGTTTTGAGCTTCAGCCTTTACCCTCCTTATATAGGAGGTTTGAGCACCTGGATCTCTTTGGGCGCCCTAAATATGACGTAGCTGACCCAACCAGGATGCTCCACGTGGCGAGGCTCGTTGGGGGATAAAATTTGCCTCCGGGCGTCCGGATCCATCCCGGGTGCCCGGACCCTTGTTTTCCAGCAACTTCCTGCTTGCAAGAAAACATTAGTCCGACTGCAAACATACGATATATATATCCTGTAAAACAAAGTGTTAGCACAGTTTAAAATTAACAAGTAGTGTATTATCTAGATTTCATCTCCTCGAGACCGGAATCTAGTCATGATCTCGACTTAGATATCCGAAATGGGTCTAAGTCGGATCGACGCCTAATGTTCCCTTCTCAGGAACGCGTCCTCACAATCACTCCCCTCCAGTGACTTACCTCCACTTACCTGCCAAACGACCGGTCAGCCCTTCTACCCATCTGGGCTTCGTGCCAACTATCCGGTCAACCCGTCGACCTAGCTGGACTTCGCGCCAAACGTCCGGTCAGCCCATTGAGCCATTTGGACTTCGTGCCAACTATCCGGTCGATCCGTCGACCTAGCTGGGCTTCGTACCAGACATCAGGTCAGCCCGTCAACCTGTCTGGGCTTCTCCTACACACTCGATCAGAGTGTTAGATAACAATGAAACTAACTTAACCTATTTTGTCATTCATCAAAACTTGAGTTAGACCGTTAGTCCTAACCGCACCAATAATCTCCCCGTTTTTGATGCAATGACAACCTGGTTAAGTTAGTGAAAAATATGCAAGTAAAAACAAGCATAAGGTTGTTAAGTTAGCTTTTAATTTTTGTTGTTTAACTAACTTAAACCACCTAACCCTCCCCCTTTGGCATTTATCAAAAAATTAACATAGAATAAATTAAAAAATGTACAGAAATTTAGAAAAGTCTAGAAATGTAAGTCAGATTATTTTGGGGGACTTTAAGCTAGAAATATAGAAAGATGTGTTTTTCAAAAATAGTTAACTTTAAAAAGATGACTTGAAAAATAGTTAACTTTAAAATTTGTTATTTTATTTTTTTTTAAAAAAATTGAATTTTTTTTCCAAATACAGTATTTTATAAAGAGATAATAGAGCTAAGTCCAATTTTCAAATCAAAACTGAATCCAATTAAGTGAATTTTGTTTTCAAACCTAAATTTGTAACTTCCAATTTTAAAATAAATTTCCAAAGATATGTTTTGAAAACTAAGTAGAATATAATTTTCAAAATGAAAAATCTAAGTTACAAACTCGGATAAAGTTTATTTTTCAACACTAAGTTTAAACCGTATAAATTTCAAAATTAAGTTTAGAAAGTATAGTTTTCAAAATTAAATTTGAAAAGTTTAACATTGAAAGTATACCAAATAACACTAATTTTCAAACCTAATTTTAAACAAGTAAATTAAGTAAGTTTAACTTTCAAAACTAAGTTTAAAATTTTCAAATTTCAAAACACTCTATTTGAAAATAGTTTTTGTAATCCTAGTCTATTAAACAAGTCAGAATAAATTATTGTCAAAGTCGAGATATGCCTAAGTCAGAGTAACCCAGAATAGCATAAGTCAATGTCAAGGTCAAACTACAATGATCTAATAAAATATACATAGTGATGATTAAGTCTATCGAGATGAGGAGGGGGTGGTCCGGATCCCAAGGAACGTAACATCTCGATCAGCTTAGTGTGACGGGTCCGGGCATCCTCTCGGGAACTGGATAGATTATGTCGAAGGTCGGAGATATCCTGTCTCACGTCTCGTCTCAAGTCGGAGACCTCCTGATGGAGACTCGTCATGGATATCTCAAGTCCAACAACTCGATCGCCTAGAGTGCGAGGAGCAAGACGAGGTGCTTGGCCTGGAGGTGGAGGTGGTACAGGGGCCGAAGCGTCCTCGCCGAATAGTGTGACCATAAGCTCATCCTGCTCTACCTCCTCCTGGGCATCTGGGTCTGGCTGGTTTTGTGCCCCCTCTGCCAAGATAGGACACCCTCATCATCTATATGGAAACCTCCTAGAGAGAAGTTCCTAGGTTCTAAGACGTCAAACTCAGTCATGACTCGGATATCGCCTCGGGTGATGTTAATACATAGGGAGGCGAAATATGTGGTCAAAATATAACAATATGACATATGAACTAGAGCGCTAGTGGAGACTCCAGCTGAGTGGATAATGGTCTAAAAGATATGTAAGCTAATGTCTATGTCTAATCTATGGCAAAGGCCATACAAGAGAAATGAATGAAATGGACGCATAATCGCTATGTCGTGAGTGGACAACGGTAAGATGCAAAAGACTAAAACCCTATAGAGTACATAATCGTGAACTCGAAGGGATACTGACCTAAACATAGTTACAGTGGGAACTCGTTCTCCTCCAAAAAAATATGAGTAAATCGTATCGAAAGTCATGTGCGAGTAAGGATCACCAAATGGTAGATCCCTAAGAGGGTAACACTGAAAAGGACACGTAGATGGTCGTAGCTCTAAAAAGTCCTGAATAATAGTAGGAGATAACGTGATATCCATACCAGCTACCCTAGTAGTATAAGTAAGATCATCTACCCTAACTAAATTATTATAAAATTCGGCACATAAACTTATGTTTACTGAATTGGTACAGTAAACAAGGTTCCTCAAGTTATAGTGGTTAATGACCTCTATAGTTGGAATACAGGAACGTAAGAAAAACTGTCTATCTAAGCACTTAGTCCTAATTGTGAGATCTCGGAAAATTTAATTAATAGGGTTATTTGAGAAATAGTCTTATAGAAATTTTTCGAAATTTTTAGAAATTTTTTGGGAATTTTTCGGAGCTCGTACGACGAGTTTTGAGGGGATCAATTCCAGGTACAGATAAGGCCTATTTGGGATACCCGTTTAAGTGAGGAAATGTTTTAATTATATATTTCCTTTTCTTTTTATTCCTTCCCCTAAAAACGCCGACCCGACTTCCTCCTCTCCTTCCTTCCCCGATCTCCTCCTCCTTCCCTGATCTCTCTCGCGGATGACTCAACGCCGACGTCGGAGCTTTCTGGAGCACGACGGGAACCAGCGGAGCTCAAGCTGTCTTCGTCCAAGGAGTTGCTGATCGGCGGAGTTTGCGGCCGATCGCCGAAGGTGCTGTGGTTAGGGCACGGTGAAGGACTAGATCTCGCATCGTATCTCAACCAATCAACCTCCCACTTCCTCTCCTCGCACTGCTCACAGTGCGATCCATCTCTTCCTTGGCCGGATCTGGATCGAGCCGTGCCACCCGATCGCCGACGTGGAAGGGGCGATTAGGGCTTCAAAGGTAAGCAATCAAACCTTCTGTTGCGTTCTTGTTTCAATCCATGCCTTAGATCCATCACCGGAGCTTTGCCCTTTGGATCTTTGGTGCTAGATTTTTACCCTATCAGATCTTGATCCTCATTCTTTTTGTGGCTGAATTAGGTCATAGATTGGAGGGGTTCCGTGAGGTTGTTCTTGAGTTGTCGGGCAGAGTCTAGGAGGTTTGTATTCGATCAGTGATCTCCTCAACTTGATCTGATTGTCGAGATAGTTTCCAGTGAGGATCTGTTCTGAGGATTTGAAATTGTGCTGTGGGTTGCTCATTGATCCAGTAGCTCATTCAGCAGGACCTCCTTTCGGCAACACTCTTGTTGGCTGAGCTTGAGGTATTGTGTATTAATTGATACATGTTCTAGAGGAATTAGGTTTAATGTTGATGAAGTAGATTCATGTATTGGATTAGAAATGCATTGGATTAATCCCTGATTAGTTGATACATGATGTGTACATTTGAATTAAGGATTATATTGATTGTGATTAGATTTAATTGCTTAGATTAATCTAATGGAATAATTAGGGTTAAGACACTTAACCCTAGTCAACTATTAGATTTAATCTAAGTTTAGATTTCTAACCTATTGGTGATTCGGGATTAGGTAACTAACCCTAATTGACCGTTAGATTTAATTAGGTAGGTGTGATTGTGGTGATTAGGGTTTTGCCCTAATTTAGTTTTAGGGATTTTATTTAGCTATTCATTTGGATTTAGCTAAATAAAATATATATTGTTTGTTTGACACAGGACTCTGATTCGAGACAGGCGTCTCGACCTTGGATTGCTTGATCATACTTTCTTTTTGAGGCGGGTACCCTTTGACTTATCTTTTGATACTGTCTTATGATATGTATAGTTTATATATAATTACTAGTGGTAGATGGTAGATTTATCTCTTACCTAGTCTTAGCTTAGTTGATACCAATCACATGCTTCTTCTGTTAGTTGCTTTACCTTAGAACTGGATGCTTTTATCTTTTGCCATGTGTATATATGTTATGGAGATGGATAGGTACATTTAGTGTTACTTTCCACTGGACTAGTTGCTGTAGGTACTTGTTATATGTTGTTGGATTTATGTTGCTTATATCTCTGTTATATATGCGTTTACCTTTTTGGCACTTACGCATATGGAGGAGGATATGTTCAGGTATGACATACAGTAGCCGCATGCACCATATTGCATGATTGCATGCTGGGTGATTGACGACTCCATTATTGTTGAGCTCGTTGACCGGTTACATGAGGGCTTGCACACAGCGTGACCACTGCATGGGTAGTGGCACAACACTCGGGGTGTGTATGGCAGGTTGCTCGGTGGTGCACCGCCGGGGTGCTCATGGGTAGCACGATACAGCGGGGTTGCAGCCGGGATCCCTCCCAGTCATCGCGTACCGGGAGTTGAGAGCATTGCGCTCCCTCACTATGTTTGAGGTAGGAGGATAGGTGTACTCCGACAGCATCCCGTCCACTCGGTCACTCTTCAGGGGCAGTGATGGCAGAGTGCACGGTGTCACAGCCCTACCCACTCGGTCTCACCATTGTGTGTGAGATAACTGACTGATTGACAGGGGTGACCATGTCATATTGCATCATATGCACGGATTGCATTCGTTATGATTGATGCATTTTGGTGATTGCATATGATTGACATGCATACAGGATACATGCTTTTGCTCTGACTATTTTTATCTCTGTATGCTGACAGTCAGTTGCCCAAGCCTCGCAGGTGAGTACAGTTTATTTCAGTTATGCATTTTCTTATTATTCTTGCTATAGACTGTACTTTATGCCTATTGCTGGTTATTACAGTTTATTTCAGCTATGCATATCTGTTATACTGTTAGGAGACTGTACCGTAGGTTGCACTGTTAGGAGACTGTACTGTAGGCTCTATGGTTTAGTGTACTGTACCATAGGATGTTACTGGTTGTTATATGTTGCTGTACATATCTATTGGATTACCTGCTGAGTTCTTTGAACTCACCTCGTTGTCACTATTTTTCAGGTTGAGGCCGTCGGGAGATATTCCAGTCGCTAGCCCCTTTGTCGCGAGGATTTCTAGATATCGTTTTCTGTATTCTCTCTTATACGTATACTTGTGATGTGGGTTTGTATTGTGGACTTTATATCGAACATTCGGGTTTGTTACTTTGTTTTCTGCTGCGAATATTTCATTACTTTGTGGATTTCGTTTCTTCGTTGTAGTGGAGTAGGATGTGTACGTATATCTTCGTTGATTTCTATATCATCTTTTCTTTATATAACTGTGTGGATTGTTCATATTATATCTGTGTAGAAATGTTGAATATAACTGCGTGGATTGTTTACTATTTGTGTGTATTGTTCTGGCCGAGTGTGGTCGAGGTATAGATATATGTATTCTGGATTCATATTGTCACCCATACAGGGGAGATGCTGCCGAAATTTCTTCGGACAGGGACTACCTAGGGCGTGACACTAATAGCCATATAGATGATAGACTCAAACCTAATCCTAAGTTCATTAGTAGGAAACCTAGGGTCAACACTAGCAGTAGAGGGCCCAGCACCAGATCTAGAACGTTTTCTACATTATATAAAAAAATATACTAAGCAAAAAAATCAGTGAAATATTTAAAGGAAACTTAGGAGGGAAAATTTTTTTTACCGAGACATCGTGAATAAAATTTTTAGAAATGACGACCTCGGTTGATTCGCAGCAGCGTAATAATCGCAGAATGAAATAAAATTTTAATTTTGATCACTCTCGCGGTAAAACTTGGAAAGAGCCTTGACAAGAGTGAAGTAGATGTGGAGCAAAGGGAGAGGGCGCCCTTGCCCCCGTATATATAGGGGGCTCTGGGCACCCGGACCCTTTTCAAGCGCCCGAGATCAATTGGGAGGGGCGCCCGGAGTCCCTTCTGGACGCCCCAGAAGGGAATACCAGGGGCGCTCGTCCCTAGTTTTTGACTTCATTTTTTTTGAATATTTTTTAAGTTTTTTAAAATGATTTTTAAAGTTTTTAAAAGAATTTTTTTAACAAATTTTTAAAGTTTTTAAAAGAATTTTTAAAATAAATTTTAAAGTTTTTTAAAATAATTTTTAAACTTTTTAAAATAATTTTAAAGTTTATAAAAGAGTTTTTAAAATAATTTTTAAAGTTTCTAAAGAGAATTTTTAAAGTAATTTTTAAAGTTATTAAAAGAATTTTTAAAGTTTATTAAAAGAATTTTTAAAAGAATTTTTAAAGTTTTTTAAAAGAATTATTAAAATAATTTTTAAAGTTTTTAAAAGAGTTTTAAAAATAATTTTTAAAGTTTTTAAAAGAATTCTTAAAATAATTTTTAAAGTTTCTTAAAAGAGTTTTTAAAATAATTTTTAAAGTTTTTAAAAGAATTTTTATAATAATTTTTAAAGTTTTTAAAATAATTTTTAAAATTTTTAAAAGAATTTTTAAAATAATTTTTAATGGTTTTAAAAGAGTTTTTAAAGTTTTTAAAAGAATTTTTAAAGTTTTTAAATGAATTTTTAAAATAATTTTTAAAGTTTTTTAAATGAATATTTAAAATAATTTTTAAAGTTTTAAAAAGAATTTTTAAAATAAATTTATAGATTTTTTAAAAGAATTTTTCAAAATGATTTTTAAAGAATTTTTAAAGTTTTAAAGAATTTTTAAAATGATTTTTAAAGTTTATAAAAGAATTTTTCAAATGATTTTTAATGTTTTTAAAAGAATTTAAAAATGATTTTAATATTTTGTAAAAAAATTTTAACATGATTTTTAAAGTTTTTAAAAGAATTTTTAAAGTTTTTAAAGAATTTTAAAATGATTTTTAAAGTTTTTAAAAATAATTTTAAAGATTTTTTTAATTTTAATTTTAGTTTTAATTTAATTTTAAATTTAATTTTAAATTTAATTTTAGTTTTAATTTTAATTTTAATTTTAATTTCAATTTCAATTTAATTTTAGTTTTAATTTTAATTTAAATTTCTATTTAATTTAAATTTAATTTTAATTCAAATTTAATTTTTAATTTAATTTAATTTAATTTAATTTTTAATTTAATTTAATTTAATTTAATCCTTTGTCATATCACCCGATCTACGTTTTCAATCAGGGAATTCTATAATTTTTTGAGATGAATTAGGTTCAGTTTTAGGGTTTGGTTTAACTTTGTGTTATATTCAGGTTTAGCTTTGGGTTCAACAAATAGACATTCTCTGGATAAACTTCTGGGATATGGTGAGTCACTTGGACATCATTAGAGTAACCATGCCTTTGAGGTTTTCCAAATAGTCCTATCCACTGAACTTAATACAAAACCTTGGTCTAACTGGTTAAGATTTATAAAGGGTAGCTTTGGTTAGTTCCACTTGGCCAAATACACCAGGTCGAAGCCATATCTTCCTAGACATGCATAGACTAAGCTTCTCTAACGTACTATCATCCAAAACTTCATCAGTACCATAGGTCAAGTTAAACTTGATCCCTTTCTAACTAGTCCTAATTACCCTGTCGGGTAGCTTAGTTTGGGTTACCCTGTCGGGTAGGTTAGTTTCGGAGGTGCCAGCTATTCTGGAGCTTCCCCCTGAATTATTGGCCTTTATTTTTGAATTTTAGTTTTTTGTTTATGTCTGTTCTTTTATAGTTATAATTGACTTGATGATATTCTAAGTCTTGGTGGGATTTAAAATATTTAGATTTTGAATTTGTTGGTCTAGGTTTGTATTTTGGTTTTGATTTGATTTATTTGATTTTACATAATATATTTTTTCTTTCGGTATGTAGTATTGGTTAAGTCCTACTTGCGTGGTTAAACATGCTTTTGGAACCCAAGCTTTACTTGATTGTTTGTGTTGGGTTATTAACAATTTAAATGTTTTATTTGAACTTGACTTGTAGCCAAGTCCATTTTTGTTGTAGATTGCTTTTTGATTATTTAAAATTAGATCTAAATTCTTAGATCTTGTTATAAATTTTTCTAAGAGATATTTTAATTTATTAATTTCTATTTTTAGTGATAAATTTTCCTCCTCAAGTGTTAGGTCTTGAGTTGGATTTGGATTTTTGATTTGTTCCTTGAGATTTTGATTCTCTTCAAGGAGCAATTTGTTTTCTTTTTCTAATGTAATTAATTTACTATTTAGACATGCAATTATTTTAAAGAATTTTCTATTCAAATTAAAGTTTACCTCGTCGGGACCTTCGGAAACGAGTACGGACTCGTGGCTCGATTCGAGTTCGGATTCGTCTTCCGATTCGTCCTCCGACTCTACTTCGATGGCCATCATCGCGAGGTGGCTCTGGTGCTTCTGATCTTCGACCTCCGATTCTTCTGAAGAAGAGTCATCCCACGTTGCTTTAAGAGCCTTCTTTTTGGTTATCTTTGTCTTGTCGCTCTTCAACCTCGGGCACTCGTTCTTGTAGTGACCCTTCTTATTACATCCGAAGCAAGTCACGTTTCTCGGTTCGTTTGGGGAGTTGATCTTTTGCAGGTTCTTCTTCATGAAGCTTTTCTTTCTCCTAGTGAACATCTTCCTTACCAGGTTCACCAAGTATTCTTCGTCTTCAGAGTCCTAGTCAGACTCATCCTCAACCTCAGGCTTGTTTTTCATCCTTTCCTTGGATGAACCTGCAAACAAAGCTACACCTTTCTTGGTCCCGACGTTAGTTTGCTCGTATAATTCAAATTCACAAAATAACTCGTCTAACTTTAATTTAGATAAATTTTTGGAAATTTTGTAGGCATCCACGATAGATGCCCATAAATTATTATGCCGAAAAGCGTTTAACGCATACCTGATTAAATCACGGTTCTCCATTTGATGGCCTATCACGTGGAGTCCATTGAGGATGCCCTTGATCCTCGCATGAAGCTGACTTACCGATTCTCCTTCCTATATTTTAATATTAAATAATTTATTTAACAACAGATCGTGCTTTGTTACCTTGGCGTCGCTTGTCCCTTCATGTAGTTCGATCAATTTGTCCCACAATTCCTTTACGTTCTAGTGCGGTCCTACCTGGTTCAATTCTTCCTCCGTCAGTCTGCATTGAAGCGTGTTGAGTTCTTTGAAATCCGTTAATGCTTTCTTATTCATGTCCGGAGTCCACTGTTCCGGGTCTAGTGGAATTTCGGAGTTGTCGGCTGGTGCTTTGTAGCCTCTTGTGACGCTGAACCATTGGTCGAAATCAGTCTTCAGGTAAACCTCTATCCGCTTCTTCCAGTATGAAAAAGCATTCCCGTTGAATAGGGGGGTGTACTATACTGAAGCCTTCAATTTGAGACATAATTAACCTGCAGACAAGGAAAAAGAAATAAACAAAGAGATTCCCAAGACTTGGTCTTGAATTAGTAGTGCGGGAGAAGAAAAGATAAACTGGAAAACTGAATTGGTGTTGCACCAAATCAGATTAATAGCAACGAAAGAAACTTTCCAAAAAGGTAATAATACCAGTTTGGAATAAAGCGAAAAATTGAAAAACGATAAAGAAAAGAAAGAGAATTTTACCCCTTGTCTGATTGGTGGTTGCACCAAATCAAAGCGGTACTTGCTCTGATACCACTTGTTAATCGATGAGTTCGCTAGGAGGGGGGGGGTGAATAGCGATTAAAAAAAAATGAGATACGCAGCGGAAAATAAACAAGGCAAAGCAAACACAAAGATTTACTTGGTTCGGAGCCTTTGGCAACTCCTACTCCAAGGCCCGCACGCAAGGGTGCTTTTGATGGGCAATTACTAATAATTCAAAGTGTATTTACAAATGTAGTACAGAAATTTTAGTAAAGGAAAATAAAACTGACAATAAGAGAATAATAAGAAAATCAAAACTTGTCGGAGAGCCTTCACAGCGTCGTAGGAGCATAGGAGAGCAGATTATTCGTTGTTCCGTTGTTGTTTTGAGCTTCAGCCTTTACCCTCCTTATATAGGAGGTTCGGGGCACCCGAATCCCTTTGGGTGCCCTGAATATGACGTAGCCAACCCAACCAGGATGTTCCACGTGATGAGGCTCGTTGGGGGATAAAATTTGCCTCCGGGCGCCCGGGCCTGTTCCGGGTGCCCGGACCTTCAAGCGCTTGGATCCATCCCAGGTGCCCAGACCCTGGTTTTCCAGCAACTTCCTGTCTGCAAGAAAACATTAGTCCGGAGGTAAACATACGATATATATATCCTGTAAAACAAAGTGTTAGCACAGTTTAAAATTAACAAGTAGAGTATTAGCTAGATTCCGTCTCCTCGAGACCGGAATTTAGTCATGATCTCAACTTAGATATCCGAAATGGAGTCTAAGTCGAATCGACGCCTAATGTTCCCTTCCCGAAAACGCGTCCTCACAGTCACTCCCCTCTAGTGACTTACCTCCACTTACCTGTCAGACATCTTGTCAGCCCTTCGACCCGTCTGGGCTTCGTGTCAGCTATCTGATCAGCCCGTCAACCTAGATGGACTTCGTACCAAACGTGCGGTTAGCCCATCGACCCGTTTGGACTTCATGCCAGTTATCCGGTTGGCCCATCGACCTAGCTGAGCTTCGTGCCAGACATCATGTCAGCCCGTTGACATGTTTGAGCTTCTCCTGCACACTCGGTCAGAGTGTTAGATAACAATGAAACTAACTTAACCTATTTTATCATTCATCAAAATTTGAGTTAGACCGTTAGTGCTAACCGCACCAACAGATCTAAATATCTAGCCAGCTTGTCCACTGTAGGGAGGAGCCGACAACTTCTTACAAGTGAATGTGAGTTGAGGATAGACAATTAGTAAATCATGTTAAATTGATAAACATCACAATGAAACTGAACCTCTAGAACATTTCCCTAAAACTAAGTTTCTTTCTCTCTCTTATTCTCAGTCTCACTTCTTCAACTTAGTTCGTAACTGGTTTCCATCTATTGTTTAGCTAATTCTATGTGAGAGGTCACTAGTGATTATACCAATCTCTATGGGTTCGATATCTTTTGTATTACTAATGACGTAACCGTGTACTTGTGAGAATGTAACAAGTTTTTAGGGTCATTACCGGGGACTGTGTTTACAAGATTAGTTGACAATCATTTGGGTTAGTATAAACTTGTTTTCTTTTCTTTTATTATAAATACTTTATGCAATTTAGTTTTTGTAAATATATCTTGTATTTGCTCACTTTTAATTCTACTATTTTCTTTCCTTTTTGAAATTTAAATTCTACATTTTAGATTTTTAGCAACTTCATTTTAATTCAAAACTAAAAAAAATCTATTTTGTATTTAGAAAGTGTGATTGGAATATCTATAATCTTGTTCATGCATGCGAAGATCCAATTTTATAGGAGATTTGTTACCACTCGATCCTGAAATTGATAGAACATACCAAAGAAGAAGGAACATGCAAAAATATCAAAAAGAACAAGAATAATTTGAAATAGCAAACAAACCTCTCAAAGATTACACAGCACCATATGCACGTGGGCTTCGGTCTAGCATCACAAGACCACCTATTGAAGAAAATAATTTCAAGATTAAGCTTGCAGTTATCACAATGGCTCAACAAAATTAATCTGGAGGTGGACCTTATGAAGATCCAAACCAATATTTGGAAGTTTTCTATGAAATTTATACATAATGAAGATGAATGGAGTTCCAGCAGAAGCAGTAAGATTATTGTTATTTGGGTTTTCTTTAAAAGATAGAGCTAGGTAGTGACTTAATTCCTTACCTGCCAATAGTATCTCATCTTAGGAACAATGCGAGCAATAATTTCTTAATAAATTCTATCCTCCAGCAAAACTACCCAAATGAGGAATTTAATAGCAAGCTTCAGATAATCAGATTCAGAATCATTATTTGAGGCATGTGATAGGTTCAAAAACATGCTCAGGCAATGCCCGCATCACGGACTTGAGAAGTAGTTAGTGCTTCACACTTTATATAATGGCATCAATTATCACACGAAGGTGTCCCTTGATTCCACAACTAGAGAGGTATTAATGAACAATCCCTTTGGGAGATAAGGTCGAAGATATCATAAAAAGTGTAGCTTAGAACCATCATCAGTGGGCTTCTGAAAGATGTGGTGGCTCTTTCTATGGAGACCCTATTAAAGCATCAAGAAAGTTTGATGTGGATGTAATCACTCTAATGTCAGCAAAATTGGATGCTCTGATTAAAAAGCTTAAAAACACGGGAACTAATATGGTCAACGCAATTGTATATGTATGTGAAACATGTGGAAGCAAGGATCATACTCAAGATAATTGCCCTTTGGGAGCCATCTCTGCACAAATTGATCAACTTGAGCAGTGTGACATAATAGTGAGTTATAATTAAAGACAGAACAATCCATATTCCAACACATGTAACCTTGGGTGGAAGAATCGTCTACATTTTTCTTATCAGAATAACCAAGATCAAGTACCATCCATGGGGGCAAGGCTAAGTTACCAACCTGGGCAACAAAGCAATCAACAATAACCATCACAAGGTGATCAACTATCTAGGATAGAAAAGTTGCTTGAGGAAGTTCTTGCTAAACAAAAAAGATGAACAATGAAATCAAGCAGCTTACTCAAAGAATGGATAACACTGAAAAATATCAAATGATTCAAGATAGCTAGATTGCTCAGATAGCTTCATCTTTTTCAAGAACACCAGGAGCATTCCTAGACAAACCTGATGTAAATTCAGTGGAACATTGTAATAGAATGGAACTTTGGAGCGGACGGACCATGTGAGACTCCCAAGTGATTGCTCCAAAAGGGATTGACATTCAAGATAAACCATCTCCTCCCACACTTAACCCAATTCAGATGCAAGAAGATGAGGAGATTACTAAGAAGGTTGAAGGGATTCTTCCACTTCCCCTACAAAGTCAAACAATCTCTTTTGCACAAAGATTAGCTAGGATATAAAAATGATAAATTTCTTGAAAAGGTCAAGGAGATATGTATTGAAGTCCCTCTGATTGACGTTCTTCAACAAATGCCAAAGTTTGCCAAATTCTTGAAGGATATCATGTCCAATAGAAGAAAGAAAGGAGAGTTCGAGACCATAACATTGACAGAAGAATGCCGCTCTATTTGTGGCAACCACTCCCCCAAAGCTTAAGTCCCCGGAAGTTTCTCTATCCCTTGCACAATAGGAACTGAATTTATAGAAAAATCTTTTTATGATTTGAAGGCAAGTTTTAGCCTCATCCCATATTCAGTCTATAATAAGATAGGTCTCAAAAATTTTAAACTTACTACTATAGTACTTCAATTAGCTGATCATTCATGCAGGTACCCAATGGGTATCATCGAGGACATACCGGTAGAGGTGGGTGGTTGTATAGTTCCCACATATTTTGTTATTTTGGACATGGAAGAGGATCTAAAGATCTCGATTATTTTGGAAAGACCTTTCCTTGCGACCGCTGGAGCCATAATTGATGTGAAGAAGCATAGACTATCTCTGGCTATTGGTAAGGAAAGGTTAGAATTTGATTTATCTAAATTCCCTAACGATGTCTCTTCTTCTTTGGTAAGCATTTGTAGTAGGGAAGATGCATATAAAATAGAGAAATGGAACTTCCATCATCACGAGAGACCACCGGATGAAACACATGATCTAGCAAGAGTTGGAAGAAGGCCCCCAATAAATAATGAGAAGTATATCTACCCTGCCAGGGCAAGAATAAAGGAGGAGTTAGTAGCACCAACCCAAGGAGGGAAAGTCATGCCTCCCTAGGTATAATCCGTATCAATGGAAATAGGGTCGAGCTAAAGATCTAAAATAAGCACTTCTTCGGAGGCAACCCAAAAGTTCCCTTTAGTTAGTTCAATTTTTAATTGTCTTCTCTTAATTAGTTTATCTAAGTGTTTCTTTATTTTGTTTTTAGGTTGTGAGTCACATCCATGAGCTGCCCATGATCATCTCATGGGTGTGGAGACTTTGAAGAAGTTAAAAAGGAGAAAACTCAGCCCTTGTACATTCTACAGAGTCGGCCATGTGACACAAATAGAGTTGGGAGAGTACTTGGTTGTGTAATATCACATGGCCCATGTGGATCTTGCAGAAAGAAAGAAGGTGGTCATGTGATTTCACACGGTCATGTGAAGCTAACCGAGAGGAAGAAGAACATGGTTGTGTCACTCAACACAGTTGTGTGAGGATGGTAGAGAAGAAGCAGACACGGCCCGTGTCAATCGACACGGTCGTGTGGATCTAGCTGAAAAGAAGAAGAAAGAGGTTGTGTCATCTGACACTGCTGTGCGAAGATACCCCTGACTAGGCCGTGTCTATAAGACACGACCGTCTCAAGGCCGTGTCCGTCGCACACCCCTGCCAAAATTAGCTTCTCTACTCACTCTTTCTCTCCAATCCTTTTCCTCCTCAACCCTTCTTCTTCCACTTCTCAAATCTAGATCTTAGACTCCTTTTCTTCAAGATCAAGATCTAGATCTAAAACCTAATTTCAAATCCAAAAATTACTCATCTTCTTTTTCCTCCTTCTTCCTCAAGATCCACCCCCGTTCATAAGATCTTGTTGGATCAAGATTGTGCTAGAGAGGGCGGGGAGGGGTGAATAGCACTTGTGGCTTATTTACGTTTCGTAATTCAGAAATCGTTCGAGAAAGCGCAACGGAAATAATAAAACACACAGAAGGACCCAAGTGGTTTTACTTGGTTCGGAGTCTTGGGCGACTCCTACTCCAAGGCCCATGCTCGTTGAGCGTTTACTTAGGGTAATTCACTATTAAAGCGCAATGTTACAAATATGTATTACAAAACAATAATTAACAGGCTATACCGACAACGAAAATATTGAAACTGGAACTCCGGATCGTCGGGGACTTGCAACAGCACTTCAGGGCATCTCTTGAGCAGCAAACAATAGCTGGATTACTTGTGAACTTGCTCTTGAAAGGTGTTGCTCAAACCCCCTTATATAACCTGCTGGAGGTGCCTC
This sequence comes from Zingiber officinale, assembly GCF_018446385.1. Taxonomy (NCBI): domain Eukaryota; kingdom Viridiplantae; phylum Streptophyta; class Magnoliopsida; order Zingiberales; family Zingiberaceae; genus Zingiber; species Zingiber officinale. Next base: position 25,450,306 of record NC_056005.1, on the reverse strand, counting down.
AAATGTTCGCTGAGGTGCCTCAAACCCGCCGAGTCAACCGCATGGATAAGCATTGAAATTTTCTTCGTTGATTCGGTTGAAGGCGCCTCCATCAACCTTGAAGGCGCGTCCAAGCTGTCCAAGGCGCCTCTAGCTCAGTCTGAGGTGCCTCTAGCTCTGCTGTGCGCAAACTCAGCTCTTTGCACCCGAGGCACCTCCAAGCTCCATGAAGGCGCCTCGGACACTGTTCATCCGAGACAAACTTTGTGATTTTGGTACCTGCAACTATGTTAGTCCCAAAATACCCTGCACTACAGAGTTAGCACATAACAATAGTAAGAATATGAAAATGTGACAGTCTCTCGGTTCTGAGTTCGGACTTCCAACCTGAAACCCTAGGTCGAACCGACGCCTACTGTTCCCTCTTCCGGGGAACGCGTCCTCACCTACTCCCCTCAGGAGAGATTACTTGATGTCAATACGGTCCTCCAGACCTGACTGGACTTTCTGCCTAGGGTTATCACCCCCTAAGACCTAGGGTTACCGCCCCCCAGGGGTTTTCTCCACCTAGGGTTACCACCCCCTAGGACCTAAGGTTTCCCCCCCTTAGGATTTTCCTCCACCTAGGGTTACCACCCCCTAGGGTTTTCCTCTTACCTAACTGCAGATAGGACTTTTGCCTAAGAATACTTAAGACTTTCCTGCAAGCACAATCAGACATGTTAGATCACAAATAAGCTTAACTTTGAATTCCTTTGCCATTATCAAAACAAAGGTTCGATCGTCGGATGCTTCCCGCACCAACAATCTCCCCCTTTTTGATTATGGCAACTGAAATTCAAAGTTAAGTAAAATAGACGTATATCTGATCTTCAACGTTTAAGTAAGAAACATAAGCAAGCTTAAGTAAATAAATTCAAACGCAAGCCTAACTTAAGCTAACATATACTTAAACTTAAGGCTCCCCCTTAACAAGAGCTCTCTTTATTTTAAATTTTAAATTTTCCTACTCTCCCCCTTTGCTATATATCAAAATAAAGAAAGGAATGAGAAATATGGCCTTAGAAATTTAACCAAAAATGAGCAATTTAACCAAAATGAAAAATATTTCGTTAAATTTTGAAAAAGCCTTTTTGAATAATACGAGGTTAAATTTGAAAAGTCCTTTTTGAAAGAAATATTTAGCTTAATAATCTTTAGAAAATATTCAGTTAAATTTTGAAGGAAGCGTAAGAAGGAAGGAACTTAGTTTAAAAAGTTGAATCCTTAATAGTCTATGAAAACACTTAGCTTTTTGAATTTTAATCTTTTTGCAAAACTTTTAGCTAAGTGAATGTTTTAGGAATTATTTTGAAAAGTAACTTTAGCTAAGGGAAATTGTTTTGAGTTTGAAGGTAACTTAGCTAAATTTAAAGAAATACGTAGATAATTTTTGAAAAGTTAAATTCTTAAAGACATTTTCTTAATTTTAACAAGGCTTTGTGAACAATATTAAACTTCAAAAAATACTTAGCTTAGAAAGAAAAACACTTAACTTTTGAAAACCCTTTAAGAAAATGCTTAGCAATTTTTGAAACAACCTTAAAACACTTAGTCAAATTTTAACAAGCTTTTGATAGATGTGTAATTAAGATTTAAGGCAAATTTAGGCTAATTTGAACAAGTATTTGGCAAAGCAATTTTGAAAATCTGAATTTAAAGAGATTTTGAAAAATATTGAATTTTAAAGAGTGTTTAAGAAAATATAAACTTAACAGGTTGTAACTAAGGCCATTTTCATGTCAATTTAAGAAATCCTAAAGTCCAAGCATGAGTACCTTTAGCTAATCTTCTTGACAATATTAATATTCTTGGCCACATGTCTAACCGTTAGCTATTAGCTGTTTGTCTAGAGGACAACAACTTTCACTTGGTTAGTCAAGTTAAGTCAATTGATCCAGTTAGATTTGACTAGGGCTGGATGACTTAACTTGATTAATTAAATGTTAGTTTTTAATGCCCAGACTTACTGTAATGCACAGAAATAAGCATTCTGAAGTCCAGGCAGTACCCTATGTATCTCACGCCATTCTAAGTTTCTTTCAAACACAAACAAGTTAAGTCTAGGGTGTTTGTGAGATGCTCTGGTTGAAATCTAGGGGAACATGATATCTAAAGGTAAGTGCCTAGGCTAAGTCCAAATTTTGAAAGTCTAATAAAGTTGGGATTTTGGAGATATTTTTCCTAGAAGTTTAATAAAAGAAACTAAGCAATAGTCTAATATGTGCATAACTAAGCAACTTAAATATAACAAAAACTAGTAAGCATAAAGTTAGGTTTGAGTAACTAAACTTTGATCGGCAAAAGTTTAGCGAGGTAATAATACAATAGCAGATGAAAGTGTCTATGTCCAGAGTCCAAAGTACAACGCATGAAAAGATAGTATCTCTGAGTAGGATCATCAGTTGGAGGGTCATTAGCTGTAGGTGGAGCAATAGGCTGCTCGGGAGTAGGCTGTCCCTGACGAAGAGAGGCAAAGTCGGAAGCTACCTCTGTGTGAAGCATGTGAAACTCATCCAGCATAAGCCATCGTGTTTGAGTGGAGTAAATCTCGAGACGTGTGAGTCAGTCCTCGACCGATAAGGATGGTCGTGTCGAGGTCGACAACCCTGCCGAAGGGGAGGGCTATCCATGAATGTCCACGGTTGTGAACTCAAGCCAGTCCTCTCCCTCAGCCGGAGCAAAGAAGGCAATGAACTCGTCGTCTGCCTCGGGCCCTCTCGGAGCAATTGGCTCATCCTCGGCTGGGTCGGCTGGCGGAGGCCTGCCCACCCATGCTAGGACCCCCTGAGTAGTGACATCTATATGCGCTAACCTAAGAGAACCTAGCCCAAACTCATCATAACGGGTAAGAGGAATGACCGTCCCCCGAGTCACATCTATGCCCTCTATCGTCGAAAAGATGGACGTCAGCACATGGCAGTAGGGCATGTGAACTACTCGGGATGTGACAAGACTGGCAGCATGAACTATGTTAGAGAACATATGTAATGCAATGTCTATCTCTAAATGATGACATAATGCGTACAAAAAGAAAGAATGGGATGGACGCATCTTCGGGATGTCCCGAGATGTGATGGGTAGAATGCATGCAGTGAGGACTCTATACATGACATAATCCTGCACTCTGAGAGACATCGACCAGAAATCAGAGACTCCAAGTGGTCTCTCCCCACCAAAAAAATACTCATAGAGTGTATCTAGAGTAATGTGGGAGTAGGGGTCGCCAAATGACATCTCCCTACTAGGGTAGCACAAGAAAGGGCAGGGTGATTGTCTAAGCTCTAAGCTGGTCCGTAATAAGACAGGTGTAAACTGGATGTCCTTTCCACCAACCCGGGTGGAATAGACCAAATCATCAACCTTCTCAAGGTTGTTAAAAAAACTGGGCACATAGATCACGATTTACTGCATGACTGTAGTAAACTAATCTGTCCAACTGATAGTGGGCAATCATCTCTATGGCAGACGGACAATACCTTGTGAAACAGGGTCTATTTAGGTATCTACACTTAATGACAGAGTATGAATGTTGAGAAAAACTAAGCCTATGCTACTCAGTGGGAAATCTAGCGTCAGTGGACGGGGGCGTACCTGAGGTGGACGCAACATTGTGTCATTTCCTAATTTTAATCATATACATAAAAATTTGCAAAACAAGTACTAGAGCTATGTAAAAGAAGATTCAGGTTAGTTTAGATTATACCTAGGAGGCATTGTAGAGTATTTTGAAGGAGTTGAAGGGTGGAAATCTGAGGTTAAGGCGCCTTGGATCACTGGTTTCGGCAAGAAAAAAATTTACAGTGAACTCTCTATTCGGTGCCTATTTCTGTGTTGAATGCGCCTTCAAGCCCATTGAAGGCGCCTCCAATGATTCGTTTAGGGCACCTCGGACTCGGTCCGAGGCGCCTCAGTCGATTTCGGAGAGAATTTTCCCGCCGATGCTTGAGGTCGCCTCTGCCACACAGAGGCACCTTCATTTGGCCTTTTTTTTAAAATAAGTTTAAAAGAATTTTTGAATAAGTTTTTAGAAAAGAATTTTAAAATAAGATTTAAAAACATTTTTGAATTACTTTTTAAAAGAATTTTTCAATAAGTTTTTAAAATAATTTTTTAATAAGTTTTATAAAAGAATTTTAAATAAGTTTTAAAAATATTTTTAAATAAGTTTTTAAAAACATTTTTAAATAAGTTTTTAAATGAATTTTTGAATAAGTTTTTAAAAGAATTTTTGAATAATTTTTATAAAAGAATTTTTAAAGAAGTTTTAAAAACATTTTTAAATAAGTTTTTAAAATAATTTTAAATAAATTTTATAAAAGAATTTTTAAATAAGTTTTTAAAATATTTTTAAATAAGTTTTTAAAAGATTTTTAAATAAGTTTTTAAAATAAGTTTTTAAAAATATTTTTAAATAAGTTTTTAAAAGAATTTTTAAATAAGTTTTTAAAAGATTTTTAAAATATTTTTAAATAAATTTTATAAAAGAATTTTTAAATAAGTTTTTCAAACATTTTTAAATAAGTTTTAAAAAGATTTTTAAATAAGTTTTTAAAATATTTTTAAATAAGTTTTAAAAATATTTTTAAATAAGTTTTTTAAAAACTTTTTAAATAAGTTTTATAAAAGATTTTTAAATAAATTTTTAAAAGAATTTTTGAATAAGTGATGAAGATTATAAAATAAATTTTTAAATAAGTTTTTAGAAGATTTTTAAATAAATTTTTAAAATATTTTTAAATAAGTTTTTAAAAGAATTTTTGAATAAGTTTTTAAAACATTTTTAAATAAGTTTTTAAAAGAACGTTTGAATAAATTTTTATAAAAGAATTTTTAAATAAGTTTTTAAAAGAACTTTTGAATAAATTTTTATAAAATAATTTTTAAATAAGTTTTTTAAAGAATTTTTAAATAAGTTTTTAAAACATATTAAATAAGTTTTTAAAAGAATTTTTGAATTAGTTTTTATAAAAGAATTTTTAAATAAGTTTTTAAAAGACTTTTTAAATAAGTTTTTAAAACATTTTTAAAACAATTTTTAAAATAATTTAACTTTATTTTAATTAATTTTAATTTAATTTAATTTAATTTATTTTAATTTTAATTTAATTTTTAATATAATTTAATTTTAATTTAATTTAATTTTAATTTGATTTTAATATAATTTACTTTTAATTTAATTTTAATTTTGTCCTTAGTCGTCTCACCCGACCTAAAATTTTCAATCAGGGGATCCTATAATTTTGTGAAATGAATTAGGTTCAGTTATAAGGTTTGGTTTAACTTTGTGTTAGATTTAGGTTTAGCTTTGGGCTCAACAAATAAACATTCTTCGGATAAACTTGTAACACCCCACCCTCCTCACTACTAGTCTGCGAGAGCGGAGCGCTACTGGACTACTAACTTTACTTAATTAGAGTTGTTCACATGTAAAGATCAATACATAAACTCTCTAAAAATGCAATTAACTAGCAGCGGAAAACTAAATGACTCATCTAATACATTCTTAATAAATGACAATCTTAATAAATCCTTATGCTAGGTCCCAAAGCTTCTATAGTCCAGGCATCACACATCCATCCGCACCTCCTTGTCGCCTTCCTTTGCTATAACTTTTCCTTTCCTTTATCTGCAGTAAGAGGAAAATACAACTATAAGCAAAATTGCTTAGTAAGCGCTATCTAACTCACAAAACTCGAATATACATATAACTGGAAGAAGTCTAAAACTGAATGCTCAGAAAGAAATACTACTCATACTCATCTACTAATAAAAGAACAAGACATGCTGAAATGCTAAACATGTAAAGCTACTCATGCTCAGAAAATAGCAAAGAACAGTAAGCTAATCTAAATAACATGCTAGCATAAAAGAAAACTCAGCTTGCTGATTTTAAAACAAAGTGAAACTTAATTCATCTGTTCTAAACTTATTCTTTAATTCACTTGTTTAAAACTTATTCTTTAATACTTTATACTTATGTAAAAATTGCTTTACTTGTTCAAAAACTTATACTTATAATACTTCAAAATAATAATCAACTTCTCTTGGGTCCGGCAACTGTGCTTTTACTTTTGTAACGACCCGACCCATTTGGCGGCCCATTTGGCGACCCTCGGGTCGTCGACCGTCGGCCGTGCCGTTACTACTAGGTTATCTAAACCTAGGGATGACTATGGGAGTCCAACCCAAGGACAACTGAGAGTCCAACACAGTGCCACTGATAAAAGTAAAATACTTGTTATCTTTTAATACTTCTAATATATAATGCCTCGACATTTTCTTTAGCACCTTGTGTGCCAAATTCCCTAAAGTCTTGACTTTGGGATCTACTTAAGGCCTTGGCCTTTTTCTTTCTTTTCTTTATCTTTCTTATACTTTTCTTAAACTCAAACTACTGATAGGGAACTCAAAATTTGTAATTGAAATGCTTAATGAAAAATCTACACTGCAATGCTTAATTAAAATCTGCATTATAAGCTTACATAAAAATCTGCACTTATAAGCTTAATTAAAATCTGCACTATATGCTTAATTAAAATCTGCACTATAAGCTTAAATAAAAATCTGCACTATAAGCTTAATTAAAATCTGCACTATAGGCTTAATTAAAATCTGCACTATAAGCCTAAATAAAAATCTGCACTATGAGCTTAATTAAAATCTGCACTATAGGCTTAATTAAAATATACACTATAAGCTTAATTAAAATCTGCTCTATAAGCTTAATTAAAATCTGCACTATAAGCTTACATAAAAATCTACATATGAGCTTAATTAAAAATCTGCACTATAAGCGCTCATCATGCTTCAAATTCAAGAAGAACAAAGGTCCGAAACTACTCCTACTGCAGGTGAGAAGCACTTACCTTGATTCTTGGACTCACAACCGAACAAAAAGGGCTTCTAGGACCTTGGTCGGCCGCCGGAGACGATGCCCTAACTCCCTTTCGTTTTCTGCCGGGGCTCCGCCATCGTACGCAGAAGAGAAGGAGAGAATGGTTTAAGTCACGGGAAAACAGTTTATAACTTAATATTTCTGTTAACTCCTTAAATAAATTCGCTATCTTTTCTAAACAGACAAATCCAACATCAACTTATCCCTTTTATAATATTCTGTTAACTATCTTAAATAAATTCGCTACCTTTTCTAAACAGACAAATCCAACATCAACTTATCCCTTTTATAATCCAATATTCTGTTAACTATCTTAAATAAATTCGCTGCCTTTTCTAAACAGAAAAATTCATTTGCCCACCTGGTCAGCTGGGTTTTGACCGAGCCAAAGGTCGTGGGTTCAATTCTCGGCTTGGACATTTTTTTGTCGAAACTTCCTTCGTTTAGTAAAAATACCAAACGACCTCCAAAAATTACATAAAAATACTCTAAAAATTTCTAAAAATCCCCAGAATATTTCTATAGCATTTTTAAATATTTTTAAATTACTTTTAGGACTCTAATTGAGGAAATTTGGGTCGTTACAAAACTTTTGGGCTATGTTGAGTCACTTGGACATCATTAAAGTAACCATGCCTTCGAGGTTTTCCAAATAGTCCTATCCATTGAACTTAATACAAAACCTTGGTCTAACTAGTTAGGATCTATAAAGGGTAGCTTCGGTTAGTTCCATTTAGCCAAATGCACCAGGTTGAAGTCATATCTTCCTAGACATGCATAGACTAAGCTTCCCTAACGTACCATCATCCAAAATTTCACCAGTACTATAGGTCAAGTTAAACTTGTTCCCTTTCTAATTAGTTCTAATTACCCTTGTCGGGTAACTTGGTTTGGGTTACCCTGCCGGGTAGGTTAGTTTTGGAGGTGTCAGTTATTCTGGAACCTCTACCTAAATATTGATAATTTTATATATTTTTATAGATTTAAGTTTTTACTTTTAATTTAATTATATTTTAATTATGTTCTTTTAATTATTTATCTATTTGTTAATACAGTTTTTCTTTTGGCTCCCCCTAGATCATAACCTCGATATGGTCTATCAAGGTTATGTACTTGATCCTTGGGAACCCAATATTGACCAAGTCCAGCTTGATTAACTAAGTTGGACTTGGGTACCCATGCTTGGGCTGTCTTACTATTTGGTCTGTTGACTAAGGTTAGATAGGATCGATATTTATTTTTGGTCTTAAAACCTAATTCAGATCTGTTGTAAATGGCTCTTTGTGTCCCAAGAATTAGGTCAAGGTTCTTGGAGCCCAAATAAAATCATTCCAATGTCTTCTTCGAATCCTTGACCTGAGTTTTCAGACTAGAATTTTCTTCCTCAAGCTTTTGGACTTGAGTTGAATTTCCAGTCTGAACTAGGTCAGGCAAGGGTTTGGAGTTAGTCACTTCTTTAAGGGCTACTACCTCCTTTAGAAATGACTTGACCCTAATATTGGATTTTGCTAATTTTTGAATTAAATAATTTACTAGATTATGTAAACGCGGGATACTTACAGCGGAGTCAGGCCCTTCGGAAATGGATACAGATCCGTGGCTTCTCTTGGACTCTGCTTCCGATTCGTCCTCGCTTCCAGATTTGTTGGTGTAGTCCTGGACCGTCAACGCGAGAAAACTCGTCTATTCGAGGTCTTCGTCGTCGGACTCCTCTGAAGATGACTCGTCCCATGTCGCCTTTAGGGCCTTCTTTCTCCTTGGTTTCTTCGGATCTTTCTGGTTTGGGCAGTTCGCCTTGATATGCCCCTTCTGATTGCACCCATAGCACGTTACCTCGAACTTCACCTTTGGTTGGTCTTCATTGGTTTGAATTGCCTTCTTTAGGTCTTTCTTATTGAAACCTTTCTTTTTCTTGTACAATTTCTTTACCAGGTTGACGAGCTCGGTTGTGATTTCATCGTCGTCATCGTCCGAAACTGGTTCTTCTTCTTCTGACTCTGGTTCAGTTCTGCGCTTTGATTTAGTCTCGCGCGCTCTACTTGCACCTGCAACCAAAGCCAAATCTTTCTCGGTCGGACGTGAGTTAACCTGTTCATGTAATTCAAACTTGGCAAATAACTCATCTAATTTTTTGGAAGAAAGGACCTTAGAAACCTTGTAAGCATCTACCATGGATGCCCACAAGGTGTTCCTTGGAAAGGCGTTTAAGGCATACCTCAAAATATCCCAGTTCTCTACCTTTTGTCTGATTGCGTGTAGACTGTTGAGTAGGTCTTGTATCCAGACATGGAGTTGGGTAGCCGTCTCACCTTCTTGCAACTTAATATTATACAATTTATTGAATAATAAATCACGTTTACTGACCTTGGTATCGGAGGTTCCTTCGTGAAGCTCGATCAGCTTCTCCCACAATTCCTTAGCGCTCGAAAAAGGGTCGACATGGTTCAGCTTCTTCTTCGTCAATCTGCATTGGAGGGTGCAGGTTGCCTTTATGTTGGCTTCTACCTTTTTGATGAGTGTCGGTTCCCAGTCCTCGTACGGTAGTAGCTTGCCGATGGTATCAGTCGGTAGTTGGAGCCCGATTTTGACGATCATCCAGACTTCAAAATGATTCTGGAGATACACCTCCATTCAGCCCTTCCAATATCTGAAATCGTCTCCGAAGAAGAGCGGGGGGCGAACAGTGCTAAAACCCTCTTGGAAAGCTATTTAGATCTAGCATGAAAAAAGATGAGAGAAACAATGTCCCAAGACTTGATCCTGGATTAGCAGTGCGGTATGAAAATAATAAAATGTACTCGAGTGGTGTTGCACCGACTTCGAGCAAAAGCGATTCGAATAGATAAAGAATTGGAATATAACAACTATACTAATTCCAATTGACTCCAAAAAATTGAAAACATCACGAAAAAATTGCTTGATTGGTGGTTGCACCAAATCAAAGATACCCCGATCTGATACCAATTGTTGGATGGAGATCGTGCTAGAGGGGGGGGGGGTGAATAGCACTCGTGGCTTATTCACATTTCGTAATTCAGAAATCGTTCGAGAAAGCGCAATGGAAATAATAAAACACACAGAAGAACCCAAGTGGTTTGTAACGACCCAATTTTCCCTATTTCGAGTTCTAAACGTCCTTAAAAATATTTAGAAATGCTTTTAAAATATTCTAGAGATTTTTAGAATATTTTTACGTAATTTTTGGAAGTCGTTTGATATTTTTACTAAACGAAAGAAGTTTTGACAAAAAAATGTTCAAGCCAAGGTTTGAACCGGAAACCTCGAGTTAAGCAAAGATTCGCTTAACCAACAAACCAGTCGAATGTTTCTTAATTAAACCTACAACGAAATATATTTAAGTTGTAATTGATATAGAAATACCTTAGTTTTAAAAAGGTTGCAGAGAAATGGCCGAGCCGAAGCTCGACCCGGCGACCTGGGGTTTCGGCGGAAACGCAGATAACCAGCTGTACCAGCGGGTTATGTTAATTAAGGAAAGAACGGATTATATTTAAGGTATAGTTAGTAATAGAAAACCTAGTTATAAAGGGATTAAGTTTTCCCTTTCTCGCTGAAAACCCGATCCTTCCTTCCCCTTCTCTCCCGACGGCGCAGCTCTTCACGGGTGAAAACGTTGCGAGCGTCTAGGCGACTCCGGCGGCTGGCGAGCTCCCTCCTCCGCGGATTCCTCACATAACCGACCTCCTCTCGGCAAGGTGAGCGCACGGGCACACAAAGGGGCCGAGATATTCATCCCTCCGAACCCTAAAATCCCCTTCCTTCTCAGTTTGAATCCAAGAACACGCTGTAAGTACTACTCACCTGTGGTAGGAGTTGCTCCGAATCTTTGGATTTCGTTTTCCTTGCTCACGGAATTTTGCAGTGCCGAATAGATGATGTTAGAGTTTGTTATTCATTCTTTCCTTCAGTTGCTGCTTAGATATATTTTGCCATGTATTCTAAGTTTCGATTGGACCTTGTATTCAAGTGGCAAAGACAAGCTTTAGGTTTTCGTTCTTTGCTGTGTCGAATTTGCCATAGTTAGCATTGCTACTCAATTCCTCTCCTTGTTGTCCCAATGAACATGAATTTCTTGTATGCTGTGTTACGATTTTTTTTTTAGGTTCTTTTAGCCATTTAGTAAGTGTAAACAGTTATATTAGAGTAGCATGTAGTTTAAGTTTTGTTACCACCTTAATATGCTGCTTTAGATCTTCTTGGTAGTATTCTCAGTGTGCTTTCTTGCAAATCAAGGTGTGTAAATAGCCTCATTAATTAGTAAGCAGTATCAGAATTTGACTGACATTCAACGAGCATGAAATGGGTTGCATAGTGAGCTTGAAGTGGTTCATATTTTGAGTATACTGTTAGTCTTCTTGCTGTAGTCTTGACTATGCGGTTTGATTTAAACTACGTTCCCGTTTAGTGCATGATCAATTCTGATGTTAAGCATTTAGTTTTGGATTTCTTGAGTTTCCATGAACATGTACAGCCATTAACTTGACCATGCACGGTTTAGCTTTCCTTGCTACTTAATGAGCGTACACAACTTGGTACACTAGTATGTTTGGATAGGTCGTTTGTTGATGTTTTAAGGGCAAGAACAGCCTTGTTATAAGGATTCGGAGTTAGCTTATTTTGCTACCTTATCTAGCATTCCAGTGTTTGGTTTCCTTGCATTTCAGTTGCTTAGTTCCTTTTGCATTTCAACATGCAATTCAGTTTTAGAATTTCATAGCTTTGCTCTATTTTATAGCATGCTTAGAGAGTTCAGATTCGCTTTCCTTGATTTATGTTTATTATAGCATGCTTAGAGAGTTCAGACTTGTTTTCCTTTATTTAGTTAGAATGGGTTTAGCATTTTTCTTGCTACTTAGAAAGGCAAGAACAACCTTCATTTAAAGTATGTAGTGCTAGTTTCTTTAATTTCTTGAACATGAACAACTATTAAGTTTATCTTGTAGTTGGATTTGCTTGCTTTATTTTTATAGCATGCTTAGTTAGTTGCAATTCTCTACTTGTTAGATACACTTGCAGTATTCGAATAGCATGAGCAATATTGAATTATAATTTAGTTTCTAGTTTCTTGTTTTGATACATATGCATATATGTGTTAGTTAGTTTTTAATAGCTCTTTAATCTAAAGCATATAGTTAGTTGTTTCTTCTATTTTAATAAGATGAATAGCCATGTATTTTAGTGGAATGATTGTGTGCTCTATTAAACCTTTTGAGGATTATGGGTAACTACAAGTAAGAAAAAGACCAAGGTCTAGTTAGAAAAGATAACAAGTAAATTAAAGTAAGAGGCTAGTACCCGACTTCCGAGGTTTTCGTTAAAAAAATCCAGGTGACCAATTCTGAGGTCTTTGTTAGCTAGAGCCCTAGAGCCAATCATTTGATGATTGTATTTTGGACTTATTATATCATATTCTATATAAATAAAGGCATTTGGATTTTGGTTATTATACTTACTTGTATTGGTGCCAAATAAACTAAGTATAATAATATCCTTGAGTAGACGGTTCTCACCTATATCAATCGGTTAGTTGAACCGATAGTGAGATGATATAGGGAACACTACTCTTAATCATTCCTAGTCGAGTATTAACATTCAGGGACAATGTTAATGCAATAAGACTAGCATGTAGGTCAACTCGATGACTTGATCTCACAAGTCATGGATATAGAGATATCAAGTTGACACATGGGTATACATTAGAGAATGTATACTGAATGACCCACCATGAGAAAGTATCATGGATCGTTATATGAGTGTCATATGCTTTCTCTTGTGACTATTAGTATGACTACTAGTCCTTAGACCTGAAGTCACCATAGATCCCTACATAAAGAGTTATGTACTTTGGTTTCGTCAAACGTCACCCGTAACTGGGTGGACTATAAAGGTGATTACTGGGTATATAACAAATTATGCAGAGGGATGTGAGTGATGTAGATGGGATCTATCCCTCCTATATGACGGGAGAGACATCGGTATTCTTGATAGAGTGAGACCACGAAGTGCATGGTCATGCCCAAATGAGTCAATATAGGATATTGAGCTCATTTGATTTAGTGAGTCTACTTGGAGTTCAAGATTTAGATTGGTCAGAGGATGACACGGTCTATGCCTCACATTGATCAATCTAGATGTCTAGGATAGAAGGACACTTGTCATATTTTGTGAGGAGTCATAATTAGTAGTCACAAGGTGATGTCGGATCTCGACATTCTTGTAACTTGGGTAGTAATGATGTGTTGCTAGATACCGCTCATTACTTATGCTCCTAAATAGGTTTAGGGCATTGCCAACGTTACAAGAACCTATAGGGTCACACACTAAGGATAATTAGATGGAGATTAGGTTCATATGATGAACCAAGAGGATTAGATTCATTTGATGAATCAAATTGGATTAAGAGTAATCCTAATTGGGCTAACTTGAGTTGGACTCAAGTTGATTCATGTGTTCAATGAGTCTAATTTAGATTATGACTCATTGAATCAATTTAATTAAATGAATTAGATTCATTATATTAAATTAGCTTGAATTAAATGCTTGGATTAGATCAATCATGAGAGAGATTAAGTCAAGTTTGACTTGACTTGTGAGGAAGAGGAAGAGTCAAGTTTGACTTGACTTTATGCCACATCATATGTGACTTGGCATTAAGTGGCCAATGATGATGTGCCACATCATCAAGGCACATGTGTGTGCCACCTCATGGAGGTTACATATTCCCTCTTTGATGGCCACTTAATGCATTAATGAGGGGAGTTACACAAATGATAGTGGCCGGCCACTTGATGGGATGATGAGGAGTTTTTCATTTGGTGAGTAATTCATATTCACTCCTTCTTCCTTGAGTTCTTCTTGCTCTCTCCCTCTCCTCTTCTTGCCGTGACCTATCAAGGTGCTAGTAAACCTTTGTTTAGGTCTTCTCCACCTAAGTTGTCCGTGTGGATACTTCTAGAGGACCGTACGCTTGACGGTCTAGAGATCCGGCATTTTGGACGAGCGGGATACGCGAAAGGCACGCTTCAAAGGTATAAAAATGTTTTCTTCCTTTGTAGATCTACTGTAGATTGAAGCTTTAAACTCGTACTCATATTTTCGAAAGTTTTCTTCGCACGAGATCCAGTGGCATGGGTGATTCGGGGTTTCCGCGACGCGAAAAAGCGGTTTTCGCGGCCCGAAAAACCCAACAGTTGTATCAGAGCCACGTGCGAAGCAAATACGAGTTTATTTTGTGTTTTTATGAAAACTTTTCAGATCTGTAATATTCTGTAAATTTAGGTTTTTTATAGTTTTTATGGTTAATTTTCTCGTAGAAGCGAAGCACAAGTGTTTCGGCGCTTGTAGGCTTCCGCTACTGGGAAGATTTTTCTAAAACGGCCAAGTTTCGCCCCAAAACTTTTTGGGACAGCGGGTTAAGGCGCTGTTAGATCGCAATGGAACCCTCGCGATGGTTAGATCACGGGTAGGGGTGCTGCCCTTGGCCCCGCAAGGGGATTCATTCCGCGATTGCGCCCGAAAACCGCTAAATGGAACCACCGGGAAATTGTACTCGTAAAAATTGTAAAAAAAATTATAGAAAAATTACAGAAAATTATAGAAATATATAATTTTGAATTATATATTATTTTTTGATAGTCATGGCCCAAAGACCCAATTCGATTGGATAATTCGTGTTGTAATTCATAATACGGCCTGCGTGCCGTGATGTGATGTGCGTGTTGTATGTTTTTATTTTTCGCGACCTGCGCGTCGTGCCTTTATCTTTTATTCTTGTTGTAAATTAGATTTAGACTCGAATGTAACTCGAGTTTCAAAATGTAATGTAAATTTTGAAGCGGTGGAAGGTCCACTCGAGACGGAGTTACGAGGAGGGCGCGAGCAACACGAGGTGGTCAAAGGAAGGAGCTTGAGAAGCTGTTGACCTTAGGTTGACCATCCGATCTTCTCATTGGCTTGAGAAGATTGTAGTAGGGGCCATGACATAATCACAAAATTATTTGATTAATTATTTAATTAATTGTTTTTGTGTGTATGTGATGCATGCTAGTTAATTAAGTAATTAATTAGTGCCTTACGATTAGATTAGATCTAAGTCGTACACATGATACACCCTTCGATTAGATTAGATCTATCGAGTATATGATACGCATCATCTTTTAGATTAGATCTAAAATGCGTCAACTCGTAATGTCTACCATGCCGTGATACCTACCACTACCTCGATCGCACGCTGTTGTTGAATCTGCCAAAGCAGAGCAACACATAATATCTTGGTAGGGTACGGAGGGACAATCTTGGTCCCGCCTATCAACGCATGGGTGAATACAAACTCAATTAGATTGAGTATTCATAGTTTACTCGGTTGGATCGAGTACAACTATAGGCATTCTTCCAATGGTTGGAAAGGTAGGACAAAATCACGTTTATATTAATTCTCGGGCGTATTAGCCAAAGCTAACTTGAGTTTTAATATAAATGCGGATTTTATCCTATAAACAAGAGTTGTATAGAGATGTAATTGGTAATCGTTACCTACCGATCATACTAAGTCTTGGGCGTATTAGCCAAAGCTAACTCAAGGGTTAGTATGATGTGGATCTTGTCCCACATGAATTATAGAATTCAGTGGGAGCATCATTTAGTTAAAGGCCTAATTAAATGATTAAGAATATGATACTTATTTCTGCATTTATTTCTGTTGTAGAATTGGCTTGACGTCAAACATGAACATCTTCTCTCTACGTTCTGTCCTTAAGAAGGACAAACTCAACGGAGCAAATTTCCTGGACTAGTACAGGAATCTGAGAATAGTTCTCACTCAGGAACGTAAACTGTACGTTTTGGAGTAGCCCATTTCGGAGGCTCCTCCTGCCACTGCCACGCGAGCAGACCAAGATGCTTACAAGAAGCATCAAGATGACGCATTAGATGTGTCCTGTCTTATGCTCGTGACCATGAACTCTGAGCTTCAGAAGCAACATGAGTTGATGGGCGCTTACGATATGGTTGAACATCTTTGTCACCTATATCAAGGACAAGCAACGCACTGGAAGATGAACTCCAAAGAATACCTGGAAGATCTTAAGAAGAAGAGAAATAAGATTTCTACTTCAGGTATACATATTATAGAAGTCAACCTCTCTATTTCTTCATCGTGGGTATTAGATACCGGATGTGCTTCGCACATTTGTACTAATGTACAAGCGCTGAGGAATAGCAGGGCATTGACGAAGGGTGAGATAGACCTACGAGTAGGCAATGGAGCACGGGTTGCTGCTATTGCTGTAGGAACTTACCATCTATCTCTTCCCTCTGGGCTTGTACTAGAATTAGATAATTGTTGTTATGTGCCTGCCTTGACTAAGAACATAATTTCAGTTTCTTGTTTGGACAAGAAAGGATTTTCATTTATAATAAAGAACAAATGTTGTTCCGTCTATTTAAACGATATGTTCTATTGCAGTGCACCTCTGATAAACGGACTCTATATTCTAGATCTTGAGAGCCCTATCTATAACATAAATACCAAGAGGTTCAAGTCAAATGACCTGAACCAAACCTATCTTTGGCACTGTCGCTTAGGTCATATAAATGACAAGCGCTTATCCCAGCTCCATAAGGATGGTTTGCTGGACTTATTTGATTTAGAATCATATGAGATATGTGAGTCATGCCTACGAGGCAAGATGTCCAAAACTCCCTTTAGTGGGCACAGCAAAAGAGCGACTGATTTGTTAGGACTCATACATAGTGATGTATGTGGCCCTTTTAATGTCGCTGCTAGAGGCGGTTATAGGTACTTCATCACATTTACTGATGACTTCAGTAGATATGGTTATGTGTACTTGATGACACATAAGTCAGAATCCTTTGAAAAGTTCAAAGAATTCAAGAATGAAGTACAGAACCAGCTTGGCAAGAGTATTAAGATACTTCGATCCGATCGAGGTGGAGAATACCTTAGCCATGAGTTCCGTGACTACCTAGCTGAGTGTGGGATTCTATCCCAACTCACTCCTCCTGGAACACCATTGTGGAATGGTGTATCCGAATGGAGGAATCGTCCCCTATTAGATATGGTACGGTCTATGATGAGTCACACTGATCTTCCGACATTCCTTTGGGGCTATGCTCTAGACACGCCAGCTTTTATACTCAACCGAGTTCCATCCAAGGCCGTGATAAAGACACCATATAGGATATGGACTGGGAGAGATGCCCAAGTGTCTTTCATGAGGATTTGGGGTTGTGAGGCTTACGTTAGACGTCAAGTCTCAGACAAGTTAGGACCCAAATCCGATAAGTGCTATTTTATTGGATATCCCAAGGAAACTAAGGGATATTACTTCTACATTCCCAGTCAGCACAAGGTTGTTGTGGCAAAGACTGGGGTCTTTCTAGAAAGGGACTTTGTTTCTAGAAAGACTAGTGGGAGTGCGTTCGATCTTGAAGAAGTTCAAGATGCAAACAATAGCACTGAAGCCTCGATGGAAGTTGAACTGGAACCACAAAGTGTTGTGGATGATGTTGTTCCACAAGGAGTTGAGGAATAACAACCAGTTCAAGTAGACATACCTCTTCGCAGGTCTGATAGGGTGCGTCGTCAGCCTGAGAGATACTCATTTCTCTTGTCTGACCATGATGACGTTGTGCTCATAGAAGATAAGCCTACCACCTATCAGGAAGCTGTGATGAGACCAGATTCTGAGAAATGGCTAGAGGCCATGAGATCCGAAATGGAATCCATGTACACCAACCAAGTATGAACTTTGGTTGATCCACCTGAAGGGGTAAAACCCATTGGGTGCAAGTGGGTCTTTAAGACAAAGACTGATATGGATGGACTTATCTATAAGGGTCGCTTGGTAGCTAAAGGTTTCAAGCAGAGTCATGGTATTGACTATGATGAAACCTTTTCTCCAATAGCGATGTTTAAGTCCATTAGGATCATGTTTGCTATTGCAGCCTACCATGATTACAAGATCTGGCAGATGGACGTCAAAACCACTTTTCTGAATGGAAACCTACTCGAGGATGTGTACATGACACAACCTGAGGGTTTTGTAGATCCACAGCATACTAGCAGAGTATGCAAGCTGCATAGGTCCATTTATGGACTAAAGCAAGCTTCTCGAAGTTGGAATCTTCGATTCGATGATGTAATCAAACAGTTTGGTTTCATCAAGAACGAAGATGAACCTTGTGTCTACAAGAAGGTTGTAGAGAACACAGTTGTCTTCCTCATATTGTATGTGGATGACATACTGCTCATTGGGAAGGACATCCCTATGCTTCAGTCTGTCAAGACCTGGCTAGGGAGTTGCTTCTCAATGAAGGACTTAGGTGAGACATCCCACATTCTAGGGATACAGATCTATAGAGATAGATCTAAGAGATTGCTTGGCCTAAGTCAGAGTACATACATTGACAAGGTACTCCTTCGGTTTGCCATGCAGAACTCCAAGAAGGGATTTCTGCCGATGTCACATGGTGTGAGTTTGAAGACTCAAGGTCCCTCTTCTAGAGAGGAGAGAGACTGCATGGATCAGATCCTTTATGCCTCAGCCATAGGATCGATCATGTACGTCATGCTATGTACTCGACCTGATGTCTCGTATGCTTTGAGCATGACGAGCAGATACCAGTCAGATCCAGGTGAAAGTCACTGGATAGCGGTCAAGAATATTCTTAAGTACTTAAGAAGAACTAAAGAATATTTCTTGATATATGGAGGCAATGATGAGATAGCTGTAAAGGGTTACAGTGATGCTAGCTTCCAGATCGATCAGGATGACTATAGATCGCAGTCGGGGTTCGTATTTTGCATTAATGGTGGTGCTGTGAGCTGGAAGAGTTCGAAGCAGGACACAGTAGTAGATTCTACAACAGAGGTCGAGTATATTGCTGCATCAGAGGCAGCAAAGGAGGCAGTTTAGATTCGTAAGTTCATCACTGAACTTGGGGTGGTTCCTAGCATTGCTGACCCTATTGAGCTCTATTGTGACAACAATGGAGCTATAGCACAGGCGAAGGAACCTCGCTCACACTAGCGGACCAAACACATACACGGTGCTTCCATCTCATTCGAGAGATCATCGAAAGAGGAGATGCGAAGATTTGCAGAGTACCTACAGAGGCTAACATTGTCGATCCCTTAACCAAGGCTTTGGCACAGAAGAAGCATGATGGTCACACTAGGTCATTTGGGCTTAGAGCCTACACTGATTGGCACTAGTGCTAGTGGGAGATTGTTAGCTAGAGCCCTAGAGCCAATCATTTGATGATTGGATTTTGGTTATTATACTTACTTGTATTGGTGCCAAATAAACTAAGTATAATAATGTCCTTGAGTAGACGGTTCTCACCTATATCAATCGGTTAGTTGAACCGATAGTGAGATGATATAGGGAACACTACTCTTAATCATTCCTAGTCGAGTATTAACATTCAGGGACAATGTTAATGCAATAAGACTAGCATGCAGGTCAACTCGATGACTTGATCTCACAAGTCATGGATATAGAGATATCAAGTTGACACATGGGTATACATTAGAGAATGTATACTGAATGACCCGCCATGAGAAAGTATCATGGATC
The DNA here is from genome assembly GCF_018446385.1 of Zingiber officinale. NCBI lineage: Eukaryota > Viridiplantae > Streptophyta > Magnoliopsida > Zingiberales > Zingiberaceae > Zingiber > Zingiber officinale. Next base: position 25,430,770 of record NC_056005.1, on the reverse strand, counting down.
GTTATATGAGTGTCATATGCTTTCTCATGTGGCTATTAGTATGACTACTAGTCCTTAGACCTGAAGTCACCATAGATCCCTACATAAGGAGTTATGTACTTTGGTTTCGTCAAACGTCACCCGTAATTGGGTGGACTATAAAGGCGATTACTGGGTATATAACAAATTATGCAGAGGGATGTGAGTGATGTAGATGGGATCTATCCCTCCTATATGACGGGAGAGACATCGGTATTCTTGATAGAGTGAGACCACGAAGTGCATGACCATGCCCAAATGAGTCAATATAGGATATTGAGCTCATTTGATTTAGTGAGTCTACTTGGAGTTCAAGATTTAGATTGGTCAAAGGATGACACGGTCTATGCCTCACATTGATCAATCTAGATGTCTAGGATAGAAGGACACTTGTCATATTTTGTGAGGAGTCACAATTAGTAGTCACAAGGTGATGTCGGATCTCGACATTCTTGTAACTTGGGTAGTAATGATGTGTTGCTAGATACCGCTCATTACTTATGCTCCTAAATAGGTTTAGGGCATTGCCAACGTTACAAGAACCTATAGGGTCACACACTAAGGACAATTAGATGGAGATTAGGTTCATATGATGAACCAAGAGGATTAGATTCATTTGATGAATCAAATTGGATTAAGAGTAATCCTAATTGGGCTAACTTGAGTTGGACTCAAGTTGATTCATGTGTTCAATGAGTCTAATTTAGATTATGACTCATTGAATCAATTTAATTAAATGAATTAGATTCATTAAATTAAATTGGCTTGAATTAAATGGTTGGATTAGATCAACCATGAGAGAGATTAAGTCAAGTTTGACTTGACTTGTGAGGAAGAGGAAGAGTCAAGTTTGACTTGACTTTATGCCACATCATATGTGACTTGGCATTAAGTGGCCAATGATGATGTGCCACATCATTAAGGCACATGTGTGTGCCACCTCATGGAGGTTACATATTCCCTCTTTGATGGCCACTTAATGCATTAATGAGGGGAGTTACACAAATGATAGTGGTCGGCCACTTGATGGGATGATGAGGAGTTTTTCATTTGGTGAGTATTTCACATTCACTCCTTCTTCTTCCTTGAGTTCTTCTTGCTCTCTCCCTCTCCTCTTCTTGTCGTGACCTATCAAGGTGCTAGCACACCTTTGTTTAGGTCTTCTCCACCTAAGTTGTCCGTGTGGATACTTCTAGAGGACCGTACGCTTGACGGTCTAGAGATCCGGCATTTTGGACGAGCGGGATACGCGAAAGGCACGCTTCAAAGGTATAAAAATGTTTTCTTCCTTTGTAGATCTACTGTAGATTGAAGCTTTAAGCTCGTACTCATATTTTTGAAAGTTTTCTTCGCACGAGATCCAGTGGCATGGGTGATTCGGGGTTTCCGCGACGCGAAAAAGCGGTTTTCGCGGCCCAAAAAACCCAACAGTCTTGGCCCTGGTAAGACCGAGGTCTTAATCCTCATAGGACTGGAGGCTCGCTACCTCAGTCACTATTAGAGAGCGCGCATAAGTTGGTACTAAGCCTGGGCCAAAGAAAGAGAAGAAGAAAGTTAGGAATTAATTTCAAGTATAAGGCTATAAGTAAATCAAACAAGTATCACCTATGTTTAGAACCAGTAAAGTTTAGCTCTTTTAATGCTACGCATACAGTGTTAGTTTTCATTGCTTTCCTTATGAGTTTATTGAGCATGATTAGCTTTATTTCCAGCATGCAGATTTATTCTTATATCATGAGTATGTAGATTTATTCTTATATCATGAGTATGTAGATTATTTTAGTGTTTTGCTATAGATGAGCATGTGTAGTTTTTCTTTTTAGCACTTTAGTTTTAGCATCCTTTACATCATATGCATTTTCGAGTTTTTGTGAGATAGATTAGTACTTACTAAGCGTTTCGCTTATAGATTTATTTTTCCTCCTACTGCAGATAAAGGAAAAGTTAAAGTGTAAAGAGGAAGGCGACAAGGAGAGTGTCTGATGGAGGTGTGTGATGTCTGGACTATGGAGAGATCTAAGAAGTTTTTAAGATTTTATTAAGAGTCTTAATTGTTAATAGAATTGAGAACTTGTACATGTTATTCTTTGGATTGTTTTATTGTCCATTGCTAGAGTTGATCCTTTTGGTTATATATAAACTGCGTGAGTTGTTTGATATATATTCCAGCCACCTGTGGCTGTGTATATTGTGTATGTATTGATGAATTTGGTCACCGGTACAGGGGAGACTCTACCGAAATTTTTCGGTAAGGATTTCTCGTGGTTTCGATCATGCCGGTTAAGTAGAGTTAGAAGTTAAGTAACGGTCACCTTTAGGGTGTAGTAGTAGTAGTAAGAAGGGTGGTCGTTACAGTTGGTATCAGAGCAGTTCTCATTCTCCAGCATTACACACACATCAGCATCAGCCTTGCCGTCTTCAAGTAAGAAAGTATTTAAGTTCTTTCTTTTATTGCTTTCCTTATTATTAACTGCAGTACAGAGTATTTGCTTATGAGTGCTTAAGTAAGATAGAAGTTTTTGTTTCTCTTTTCTTTATTCATATATATGTATGTTTAGAAAGGATAGAGAAGATATCAAGCCTTTTGCCTTGCATAATTAAATGGCAAGAAGAGGACGTCCCCGTACTGCTCGTACTGAGGACCAGGATCAGGAGAACGAAGAGCTTAGATCAACTGAGCCCAATCTCTCTGAAGTTGTTGCTCAACTCCAGAGACAAGTAGTAGAGCAGCAACAGGTGATTGCCAATCTGATGGTCAATCAGAAGCCAGCTCCTCCCACTCCCCCAACCATTAATGTGGAGACCCCGGTAGTGACTGAAGTCCCATCAGTTGCCCTAGAAGTCACCACAACACCTAGAAGACAAGAAGCACACCTCATCCAGTGGCTGAAGCTGAAACCAGAAAGCTTCTCAGGCACGACTAAGCCCTGGGATGCCCAGGCTTGGTTCAAGACACTGGAGAGCACAATGGAGCTTCTTGACTGGCCAGAAGTCGAGAAGGTTAAGTGTGCCTCTTTCTGCCTATCTGGAGATGCTCGTATATGGTGGGAGCGAGTTAAGAGTAGGAGAGTAGAGTAGTCAACTAGATGAGCTGGGCTGACTTTGAGATAGAGTTTTGCGAAGAGTTCTTCCGCCAACGGATCACCAATAAACATTATGAGGGGTTTATGGAATTTAGACCAGGTGACCTACCAGTAGAAGAAGCGGTTAAAAGACTCAACAGACTAGCTCATCTTTGCCTAGAGTTAGTAAGTACAGAGAAAGAACGAGTCAGACTGATGCTCCGAAGGCTGAGACCAAAAATAACACTTAATGTGAGTAATGAAACTCACCGACCACAGATTGGTGAAGAGCTGGTCAGCAGGGTATTAGTGAGCACTATCTGAACAGCATCAAGACACAACAAATGCAACACAAGTCAGTCAAGATCGAAGACAAGACAGTGGGGAAACAGGGACCCCAGTCAAGTAATCAGAACTGGAAGGACAAAGATAACAAAAAGACCCAAGCAGGAAGATGTTCGGGTAGTCTGTGAGTATCCAAAGGTATTTCCAGAAGGGCTACCTGGACTACCTCCCAACAGAGAAGCGGAGTTTGAAATTGAATTGGTTCTTGACGCCAGCCCAATTTCAAAAGCACTGTACCAAATTTCTCTAGCAGAGCTAAATGAGTTACAAGAACAATTTCAGGAGCTACTTGACAAGGGTTTCATCCGCCCTAGTCATTCACTCAGGGGAGCTCCTGTGTTGTTCGTTAAAAGAAAGACGGATCCATGCTAATGTGCATAGATTTTAGAGCACTGAGCAAGGTGGCAGTTAAGGACAAGTACCCTCTTTCCAAAATAGATTATCTATTTGATCAGCTAAAGAGGGCAATAGTGTTCTCTAAAATAGACCTGCACTCTGGGTATCATCAGCTGAAAGTGAAAGAAAAGGATATACCCAGAACGACATGTTGGTTAGTCCTAAGAAAATTGTACTGGTTCCACTGTACAAAATTTTTTTGTATAAGTGTCGAACCTTTCCTTAAATAACCTATTGTGTTCTTTAGAAGTTAAATTAGGAATCGCAGACGGAACTTAACATCATTGATTCCAAATTTAACTTATCTGTTCTTAATGGTTTAGATTTGAATCGCAAGCGGAACTTAACACTATTAGTTCAAATCTACCTAAGTTATTAATTCCATAAATATTAATTTCCAAAATTGGCTTCCAGGACTGCATGGTGAGGCACATGACCTTCTTGGATATGGGAGCAACCACCATCGCCTAGGCAAAGCCTTTTAAGGAAAGCTAATATTTATTTCCTTAAATAACTCTAGGTTAACCAAAAAGAACAATCGAATCACAAATTCGAAAAAGAAGAAACACAAACTCGAAAAAACTATTTCGAAAACTCTAGAATCATATGCCTCTTGTGTTTGGTATTTCCATAAATAACTATACAAAGAAAACTAGTATGATGCGGAAAACAATTACTAGTTATACCTTTTTTTGTAAGCAAAATAACCTCTTGATCTTCTACGGTATTCCTCTTCTTATCTCGACGTTGTGTGGGCAACGATCTTCTGAGACGAGAACCACCAAGCTCCTTCTTCTCCAAGCTAGATTCGGCCACCATTAATTCTCCATGAGAAGTAAAGGTCCGACCACCACCACCAAGCTCCAAGGGATGCTAGAAACGAAGCCTTCTTTCTATCCTTTTTCTCCTAGCTAGAACCGGCCACCATGGAAAGCTCTTGTGTTGATGCCGCCGGTCACAAAGGAGGAAGAGAAAAGAAGGAGAAGAGGAGACCCTAGGGCCGGCCACACCAAGGAAGAAAAGAGAGGAAGAAAAGAATAGAGTCGTTAACCATGAAGGCACCTCTACCCCCTCTTTTATAATCCTTGGTCTTGGCAAATAAGAAAATTTTAATAAAAACTTCCTTAATTATTTTGCCATAAAAAGGAAAATTTAATTAATTAAAAATCAATTTTCTTTTCTCAATTCATATGGCCGACCACTTTCTCCCCAAAACAAGGAAAGTTTTAATTAAAACAAGAATTAAAACTTCCTAATTTGTTTCCTAAAATTTATAAAAATTTCTCCAATAATTTTTCCCTTCATGGTGATTTATAAAAAAGAAATTTTATAAATTAAAATCTTTCTTTTAAACATGTGGATAATTTCCAAAAAGGAAAGTTATCTCTAAAAATTAAAATCTTTTTTCAATTTACAAATAAGGAAAGATATCAAATCTTTTCTTAATTTTTTGTAGAAACTAATAAAAGAGAATATTTAATTTTTAAAACTCTCTTTTAAATTATGATCATAGTTAAAAAGGAAAGTTTTCTCAAAATTAAAATCTCCTTTCAATCTACAAATAAGGAAAGATTTCAAATCTTTTCTTAATCTTTTGTAAAAAACTGTAAAAGGAAAATTTTAAATTTTAAACTCTCTTTTAAAACCATGATATCCACATAAGAAATAATTTTAATAAAAATCCTTTTTAATATTCTAGTGGCCGGCCACCTAAGCTTGGGACCCAAGCTTTGGCCGGCCACCAACTTGGCTCACCCACTTGGTCTTGGCCGACCCTAGCTTGGGCTCCAAGCTAGCTTGGCCGACCCCATTAGGATAGGTAAGAAGGTGGGTATGTGGTGGGTATAAATCTCTATATACAAGAGGCTACGATAGGGACCGAGAGGAGGAATTGATTTTGGTCTCCCGATGAAATTAAGCTTCCCGTGTTCGCCCTGAACACACAACTTAACTTCATCAATAATAATTCATACCACTAAAGAATTATTATTGAACTACCGCACCAATCCCAAATTACATTTTTGGGCTCCTTCTTATTATGAGTGTGTTAGTCTCCCTGTGTTTAAGATGTCGAATGCCCACTAATTAAGTGAGTTACTGACAACTCATTTAATTAATATCTTAGTCCAAGAGTAGTACCACTCAACCTTATCGTCATGTCAGACTAAGTCCACCTGCAGGGTTTAACATGACAATCTTTATGAGCTCCTCTTGGGGACATTATCAACCTAGATTACTAGGACACAGTTTCCTTCTATAATTAACAACACACACTATAAGTAATATCATTTCCCAACTTATCGGGCTTATTGATTTATCGAACTAAATCTCACCCATTGATAAATTAAAGAAATAAATATCAAATATATGTGCTTGTTATTATATTAGAATTAAGAGCACACACTTCCATAATAACTGAGGTTTTTGTTCCTTTATAAAGTCAGTATAAAAGAAACCACCTCTAATGGTCCTACTCAATACACTCTAAGTGTACTAGTGTAATTATATAGTTAAGATAAACTAATACCTAATTACACTACGACCTTCCAATGGTTTGTTCCTTTCCATCTTGGTCGTGAGCTACTGTTTATAATTTATAAGATGCTGATAACATGATCCTCTGTGTGTGACACCACACACCATGTTATCTACAATATAAATTAATTGAACAACTACATTTATCATAAATGTAGACATTTGACCAATGTGATTCTTATATTTCTAAATAAATGTTTATACAAAAGCTAGGCTTTTAGTATACACTCTAACAATCTCTCACTTATACTAAAAGACTAAGATGTCATATCTGCTGCCATACATATGATTCCCAACCCTTCAACATGCCCATCAAAAACTCTTGCCTTAAGGGCCTTAGTGAAAGGATCTAACAGGTGATCACTTGATGCAATCTAAGCAGCAACAACTTCTCCTCGTTATACGATTTCTCATATTGGGTAGTACTTGCACTCTATTGTGTTTACTTGTCTTATAAACTTATGGTTTCTTCGAGTTTGCTTCTGCACCAAATTATTTTGGGCAAACCAGAAATCATATCTAAGTTTATCTTGAAGTATCTGAGCCATACAGCTTCTATGACTACCTCAGAGGCTGCCATATACTCAGCTTCTATGGTGGAGTCCAAAAAACACCTATGCTTATCACTCTTCCATAGTTATGACTTTACCTCCTAAAGTAAACACAAAACCCCGAGGTTGACTTACTATTGTCCCTTTCCGATTGGATGTTAAAATCCATACAACCCACAGGGAACAAATTATCTGCCTTGTAAGCTAGCATATAATCTCTAGTGCCTCTAACGTACTTCAATATATGCTTTACCGCAGACCAATGTCTTTGTCTAGAGTTGCTTTGATATCTACTAACCATGCCCATGGAAAAACAGATATCCAGTCTCGTACACAGCATTGCATACATTAGACTTCCTACAGCTGAAGCATAAGGAACTGTCTTCATGTCCTTTATTTCCTTTGATGTCTTCTGAGACATCTCTTTAGATAAAGCTACTCCATGCCTAAAAGGTAAGAAACCTTTCTTGGAGTTCTGCATGCTAAAACGAGCTAAGATTGTTTCTATATATGAAGCTTGGGATAAGTAGAATATATTTTTTTTTCTTGCGATCCCTTGATCCCAAGAATATATACATTCTCCCAAGTCCTTCATATCAAATTATTTGGATAACCATACCCTTACTTCTGACAACACTTTGATGTTGTTTCCAACTACCCAAAATGTTATCTACGTATACTACAAGAAATACCACCACGTTTCCATCACACTTCTTGTATACACAAAACTTATTCGGTTATAAAATAAATCCAAAGGTTTGGATTACTTTATTAAACCGAATGTACCAAGACCTTGAAGCTTTACTTCAGTCCATAGACTGTTTGAGCTTACACACAAGATACTCTTTGCTCTTTGCAATGAACCCTTCTGGTTGCTTTATATGGATGTTTTCTTCAAGACTTCCATTAAGGAAAGTTGTCTTAACATCTACTTGCTAAATCTCATAGATAAAAGAATCCGGGTAGACTTAAGCATGGCTACCGGTAAAAAAGTTTCCTTTTTTAACAAGCCTTGCTTTGAAAGTTTCTACCTTCCTGTCTATCCCTCTTTTCCTATTGTAGACTTATTTTTATCCAATGGCTTTTACACCATTTGGTGATTTTATAAGCTTCCAGACTCTATTAGAATACATATATTCTAAATCTGTATTCTTTGCAAAGATGCTGCATCTTTATCTTGGAGTGCTTCGTCATATGTCTGGAGATCAGGTTCATGTCCTCCAGGGATCGAGTCCAAAGACTCTCCCAAAACATGAATCTTTTTAGGTTGCCTAACAACCCTCCCACTATGACGAGGTACTTTCTGCAATTGTGTATCATTTGTGATACGTGTTGCAGTTTCTTGTGATATTTCATCTTGTACAGTTGGCACTAGGTTAGACGTGTCCTTTAATTTCCTTAAGAACAATTTTTACTTATGGGCTTGTGGTTTATAGTATAGTCCTTTTCTAAAATCGAGCATTGGTGCCAACAATGACCTTCTGATTTTAAGGACTACAAACCTCTTTTCGTTTTTCTAGGATAACTCACAAACAACTGAACTCATGTCCAATTTTTCAGTGTCTCTCACGTGCTAGACCACCCAAATCCGAATATGCTTCAGACTAGGCTTACACTCATTCTGCAATTCTGTGGGAGTAGAGAGTTCTGACTTAGAAGGTACTATGTTCACTTCCGTTTCCAGTGTATATCCTTAAAATGAATTTGGTAATTTTCTAAATAACTCATCATCGATCTAATTATTCCATAAGAGCCTTATATCTTCTTTCTACTACACTATTCTGTTGGGATGTACCAAGTGTAGTTAGTTGGGATTGAATCCCTACTTCTGATAAGTGACTTCTAAATTCTCCCAAGAGGTATTTGCTACTACGATCTCACCGTAGTGTCTCGATATTTTTACTTTGACATTTCTCCGCATCAGCCTCGTACTCTTTGAACTAATCAAAGCACTTAGACTTGCGGTGTATCAAGTAAATCTATTTGTGTCTCGAATAGTTGTCTATAAAATAGATGAAATATTCGAAACTACCTCTTGTCTGGATAGTCATAGGACCACACAAATCAGAATGAACTAATTCCAACACATCCTCGGCTCCATACCCCTTAGACTTTAAAAGCTTCTTGGTTATTCTTCCAAGTAAGACCCGCAGAATTGGAAAGATTTCCACTACCAATGAACCTAAGAGTTCATTGGTTTTTATCCTTTGAATCCTACTCAAGTTAACATAACCTAGCCTTAGACTGCCAAGGATGTGATTGGTTCATTTTCGAAGGTTCCTTTCTCTTATTAAAGTTAGAAGATGTGTTACTAATTTCCATTTATTGTATTGTGGGAGTTATTGGATTTATAAATTGTTAACTAACGTACCAGAATAGATATCTTTCCAATTTTCTTGATAACAAGTTTATCAAAATAGATAGAATATCTATTCTTCGATAGTTTAGAAACTGAAATCAAATTCTTTCTAAACTTGGTACGTAAAGATAATTTCTTAAAATCCATATTTTATTTCTATCAGAGGATAAGTATCTCCCACTGCAATAGCTACCACTTTTGCAGTAGTGCCCATGTAGACGGTGACTTCCCCCTTCATATAATTATCGGGTTTCCTGGAACCTCTGCAATGAATTGCAGACATGATTAGTGGCTCCCATTTCTACACACCAGGTACCGGTAGATAACACCACTAATCATGTATTAACTAATGAATGAAATACACCTATTTTGTTCTTAGTTCTAAGAGGACAGTCTACCTAAATGTCCAAGTCCTATTTCCAATCATTATATTTGGGACTACTAAGTCTTTTCTATAGTATAACAACTAGGGAATTGATAAACATTTTAAATCCGAAGAATCACAAAAATATTTGGTCAAGACCAACACTTTAAAATCCTCATGAATTTTGTATGCCACGATAGTGTGGACGTATACAAAATCAAAGAGGAGATTTTATCCATTAATTTTATTATCTCGTCAACTTTACTTTATGACAAATAAAATTAATAGTTGATCTATCTTTGATCAAATATTTGGTCAAAACTTTTGAATTTAAAATAACATTGATTCCTCAAACAATATTATTTAAATTCACCAACACCTCAAACACCGTGAATTTTGTATGCCACGATAATGTGAACATATACAAAATTGAACATTTGTAAGAGGAGGGTTTTACCCATTAATTATCTTGTTAATAAGTCTATATGACAAATAAAATTACCTCAAACACCGTAAATTTTGTATGCCACGATAGTGTGGACATATACAAAATTGAACATTTGTTAGAGGGGTTTTTCCCATTAATTTTATTTCCTTGTCAAACTGACAAATAAAATTACCTCATACACCATGAATTTTTGTATGCCACGATAGTGTGGACGTATACAAAATCTCAACATTTGTAAGAGGGGGTTTTAATTTTATTATCTTGTCAACCTATCTTTATGACAAATTAATAGTTGGTTTTCTTCGGTCACACAAATAATAGCAGTGACTCCGATGGGGAGGATACTATTAGACGTGCCTAAGTGTATACCATTACTTGACACTAAGTCCATTAATAAGATTATGCCCCTTCCGATGGGGAAGATCACACGCTCTTAATTAATTTCCTATAGTCATCCTAAATGGAAGTTTGATCTAGTGATCCGCAAACAAACTCATTCGATATGGAGGAAGGCACACAGAGCCAACGCGCAAGTTTGTTTGCATCACTTACAAACCAGTAATGGAGACCGTGGAATTTATTAAAATAAATCCTTCTCCCACTTAGTTATTTAAAGTGAGGAATTTTAAGTTATCCTAGCATACACACACATCACAGTAAATAAAAGCAATAAATATGGAAATTATTTTCCAACTATTATGACCTTTTCCTATTACTGTCCTCCATGTGCTATAACCCTAGTTGCTGCCATCTTTAGCCACCGCCATCGGGTCAAGTCGTCGCATCCATCTTGCTTCTTATTCCGCTGCGACTCTGGTGCTCCAAAAGTACCACGCCTCGCAAGAATCCGATCCGCGACAAAAATAAAATTTTGCATATATCGATCTTATATTCCACGAGGGAATGTACATGTAATCTAGATCGAAAATAAAATTCTAAAATCCTAGAGCTAATACAGCTCCTGTTGTATTAGTTACATACAATCATGCACACACAAAATAATGCCCTTGACATGTCCAAGGGTCCAATCACACACAACATCTATAAGTCATAATAGTTGGAGCTTGCAACCACAAAGTTAGCACATCCTACTATTATCCTACCTAAATTATGTATGACATGTGCATAACCTAATTTGAAAACCAAACACACAGAGGCAAACCCTAGCTCTGATACCAATTGTTGGTTAGTCCTAAGAAAATTGTACTGGTTCCACTGTACAAAATTTTTTTGTATAAGTGTCGAACCTTTCCTTAAATAACCTATTGTGTTCTTTAGAAGTTAAATTAGGAATCATAGACGGAACTTAACATCATTGATTCCAAATTTAACTTATCTCTTCTTAATGGTTTAGATTTGAATCGCAAGCGGAACTTAACACTATTCATTCAAATCTACCTAAGTTATTAATTCCATAAATATTAATTTCCAAAATTGGCTTCCAGGACTGCATGGCGAGGCACATGGCCTTCTTGGATATGGGAGCAACCACCATCGCCTAGGCAAAGTCTTTTAAGGAAAGCTAATATTTATTTCCTTAAATAACTCTAGGTTAACCAAAAAGAACAATCGAATCACAAATTCGACAATGAAGAAAACACAAACTTGAAAAAAACTATTTCGAAAACTCTAGAATCATATGCCTCTTGTGTTTGGTATTTCCATAAATAACTATACAAAGAAAACTAGTATGATGCGGAAAACAATTACTAGTTATACCTTTCTTTGTAAGCAAAATAACCTCTTGATCTTCTACCGTATTCCTCTAATTATCTCAGACGTTGTGTGGGCAACGATCTTCTGAGACGAGAACCACCAAGCTCCTTCTTCTCCAAGCTAGATTCGGCCACCATTAATTCTCCATGAGAAGTAAAGGTCCGACCACCACCACCAAGCTCCAAGGGATGCTAGAAACGAAGCCTTCTTTCTATCCTTTTTCTCCTAGCTAGAACCGGCCACCATGGAATGCTCTTGTGTTGATGCCGCCGGCCACAAAGGAGGAAGAGAAAAGAAGGAGAAGAGGAGACCCTAGGGCCGACCACACCAAGGAAGAAAAGAGAGGAAGAAAAGAATAGAGTCGTTAACCATGAAGGCACCTCTACCCCCTCTTTTATAATCCTTGGTCTTGGCAAATAAGAAAATTTTAATAAAAACTTCCTTAATTATTTTTCCATGAAAAGGAAAATTTAATTAATTAAAAATCAATTTTCTTTTCTCAATTCATATGGCCGACCACTTTCTCCCCAAAACAAGGAAAGTTTTAATTAAAACAAGAATTAAAACTTCCTAATTTGTTTCCGAAAATTTATAAAAATTTCTCCAATAAATTTTCCCTTCATGGTGATTTATAAAAAAGAAATTTTATAAAATAAATATTTCTTTTAAACACGTGGATAATTTCCAAAAAGGAAAGTTATCTCTAAAAATTAAAATCTTTTTTCAATCTACAAATAAGGAAACATATCAAATCTTTTCTTAATCTTTTGTAGAAACTAATAAAAGAGAATATTTCATTTTTAAAACTCTCTTTTAAATTATGATCATGGTTAAAAAGGAAAGTTTTCTCAAAATTAAAATCTCCTTTCAATCTACAAATAAGGAAAGATTTCAAATCTTTTCTTAATCTTTTGTAAAAAACTGTAAAAGGAAAAATTTAAATTTTAAACTCTCTTTTAAAACCATGATATCCACATAAGAAATAATTTTAATAAAAATCTTTTTTAATATTCTAGTGGCCGGCCACCTAAGCTTGGGACCCAAGCTTTGGCCGGCCACCAACTTGGCTCATCCACTTGGTCTTGGCCGACCCTAGCTTGGGTTCCAAGCTAGCTTGGCCGACCCCATTAGGATAGGTAAGAAGGTGGGTATGTGGTGGGTATAAATCTCTATATACAAGAGGCTACGATAGGGACCGAGAGGAGGAATTGGTTTTGGTCTCCCGATGAAATTAAGCTTCCCGTGTTCGCCCTAAACACACAACTTAACTTCATCAATAATAATTCATACCACTAAAGAATTATTATTGAACTGCCGCACCAATCCCAAATTACATTTTTGGGCTCCTTCTTATTATGAGTGTGTTAGTCTCCCTGTGTATAAGATGTCGAATGTCCACTAATTAAGTGAGTTACTAACAAGTCATTTAATTAATATCTTAGTCCAAGAGTAGTACCACTCAACCTTATCGTCATGTCGGACTAAGTCCACCTATAGGGTTTAACATGACAATCTTTATGAGCTCCTCTTGGGACATTATCAACCTGGATTACTAGGACACAGTTTCCTTAAATAATTAACAACACACACTATAAGTAATATCATTTCCCAACTTATCGGGCTTATTGATTTATCGAACTAAATCTCACCCATTGATAAATTAAAGAAATACATATCAAATATATGTGCTTGTTATTATATTAGGATTAAGAGCACACACTTCCATAATTACTGAGGTCTTTGTTCCTTTATAAAGTCAGTATAAAAGAAACCACCTCTAATGGTCCTACTCAATACACTCTAAGTGTACTAGTGTAATTATATAGTTAAGATAAACTAATACCTAATTACACTACGACCTTCCAATGGTTTGTTCCTTTCCATCTTGGTCGTAAGCTACTGTTTATAATTTATAAGGTGCTGATAACATGATCCTCTGTGTGTGACACCACACACCATGTTATCTACAATATAAATTAATTGAACAACTACATTTATCATAAATGTAGACATTTGACCAATGTGATTCTTCTATTTCTAAATAAATATTTATACAAAAGCTAGGCTTTTAGTTACACTCTAACACGACATTCAGGACCAGATATGGACACTACAAGTTTGTAGTCATGCCTTTTGGTGTGACTAATGCACCAGCGGTTTTCATGGACTTAATGAACAGAGTGTTCAGAGAATACCTTGACAAATGTGTCATCATGTTCATCGACGACATTCTGATTTATTTAAGAACCCCATAGGAGCATGACACGCACTTGGGAATAGTCCTGCAAACCCTTCAGCAAAAGCAGCTGTATGCTAAATTCTCAAAGTACGAGTTCTGGTTAGATTAGGTGGCATTTCTACGTCACATAATTTCTAAAGAAGGTATTCAAGTGGATCCAACCAAAATATAAGCAGTCAACAACTGGAAGAGACCCAAGAACACCAGGGAGATCAGAATTTTTCTTTGTTTAGCTGGGTACTACAGGAAATTCGTGGAGGACTTTTCCCGGATAGCTTCTCCACTAACGGCCTTAACCAGGAAGAACAAAAAGTTTGAATGGTCAGATAAATGTGAGCAAAGTTTCCAAGAGCTCAAGAAAAGACTGACCAGTGCTCCCATTCTGACAATCCCAGAAAGTGACAAGAGTTTTGACATCTACAGTGATGCTTCCAAGATGGGCCTAGGAGCTGTACTCATGCAAGAAGGAAAAGTTATAACTTATGCTTCCAGACAACTCAAAGACTATGAGAAGAACTACCCCACTCATGATCTTGAGCTGGCAGTAGTGGTCTTTGTACTAAAACTCTGACGACATTACTTGTATGGAGTCCAGTGCAGAATCTTCACAAACCATCAAAGTCTTAAGTACTTCTTCACTCAGAAGGACTTAAACATGAGACAGCGTAGGTGGCTAGAGTTGGTCAAAGATTATGACTGTGAAATCCTCTACCACCCAGGCAAAGATAACAAAATGGTAAATGCACTAAGCAGAAAATCCAGTGCATCCCTGATGTCTTTGTCATCATTAGCCCTGCCACTGCAGAAGGAGTTGTCAGATTTTGGACTTGAAGTTATTTATGGGCAACTCTCTGCATTGACATTGGAGTCAACCCTGCTTGAGGATATACAGAGAAAGCAAAGTGAAGATCCAGATATCCAAAAGATCAAGCAAGGGATACAAGAAAAGGGAAATTCAGAGTTTCGAGTATCAGATGGTGGAGTTCTTTATCAGGGAAACCGTCTTTGTGTTCCCAATGATGAGGAATTAAGGAGGAAGATTCTAAAAGAAGCACATAGTGCACCTTACTCCATGCATCCTGGTTCTACCAAGATGTATCAGGATGTGAAACAGAGGTTCTGGTGGGCTGGACTCAAAAGAGATGTAGCTAAATATGTCAGTACCTGCCTGACATGCCAGAGAGTCAAAGCAAAACACTAGAGACTAGGAGGAGTTCTACAGTCTCTTCCTGTACCAGAGTGGAAGTGGGAAGACATATCCATGGACTTCATAACAGGTCTTCCAAGAACTACAAATGGATATGACGCTACATGGGTAGTAGTGGACAGATTAACTAAGTCTACTCATTTTCTAGCCATCAAGGTGTTTCACTCTATAGAGCAGTTGACACAGTTATATGTTAAGGAGGTGATCAGACTTCACGGAGTTCCTAAATCTATTGTTTCTGATAGAGATGGACGCTTCACCTCACACTTTTGGGAGTGAGTTCAGACTGCACTAGGCACCAAATTCAAGTTCAGCACAGCCTTCCATCCTCAGACTGATGGACAGACAGAGCGAGTAAATCAGATCCTAGAAGATATGCTCAGGGCTTGTGCACTAGATTTCAAGGGAAGTTGGTGCAAGTATCTGTGCTTAACTGAAGTTGCCTACAACAACAGCTATCAGGCCACCATCAAGATTGCACCTTATGAAGCGTTGTATGGCAGGAAGTGCAGATCACCTATTTGCTGGCAAAAGAAGGTGAGAGAAAAGAAATGGAAGTAGAGCTGGGCAAATTAAGTCCTTGTTATGTAGGACCTTACCTAATCACAGAAAGGATTGGGAGAGTAGCTTACAAGCTGGACTTACCGCAGGACATGTCGGCAATACATAACGTATTTCATGTCTCCATGCTAAAGAAGAGTCTCCATGACCCTAGTCAAGTGATTCAGCCACAGACAGTGCAGATCCAAGAGGATCTTAGCTATGAGAGCAGACCTACACAGATAGTGGACAGAGCAGTCAAGAGACTAAGAAGCAAAGAAGTGCCACTAGTGAAGGTCATCTGGCAGAACCAGAAGCACGAGGAAGTCACTTGGGAACGTGAGGACAGTATGAGACAGAAATATCTAGAACTATTCTAAGTTCGAGGATGAACTTTTTATAAGGTATGGGGGATTGTAACGACCCAATTTTCCCTATTTTGAGTTCTAAATGTCCTTAAAAATATTTAGAAATGCTTTTAAAATATTCTAGAGATTTTTAGAAATTTTTAGAGTATTTTTACGTAATTTTTGGAAGCCATTTGATATTTTTACTAAACGAAAGAAGTTTTGACAAAAAAATATCCAAACCGAGGTTTGAACCGGAAACCTCGAGTTAAGCAGAGATTCGATTAACCAACAGACCAGCCGAATGTTTCTTAATTAAACCTACAACAAAATATATTTAAGTTGTAATTGATACAGAAATACCTTAGTTTTAAAAAGGTTGCAGAGAAATGGCCGAGCCGAAGCTCGACCCGGCGACCTGGGTTTCGGCGGAAACGCAGATAACCAGCTGTACCAGCGGGTTATGTTAATTAATTAGGAAAGAACGGATTATATTTAAGGTATAGTTAGTAATAGAAAACCTAGTTATAAAGGGATTAAGTTTTCCCTTTCTCGCTGAAAACTCGATCCTTCCTTCCCCTTCTCTCCCGACGGCGTAGCTCTTCACGGGTGAAAACGTTGCGAGTGTCTAGGCGACTCCGGCGGCTGGCGAGCTCCCTCCTCCGCGGGTTCCTCACATAACCGAGCTCCTCTCGACAAGGTGAGCGCACGGGCACACGAAGGGGCCGAGATATTCATCCCTCCGAACCCTAGAATCCCCTTCCTTCTCGGTTTGAATGCAAGAACACGCTGTAAGTACTACTCACCTATGGTAGGAGTTGCTCCGAATCTTTGGATTTCGTTTTCCTTGCTCACGGAATTTTGCAGTGCCGAATAGATGATGTTAGGGTTTGTTATTCATTCTTTCCTTCAGTTGCTGCTTAGATATATTTTGCCATGTATTCTAAGTTTCGGTTGGACCTTGTATTCAAGTGGCAAAGACAAGCTTTAGGTTTTCGTTCTTTGCTGTGTTGAATTTGCCATAGTTAGCATTGCTACTCAATTCCTCTCCTTGCTGTCCCAATGAACATGAATTGCTTGTATGCTGTGTTACGGTTTTTTTTAGGTTCTTTTAGCCATTTAGTAAGTGTAAACAGTTATATTAGAGTAGCATGTAGTTTAAGTTTTGTTACCACCTTAATATGCTGCTTTAGATCTTCTTGGTAGTATTCTCAGTGTGCTTTCTTGCAAATCAAGGTGTGTAAACAGCCTCATTAATTAGTAAGCAGTATCATAATTTGATTGACATTCAACGAGCATGAAATGCGTTGCATAGTGAGCTTGAAGTGGTTCATATTTTGAGTATACTGTTAGTCTTCTTGCTGTAGTCTTGGCTGTGCGGTTTGATTTAAACTACGTTCCCGTTTAGTGCATGATCAATTCTGATGTTAAGCATTTAGTTTTGGATTTCTTGAGTTTCCATGAACATGTACAGCCATTAACTTGACCATGCACGGTTTAGCTTTCCTTGCTACTTAATGAGCGTGCACAACTTGGTACACAAGTATGTTTGGATAGGTCGTTTGTTGTTGTTTTAAGGGCAAGAACAGCCTTGTTATAAGGATTCGGAGTTAGCTTATTTTGCTACCTTATCTAGCATTCCAGTGTTTGGTTTCCTTGCATTTCAGTTTCTTAGTTTCTTTTGCATTTCAACATGCAATTCAGTTTTAGAATTTCATAGCTTTGCTCTATTTTATAGCATCCTTAGAGAGTTTAGATTCGCTTTCCTTGATTTATGTTTATTGTAGCATGCTTAGAGAGTTCAGATTCGCTTTCCTTGATTTAAGTTTATTGTAGCATGCTTAGAGAGTTCAGACTTGTTTTCCTTTATTTAGTTAGAATGGGTTTAGCATTTTTCTTGCTACTTAGAAAGGCGAGAACAACCTTCATTTAAAGTATGTAGTGCTAGTTTCTTGAATTTCTTGAACATGAATAGCTATTAAGTTTATCTTGTAGTTGGATTTGCTTGCTTTATTTTTATAGCATGCTTAGTTAGTTGTAATTCTCTACTTGTTAGATACACTTGCAGTATTCGAATATCATGAGCAGTATTAAATTATAATTTAGTTTCTAGTTTCTTGTTTTGATACATATGCATATATGTGTTAGTTAGTTTTTAATAGCTCTTTAATCTAAAGCATATAGTTAGTTGTTTCTTCTATTTTAATAAGATGAATAGCCATGTATTTTAGTGGAATGATTATGTGCTCTATTAAACCTTTTGAGGATTATGGGTAACTACAAGTAAGAAAAAGACCAAGGTCTAGTTAGAAAAGATAACAAGTAAATTAAAGTACGAGGCTAGTACCCGACTTTCGAGGTTGTCGTTAAACAAATCCAGGTGACCAATATCGAGGTCTTGGCCCTGGTAAGACCGAGGTCTTAATCCTCATAGGACTGGAGGCTCGCTACCTCAGTCACTATTAGAGAGCGCGCATAAGTTGGTACTAAGCCTGGGCCCAAGAAAGAGAAGATGAAAGTTAGGAATTAATTTCAAGTATAAGGCTATAAGTAAATGAAACAAGTATCACCTATGTTTAGAACCAGTAAAGTTTAGCTCTTTTAATGCTAAGCATACAGTGTTAGTTTTCATTGCTTTCCTTATGAGTTTATTGAGCATGATTAGCTTTATTTCCAGCATGCAGATTTATTCTTATATCATGAGTATGCAGATTATTTTAGTGTTTTTCTATAGATGAGCATGTGTAGTTTTTCTTTTTAGCACTTTAGTTTTAGCATCCTTTGCATCGTATGCATTTTCGAGTTTTTGTGAGATAGATTAGTACTTACTAAGTGTTTCGCTTATAGATTTATTTTTCCTCCTACTGCAGATAAAGGAAAAGTTAAAGTGTAAAGAGGAAGGCGACAAGGAGAGTGTCTGATGGAGGTGTGTGATCTCTGGACTGTGGAGAGATCTAAGAAGTTGTTAAGATTTTATTAAGAGTCTTAATTGTTAAAAGAATTGAGAACTTGTACATGTTATTCTTTGGATTGTTTTATTGTCCATTGCTAGAGTTGATCCTTTTGGTTATATATCAACTGCGTGAGTTGTTTGATATATGTTCCAGCCGCCTGTGACTGTGTATATTGTGTATGTATTGATGAATTTGGTCACCGGTACAGGGGAGACTTTGCCGAAATTTTTCGGTAAGGACTCCTCATGGTTTCGATCATACCGGTTAAGTAGAGTTAGAAGTTAAGTAATGGTCACCTTTAGGGAGTAGTAGTAGTAGTAAGAAGGGTGGTCGTTACATGGTTTTACTTGGTTCAGAGTGTAGGACCGTTGGGCCGGCTAGAAGGGGGGGTTGAATAGCCCTGCAAAAATCAAAACGCAAACACCCTTCTCGAACTCTTAAACTAACACTTGTAAAATAAGAGAAATAAATAAAAGCAGAAAAGTAAAAGGCACACCGAGATTTACTTGGTTACAACCGGGAAGGTTGTTAATCCAAGAAAGCGTAGCACTAGTATCTCCTTCAGGCGGAGAAGCCTTTTACAGCAATGAAGCGCACAATAGAAGCTTAAAACAGAAAAGTGTACAAGTGTAGAAAGAATGCTTGAGTTCTCAGTTGATTGACAGCTTTTGGACCAAGGCTATATTTATAGTCTTGGTCGGGGCGCCTGGAAGGGTTCCGGGCGCCCTAGGGGGGATAAAACTTTATCCTGGTGAAAAGGCTGGTCTGGGCGCCCGAAAGGGTTCCGGGTGCCCCGGAGGGGTCCGGGCGCCCCGGACCCCGAAAGTCAACTCTGGTTGACTTTTGCGTCGGACCTCTTCTCCGTTTTAGTCCTGCCTCGGTCCGGGTCTTCCGCTCCGGATCCGCTTACTTGGGTGATCTCTGCCATCCGAAAAAGGGCTCACCCGAACCCAACTTCCGGTCTTCTCAAGCGGGCTTCCCTCCGGCTTTTCGTCCCTCGGAATTGCCGCGTGTTTCCTTCTCGTCCGCCAGCATACTCATCCGCAGTCTTCGTCCTTCGGTCGTCGACCTTCTCGCTAGCTGCGTCTCTTGCTCCCCGAGCAATCTTCCGCTCTGGCTTTCGTCCCTCGGAACCACCGCGCGCTTCCTTCTCGTCCCCTCGTCCCTCGGACTGCCGTCCTTCTCGCTAGCTGCGTCTTCCGCTCGACTACCTGTATTCCTAAGCTCCTGCACACTTAGACACAAGGTTAGAAACAACGCAGGACCTAACTTAACTTGTTGATCACACCAAAACAACCTTGGGGTTCCAACAATCTCCCCCTTTTTGGTGTGATCAACCCAAGTTAAGCTAGGGTCAAAACTAGACATAAAATTAAAACAAGTTATTGCAATAATGTGCAACAAAATTAAATTTCAAAAATTTTCAATTTTCAATTTCTACCTCCCCCTAGACTTATACTAATTCTTCTCCCCCTTTGATCACAAAAAAAATGGGGTTTAAAAAGAACTAAGGGTTAAAGACTTAGAGTAAAAAAAAATTTCTTAAAGACTTTAAGCAGAAAGTTTCAATTTCAAAATGGTCTTTTAACTTAAACAAAATTGTCTTATGAAAATTTTTCTAAATTAACAAAAAAATGAGAATTTTTCTAAGTAACTTAAGCAGAAAATTTTTCTAAGTGAAAACTTTGAGAAATTTTCTAAGTGAAAATTTGACTTTGGCAAAAAGTATTTTTCTAAGTATAAAAATATTTTGAAAAAATGTTTTTTTTTAACTTTGAAAGCATTAATTAATTCTAATTTTAATGCTTTGACAAAAAGTTAATTAAACATTTATTTCAATATTTTGGCTTCCAGGTCGTGGCGAGGCACTAGGCCTTCTTGGTTATTGGAGCAACAACCACTTCCTTAGACAAAACCTCATAGAGAAATTCATTGTTTAATTTTCTCACTGAAAAGCGCTAATTTTAATTTTAATTTTAAAACTTAGACTAAGCAAGATTTAGGAACCCAATAAAGGTTCCAGCCTACTGGATTGATTAAAAATTTCTTAGGGACATATTTTCTACAGATATTCTTAATTTGTCCCGGGTGATATCTATAATACCAATTTAAATTTTTAAATTTTCTAGAATTAGATGAACATGCATGGTTTTTCAAATTATCTACTTGAATTTTCAAATCATTATTTTCAAGTTTCAATTTTTCATTTTCCAATTTTGATTTATCTAATTCTTCTAGAGGGCAGGATTTAACTAAGATTATTTTTAAATTTTTTTATTTCTTTTTCTAATTTACAGCAGTCTTTAGTTAATAACTTAACAAATTTATAAAGTTTATCGGGAGGAAGTGAACGTACCTGACTTACCTTGTCGAGTTCGTTTTCCGTGTCTCCCCCTGAACTACTGCTTTCCTCTGACGAAGCTCCCCCTTCATCGATGCTCTCGATGCTTATTTCGGAAGAGATTGACTCGCAGTCGTTGTCTTGATGACTTGCCATTAGAGCAAGTCCGGAGAATGCCTCGACTTCCGACTCCGACGACGTATCATCCCACGTCGCCTTTAGGGCTTTTCGCTTTTGGATAGGCTTCTTACCCTTTTCCTTGTTCTTGTTCTTCAGCTTGGGGCAATTGTCCTTGACGTGCCCTTCTTCATCGCAGTGGTAGCAGCGGATCGTCCTTTTCTTCTTCCCCTGTGGATGGTTAGTAGATCTGGATTTACAAAGCTTCTTGAATCTTTTTACCATCATTACCATTTCCTCGTCATCGAGAGAGGATTCCGACTCTGGTTCGTCTCTCGAAGCTTTGAGGGCGACGTTATTCTTGGGCTCCTTCATTCCTGCACATCTTGACTCATGCACTTCAAAAGTAGAAAAAAATTCTTCTAACGAGATCTTTTCTAAATCTTTAGAAATATAAAAGGCATCTACTAGTGATGCCCATTTTGAATTTCTAGGAAATGAATTTAGTGCGTACCTTAGCGAATCTCGGTTACTTACCGTTTCTCCGAGATTCGATAGTCCGATGATGATCTCTTTGATTCTCGAGTGCAAGTGCGCGACTGTCTCATCTTCCCCAAGTTGCAGGCCGGTGAGCTGATTCCGAAGCAGATCTCTTTTGGCGAGCTTGGCTTCGGAAGTCCCTTCGTGCAGCTCGAGGAACTTTTCCCAAAGTTCCTTTGCAGAGTGGTATCGTCCGATTCTGTTGACTTCTTGAGGTGGAAGAACGCTTAGCAGATGGTATTCTGCTTTGCCGTTCGCCACGAATTCAGCCTGCTCCTTTTTTGTCCATTGACATTTTTCCTTACCTTTTGGAGCTACAAAACCGGATTCCATTGTTAAAGTTAATTCAAAGTCCGTGGTAAAAAATACCTGCATCAGATTCTTCCACGTAGCTAAATCTCCTCCATATTTCGGCGGGTGGATGCTTTGTCCGGCCATTATCTTTGCTTCGATTGGCGGTTAGTCCTCCTGAAGCGTCTTGGCTCTGATACCACTTGTAGGACCGTTGGGAGGGGGGGGGTTGAATAGCCCTGCAAAAATCAAAACGCAAACACCCTTCTCGAACTCTTAAACTAACACTTGTAAAATAAGAGAAATAAATAAAAGCAGAAAAGTAAAAGGCACACCGAGATTTACTTGGTTACAACCGGGAAGGTTGTTAATCCAAGAAAGCGTAGCACTAGTATCTCCTTCAGGCGGAGAAGCCTTTTACAGCAATGAAGCGCACAATAGAAGCTTAAAACAGAAAAGTGTACAAGTGTAGAAAGAATGCTTGAGTTCTCAGTTGATTGACAGCTTCTGGACCAAGGCTATATTTATAGTCTTGGTCGGGGCGCCTGGAAGGGTTCCGGGCGCCCTGGGGGGGATAAAACTTTATCCCCCAACGTCCAGAACGCGAAAGACGCGTTCTGGTCAAACTTCACGTTCCGGGCGCCCCGGGCTGCTCCGGGCGCCCCGGACAGTTCCGGGCGCCCCGGAGCAAAAAGTCAACTCTAGTTGACTTTTGCGTCCGGGACCTCTGCTCCGTTTTAGTCCCGCCTCGGTCCGGGTCTTCCGCTCCGGATCCGCTTACTTGGGTGATCTCTGCCATCCGGAAAAGGGCTCACCCGAACCCAACTTCCGGTCTTCTCAAGCGGACTTCCCTCCGGCTTCTCGTCCCTCGGAATTGCCGCGTGTTTCCTTCTCGTCTGCCAGCGTACTCATCCGCAGTCTTCGTCCCTCGGTCGTCGACCTTCTCGCTAGCTGCGTCTCTTGCTCCCCGAGCAATCTTCCGCTCCGGCTTTTGTCCCTTGGAACCACCGCGCGCTTCCTTCTCGTCCGCCGGTGTACTCTTCCGCAGCACCTCGTCCCTTGGACTGCCGTCCTTCTCGCTAGCTGCGTCTTCCGCTCGACTACCTGTATTCCTAAGCTCCTGCACACTTAGACACAAGGTTAGAAACAACGCAGGACCTAACTTAACTTGTTGATCACACCAAAACAACCTTGGGGTTCCAACACAGAGTCTTGGGCGACTTCTACTCCAAGGCCCATGCTCGTTGAGCGTTTACTTTGGATAATTCACTATTAAAGCGCAAGGTTACAAATATGTATTACAAAACAATAATTAACAGGCTATACTGACAACGAAAATATTGAAACTGGAACTCCGGGTCGTCGGGGACTTGCAACAACACTTCAGGGCGTCTCTTGAGCAGCAAACAATAGCTGGATTACTTGTGAACTTGCTCTTGAAAGGTGCTGCTCGAACCCCCTTATATAACCTGCTGGAGGCGCCTCAAAGGTTCACTAGGGCGCCTCAAACCCGCCGAGTCAACCGCACGGATAAGCACTAAAATCTTCTTCGCTGATCCGGTTGAAAGCGCCTCCAAGCTGTCCAAGGCGCCTTCAGCTCAGTCTGAGGCGCCTCCAGCTCTGTTGTGCGGAAACTCAACTCTTTGCACCCGAGGCGCCTCCAAGCTCCAAGGAGGCGCCTCGGACACTGTTCATCCGAGAAAAACTTTGTGATTTTGGTACCTGCAACTATGTTAGTCCCAAAATACCCTGCACCACAGAGTTAGAACATAACAATAGTAAGAATATGAAAGTGTGAAAGTCTCCCGGCTGTTCGGTTCTGACTTCGGATTTTCAACAGGAAACCCTAGATCAAACCGACGCCTACTGTTCCCTTTTTAGAGGAACGCGTCCTCACCTACTCCCCTCAGGAGAGATTACCTTATACTAGTACGGTCCTCTAGACCTGACTTGTAACAACCCAAATTTCCTCATTACAAGTATTAATAATGCTTTAAAATATTTAGAAATATTCTAGAGATTTTTAGAAATTTTTAGAGTATTTTTATGCAATTTTCAGAGTTCGTTTGGTATTTTTACCAAAAGAAAGAAGTTTTAAAAAATAAAGAGGTTCGGCTGAGGCTCGAACCCGCGACCTCCGACCCGATCCGAGACTTAAGCGAAGCGTGATGACCAAGAACCCAGCAGGGTCGTGCTAATTAAAGAAGGAGTGTAAATAATTTAAGTAGTAGTTGATAACAGAATACTCGAGTTATAAAGGGAGAACTTAGGGATTATTTTCCAAAACCTAAACTTCTCCTCTCCTCTTCTCTCTCGCGTGCGACTACTGTTTGGGCAAAAAAACGAAGAGGAAATTAGGGCATTCTCTCCAGCGACCGGCTTAGGGAGATCTCCAAGCGGTTTCACCACCATCACGATCCTCTCGTCGAGGAGAGCTTGTGGGCACGAAGAGGAGCCGCAATCTCGAGTTCTCCGAAACCCTAGCAGCCCTTTTATTCGGTTGTGAGTCCAAGAAACCAAGGTAAGCGCTACTCACCTGCAGTAAGGGTAGTTTTGAGCTTTGATTTAGGTTTTCTTTTGGTTTACAGAACATGCTGTAGAGGACTTCGGTTTCTAGGGGATTTAGGTTTCCCCTTTTTGTTTTCGAAACACGCTGTTAAGAATTGTGGTTTTCTAGGGATATAGTTTCCTTTTGGGCTTCGAATTATGCTATGCAGAATTGGGTTGCTGGAGGCTTAAGTGTAGCTTCGGGATTTGCTTTCTCCTTTGTATTTCTGCTGTAGCATGCTTAAAGATCTCTATTTCTTAATGAAAGTACAAGCTTTGAATAAGTTTCATATAGTTTTTAAGCTTCAGTAGGCTTTAGTTTGGAATGGCTATGCGTAGCATTTTGGTTTCTTCTGTTTTCCTTACCGTGTCACTGAACATGAGGTTGGTTCTCAGTTTGTGATTTCAATGGGTATTAATAAGTTCAGTTGTGGAAAGATTCAGTAGATCATTAGTAGTATAATTAGATGTGCAGCTTTGTTTTCTTTCCGTGGAGCTTATTAGTAGAGATGGTTTGTGTGTTAACTATGTTGTTAGTCTTTTAGTCATTTGTTATTCATAGTATGCAGAATTTTGATTAGCCTAGTATGCAAAATTTTGTTATCATAGTATGCAGAATTTTGATTAGCATAGTATGCAGAATTTTGTTATTCATAGTATGCAGAATTTTGATTAGTCTAGTATGCAGAATTTTGTTAGCATAGTATGTAAAATTTTGATTAGCATAGTATGCAGAATTTTGTTAGCATAGTATGCAGAATTTTGATTAACATAATATGTAGATTTTTGTGGAGCTAGTATGCAGATTTTTGTTTAAGCATTACAATGTTAGAATTTGTTTAAACATTTTAGTTTTTTTTAAAAAAAAAGAAGCATTCTTTTATTAGAAGTATTAACAAGTATAAGTATTTTACTTGAAGAGGCTAGTACCCGACTTCCGAGGTTGTGATTAAACAAATCCAGGTGACCAATTCTGAGTTCTTGGCCCTGGTAAGACCAAGGTCTTTACCCTCATAGGGCTGGTGGGTCGCTACCCCAGTTTCTATTAGGGAGCGCACATTGGTACTAAGCCTGGGCCCAAGAGATTAGTATTTTGAAGTATAAAAGTATAAATTTTAAACAAGTGAAATAAGCTTCACATAAGTTTAAAATTTAGCAAGTTTAGTTTCTTTTATGTTAGCATGTTATTTAGAATTTTCTTGCTATTATTTGCTATTAGATGAGCAGCTTTACATGTTTAGCATTTCAGTATATTCACATGCATATTCAAGTTTTGTGAGTTAGATAGCGCTTACTAAGCAATTTTGCTTATAGTTTCATTTCCTCTTACTGTAGATAAAGGAAAGGAAAAGCTATAGCGAAGGAAGGCGACAAGGAGGTGCGGATGGATGTGTGATGTTTGGACTATGGAAGCCTTTGGATTTAGTTTAATAATTCATTAAGACTTTGTATTCAGAATATTGGAACCATTCTTTCATGTTGTTAGATTTGCATTGGATATTTTATGTTTAGAACTCTTTCTTTTAATTGCTATGCACATTGGTTTATTATCTGAGTTGTATCATTGTTGCATGCTTGTGTAGATTTATATATATAGTTTCTAGCATGTTCAAATTGATGTATAGTTTTAGTTGTGAACGTATGCTTGAGTAGTATATTTTCCGTTATTACATATTGTATGCTTTGAGTTTTGAGAGTTTTAAGCATAGATAATTTCATGTGAACAACTTTAGTTAAGTATAGTTAGTAGTCCAGTAGCGCTCCACCCTCATAGACCAGTAGAGTGGAGGGTGGGGTGTTACATGTTGGTATCAGAGCAGTCCCCATTCTCTAGCATCACACACACATCAGCATCAACCTTACCGTCTTCAAGTAAAAATGTATTTATACTTTCTATAAATGTTTTCCTTTATTATTTATGTGCAGTATAGAGAAATATTTAGAAGTACTGCTCACCTGTAGTAAGAGGTGTTTTCCGTTGATTTCTCGTCGTAGAAATATTGTATGTGCAGATTTCTTTTGTGTTCTATGCATGATTGTGTGTTACCTAATTAGTTTCACTTATAGATGCATATGAAAAAAAAATACCCTATCAGTATTTTAAGTTTAAAAAAAGTATAAGAAAGATAAAGAAAATAAAGAAAAAGGTCAAGGCCTTAAGTAGATCCCAAAGTCAAGACTTTAGGGATTTTTACACACAAGGTGTTTTTTAAAATGCCAAGACATTTAAAGAAGAAGTAATTAAGATATTTTACTTTGAAAGGCCATAAATAGCACTTAATGTGAGTAGTGGAACTCACCGGCCACAGACTGGTGAAGAGTTGGTCAGCAGGGCATTAGTCGCTGAACATTATCTGAACAGCATCAAGGCACAACAAATGAATTCAAGCCAGTTAAGATAGAGGACAAGACAGCAGGGAGTCAGAAGCCCAGGCAAGCAAGCAGCACTAGAAGGGCAAAGATAACAAGAGGAAACGGTGGAATATAGGAGGTAGCCAAAAGGGAGGTCCTACAGACAAGCAGGACAAGTTCCCTCCCTGCCCTAAATGTGGGAGACTACATCCAGGAGCATGTCTTTTGGGTCTGACTGGATGTTATTCGTGTGGTCAAGAAGGACACCTGGCTAAGGCGTGTCCTAACAAGCTCAAAGTGCCTCAGCAACAGGCAGCGCAATACGGGAACAAGTCTCAGTTACATTACATGCCTGCAACTCTGGATGGACCTCAGCTCAGTCAAGGAAGGTTGGAAGCCCCACCAGTTCTAGCCAGTGCCAGAGTATTCTCCCCCACTAAAGAGGAAGCTGCTAGTGCCTCCACGGTCGTAACAGAGAGCATGAACTCCAAGTTCTTAACAATCCTACCTTCTAGGGAAGTCATGGAGTCCAACCAGTGGCTTCGGGCTGTACCAATCAAAATTTCAGAGCGAGAGCTATATGTTAATTTACTAGTCCTTGCGATGCAGGGATTCGACGTTATTCTGGGTATGGATTTCCTCAGTAAGTACAACGCTTCGGTGGACTGCCGCAGAAGGAAAGTGATTTTCAGCCCAGAAGGTGAACCATCCTTTGAGGTTACGGGAGTGCCGAAGAGGAAGACCCAGAAATTCCTCTCTTCCCTCACAGCTCACCAAATGTTAGCTAAAGGGTGTACTGATTTTCTTGCGTACATTGTGAATGCAGAAGAACAAGAAAGACCCAAGCAGGAAGATGTTCGGGTAGTCTGTGAGTATCCAGAAGTATTCCCAGAAGAGCTACCTGGACTACCTCCTAACAGAGAAGTGGAGTTTGAAATTGAATTGGTTCCTGGTACTGGTCCAATTTCAAAAGCTCCGTACCGAATGTCTCCAGCAGAACTAAAAGAGCTACAAGAACAACTCCAGGAGCTGCTTGACAAAGGCTTCATCCGTCCCATTCATTCACCATGGGGAGCTCTGGTGTTGTTCGTCAAGAAGAAAGATGGATCTATGCAAATGTGCATATATTTTAGAGTGTTGAACAAATTAACAATTAAGAACAAGTACCCTCTTCCCAGAATAGATGATCTATTTGATCAGTTAAAGGGGGCCACAGTGTTTTCTAAAATAGACCTGCGCTCTGGATACCATCAGTTGAAGGTGAAAGAAAGTGATATACCCAGAACAGCTTTCAGGACCAGATATGGACACTACAAGTTTGTAGTCATGCCTTTTGGAGTGAATAATGCACCTGCGGTCTTCATGGACTTAATGAACAAAGTGTTCAGAGAATACCTTAACAAGTTTGTCATCGTGTTCATCGATGACATTCTGATCTATTCAAGAACCCCAGAGGAGCATGACATACACTTGAGAATAGTACTGCAGACCCTTCAGCAAAAGCAGCTTTATGCTAAATTCTCGAAGTGCGAGTTCCGGTAGGAGCAGGTGGCGTTTCTAGGTCACATCATTTCTAAAGAAGGTATTCAGGTGGATTGTAACGCCCGAAAATTCTCAAAACTATTTTAGAATTATTCTATGATTTTTCTGGAATTTTTAGATATTTTTCCGGAATTTTTCGAGTATCGGAAGTAGCAAAAATAAATAGAACCGCAAAATAGCTTAGGCGGGAATCGAACCCGAGACCTATGGTTTAGGGATAATGTTAGTAACCGGTTGAACCCAGCAGGGCCGTGCTGAAAGAAAGGAGAACCAAATATATTTATATTAGAGTTGGGTTCATTAAACCACTTAATATAAATAGGAAACTTAAGTTGGGTTGGTTTAATTTAGATTTTGGTTCGGCAACATCCCTCACCACCGAAACCCTCACGCCACCCTTCTCCTCTTCCTCCTTCTCTCGGCGCCCCTCTTCCTCCTCCTTCTCACGGCACACCAAGCCCCCAAGGGCCAAGGGAACATCTTCCGGCGACGACTCCAACACGAAAAAGGTACTTCTCCGCGAGAGGAACGCGAAGACGTGAGCGAATCGTCGAGAAGTCGTCTCCACCGGAATTTCTAGCGAGAGGAATTGTAAGAAAATTAGCGTACGAGGTAAGAAACCCCTCACCTGCAGTATAATAGCTCCGTTTGATTTCCTACGCATTAGTTTTAGCTATATGCAGGTTTTTTGGCGCTTAGGGTGTGTTTAAACCCTCCTCGAGGATTAGGGATCTAGTTGAGCACCTCTAGACGGGCCGGACACGTTGTTCTCCTTTAGTTGGAGATTCTAGACGTTGTCGGGTGCCTAGAGGTGACCTCCCTATTAGAGGAGAGAGTTGGAGCACACCAAGGGTTCGGTAAAATGTTAGTGTAGCTAAATACCACCTCAGTTATGTTTAATAGCTCAGTTAAATGCATTAGAAGCGTTTAAAACAGTAAATTAGTGTATTTTAGCTTATATGGGACTACGGTCCAATGGGTGGGCTCCCATAGTCGCCTCTAGGTTCAGACAACCTAGCTCTAGGTTCAGATAACCTAGAAACAGCAAGTTAGAACAGTTAGCTATATTCAGTATTTTATTTTCAGTGGCACTGTACTGGATCAGATATCCATTGGGTTGGACTCCCACAGTCGTCCCTAGGTTTAGATAACCTAGTTAACCCTACTAAATTCGGGACTTGCAAACCCGGGTCTAGTTAGGGATGCGCGCACAGCAAGTACAGTTGACGGGCCCAAACAGCATGATTATGTATTTTCACTTATTATGAAATAGTTTTCAAAACTCAAAACTTGTTATGTTAGTTGAGGTTGATTTCAGTATCAGTTTAGCTTCAGTTTAGCTCTTCCTTGTTTATACCTTATGATAGCTTATGTTCAGCTTATGTTATGCCATGCTTTGTACGATACCATGCCATGCCATGCTTGCATATTCAGTATGTTCATTTCAAATAGCATGATTTAAAATCATATTTGCATCATTGCATGTTTTTGTAAGGTAGATGGTTTGTAAGGTAGATGGTTTCATCATAGTGCTCCAGACCGATCCAGTTGGGAACAGAATGCTTCCCAGCTTCGATCGATCTGTGGATCGATCGGCAGGTTTGTAGGTAGTTGGGAAGGTTAGTTTCTAGTCCCTAGCTCAGTTGGGAAGTTCAGTTTCCCTCCCCTAGCATGTGTACAATTATTAGGTACATGTAGAGCGTTCAGTTTCAGCGTCCCAGTAATTAGAATAGCAAAATTTTAATTAGCCCAGCTTTCCGCACAGTATAGTTTAGCATTTATTGTAGCGATTCACCTTACAGCCTAGTAGTAGAAGGCGGGTCGTTACAGAGTGGTATCAGAGCAGTGTTCCATACTTCCTACACACACATCAGCATTGTACCTGCAGCTTCCAAGTAAGAATACCTCTACTTTATTTATGCTCCTTGTCTTGTTATTACAGTTCATGTTTATATGTCTATTGCCTGTTAGTCTGTGCTAGTCTTTTAACATGATATCAGTAGTTATATAACTGCAATTACCTTAGTTATGTTATGTTCTCTATGTCTTTAGAAATGGCACGAGGACGCCCAGCTAGAAGGGCACTAGCTACTGAGCCCCAGCAAGAGGCAGGCAGTTCAGTGCCTCCTCCAGACCTTACAGCACTAGTGGCTCAGTTACAGCAGCAGCTAGCTGAACAGCAACAGGAAATAGCCACCTTAAAGGCTAACCAAACTTAGCAATGCCAGTAGTCTTGGAGGTTCCACCAGTCCAGCCTACAGCACCAGTAACCCCAGCAATGAGCCAAGAAAAGAAGCCTATCTGATCCAGTGGTAGCGAGTCAAGCCAGAGAACTTCTCAGGCACTAGTGAACCATGGGATGCACAAGCCTGGTTCAAAACACTGGAGAGCACGATGGAGCTTCTGGACTGGCCAGAACATGAGAAGGTGAAGTGTGCCTCCTTCTGCCTGACAGGAGACGCACGCATGTGGTGGGAAAGAATCAGAACGAAGCGCCCAGTGAACCAGATGACATGGGCGGACTTCGAGAAGGAGTTCTTCGAGGAATTCTTTCATATGCGGGTTACAAACCGCCACTACGACGAGTTCACAGAGTTTCGTCAGGGCAACCTTTCAGTTGAGGAAGCCATGAAGAAATTCAACAGGTTGGCTCGTCTATGCCCAGAGCTGGTCAGCACAGAGAAGGAACGGATCCGGTTGATGCTCAAGATGCTGAGGCCAGAGATAGCAGTGAACGTGGCTGGTGGCATACATAGGCCACAAACCACAGAGGAGTTAGTGAGCAGTGCCTTGACCACAGAGCATTACCAGAACAACATAAAGCAGCAGAAGCAAGTCTCCTCAGAGTCCAAAGGCTAAGGAAACTCTCACACCCAGAAACAGCAAGGCCACAGCTCTAACTGGAAAGGGAACTCCAACAGCAAGCGCAAATCAGGGAGCGACTCAAAAGGAGGACCATCCAGCAAGCGACCCAGTTATCCAAATTGTGCCACTTGTGGGAAATTCCACCGAGGGGTTTGTCGCAAGGGCACACGAGGATGCTTTGAATGTGGACAGGAGGGACACATGGCTAAGCAGTGCCCGAACAAGACCGGTCTTCCTCAGCCACAGCAGATTCAGTATGCAGACCAGCCAGCTCAGTTGTATCAGATGCAGGCCGCTCTAGAAGGTCCACTTATCAGCCAAGGCAGATTAAAAGCCCCTCCAGCTATGGCGAATGCGAGGATCTACTCACTCACCAGAGAGGACGTAGCCAATGCCTCGATAGTCGTCACAGGTCAGATTAGTATTTTTCAGTATAGTGCTACTGTTCTCTTTGATACTGGGGCAACCCATTCATATATAGCTAGGATGTTCTCCGAAAAATTGGAAATATCCCCAGAGGTACTCAGTGGTCAGTTTCTGACGGCACTACCTTCAGGAGAGGTCATGGCATCCACGCACTGGCTCAGAGCAGTGCCAGTCATTATAGCAGACAGGGAACTCTTTTGCGATCTGATCCTGCTAGAAATGACTGACTATGACGTCATCCTTGGAATGGACTTTCTGATCAGATACGGTGCTTCCATAGAGTGCCGTAAACAGAAAGTCGTATTCCAACCCGAAGCAGAAATACAGTTTGAATACCACGGAGAACCAAAGAGAAAAGCCAGAAAATTTCTCTCAGCAATGAAGGCACAGAAGTTGATGGATTCGGGATGTACGGGGTACCTAGCACATGTAGTCAATACCAGCCAGGACAAGGGCCAACAGCTAGCAGAGGTCCGAGTTGTATGTGACTACCCAGCAGTCTTCCCTGAAGAGTTACCAGGCCTAGCACCAGTCAGGGAGATTGAATTTGAGATAGAGCTTTTCCCCGGCACCAATCCTATTTCCAAGGCGCCTTACCGCATGGCTCCAGCAGAACTGAAGGAACTTCATGAGCAACTACAGGAGCTGCTTGACAAGGGCTTCATACGCCCTAGTCACTCACCATGGGGAGCGCCTGTACTGTTCGTGAAGAAGAAGGATGGAAGCATGCGGCTATGCATAGACTACAGAGCACTGAATCAGGTCACGATCAAGAACAGGTATCCTCTTCCCAGAATAGATGACCTGGGAGCAGCAGTGTTCTCTAAGATTGACCTCAGATCAGGATATCACCAAGTCAGGGTCAAGGAGGGTGATATACCGAAGACAGCATTCAGGACCAGATACGGACATTACGAGTTCGTAGTCATGCCTTTTGGGGTGACAAATGCTCCAGCTACATTCATGGATCTCATGAACAGAGTATTCAGGGAGTATTTAGATAAGTTTGTTATTGTGTTTATCGATGACATTCTTATCTACTCAGGAACTCAAGAAGAACACTCAGAGCACCTGAAACTAGTATTGCAGACCCTTCAGCAGAACCAGCTATACGCCAAGTTCACGAAATGTGAATTTTGGCTAGATCAGGTGTCCTTCCTGGGTCACATCATCTCAAAGGATGGTATTATGGTAGACCCCAGTAAGATAGAAGCAGTAAGTAATTGGAAGAGACCTAAGAACGCCAGCGAGATCAGGAGCTTTCTGGGATTAGCAGGATATTACAGGAAGTTTGTAGAGGACTTCTCCAGGTAGCCTCCCACCTCTTACCGAAAGAACAAAATTTCAAAGGATAGAGGATCGTGAGAACAGTGAGCTAAAAGGAGGTTGACCAGTGCTCCCATTTTGGCTCTACAAGACAACAGAAGCTTTGACATCTATAGTGATGCCTCTAAGTTGGGACTAGGAGCGCGATGCAAAATGGCAAGGTGATCGCCTATGCCTCCAGCACACTCAAGGATTATGAGAAGAATTACCCTACTCATGACCTTGAGTTGGAGAGTGTTCGCTCTCAAAATTTGGAGACATTACTTATATAGAGCTCAATGCAGAGTGTATACAGATCAGTCTGAAGTACTTCTTCACTCGAAGGATCTGAATATGCGACAGCACAGATGGTTAGAGCTGGTCAAAGACTACGATATAGACATCCTCTACCATCCAGGGAAAGCCAATAAGGTAGCAGATGCACTTAGCGGAAAATCCAGTGCTACCTTATTATCCATGTCACCGCCCTTACAGAAGGAGATCGTAGATTTCGGTCTCGAACTCATCGTTGGACAACTCTCTACTATGACCTTAGAGTCTACCTTGCTTGGTGATATTCAGTCAGCTCAGGAGCAGGACCCTGAAATTCAGAAAATCAAGCAAGGGCTAGCAGAATCAGAAAGTAGAGAATTCAGAGTGTCCGATAGCGGGGTGTTGTATTTTGGTGACAGACTCTGTGTTCCAGATCAGGAGGAGCTACGGAGACAGATTTTAGATGAGGCTCACAAGACTCCCTATGCGATGCATCCAGGTTCCACCAAAATGTATCAAGACCTGAAGAAACGTTTTTGGTGGCCCGGGATGAAGCGAGACATCGCCAGATATGTTAGCATCTGCCTCACCTGTCAGAGGGTCAAGGCAGAACATCAGCGACCAGGAGGAGTTCTGCAGCCTATACAGATTCCAGAATGGAAGTGGGAGGATATCTCTATGGACTTCATAGTGGGACTACCCAGAACCACGAATGGTTTTGATGCCATCTGGGTAATAGTCGACAGGTTGACTAAATCAGCCCACTTTTTAGCTATCAAGATATCCTACTCCATGGAGAAGCTAGCTCAGTTGTATCTCCAGGAGATCGTCAGACTTCATGGAGTCCCACGTACCATTATTTCAGACAGAGACAGCAGGTTTACATCACACTTCTGGGAGTGTGTACAGTCAGCATTGGGCACGAAGTTAAAGTTCAGCACAGCATTCCATCCGCAGACAGATGGTCAGACAGACAGGTACTCGAAGATATGCTCCGAGCGTGTGCCCTAGACTTCAAGGGAAGTTGGTGCAAATATCTGAGCTTAGCAGAATTTGCATACAACAACAGCTATCAGGCCACTATCGGCATGGCACCTTATGAGGCTCTCTATGGGCGGAGGTGCAGATCACCAATCTGCTGGTATAAGAGTGGTGAGCAGAAGGAACTAGAGCTTCAGACAGATCTAGTAACAGATACCACAGCAGCCATACAGCAGATTCACCAGAGGATAGAGACAGCACAGAGCCGTCAGAAGAGCTATGCTGATACACGATGCAGACCCCTAGAGTTTTCAGTTGGGGATACAGTTTTCCTCAGAGTAGCTCCCATGAAGGGAGTCATGCGTTTTGGGAAGAAGGGCAAGCTAGCTCCCAGATATGTGGGACCATACCTTATTAGCAGAAGAGTGGGCAAGGTAGCATATGAGCTAGAGCTACCCTAGGAAATGTCAGCGGTCCACAACGTATTTCATGTCTCTATGCTGAAGAAGCATACCCCAGATGCCACCCAGGTGATTGAGCCCCAGTCGGTACAGATCCGCGAAGATCTCAGCTATGATAGTCGGCCTATTCAGATAATAGACCGAGCAGTTAAGAAATTGCGGAACAAGGAAGTACCATTAGTCAAAGTTATCTGCCGAAATCTCCGGAAGAGGCAACTTGGGGGCGTGACAAGTACCCAGAATTGTTCTAAGTTCGAGGACAAACTTTTTATAAGGTATAGGGGATTGTAATGCACAAAAATTCTCAAAACTATTTTAGAATTATTCTATGATTTTTCTGGAATTTTTAGATATTTTTCCGGAATTTTCCGAGTATCGGAAGTAGCAAAAATAAATAGAACCGCAAAATAGCTTAGGCGGGAATCGAACCCGAGACCTATGGTTTAGGGATAATGTTAGTAACCAGTTGAACCCAGCAGGGCCGTGCTGAAAGAAAGGAGAACCAAATATATTTATATTAGAGTTGGGTTCATTAAACCACTTAATATAAATAGGAAACTTAAGTTGGGTTGGTTTAATTTAGATTTTGGTTCGGCAACATCCCTCACCACCGAAACCCTCACGCCACCCTTCTCCTCTTCCTCCTTCTCTCGGCACCCCTCTTCCTCCTCCTTCTCACGGCACACCAAGCCCCCAAGGGCCAAGGGAACATCTTCCGGCGACGACTCCAACACGAAAAAGGTCCTTCTCCGCGAGAGGAACGCGAAGACGTGAGCGAATCGTCGAGAAGTCGTCTCCACCGGAATTTCTAGCGAGAGGAATTGTAAGAAAATTAGCGTACGAGGTAAGAAACCCCTCACCTGCAGTATAATAGCTCCGTTTGATTTCCTACGCATTAGTTTTAGCTATATGCAGGTTTTTCGGCGCTTAGGGTGTGTTTAAACCCTCCTCGAGGATTAGGGATCTAGTTGAGCACCTCTAGACGGGCCGGACACGTTGTTCTCCTTTAGTTGGAGATTCTAGACGTTGTCGGGTGCCTAGAGGTGACCTCCCTATTAGAGGAGAGAGTTGGAGCACACCAAGGGTTCGGTAAAATGTTAGTGTAGCTAAATACCACCTCAGTTATGTTTAATAGCTCAGTTAAATGCATTAGAAGCGTTTAAAACAGTAAATTAGTGTATTTTAGCTTATATGGGACTACGGTCCAATGGGTGGGCTCCCATAGTCGCCTCTAGGTTCAGACAACCTAGCTCTAGGTTCAGATAACCTAGAAACAGCAAGTTAGAACAGTTAGCTATATTCAGTATTTTATTTTCAGTGGCACTGTACTGGATCAAATATCCATTGGGTTGGACTCCCACAGTCGTCCCTAGGTTTAGATAACCTAGTTAACCCTACTAAATTCGGGACTTGCAAACCCAGGTCTAGTTAGGGATGCGCGCACAGCAAGTACAGTTGCCGGGCCCAAACAGCATGATTATGTATTTTCACTTATTATGAAATAGTTTTCAAAACTCAAAACTTGTTATGTTAGTTGAGGTTGATTTCAGTATCAGTTTAGCTTCAGTTTAGCTCTTCCTTGTTTATACCTTATGATAGCTTATGTTCAGCTTATGTTATGCCATGCTTTGTACGATACCATGCCATGCCATGCTTGCATATTCAGTATGTTCGTTTCAAATAGCATGATTTAAAATCATATTTGCATCGTTGCATGTTTTTGTGAGGTAGATGGTTTCTTACTAAGCTTTAAGCTTACAGATTCTACTTTTCCTTATACTACAGGTAAAGGTAAAGGAAAGATGGACTAGCAATGGAGGCTGGAGGACAATGCAGATCAAGATGTGTGTGGCAGGAACTGGAATAAAAGATCCTCTAGGGATTTGCACCTACTATAGCATTTTACAGTTCATTAGTTTAGTTTTCGTGTTTTATGCACTTTGAAATGCTAGAATGTTTAACTCATGGAAGATTGGTTTAAGTTGTTAGTAATTATGTTAGAATACTAGTTTTTATGTCATCAGAATGTTCCTCATGTAGTGTATAACCCATATGTGAGATTTTAGCACGAACAAGTGCTGAAATCAGAGTTCAGGGCTGAAATCAGAACCCTGATCGGTCTCCAGACCGATCAGGGCCTGGGCAGTGTCACTGGATCGGTCAGCCGACCGATCCAGACAGATACAGTAGGCTACTGTATCCTCCTGGATCGGTCAGCCGACCGATCCAACACGATACAGTAGTGTTCCAGAGAGTTTCGGGTGCCTAGATCGGTCTGCCGACCAATCCAGTTGGGAACAGAATGCTTCCCAGCTTCGATCGATCTGTGGATCGATCGGCAGGTTTGTTGGTAGTTGGGAAGGTTAGTTTCTAGTCCCTAGCTCAGTTGGGAAGTTCAGTTTCCCTCCCCTAGCATGTGTACAATTATTAGGTACATGTAGAGCGTTCAGTTTCAGCGTCCCAGTAATTAGAATAGCAAAATTTTAATTAGCCCAGCTTTCCGCACAATATAGTTTAGCATTTATTGTAGCGATTCGCCTTACAGCCTAGTAGTAGAAGGCGGGTCGTTACATGGATCCAGCCAAAATAGAAGCGGTCAACAACTGGAGTAGACCCAAGAACGCCAGGGAGATCAGAAGCTTCCTTGGTTTAGCTGGGTACTACAGGAAATTCGTGGAGGACTTTTCCAGAATAGCCTCTCCACTAACAGCCCTAACTAGGAAGAACAAGAAGTTTGAATAGTCAGACAAATGTGAGCAAAGTTTCCAAGCACTGAAGAAAAGACTGACCAGTGCTCCCATCCTGACTGTTCCAGAGAGTGACAAGAGTTTCGACATATACAGTGATGCTTCCAAGATGGGTCTCGGAGTTGTTCTCATGCAAGAAGGGAAGGATATAGCTTATGCTTCCAGACAACTCAAAGACTATGAGAAGAACTACCCCACTCATGATCTTGAGCTGGCAGCTGTGGTCTTTGCACTAAAACTCTAGCGACATTATTTGTATGGAGTTCAGTGCAGAATCTTTACCGACCAACAGAGCTTGAAGTATTTCTTTACCCAGAAGGATTTAAACATGAGACATCGCAGGTGGCTAGAGTTGGTTAAAGATTATGATTGTGAAATCCTCTACCACCCAAGTAAAGCTAACAAAGTGGCGGATGCACTAAGTCGAAAGTCCAGTGCAACTCTGATGTCCTTATCATCATTAGCACTGCCACTGCAGAAGGAATTGTCAGATTTTGGAGTCGAAATTGTTTATGGGCAACTCTCTGCATTGACCTTAGAGTCAACCTTGCTTGAGGATATACAGAGAAAGCAAAGTGAAGATCCAGATATCCAGAAGATCAAGCAAGGGATACAAAAAGAAGAAAATTCAGAGTTTCGAGTATCAGACAGTGGAATCCTTTATCAGGGGAGTCATCTTTGTGTCCCCAATGATGAGGAATTAAGAAGGAAGATTCTGGAAGAAGCTCATAGCACATAGCACACCATACTCCATGCATCCTGGTTCCACCAAGATGTATCAATATTTGAAACATAGATTCTGGTGGTCTGGACTCAAGAGAGATATTGCAAAATATGTCAGTACCTGCCTGACATGCCAGAGAGTCAAAGCAGAACACCAGAGACCAGGAGGAGTTCTACAGCCTCTTCCAATACTAGAGTGGAAGTGGGAAGAAATATCCATGGACTTTATAACAGGTCTTCCAAGAACTACTAATGGATATGATGCGATATGGGTGATAGTGGACAGATTGACCAAGTCTGCCCATTTTCTAGCCATCAAGGTGTCTCACACTATAGAGCAGTTGGCACAGCTATATGTTAAGGAAGTGATCAGACTTCATGGAGTCCCGAAGTCGATTGTTTCTGATAGGGATGGGCGCTTCACCTCTCATTTTTAGGAGTGTGTTCAGAATGCACTAGGCACCAAACTTAAGTTTAACACAGCCTTCCATCGCCAGACTGATGGACAGACAGAACGAGTAAATCAGATTTTAGAATACATGATCAGGGCTTGTGCATTAGATTTTAAAGGCAGTTGGTGCAAGTATCTGTACTTAGCTGAATTCACCTACAACAATAGTTACTATGCCACCATCAAGATGGCACCGTACGAAGCACTGTACGACCGGAAGTGTAGATCACCTATATGCTGGTTGGAGGCTGGAGAAAGAAAAGAGATGGAATCAGAATTGGGCAGGCAGACTGAGATGATAGAAGAAACAACACAGGCTATCCAGAAGATCAGACAGAGGATTGAGACTGCCCAGAGCAGACAGAAAAGTTATGTTGACACTCGCCGTAGGCCACTTGAATTCCAAGTAGGGGATTTAGTCTTTCTCAAAGTTGCTCCTATGAAGGGAGTGATGAGATTTGACAAAAAGGGCAAGTTAAGTCCCCGCTACGTAGGGTCATACCTAATCATAGAAAGGATTGGGAAGATAGCTTACAAGTTAGCCTTACCACAAGACATGTCAGCAATACATAATGTATTTCATGTCTCTATGCTAAAGAAGTGCCTTCACGACCCTAGCCAAGTGATTCAACCTCAGTTAGTGCAGATCCAGGAGGATCTTAGCTATGAGAGCAGACCTACACAGATAGTGGACAGAGAAGTTAAGAGACTAAGGAACAAAGAAGTACCACTAGTGAAGGTCATCTGGCAGAATCAGAAGCACGAGGAAGTTACTTGGGAGCGTGAGGACAACATGAGATAGAAATATCCAGAATTATTCTAAGTTCGAGGACGGACTTTTTATAAGGTATGGGGAATTGTAACAACCAAAATTTCCTCATTACAAGTCTTAATAGTGCTTAAAATTATTTATAAATGCTTTATAAATATTCTAGAGATTTTTAGGAATTTTTAGAGTATTTTTATGTAATTTTCGGAGTTCGTTTGGTATTTTTACCAAAAGAAAGAAGTTTTAAAAAATAAAGAGGTTCGGCTGAGGTTCGAACCCGCGACCTCCGACCTGATCCGAGACTTAAGTGAAGCGTGATGACCAAGAACCCAGCAGGGCCATGCTAATTAAAGAAGGAGCGTAAATAATTTAAGTAGTAGCTGATAACAGAATACTCGAGTTATAAAGGGAGAACTTAGGGATTATTTTCCAAAACCTAAACTTCTTCTCTCTCGAGTGTGACGGCTGTTTGGGCGAAAAACGAAGAGGGAATTAGGGTATTCTCTCTGGCGATCGGCTTAGGGAGATCTCCGAGCGGTTTCACCACCATCACGATCGTCTCGTCGAGGAGAGCTTGTGGGCACGAAGAGGAGCCGCAATCTCGAGTTCTCTGAAACCCTAGCAGCCCTTTCGTTCGGTTGTGAGTCCAAGAAACCAAGGTAAGCACAACTCACCTGCAGTAAGGGTAGTTTTGAGCTTTGATTTAGGTTTTCTTTTGGTTTACAGAACACGCTGTAGAGGACTTCGGTTTCTAGGGGATTTAGGTGTCCCCTTTTTGTTTTCGAAACACGCTGTTAAGAATTGTGGTTTGCTAGGGATATGGTTTCCTTTTGGGCTTCGGATTATGCTATGCAGAATTGGGTTGCTGGAGGCTTAAGTGTAGCTTCGGGATTTGCTTTCTCCTTTGTATTTCTGATGTAGCATGCTTAAAGATCTCTATTTCTCAATGAAAGTGCAAGCTTTGAATAAGTTTCATATAGTTTTAAGCTTCAGTAGGCTTTAGTTTGGAATGGCTATGTGTAGCATTTTGGTTTCTTTTGTTTTCCTTACCATGGCACTGAACAAGAGGTTGGTTCTTGGTTTGTGATTTCAATGGGTATGAATAAGTTCAGTTGTGGAAAGATTCAGTAGATCATTAGTAATATAATTAGATGTGCAGCTTTGTTTTCTTTCCATGGAACTTATTAGTAGAGATGGTTTGTGTGTTAACCATGTTGTTAGTCTTTTAGTCATTTGTTATTCATAGTATGCAGAATTTTGATTAGCCTAGTATGCAGAATTTTGTTATCACAGTATGCAGAATTTTGATTAGCATAGTATGCAGAATTTTGTTATTCATAGTATGTAGAATTTTGATTAGCCTAGTATGCAGAATTTTGTAGAGCTAGTATGCAGATTTTTGTTTAAGCATTACAATATTAGAATTTGTTTAAACATTTTAGTTTTTTTTTTAAAAAGAAACATTCTTTTATTAGAAGTATTAACATGTATAAGTATTTTACTTGAAGAGGCTAGTACCCGACTTCCGAGGTTGTCGTTAAACAAATCCAGGTGACCAATTCCGAGATCTTAGCCCTGGTAAGACCAAGGTCTTTACCCTCATAGGACTGGTGGCTCGCTACCTCAGTTTTTATTAGGGAGCGCGCATTGGTACTAAGCCTGGTCCCAAGATATTAGTATTTTGAAGTATAAAAGTATAAATTTTAAACAAGTGAAATAAGCTTCACATAAGTTTAAAATTCGACAAATTTAGTTTTTATTTGGACAGTTTTTATTAGGGAGCGCGCATTAGTATTTTGAAGGATGTGTGATATTTGGACTATGGAAGCCTTGGGATTTAGTTTAATAATTCATTAAAACTTTGTATTCAGAATATTGGAACCATTCTTTCATGTTGTTAGATTTGCATTGGATATTTTATGTTTAGAACTCTTTCTTTTAATTACTATGCACATTGGTTTATTATCTGAGTTGTATCATTGTTGCATGCTTGTGTAGATTTATATATATAGTTTCTAGCATGTTCAGATTGATGTATAGTTTCAGTTGTGAACATATGCTTGAGTAGTATGTTTTCTGTTGTTACATATTGTATGCTTTGAGTTTTGAGAGTTTTAAGCATAGATAATTTCATGTGAACAACTTTAGTTAAGTATAGTTAGTAGTCCAGTAGCGCTCTACCCTCACAGACCAGTAGAGAGGATGGTGGGGTGTTACATGACTGGACTTTCCGCCAAGGGTTACCACCCCCTAGGACCTAGGGTTACCATCCCCTAGGGATTTTCTCCACCTAGGGTTATCACCCCCTAGGACCTAAGGTTCCCCCCCCCCCCTTAGGATTTTCCTCCACCTAGGGTTACCACCCCCTAGGACCTAGGGTTACCACCCCTAAGACCTAGGATTACCACCCCCTAGGGTTTTCCTCTTGCCTAACTGCAGCTAGGACTTTTACCTAAGAATACTTTGGACTTTCCTGCAATCTCAATCAGACATGTTAGATCACAAATAAGCTTAACTTTGAATTCCTTTGCCATTATCAAAATAAAGGTTCAATCGTCGGATGCTTCCCGCACCAACAGATCTCTCCTTCTTTTTCTCCAATAAATCACTTTCCCTCATTGATCTTGCCATTATGTCCCATCTTTTGAAAAGAATCTGAAGAGGAAGTGATAGATCTAGCGGAGGCAAAGAATCGAGAAAGGATAAAGGCAAGGAAAAAAGCTACATCAAAGGGCAAAGGCAAGAGGATGACATGCGACGAAGGTAATGATAATGAGTATCATATTATTTTTAGAAATGATTAGCATAAATCTAGATCTGATTCTTTTGTTGTTAGAAAAGTTATGTGTACAAGATATATGGATCTAGCTACCATGGATATTTTGGAAATTAGAGATGATGTAGATTAGATGATTAGCTCTTTTGATTGGGATGATATGATGTACTCACATCTATCAATATATCCCCACCTTGCCCTTGAATTTCTAAGTTCAATTGATGTCCACTTCTCTTTTAATGATGATTATATTGGTTTATATTAGTTTTAGATTAATGAACCAGGAATTTTAGTGGATATTTAGTGATTTTAATAATTATTTTGGATTGCCTACCGGTGGTGTTCGAAGGTTTGATTCTAATTTTAATTAGAATGGATTTTGGACTTCTATTACTAGGTTAACCAATCTTTATGAGCCCTCTAGAGCTAAAGCCTCCTACATGTAAAATCCCATATTCAGATACATACACTGTGTTATGAGCAAAATCATTTTTGGTAGAGGGTATAGTGATGGGGTAGTTAGAAATATGAAACTTTACTCTCTTTGGGTTATGCTTAGTAAAGTTGATTTTGATTCTAATTTTTATTTTTTTACAAAACCTTGTGAGAGCTAGGAAAGCAACCTCAGGTTTGATTGTTTTTGGCGATTTAATCACCCAAATAGATAAATTTGGGGTGTGAACTTAATGGGTTGGAGGTTATTCATGGCAACAACAAGACCAATATTGATGCTTACCTTGCCATGAAGATGATTTGTCTGAATGAGAATGGATTTTCCTTTCCTAGAAAGGATGGTTTTCCATTAACTTTACCTTGTCCCGAACGTACCTCAATTCGTAACCCTGCTAATTGGGTGATTACTGACACAACTCCTGAGTCTGTTCCACCATTGGTAGGAGACACTGAGCCCCACCTTGAGCCCTCATCATTTAGACACTCACAAATGTCCGGACATCCGGAACCTGCTAGGCACTCTTTTGTCTATGGTACGAGTTCTTCTAGATTTGATTTTTTTGACTTTCGTGCCTCTTTGGATTCGCTTCATGAGA
This sequence comes from Zingiber officinale, assembly GCF_018446385.1. Classification (NCBI taxonomy): domain Eukaryota; kingdom Viridiplantae; phylum Streptophyta; class Magnoliopsida; order Zingiberales; family Zingiberaceae; genus Zingiber; species Zingiber officinale. The sequence continues at coordinate 25,387,133 of NC_056005.1, read as the reverse complement.
AGCATAGTGCCCAACAACAAATGTTGGAGGGATGCTTCAAATTATCTGATGACCAGTTCTAAGAGGTATGTGACCATTTTTAGTTTACGAGAAACTCCCAAGGTCAGGTGGCTGAGTTTGTTCAGGATTACAATACGGACCAGGTGAGAATGAGGGAATTTATGGAGGTCATAGACATCAGGTAGACACTCTTTATCACTACCATGAGTACCTTGGCTAAATCCCTGGTTTCCCTAGTTTCCCTTCCAGTTGACGAGGATGAGGACCTCCCTTTCCCCCACTTCCACCACCATATTAATTTCATCGGGACGATTAAAGGTTTAAGTCTTGGGGGGGGGGGGGGTGTTTGCACAGCTTGAGTCTTTTGCACTTTCTTTCCTTTACACTTCTATTTGTTTTGTTTGTTTCAGTTTTAGCTTGCATCTTTGCCTATATTTTTGTTATTGTTTGCTTCTTAATGTTTTGCTTGTTTTGTTTCGATCGTCATTTTGACTATCTTTTAAATTGTTGTGTGGTATATTGAGACTATCATTCCTCATTACTTCGCTGACTTTTCTAATAGTAAAATTATTTACATGTTCATTTCTTGATTCATGTTGTAGTGGGTATATGCTAGTATGTTTGGTGTACCTTTTTCTCTATCTCTAGTAGCATGAAATGAGTTAAGTATTATACGGAGACAAGTTTGAGTTTTGACCTAACCTTAAGGATCTTACATTCACTTTACTTAAGCTTAGAATAGTCATGATTTATCCTATTTGCTTAGTACTTTAGTTCCCATGGTAATTTCTTGGATTGAATTTCGGTTACTGGATGACCTCAAATCATGTCAACTCATTTAGAAAAATCAAAAATCCCTACATTTGCATTCACATTGCATTTGTATTAGTGCTTCACATTCAAAGCACCAAAAAAAATAAGAAAGATGTATAAGGGATTAAAAAATAGTTGTCGTGAGAGAAAACTAATAATTTACCCCTTTAAGACCGAGTTAGGTTATTGAAAAAATAAATGTTATGTTTCTGTTGATTCTGAGTAGTCCTTTGAGATCTTGTGTAGTCTAAAGAATATGAACCAAGTGTGTGTCAAGTATGTGCATATCATCGGGAATATTAGGAACTTAATTAGATGACGACTTGACTAGAATAAAGATTGAAGCTTGAAGAGTTTGAGTCACTTATTACATTGTGCACAAGACCTTATGCTTAAGCTATACTTAAGTTGTTTCCACGATCATGCTCACCAATGAAACTAGTTGATAGAGTTAGGAAAGTACACTATGTTGGACCCCATGGATGTTTTGATGTGATCAACCAAGTTGGTTAGGTCCTGCTTTGTGTTTGATCCCTGTGTCTGAGTGTGCAGGAGCTTAGGAGCAGAGGAAGTCGAGCAGAAGAGGCAACTAGCGAGAAGGACGGCACGGGAAGAGAGCCGACGGGCTCGGTGCGTCCGAAGGACGAGAGAGCTGCGGAAGAGTACACTGGTGGGCGAGAAGAATGTGCGCAGCGTTCGAGAGACGTTAAGCCGGGGAGGAAGGCTGCTCGAGGAGAAGGTCGGAAATTGGATTCGGGTGAGCCCTATTTCAGTTGGCCGAATCACCCAAACTATCAGAGCATTGGAAGCCAACGCAATGGAGCTGGAAAAGAAGCATAAGCTGGAAAACCAGCTTGAAGGCACCTTCATGAAGCATGAAGGCGCCCTTAAAATGAAGGCGCCTTGGTCCCTCAGGATAGACTTTCCAGGAGCTATATAAAGGCCCCTGAAGTTAGGAATTATTCATTGAACTCAGTATTAGATTTCCTAACAACTGTTGAGCTTTCTAAGTGTGTAAAAGGCTTCCCCGCCTTCAGAGAAGGAGTTTTCTTACTGCGCTTTTCATCGCCTTGGATTAACAACCGTCTTGGTTGTAACCAAGTTAATTCCGGGTCTTCTCTATTTCTTTTTCTTTAATTGTTTTATTTTAGTGTTGCTATTTTTGAGTTGAAAGTTTGAGGAGGGTATAATTTTTATTTGCAGGCAATTCACCCCCCTCTTGCCGGCCTCCGCTGCACCTACAATTGGTATCAGAGCCAGACCACCTCAGAAGGACTAACCGCCGACTGAAGCACAACGATCAAGACGATGGCCGGAGCAAATATTCATCCTCCAAAGTTCGACGGAGATTTTGCTACATGGAAGCGAAAAATGGAGGTATTTTTTAAAACTAAATTTGATATACTTTTAATAATGAAATATGGATATGCAGCGCTGAAAGATAAAGAAGAAAACACGTGGAGCAAGAAGGAGCAAGCCGATTTTGTCGCCAACGGAAAGGTTGAGTTCCACCTGTTCAACATTCTGCCACCTCAGGAGGTAAATCAAATCGGAAGCTACGACTCTGCGAAAGATCTCTGGGAAAAATTCCTAGAGCTTCATGAAAGTACCTCCGAAGCGAAGCTAGCGACGTATGACATCCTCCGGACCCAGTTGACGAACCTCTGGATGAACCAAGGTGAGAAGGTAGCGCAACTCCAAGCTAGGATTAAAGAGCTGATCACGCAATTAAGCAACCTTGGAGAAGAAGTAAAGAACCGGACTCGATCCGGTACGCGCTCAACTCCTTCCCCAAAACTCCAGAGTGGGCCTCCTTAGTAGATGCGTACTACATCTCTAAAGACTTCGAGGTAAGTACTCTAAAACAATTGTTTTCTACTTTTGAACTTCATGAATCTCGAGTTGCAGAGCCCAATGGAGTAGAGAAGTCTAGTCAGAATATTGCCTTAAAGGCAAGAATAAACGATTCTGACTCCGAAGCCTCGGTCGACGAATCCGAAGCGGCACTACTGGTAAGACGCTTCAATAAATTTTTTAAATCTAATAAATTTAGATCGCAGACAAAGAGGCATCAGCAAAGAAAAAGGACAGTTCGTTGCTACAACTACAACGAAGAAGGGCACATAAAAAATGATTGTCCGGACTTGAAGAAAAAGGGGAAAGAGAAGGAAAAGACAAAGTACAAGAAACCAGAAGCATCTAAGCACAAGAACCTGAAGGCCACTTGGTAAGATTCGTCTTCTTCCGAATCAGACATCGAAGCCTTCTCCGGGTTAGCGATGATGGCTAACCATCTTCCCGAAGATGACTCAAGCTCTGAGATGAGCATAGATGAAGGGGGAGGAACATCAGAAGAAGAAAGTTGCAGTGAAGGGGGAGCATCACCAAGTCAGGTAAGTAAGGTGCGTAATCTAACCCCTACTCAGTCATTTCTATTTATCAACTCTCTTTCTAAAGAGTTAGATCAATTAGAAAAAGAAAATGAACATTTGAAATTAGAGAATGCAAAATTGAAAAATGGAATTGAAAATTTGAAATCTGCTGCATGTTCAAATGTTTTTCAAAAATCTAAATTAAAAATTTTTGTTAAATTAAACTGGTATATTAGAAAACATCAAGGTCAACATAGGAAAATTTCTAAAACTTATGTACCCCCTAGATTTTTAATTAACCCAGTAGGAAGGAATCTATACTGGATTCCAAAGTCTTTGATAAATTAGAATTATTGAAGTTAGAGCTTACAGGGAGTAAATTAAACAATGAATTTCTTTATGAAGTTTTGTCTAAGGAAGTAGTTGTTGCTCCAATAACCAAGAAGGCCTAGTGCCTCGCCATGTCCTGGAAGCCGAAATATCGAAATAAAATGTTTAATCCACTTTCTGGTAAAAGCATTAAAAGTTAAAATTAAATACTGCTTTGAAAGTTTTTCAAACTTTTTCTTGAAGACTCTAAAAATTCTGGTTACTTAGAATTTTTACTTAGAAATTCTTTTTGAAAATTCAAAAAAAAACTCATTTTTAACTTAGAAAATTTTTTCTGAAAAATTCAGTTTACTTGAAATCTTCAAAAACTTCAATTTACCCTGTTTTTGCTGTGATCAAAGGGGGAGAAATATGTACAAGTTTAGGGGGAGTTAGGAACTTTTAGTATTGCAAATTTTTATTGCAATTTTTATGCTAAAACTATTAGTTAGTAACATCTTTAAATTACTATTTGTTGTTAAACCCTAACTTGAACTTGCGTTGATGCACATCAAAAAGGGGGAGATTGTTGGACCCCGTGGATGTTTTGATGTGATCAACCAAGTTGGTTAGGTCCTGCTTTGTTTTTGATCCTTGTATCTGAGTGTGCAGGAGCTTAGGAGCACAAGAAGTCGAGCGGAAGATGCAGCTAGCGAGAAGGACGGCACGGGAAGGGAGCCGATGGGCTTGGTGCTTCCGAAAGACGAGAGAGCTGTGGAATAGTACACCGGTGGGCGAGAAGAACATGTGTGCCGTTCGAGGGACGTTAAGTCGGGGAGGAAGGCTGCTCAAGTAGAAGGCCGAAAATTGGGTTCGGTGAGCCTTATTTCGGTTGACCGAATCACCCAAACTATCGGAGCATCGGAAGCTAATGCAATGGAGCTGTGATGTGTGTAGATTATATACTCTTTTATGCATGTTTTTACGCACATTTACATACTTTGAGCATGCTTGATCTATGCACTTTTATATTTCCAGCTTTCCTTTTAGCATATTTACTCTTTTGGTTCGGAGATCTGCTTTTTGTGCATTTTCTGTACACAGGAGTCGAAATTGGTGAAGATTATGCGTCCTCGGTCAAGCTTGGAAGGAATTGAAGGGAGAGAGTATCAGGCCGTGTACCACACACGGCCGTGTGGTTTTAACAGGAAGGGAAGAGGACATGGCCGTGTGAATCTCACACGGCCGTGTCTTGATTTGAAGAAATTAGAGCAGATGCCTTACATGGCCGTGTAGATCTACACGGTCGTGTGAGGTTTCCATAGGCCAAGCAGGTGGTGGCCGTGTGCACAACACGACCGTGTGAGGTTTCCAGAGGCCAAGCAGGTGGTGGTCGTGTGCACCACATGGCCGTGTAGCATTTCCAGAGAACAGAACGGTCCTGGCCGTGTGAGTCACACGGTCGTGCAGCTTTGGCAGAAAAGGAACTGGACATGGCCGTGTGAATCTCACACGGCCGTGTCATGGCGCCGTGTGGCGCCCGATTTCCTCCTCTATTTAAACCCTCCTTCATGAATTGAAAGGGGATCTCTCCCCCTTTGGGAGAAGGCAAGATTTGGTGGTTTCCTCCCATTCTTGGGAGGATTTCTGGGCGATTCGAGGGGAGTTCTTGACGATTTCGACTCCGGAGCGAGGATTGGATCCGAAGACGAGGCTTCTTCGTAGATAAGTTTTCTCTTTCCCCCTTTTCTTGGTTTCTTGGATTGGGGATTTAAGAAATGCTTGTAATCTTTATTTCTTCGGGTATTCTTCCTCGATTCATGGAGTAGATCTTGTATTCTAGGATTAAGGGAGTATTTGTATGATGGATTTTATGTAATCTCTTATGGATTTGCCTTTTTCTTGTTTCAATGACATTGTCTTGCTTGTATCAATTAGATCTTGAATGATTAATGATGATTTGTGCTTAATTCTCATTCTTGATTGATTGTTTGGATTTCTTGTGGACTTTGTAAAGATAAACTCTCACTCGATCATCCGAGGGATCCACGTGACAGGTGCAAGCCCGTGTAAGGACGTTTGAGAGATAATCTTGAAGAGGAAATAGGAATATTCAAGAGAGTAGGATGGATCTTATGATTATTTTCTTGTATCTTGATAGATTAATAAGTTGTGGGCTTCTATGTTGATATCCGAGGAAGGCATAGTAATAGGTGTGCTTCTGTGTAAGGACAACATAGGTTCACGTCTAATTGATCATATTTAGATACATTTCTCAGTCCTTAGCCGGTTATCTATTGCAAGAGAGAACCGGCAACTTTCTACAAGAGTTTGGCAATTGAGGGATAAGAATTGGTGAACCATTTACATTCAAGAAATCTTACAAAGAAACCGAAATTCCTAGAATCTCCCTTTATCATAACCCAAAACACTAAACTCTTGTTTGTTGATCTTTAATATTAGATTTGTTTACCTTCACTTTGCATTTGAAACAATTGGATAATTGTTTAGCTAATTCGCATTGAGACATTTCTAGTGCTTATTCCAGTCCCTGTGGATACGATAATCTTTTATATTACTTGCGACATTTCCGTACACTTGCGGAGCGTAACAAGTTTTTGGCGCCGTTCCCGGGGACTACGTTATAACATTAGGAATTATCAATTGAGTTAGACTAAACATAACATTTGTTTTCCTTTCATATTGCATAGTTGTAACTAATCATTAGATTTCTGTTTTTACTTTCTTGTATAACTTTTACTTCTTGTTAATTCTTTTTGTACAAATTCAATTCTGCATTTTTGATTCTTTTATTTTTTTTTCTTTTTCTGTTGAATTGTCATTTGCTATCTTGTTCTTGTGTATGCGAAGATCTAACTTTGCAGGGGAATTCTTTCCTTTTGACCCTGAGATTGACAGAACTTTCCATAAAAGAAGAATTCTGCAAAGGTAAATTGAAGAACAGGAACATTTGAACATGGCGAATAGACCACTCAAGGATTATGCTGCACCTTATGCAAGAGGTTTTCGATCTAGTATTTCAAGACCTTCAGTGGAAGCTAATAACTTTGAGATCAAACCCGCAATTATATCTATGGTGCAGCAGAACCAATTTGGTGGAGGACCTCATGAAGACCCCAATCAACACTTAGAGGTCTTTTATGAAATATGTGGTACCATGAAAATGAATGGAGTTCCTTCAGAAGCAGTTAGATTATTATTATTTGGGGTTTCTTTAAGAGATAGGGCAAAGCAATGGCTGAATTCTTTGGCCCCTAATAGCATCACCACTTGGGAGCAGTGTGAGCAACAGTTTCTTGATAAATTCTATCCACCAAGCAAAACAGCTCATATGAGGAATTTAATTGCAAGCTTCAAGCAAACTGACTCAGAATCTCTTTTTGAAGCATGGGATAGATATAATAGTATGCTCAGACAATGCCCACATCATGGGTTGGAAAGATGGTTAGTGTTGCACACTTTTTATAATGGTATCAACTATCATACCAAAGTGTCCCTTGATTCAGCTGCTGGAGGGGCACTTATGAATAAAAGTTTAGATGAAGCTGAAGAAATTATTGACAGTGTAGCACGAAATCATCATCAATGGGCAAACGAAAGAAGTGGTGGCTATTCTTCTATAAACCCAACAATTAAAGCATCAGGGAAGTTTGATGTAGATGCAGTCACTCTTTTATCTACAAAATTGGACGCTCTTACAAAGAAATTTGAGAATATGGGGACTAGTGCTAATATGGTCAATGCTATTAGTACATCTTGTGAAGTATGTGGGAGTTCAGAGCACTCAAATGACTCATATCCATTGGGAGCTATCACTGCACAAATCAATCAACTGGAACAATGTGATGCAATCATGAGTTATAATCAAAGGCAGAACAACCCATACTCAAATACTTATAACCCTGGATGGAAGAGCCATCCCAATTTTTCTTACAGAAATAATCAAGATCAAGGACCTTCTATGGGGGCAAGACCAAATTTTCAAGCTGGGAAACAAAATTTTCAACATCTATCTTCTCAAGGCTTACCAAAGTCAAATATTGAAAAGATGCTTGAAGAAATTATCTCAAGTCAGAATGAAATGAAGCAAGATTTAGCAAAGCTCATTCAGAGAATGGATAATTCTGAAAAGCATCAAAAGATCCAGGATAGTCAAATTGCCCAACTAGCTTCCTCATCATCCAGAGCACCAGGACAACTTCCAGGAAAACCTGATGTGAATCCTATGGAGAATTGCAATAGAATTGAGCTTAGGAGCGAACGGACCTTGGGAGACTCCCAAGTGACTGCTCCAAAAGGGATACAAAAAGAAGAAGAGCTCTCTCCTCTTATACCAAATCAGATTCAAGCTAATGAGGAGAGTACCATTGAGGTTGAAGAGACTCTCCCACTGAACCATCAGAGCAAAGCTGTCACTTTTCCTCAGAGACTTACAATGCTCAAGAAAGATGAAGAATTTGGCAAGTTTTTAGAAAAAGTTAAGGAAATTTGTGTAGAGGTACCTCTTATTGATGCTATTCTTCAAATGCCTAGATTTGCCAAATTCCTGAAGGATCTCATGTCAAACAAGAGAAGAAGAGGAGAGGTTGAGACCATTGCGCTTAGTGAGGAATGTAGTGCTATTTTGGAGAAGAACACTTCCCCAAAACTAAAGGACCCAGGGAGCTTTTATATTCCTTGCAACATAGGAAAAGAATTTTTTGAAAAAGCTTTTTGTGATTTGGGGGCAAGTGTTAGCCTCATTCCCTATTCAATTTGTAATAAATTAAGTCTCAAAAACATTAAACTTACTACTATGGCACTTCAACTTGCCGATCATTCCTACAGGTACCCTTTGGGTATTATAGAGGATGTGCCAGTAGAGGTGGATGGGAATGTTATTCCCACAGATTTTGTCGTGTTGGACATGGAAGAGGACCCCAAGATTCCTATCATATTAGGAAGACCTTTCCTTGCTACAACTGGAGCTATAATTGATGTCAAAAATCATAAGCTTTCTTTGGTAATTGGTAAGGAAAGGTTGGAATATGATTTATCTAATATCTCTAACCATGTCTCGTCTCTTTTAAATGCTTGTAGCAGGACAAGCATTTATAAACTTGAGGAATGGAATTTCCATCCTCATGGAAGGCCACCAAACGAAGGAGACAATGTGGTGGAAGATGTTGGGAGAAGATCTCCCAACAAAAACGAAAAATATATCTGTCCTCCAAGGGCGAGGAAAAGAAGTGAATGATCAAGTTTGGTCGAGCTAAAGACCTTAAACAAGCGCTTCTTGGGAGGCAACCCAAGGGTTCTTTTAGTTAGTTTTGATTTGTATTTTAATTTCTTTTAGTTTGATGCATTCTCTTGATTTTGTTTTCAGGTTAGGTGCAAAACAGAGCCCGGCCGTGTGCTATACACGGCCAGGCAAAGGTTGCAGAGAAGGGAAGTGCTTGGGCCGTGTCATCCAGACACGGCCGTGTAGGATCTCCCGAGGAGAAAAAGGTCTAGGCCGTGTCCCAAACACGGCCGTGTAAAGAATCCCGAGAAGAAAGATGGAAAGGTCGTGTCCCAGACACGGCCGTGCGAAGAATCCAGAGAAGGAAGAGGGGGATGCCGTGTGGATCTGCACGGCCCACGTAGGAGAGTTATTAAAGTCTTCTTTCTACCTTACACGGCCAGATCTTGGCCGTGTTCCGCACACCCCCAACTCTCCAAAACATCTCTTTCTCTCCCAATCTCTTAAAAACTCCTCCCTAATCTCTCAAGATCTCTTAGATCCGGATTCTCCTCCTCTCTAAGACTTGGACTTTTTGTTCTCCTAACCTAAGATCTTTGCTCTTTGAAGTTTTGTTCTTTGAGTTCCATTTTTCCAACCCTAGATAATTCTTCCCCTATCTAAACTCATCAAGATGTCCAACATTTTGAAGAAACTTCGCAAAGGAGGTGGTGGATCCAGTGGAGACAAAGAGAAGGAGCCATCAAGGGACAAAGGAAAACAATCAGTGAAGGGCAAAGGCAAAAGGACTTCACGCAACGAAGGTAATGACAATGAATTCAATATTGTGTTTAGAAATGATGATCAAATAACTAGATTTGCAATTCTTGTCAATAGAAAGATAGTGTGTACTAGATATATGGACCCAACTGTTCTTGATATGCTTGGAATTAGGGAAGATGTAGATTTGATGATTGGGTTTTTGGATTGGAGTGATATTATGTACACACATTTGCCTACATATCCTCGTCTTGTTTTGGAATTTTTAAGTTCATTGGATGTCCATTTTACTAATGAAGATGATTATTTTGAAAAAATCTCATTTAGACTAATGAATCAAGAATTTCTATGGGCATTTAGTGACTTTAATTCTTGTTTTGGATTAACTACCGGTAGCCCTCGTAGGTTTAATCCAAGGTTTAATTGGAATCATTTTTGGAATGCAATAACTGGGTTAGATCAACCTTATGAGCCTTCAAGAGCTAAGGCCTCCCATATGCAAAACCCCATCTTTAAGTATCTACATAGAGTCATGAGTAAAACTATTTTTGGTAGGGGAGAGAGTGATGGGGTGGTTAAAAAGATAGAGCTTTATGCTTTATGGGCTATGCTTTATAAGGTTGAATTTGATTCTGGTTTTCATTTTGTTCAAACCTTATTAAGATCTGCTAGGGCATCATCGGGATCAATTGTTTTTGGTGGTTTGATTACCCGAATAGCTTATAATTTAAATCTTGATGTTGATGGGTTGGAAATAATTCATGGTAATGACATGATTGACATTGATGCATGTCTTGCTATGAAAATGATCATTCGGGATAAGAATGGTTTCGCGTTTCCTAGGAGGAGTGGTTCTCCTTTACCCCTTCCTTTTCCTGAACGAACTACTATTCGTAACCCGGCTAATTGGGTAATTTCTGAGTTAGATTTTGAGGATAACCATTCTATACCTGGAGACACTGAGCCACATCATGAGCTCTCGTCATCTGGACACCCGCAGCCTTCTAGTTTTATGGAGCCTGCCAGGCATTCTTTTGCATATGGCATGGGATCTTCTAGGTTTGATTTTTCAGATTTTCGTACGTCTCTAGAATCACTTCATGAGAAGCAAGATGCCCAACGAAAAATATTGGAGGGGCGCTTCTCTTTATCTGATGATCAGTTTAGGGAGGTACAAAATCATTTTCAGTTTACGAGGAATTTTCAAGGTCAAGTGGCTGAGTTTGTGCAGGATTATGATACTGATCAGGCTAGGATGAGAGATTTTATGCAGAGCATGATGCTTTCTAGCCAACAAGTAGATGCTTTATATGAGTATCATAGATCCTTGGGTGAGATTCCAGGTTTTCCTAGTTTTCCTATTGGCCAACCACGTCGTAGACCTCCTTTCCCTCGTCCACCTCCACCTCCTCCACCATATTGATTTCATCGGGACGATGAAAAGTTTAAGTCTGGGGGGGTGTCATGTAGTTTTTAGTTTTTGTGAGTTTTTCATGTTGGTTCTTATTTTCATTGCTTGTTGCTTTATTTTGCTTGTTTTTGAAATAATCATGGCAATTTTGAGAACATCAAATCTTCACTTATATGCTTTCTTGGATTCAAGTGAAATGTTAGCATGATTATTGTCTTGATTCATGATGTTCGAATGATGCTAGTAGTAAACTTTGTGTAGTTCTTTTTTCTATCTTGGGAAGCATTAATAAGCTAAGAATCTTATGGTGATGAGTTTTAGTTTTGGTTCAACCTTAAGGATTTTATCTTCACTACACTTGTGCTTGATGCTTGAATAGTTGATGTCATTGAAATAGTCATGATTCATCTTGTTTGCTTAGTACTTGGTTTCCATGGTGATTTCTCAACTTTCATTTTAGTTACTGGATGAGGCTCAAATCATTAAAGCTCATTTGGAAAAATCAAAATATTCCAACATGTGTGCTAAAAGTACATTTGTGAATAAGTTTTGCACAATGCAAACACTTATATAAAAAAAAATAAGGGATATAAAAAACAGTTGTCATGAGTGGAATCTAGCAAGTCACCCCTTTGAGACCGAGTTAGGTTACTGGGGAAATGACTGCTTAGCTTCCCTTGAGATTGAGCACACCTTTGAGACCTTGGGTTAGTTGAGAATTATGAACCAAGTTAATGGTGAGTAAGTGCCTATCACTGGTTACTTGTCTTTCACTGGAAACACTAGGAATTCAAATTTGATGACGACTTGACTAGGACATGGATTGAAACTTAAAGGGTGTTGAGTTACTTTTACACTGTGCACAGGATTCTTATGCTTGAACCATACGTTACTTGTTTCCATGATCACGCTTGTTGATGAAACTTTTTGATAGAGTTAGGAAAGTGCACGAGGTTTTATGAATGTGTTGTAGAACATATGAATTTAGACTGCAGCATTTTGTTTGAGGACAAGCAAAGGTTTAAGTATGGGGGTGTGATGTGCGTAGATTATATACTCTTTTATGCATGTTTTTACGCACATTTACATACTTTGAGCATGCTTGATCTATGCACTTTTATATTTCCAGCTTTCCTTTTAGCATATTTACTCTTTTGGTTCGGAGATCTGCTTTCTGTGCATTTTCTGTACATAGGAGTCGAAATTGGTGAAGATTATGCGTCCTCGGGCAAGCTTGGAAGGAATTGAAGGGAGAGAGTATCAGGCCGTGTACCACACACGGCCGTGTGGTTTTAACAGGAAGGGAAGAGGACATGGCCGTGTGAATCTCACACGGTCGTGTCTTGATTTGAAGAAATTAGAGCAGATGCCTTACATGGCCGTGTAGATCTACACAGCCGTGTGAGGTTTCCAGAGGCCAAGCAGGTGGTGGCCGTATGCACCACACGGCCGTGTGAGGTTTCCAGAGGCCAAGCAGGTGGTGGCCGTGTGCACCACACGGCCGTGTAGCATTTCCAGAGAACAGAAGGGTCCTGGCCGTGTGAGTCACACGGCCGTGCAGCTTTGGCAGAAAAGGAACTGGACATGGCCGTGTCATGGGGCCGTGTGGCGCCCGATTTCCTCCTCTATTTAAACCCTCCTTCATGAATTGAAAGGGGATCTCTCCCCCTTTGGGAGAAGGCAAGATTTGGTGGTTTCCTCCCATTCTTGGGAGGATTTCTGGGCGATTCGAGGGGAGTTCTTGACGATTTCGACTCCGGAGCGAGGATTGGATCCGAAGACGAGGCTTCTTCTTAGATAAGTTTTCTCTTTCCCCCTTTTCTTGGTTTCTTGGATTGGGGATTTAAGAAATGCTTGTTATCTTTATTTCTTCGGGTATTCTTCCTCGATTCATGGAGTAGATCTTGTATTCTAGGATTAAGGGAGTATGTGTATGATGGATTGATGTAATCTCTTATGGATTTGCCTTTTTCTTGTTTCAATGACATTGTCTTGCTTGTATCAATTAGATCTTGAATGATTAATGGTGATTTGTGCTTAATTCTTATTCTTGATTGATTGTTTGGATTTCTTGTGGACTTTGTAAAGATAAACTCTCACTCGATCATCCGAGGGATCCACGTGACAGGTGCAAGCCCGTGTAAGGATGTTTGAGAGATAATCTTGAAGAGGAAATAGGAATATTCAAGAGAGTAGGATGGATCTTATGATTAGTTTCTTGTATCTTGATAGATTAATAAGTTGTGGGCTTCTATGTTGATATCCGAGGAAGGCATAGTAATAGGTGCGCTTCTGTGTAAGGACAACGTAGGTTCACGTCTAATTGATCATATTTAGATACATTTCTCAGTCCTTAGCCGGTTATCTATTGCAAGAGAGAACCGGCAACTTTCTACAAGAGTTTGGCAATTGAGAGATAAGAATTGGTGAACCATTTACATTCAAGAAATCTTACAAAGAAACCGAAATTCCTAGAATCTCCCTTTATCATAACCCAAAACACTAAACTCTTGTTTGTTGATCTTTAATATTAGATTTGTTTACCTTCACTTTGCATTTGAAACAATTGGATAGTTGTTTAGCTAATTCGCATTGAGACATTTCTAGTGCTTATTCCAGTCCCTGTGGATACGATAATCTTTTATATTACTTGCGACATTTCCGTACACTTGCGGAGCGTAACAAGCTGGAAAAGAAGCACAAGCTGGAAACCATCTTGAAGGTGCCTTCATGAAGAATGAAGGTGCCCTCAACATGAAGGCGCCTTAAAGCTTGATGAAGGCGCCTTCAACAGGTCAGTTTTGACCGTTTACGCTGCGGATAAAATTTTATCCGCTGACCGAGCTTGAGGCGCCTTGAACCTTGTTGGAGGCACCTTGGAACCTCGGGATAGACTTTCCAGGAGCTATATAAAGGCCCCTAGAGCTAGGAATTATTCATTGAACTCAGTATTAGATTTCCTAACAACTGTTGAGCTTTCTAAGTCTGTAAAAGGCTTCCCCGCCTTCAGAGAAGGAGTTTTCTTACTGCGCTTTTCATCGCCTTGGATTAACAACCGTCTTGGTTGTAACCAAGTTAATTCCGGGTCTTCTCTATTTCTTTTTCCTTAATTGTTTTATTTTTAGTGTTGCTATTTTTGAGTTGAAAGTTTGAGGAGGGTATAATTTTTATTTGCAGGCAATTCACCCCCCCTCTTGCCGGCCTCCGCTGCACCTACAATAGGTATCAGAGACAGACCGCCTCAGAAGGACTAACCGTCGACTGAAGCACAATGATCAAGACGATGGCCGGAGCAAATATTCATCCTACAAAGTTTGACGGAGATTTCGCTACATGGAAGCGAAAAATGGAGGTATTTTTTAAAACTGAATTTGATATACTTTTAATAATGAAATATGGATATGCAGCGCTGAAAGAGAAAGAAGAAAACACGTGGAGCAAGAAGGAGCAAGCCGATTTTGTCGCCAACGGAAAGGTTGAGTTCCACCTGTTCAGCGTTCTGCCACCTTAGGAGATAAATCATATCGGAAGCTACGACTCTGCAAAAGATCTCTGGGAAAAATTCCTAGAGCTTCACGAAGGTACCTCCGAAGCGAAGCTAGCGAGGTGTGACATCCTCCGGACCCAGTTGACGAACCTCCGGATGAACCAAGTTGAGAAGGTAGCGCAACTCCAAGCTAGGATTGTAAAATACTGGAAAATAGGCGAATATTAATAAGGGAATTTTTCGGAATTTTTTGGAAATTTTTCGGAGCTCGTATGGACGAGTTAACGGGGATGAAAACGGGGTCCGGGGAAAAGCCTGTTTAGGCGACCCATTTAAGCGAGGAATTGTTTATTTTATATTTCCTTTTTCTTTTTCCTTTATTTTCTCTTTTCCTCTCCGTTTCTTTTCCTCTCCCCGCGTGTGCCGTGCCCTAAGCCCTTCGACGCCCTCTCCTTCTCCTAACCGGCGCCGACGGCTTGCCCTAACCGCCACCACTCGGCGGTTCTCTCCTCTCCTCTCCCACGCGTGCATAAGCCCCAGACCAAGGGAGAAGCCGACGCCTTCTCTTCTCTGTACTTGTGCCCGCGCGACACCGTCGGTCCCTTGCCGCTTCCCTAGCGCCGAGCCCTACCTAGCCATCGGCGCCCCTCGCTGTGGAGTTTCCTGCGCCGGCCACCAGATCCGGGCCCTAGCGCCACTGTCACCACCACTGACCGAGCCGTCGCCGATGCCCTAAATCATCGGCCAACTTCCTCCTCTGTCTTAGGTTCTGCCGAGCCTCCTCTTTGTTTCTGGCTTCATCGCGCAGACGCACAGAATCTCTTTGCGGTGCCCTAGCACTGCCGCCGACCTTCTCTTCCTCTGATTTCCGACGATCAAGAAGGTAAGGATTACTTAGTTGAAGTTTGGGATCTAACTATGTGCTATGGTCGTATTCCTGATATTCTTCCGTTCTGTTCAGTAGGGTTCAGTGAGTGAGGAGGGTTGCCAGCATTTACTTCTTCCGGCAGCGGTCAGCTTTGGCTGTGGGTTGAGGTAAGCGTTAACCCTAGCTGCTGAAATGGGTGTTGGGTGATGGATTGCTAATTTTTGGGCATTTAACCATGATTGGACATCGGTATCACAACGTATACCTCCGACATTGATCAACTGAGGAAATCCCTATTTCTTGGTGAGTTTTTTTTTGTGTTCATTTTGATGGTAGAATGCTTAGGGGGATATTGAATACAATGTAGGAGTCATTGCTAAGAGTGTGTTGATCATTTAGTAGTAATTTATAGGTATGGATTATATTTAGTTTGAGATTTGATTTAGCTAATTAATTTATAGGTAATTAGCTAAATCTGTATATGTATTACAGGACCTTGACGCGAGACGAGTATCTCGGTATCGGATTGGATCTTTATTCTCGGAGGCGGGTACTTTGACTTATGTCTTTTGATATGCATAATAAAGTGTTTAACATATAGCAATGATTGTGTTATCCTTTTGATTCGGTTGGTCACTACATGATCTATTACATGTTGTTTGTTTATTTATTATGCACTGCATGTTATTATTTATCTGACCATACATGCTTTCGGTAGTGACCCAACCATGTGATACATCATGTTCAGGACCTAGGGTTTATATGATACCCTATCTGTTTGTGTACCTTCCATCCGATACATTGACTTGTGGTACACCTTTTATTTATGTATGGATCTTGCTATGCTATTCATGAGATTGCCATGCTTAGTATCATGCATCATGTTTGCATGCTGTGCGATTGTCGGCTCCACTATGGTTGAGCTCATCGCCAGTTACATGTACTGCACACACCACCACCACCCATGGATTAGTGGTATATCAGGCAGGTGTGTGGCGGTTCTGCTGTTTGGCTCCGTTGGTCTGAGGACTCAGCGTGGTAGCCGGCAGTCAGTTCCGCTCTGTTTGGCTCCGTTGGCATTTAGTGTAGCAGCGTGGTAGCCGGTAGATGGTGGACTCTGTTTGGCTCCGTTGGTCAGGAGACTCAGCGTGGTAGCCGGCAGAGATATCCTCCCCGTCATTGTGTACCGGGAGATGAGAGCATTGAGCTCCCCCATTTATGATTTGGGGACAGAGGACAGGAGTACTCCGACAGCATCCCGTCCACTCAGTCACTGTCAGGAGCAGTGATGTCCGAGTGCACGGTCACCATATGCATTTATTGCATTTTATTGTTGTGATTGATGCACTTATATGCTGCATTTGTATGGATGCATTTGATTGACATGCATACAGGATTATGATTTCTTCGGTCTGACGACCTGTTACCTTTGTACCTTGATTCCGGTTAGTACAGTTATCTCCTGATTTCGTTTCAGTTGCATTTATTCCTTCTCGTATTCAGGAGACTGTACGCATGATTAGTGTTGTATGTTATTTGTTTAATTATGCATATCAGTTATACCTGCTGAGTGTTGGACTCACCTCGCCTCCATTGTTGATATTTTCAGGTTGAAGCTGTCCGGAGCAGTTCCAGTCGCTGGCCCCCCATCTGCACGTAGAGCCAGTTCTCTACTAGTTCGTTATTTGTTTTTATTTGGCCTTTTTCTATATCAGACTTTGTTTAGTATTGTCTTTGGATTTTTCCTATGAATATTGTATGGAGTGATACCTTTTGATGGATTTTTGATATGATATTGGATTTCATTTTACTACGTGCCTGCCTGGACGGCAGAAGAGGTGAGTTCGTTGGATTTGAGCTTTACGAGTGTAGTGGAATAGGGTGGATTTCGAGTCAGAGTCCTATTGTTATTGATTACTATTATTAACTGCGTGGTTGTGATAGCCAGAGGCTGAATATCTTTATAAACTGCGTGGTGTTTGTTTTAATTTGTGTTATTATTCCAGCCGCATGTGGCTGAGGTGTATAGTGCTTGTAGAAAAGTTTCAGATTGTCCGCCGTACAGGGGAGATGCTGCCGAAATTTCTTCGGACAGAGACTCCTCCGGGGCGTGACAAGGATTAAAGAGCTGATCACGCAATTAAGCAACCTTAGAGAAGAAGTAAAGAACCGGACTTGATCCGGTACGCGCTCAACTCCTTCCCCAAAACTCCAGAGTGGGCCTCCTTAGTAGATACGTACTACATCTCTAAGAACTTCGAGGTAAGTACTCTAGAACAATTGTTTTCTACTTTTGAACTTCATGAATCTCGAGTTGAAGAGCCCAATGGAGTAGAGAAGTCTAGTTAGAACATTGCCTTAAAGACAAGAATAAACGGTTCTGACTCCGAAGCCTCGGTCGACGAATCCGAAGCGGCACTACTGGTAAGACGCTTCAATAAATTTTTTAAATCTAATAAATTTAGATCGCAGACAAAGAGGCATCAGCAAAGAAAAAGGACAGTTCATTGCTACAACTACAACGAAGAAGGGCACATAAAAAATGATTGTCCGGACTTGAAGAAAAAGGGGAAAGAGATGGAAAAGACAAAGTACAAGAAACCAGAAGCATCCAAGCACAAGAACCTGAAGGCCACTTGGTCAGATTCGTCTTCTTCCGAATCAGACGTCGAAGCCTTCTCCGGGTTAGCGATGATGGCTAACCATCTTCCCGAAGATGACACAAGCTCTGAGATGAGCATAGATGAAGGGAGAGGAACATCAGAAGAAGAAAGTTGCAGTGAAGGGGGAGCATCACCAAGTCAGGTAAGTAAGGTGCGTAATCTAACCCCTACTCAGTCATTTCTATTTATCAAGTCTCTTTCTAAAGAGTTAGATCAATTAGAAAAAGAAAATGAACATTTGAAATTAGAGAATGCAAAATTGAAAAATTGAAATCTGCTGCATGTTCAAATGTTTTTCAAAAATCTAAATTAAAAATTTTTGTTAAATTAAACTGGTATATTAGAAAGCATCAAGGTCAACATAGGAAAATTCCTTAAACTTATGTACCCCCTAGATTTTTAATTAACCCAGTAGGAAGGAATCTATACTGGATTCCAAAGTCTTTGATAAATTAGAATTATTGAAGTTAGAGCTTACAGCGAGTAAATTAAACAATGAATTTCTTTATGAAGCTTTGTCTAAGGAAGTGGTTGTTGCTCCAATAACCAAGAAGGCCTAGTGCCTCGCCATGTCCTGGAAGCCGAAATATTGAAATAAAATGTTTAATCCACTTTCTGGTAAAAGCATTAAAAGTTAAAATTAAATAATGCTTTGAAAGTTTTTCAAACTTTTCCTTGAAGACTCTAAAAATTCTGGTTACTTAGAATTTTTATTAGAAATTCTTTTTGAAAATTAAAAAAAAACTCATTTTTAACTTAGAAAATTTTTTCTGAAAAATTCAGTTTACTTGAAATCTTCAAAAACTTCAATTTACCCCGTTTTTGCTATGATCAAAAGGGGATAAATAGGTACAAGTTTAGGGGGAGTTAGGAACTTTTAGTATTTCAAATTTTTATTGCAATTTTTATGCTAAAACTATTAGTTAGTAACTTCTTTAAATTACTATTTGTTGTTAAACCCTAACTTGAACTTGGGTTGATGCACATCAAAAAGGGGGAGATTGTTGGACCCCGTGGATGTTTTGATGTGATCAACCAAGTTGGTTAGGTCCTGCATTGTGTTTGATCCTTGTGTCTGAGTGTGCGGGAGCTTAGTAGCACAGGAAGTCGAGCGGAAGACGCAGCTAGCGAAAAGGACGGCACGGGAAAGGAGCCGACGGGCTTGTTGCGTCCGAAGGACGAGAGAGCTGCGGAAGCGTACACCGGTGGGCGAGAAGAACGTGTGTGTCGTTCGAAGGACGTTAAGTCGGGGAGGAAGGCTGCTCAAGTAGAAGGCCGAAAATTGGGTTCGGGTGAGCCCTATTTCGGTTGACCGAATCACCCAAACTATCGGAGCATCGGAAGCTAATGCAATGGAGCTGGAAAAGAAGCACAAGCTGGAAAACTAGCTTGAAGGCGCCTTCATGAAGCATGAAGGTGCCCTCAACATGAAGGCGCCTTAAAGTTTGATGAAGGCGCCTTCAACAGGTCAGTTTTGACCTTTTGCGCTGCGGTTAAAATTTTATCCGCTGACCCAGCTTGAGGCGCCTTGAACCTTGTTAGAGGCACCTTGGAACCTCGGGATAGACTTTCCAAGAGCTATATAAAGGCCCCTAGAGCTAGGAATTATTCATTGAACTCAGTATTAGATTTCCTAACAACTGTTGAGCTTTCTAAGTGTGTAAAAGGCTTCCCCACCTTCAGAGAAGGAGTTTTCTTACTGCGCTTTTCATCGCCTTGGATTAACAACCGTCTTGGTTGTAACCAAGTTAATTCCGGATCTTCTCTATTTCTTTTTCCTTAATTGTTTTATTTTTAGTGTTGCTATTTTTGAGTTGAAAGTTTGAGGAGGGTATAATTTTTATTTGCAGGCAATTCACCCCCCTCTTGCCGGCCTCCGCTGCACCTACAATTGGTATCAGAGCCAGACCGCCTCAGAAGGACTAACCGTCGACTGAAGCACAACGATCAAGACGATGGCCGGAGCAAATATTCATCATCCAAAGTTCGACGGAGATTTCGCTACATGGAAGCGAAAAATGGAGGTATTTTTTAAAACTGAATTTGATATACTTTTAATAATGAAATATGGATATGCAGCGTTGAAAGATAAAGAAGAAAACATGTGGAGCAAGAAGGAGCAAGCCGATTTTGTCGCCAACGGAAAGGTTGAGTTCCACCTGTTCAGCGTTCTGCCACCTCAGGAGGTAAATCAGATCGGAAGCTACGACTCTGCGAAAGATCTCTGGGAAAAATTCCTAGAGCTTCACGAAGGTACCTCCGAAGCGAAGCTAGCGACGTGTGACATCCTCCGGACCCAGTTGACGAACCTCTGGATGAACCAAGGTGAGAAGGTAGCGCAACTCCAAGCTAGGATTAAAGAGCTGATCACACAATTAAGCAACCTTGGAGAAGAAGTAAAGAACCGGACTCGATCCGGTATGCGCTCAACTCCTTCCCCAAAACTCCAGAGTGGGCCTCCTTAGTAGATGCGTACTACATCTCTAAGGACTTCGAGGTAAGTACTCTAAAACAATTATTTTCTACTTTTGAACTTCATGAATCTCGAGTTGCAGAGCCCAATGGAGTAGAGAAGTCTAGTCAGAATATTGCCTTAAAGGCAAGAATAAACGATTCTGACTCTGAAGCCTCGGTCGACGAATCTGAAGCGGCACTACTGGTAAGACGCTTCAATAAATTTTTTAAATCTAATAAATTTAGATCGCAGACAAAGAGGCATCAGCAAAGAAAAAGGATAGTTCGTTGCTACAACTACAACGAAGAAGGGCACATAAAAAATGATTGCCCGGACTTGAAGAAAAAGGGGAAAGAGAAGGAAAAGACAAAGTACAAGAAACCAGAAGCATCCAAGCACAAGAACCTGAAGGTCACTTGGTCAGATTCGTCTTCTTCCGAATCAGACGTCGAAGCCTTCTCCGGGTTAGCGATGATGGCTAACCATCTTCCCTAAGATGACTCAAGCTCTGAGATGAGAATAGATGAAGGGGGAGGAACATCAGAAGAAGAAAGCTGCAGTGAAGGGGGAGTATCACCAAGTCAGGTAAGTAAGGTGCGTAATCTAACCCCTACTCAGTCATTTCTATTTATCAACTCTCTTTCTAAAGAGTTAGATCAATTAGAAAAAGAAAATGAACATTTGAAATTAGAGAATGCAAAATTGAAAAATGGAATTGAAAAATTGAAATCTGCTGCATGTTCAAATGTTTTTCAAAAATCTAAATTAAAATTTTTTGTTAAATTAAACTGGTATATTAGAAAGCATCAAGGTCAACTTAGGAAAATTCCTAAAACTTATGTACCCCCTAGATTTTTAATTAACCCAGTAGGAAGGAATCTATACTGGATTCCAAAGTCTTTGATAAATTAGAATTATTGAAGTTAGAGCTTACAACGAGTAAATTAAATAATGAATTTCTTTATGAAGTTTTGTCTAAGGAAGTGGTTGTTGCTCCAATAACCAAGAAGGCCTAGTGCCTCGCCATGTCCTGGAAGCTGAAATATCGAAATAAAATGTTTAATCCACTTTCTGGTAAAAGCATTAAAAGTTAAAATTAAATAATGCTTTGAAAGTTTTTCAAACTTTTTCTTGAATACTCTAAAAATTCTGGTTACTTAGAATTTTTACTTAGAAATTCTTTTTGAAAATTCAAAAAAAAACTCATTTTTAACTTAGAAAATTTTTTCTGAAAAATTCAGTTTACTTGAAATCTTCAAAAACTTCAATTTACCTTGTTTTTGCTGTGATCAAAGGGGGAGAAATAGGTACATGTTTAGGAGGAGTTAGGAACTTTTAGTATTGCAAATTTTTATTGCAATTTTTATGCTAAAACTGTTAGTTAGTAACTTCTTTAAATTACTATTTGTTGTTAAACCCTAACTTGAACTTGGGTTGATGCACATCAAAAAGGGGGAGATTGTTGGACCCCGTGGATGTTTTGATGTGATCAACCAAGTTGGTTAGGTCCTGCTTTGTGTTTGATCCTTGTGTCTGAGTGTGCAGGAGCTTAGGAGCACAGGAAGTCGAGCGGAAGACACAGCTAGCGAGAAGGACGGCACTGGAAGGGAGCCGACGGGCTTGGTGCGTCCGAAGGACGAGAGAGCTGCGGAAGAGTACACCGGTGGGCGAGAAGAACGTGTGTGCCGTTCGAGGGACGTTAAGTCGGGGAGGAAGGCTGCTCAGGTAGAAGGCCGAAAATTGGGTTCGGGTGAGCCCTATTTCGGTTGACCGAATCACCCAAACTATCGGAGCATCGGAAGCTAATGCAATGGAGCTGGAAAAGAAGCACAAGCTGGAAAACCAACTTGAAGGCGCCTTCATGAAGCATGAAGGTGCCCTCAACATGAAGGCGCCTTAAAGCTTGATGAAGGCGCCTTCAACAGGTCAGTTTTGACCGTTTGCACTGCGGATAAAATTTTATCCACTGACCGAGCTTGAGGCGCCTTGAATCTTGTTGGAGGCACCTTGGAACCTCGGGATAGACTTTCCAGGAGCTATATAAAGGCCCCTAGAGCTAGGAATGATTCATTGAACTCAGTATTAGATTTCCTAGCAACTGTTGAGCTTTCTAAGTGTGTAAAGGCTTCTCCGCCTTCAGAGAAGGAGTTTTCTTACTGTGCTTTTCATCGCCTTGGATTAACAACCGTCTTGGTTGTAACCAAGTTAATTCTAGGTCTTCTCTATTTTTTTTCCTTAGTTGTTTTATTTTTAGTGTTGTTATTTTTGAGTTGAAAATTTGAGGAGGGTATAATTTTTATTTGTAGGCAATTCACCCCCTCTTGCCGGCCTCCTCTGCACCTACACACTAGAGATGATGATGCATTATAGGAGCACATGAATTTAGATTGTGGCATTGTACTTGAGGACAAACAAAGGTTTAAGTCTGGGAGGGGTGTGATGTGCATAGATTATATACACTCTTATGCATGTTTTGATGCACATTCATGTATTTTACTTATATGATCTATGCATTTTTACGCCTCTGGTTTTACTTTCAGTATAATTATTTTTCTTTGTTAGAAATCTGTTCTTTGTGCATTTTTCTGTTGATAGGAGCCCTTTTGGAGTGAAACCGATGTTCGTTGACAATCCAAAGAGCATACAAGGCAAATGACACTGGCTGTGTGATCTCACACTGTCGTGTTAAAGAAGCAGAAGGGAGGATGGACATGGCCATGTGAATCCACACGGTCGTGTGGCCCGAGAAGAGGAGAAACAAAGTCTGGTTGTGTGATCCCACACGGGTGTGTAGCTTTCTAGAGCCGATACAGACATCGGTCATTGAATCCACATGGTTGTGTGGCTTAACCAGAAGAGGAGCAGAACATGGTCTTGTGATCCCACATGGTCGTGCCACTCATCTAGAGAATAAGCAAGACACGGTCGTGTGACTCAACATGGCCTTGTGACCTTAGCCGAGGCAAAGAGGACACCGGCCATGTGGATGCCACACGGTTGTAGCACGGGCCATGCCAGGTCCGTGTCCTGCACTATATAAGGGATTTTCTTCCCCTTTCCAAGGGGAGGAAGGTTCTCCCTTTAGGAGTGCCATCATGGGGCTGATCTTCATCTTTTCCGATCTCCATTCTATGATCCAAAGTCATATCCATCACCTCATCGACTCTAGAAGCTTGGGATTGGATCTGAAAATCACTCTTTGACATTGGATAAGCATCTCTTCCCTCTTTTCTCTTGTTGGGTTTGAATGTTTGTAATTTATATGTCTTTGGATCTCTTTCTTCTTGCTATGGAGTAGATTCTTTGTTCTAGGATTAAGGAAGTAATTGTGGTGTGGTTTGATGTAATAACTTATGGATATGCCAATTTTCTATCTAGATGATATTATCATGCTTTATATCCATTTGATCTTACATGAATGCATGTGTTTGAGCTTAATTCTCATGTTTGATTAAATGGTTGTGTAGATTTATTGATCCTGTAGGGGATGCACTATATCGTATGCCCAATGGGCCTTAGTGATAGGGATAACCCATTAACATACATCTAGGGTATTATCTTGAAAGGAAAGGTAATTCTACCCGAGGGACCCCAGTGATAGGGGTAACCCATTAACGGACTTTATAGGAATCAGTTATGTTTAATGACATAAGATGTTGATCTAAATATCTAGCCGACTTGTCCACTAAGTTGGCAACTTCTACAAGTGCATGTAAATTGAGGATAGGCAATTGGTAAATCATGTTACATTGATAAACGTTACAATGAAACTGAACCCCTAGAACATTTTTCCAAAACTAAGTTTCTCTCTCTCTCTTATTCTCAGTCTCACTTCTTCAACTTAGTTTGTAACTGGTTTCCGTTTATTGTTTAGCTAATTCTACGTGAGAGATCACTAGTGATTATACTAGTCCTAATGGGTTCGATATTCTTTGTATTACTGACAACATAACAGTGTATTTGCAGGAACGTAACAATAATCGGAGCTTAACTTTGGCAGATCAACACTCCAATCCCCCTCTCATTCAAGCTCCTAAAGATATCTCTTCAATTAATCAAAATCTTGTTAGATTTAATTTCCAAGGGTTTCGTCCTATTTTAAATAACCTTCATCATGAATTGGAATTACATGAAAAGTTGCTTACAAGCGACTTTGGCATGAGTGACAAACAATTAAAGCAATTGCAAGAGTATTTTAGGAGAGAGAGAGAGAATTGTGTAAAAAAATGTCTACATTTATGGAAGCATATAGACATCAAATGAAGTTAAATGAAGATTTTCAGGGTTTCATGAAATTTCTTCAAGATGATTTCAATGAATTATTTTCATATCATAAATTTATAAGGGATAAGATTAGATGGTTTATTGATTTATTTCCTAATCTTTTAGAATTTCCTGATCTCCCACCTTCACCACCATATTGATTTCATTAAGATGATGAAAAGTTTAAGTCTGGGAGGTGTTTACACAACCTAAGTCCTTTGCATTTTCTTTCTGAGTCCTTTGCATTTTCTTTCCTTTACATTTCCTGCACTTCCATTTATTTTACTTGTTTTCATTTCTTAGTTCTATGTTGCATTTCTTATTTTCATGTTAATGCTTTGCTAGTCTTCTTCATTTAGTTTGTTTTGATCGTCACTTCGACCATCTTTTTAATTGTTTTGGGGTATATCGAGATTATCATTCCTCATATTACTGTTGACTTATCTAATAGCAAAATGGTTAGTACATTCATTTCTTGATTCATATTGCTGTGGATATTGCTAGTATTTTTAGTGTACTACTTTTCTCTATCTCTAGTAGTATGAAATGAGCTAAGTATTGTATGGAGATAAGTTTGAGTTTTGGCCTAACCTTAAGGATCTTACTTCACTTCACTAAAGCTTGGATATTCAATAATTTTGGAATAGTTATGATTCATTTGAATTGTTTAGTACTTTGATTCCCATGGTAATTTCTTAGATTACATTTTGGTTACTGAATGACCTCGGATCATGTCAACTCATTTGAAAAAAATCAAAATCCCAACATTTGTATTATACTTACATTTGTGTTAGTGCTACACCTTTAAAGCACCCAAAAAAAATCATATGAATAAGGGATAAAAAAAATAGTTATCGTGAGTGGAAACTAACAATTTACCCCTTTGAGACCGAGTTAGGTTACTAGGCAAATAAATGCTATGTTTCTCTTGATTCTGAATAATCCTTTGAGACCTTGTGTAGTCTAAGGAATATGAATCAAGTATGTGGCAGGTAAGTATCTATCATCGGGAACGTTAGGAACTTAATTAGATGACAACTTGACTAGGACAGAGATTGAAATTTGAAGAGCTATTGCACTGTGCACAAGAACATATGTTTAGGTCATACTTGGGTTACTCTACAATCATACTCACCAATGAAATTAATTGATAGAGTTAGGTAAGTACACTAGGGATTATGAAGCATTATGAGAGCACATGAATTTAGATTGTGGCATTTTACTTGAGGACAAGCAAAAGTTCAAGTCTGGGGTATGATGTGCATAGATTCACGTATATACACTTTTATGCATACTTTAACGCACATTCACGCACTTTATCTGCAATTAATCTGTGTATTTCTACACCTCTTATCATATTTTCAGCATAGTTACTCTTTTTTATCAGAGATCTACTCTTTGTGTACTTTTCTGTTGACATGAACCATTTTGGGATGAAAATGATGCTCAGAAATTGTTAGCTAGAGCTCTAGAGCCAATCATTTGATGATTATATTTTGGACTTGTTGTATCATATTCTTTATAAATAAAGGAATTTGGTTTTTGGTCATTATACTTACTTGTATTGGTGCCAAATAAACTAAGTATAATAACGTCCTTGAGTAGAAGGTTCTCACCTATATCAATCGGTTAGTTGAACCAATAGTGAGATGATATAGGGAACACTACTCTTAATCATTCATAGTCGAGTATTAACATTCAGGGACAATGTTAATGCAATAAAACTAGCATGTAGGTCAACTCGATGACTTGATCTCACAAGTCATGGATATAGAGATATCAAGTTGGCACATGGGTATGCATTGGAGAATGTATACTGAATGACCCGCCATGAGAAAGTATCATGGATCGTTATATGAGTGTCATATACTTTCTCATGTGGCTATTAGTATGACTACTAGTCCTTAGACCTGAAGTCACCATGGTTCCCTACATAAGGAGTTATGTACTTTGGTTTCGTCAAACGTCACCCGTAACTGGGTGGACTATAAAGGTGATTACTGGGTATGTAACAAATTATGCGGAGGGATGTGAGTGATGTAGATGGGATCTATCCCTCCTATATGACGGGAGAGACATCGGTATTCTTGATAGAGTGAGACCACGAAGTGCATGGCCATGCCCAAATGAGTCAATATGAGATATTGAGCTCATTTGATTGAGTGAGTCTACTTGGAGTTCAAGATTTAGATTGATTAGAGGATGGCACGGTCTATGCCTCACATTGATCAATCAATCTAAATGTCTAGGATAGAAGGACACTTGTCATATATTGTGAGGAGTCACAATTAGTAGTCACAAGGTGATGTTGGATCTCAACATTCTTGTAACTTGGGTAGTAATGATGTATTGCTAGATACCGCTCATTACTTATGTTTCTAAATGAGTTTAGGGGCATTGCCAACGTTACAAGAACCTATTGGGTCACACACAAAGAACAAGTGGATGGAGATTAGGTTCATATGATGAACCAAGAGGATTAGATTCATTGGATGAATCAAATTGGATTAAGAGTAATCCTAATTGGGCTAATTGAGTTGGACTCAAGTTGATTCATGTGTTCAATGAGTCTAATTTAGATTATGACTCATTGAATCAATTTAATTAAATGAATTAGATTCATTATATTAAATTGGCTTGAATTAAATGGTTGGATTAGATCAACCATGAGAGAGATTAAGTCAAGTTTAACTTGACTTGAGAGGAAGATGAAGAGTCAAGTTTGACTTGACTTTATGCCACCTCATTGGTGAGTTGGCATTAAGTGTACCAATGATGATGCTCCACATCATCATGGTTACTTAAGTGAAGTGTCACCTCATGGGAGTTACCAAGAGTTGTGACTCTTGGTATCCCATGGAGGTTACAAACCACTTAATTAGATGAAAAGAGTTTCATTTTACAAGTGTAACTCTCATTCAAGTGATCTTCCTCCTCCTAAGCTCTCTTCTTGCTCCTTCTCTTCTCTTGGTCGTGGGTTTCAAGCAAGGGAGAAGAAAGGAGAGTGAATCTAATCCAAGAAGAAAGGTTAGTGAAAGTCACATAGAGATTTTAGAGGAGTGTGTTCTCTTCTTTTCCTTTCTTCTTCTTTCAATCCTACCCGAGAGCCCTAGAGAGTGCTAGAACACTTGTGGTGCTCTCTTCTCCATCCTTGTGTGTTAGAGAACACATCTTGTTCGTGTGGATACTTCTAGAGGATTGTCTACGTTGACAATCACGAGATCCGACGTACCTTGGACGAGCGGGATTCGCGAAGGGCACGCATCGAAGGTATAAGATTTTCTCCATGTAGATCTAAGTGTAGATCTAGGTAAACTCGTATTCGTTTGTTTTCGAAATTTTTCTTCACACGGATCCATTGGCTAAGGGGTTTCAGGGTTTCCGTGACGCGAAAAAGCGGTTTTCGCGGCCCGAAAAACCCAACAGTGGTATCAGAGCCACGTGCGAAGACGATACGAGTTTATTTTGTGTTTTATGAAAACTTTTCAGTTCTGTGAATTTCTGTAAATTTATGATTTTTATAGTTTTTATGAGTATTTTTCTCGTAGAAGCGAAGCACAAGTGTTTCGACACTTGTAGGCTTCGACTACCGAGAAGAATTTTCCAAAACGGCCAAGTTTCGCCCCAAAACTTTTTGCGACAGTGGGCTAGGGTGCTGTTAGATCGCAATGGAACCCTCGCGATGGTTAGATCGCAGGTAGGGGCGCTGCCCCTGACCCCGCAAGGGGATTCGTTCCGCGATTGCGCCCGAAAATCGCTAAACGGAACCGTCGGGAAATTGTACTCGTAAAAATTGTAAAAATTATAGAAAAATTACAGAAAATTATAGAAATATATAATTTTGAATTATATATTATTTTTGTGATAGTCATGGCCCAAAGACCCAATTTGATTGGATAATTTGTGTTGTAATTCATAATACGGCCTGCGTGCCGTGATGTGATGTGCGTGTTGTATTTTTATTTTTTTTCGTGACCTGCGTGCCTTTCTCTTTTATTCTTGTTGTAAATTAGATTTAGACTCAAATGTAACTCGAGTTTTAAAATGTAATATAAATTTTGAAGCGGTGGAAGGTCCACTCAAGACGGAGTTACGAGGAAGGCGCGAGCAACACAAGGTGGTCAAAAGGAAGGCGCTTGAGAAGCTATTGACCTTAGTTTGACCATCCGATCTTCTCATTGGCTTGAGAAGATCGTAGTAGGGCCATGACATAATCACAAAATTATTTAATTAATTGCTTTTGTGTGTATGTGATGCATGCTAGTTAATTAAGTAATTAATTAGTGCCTAACGATTAGATTAGATCTAAGTCGTGCACATGATGCACCCTTCGATTAGATTAGATCTATCGAGTATATGATACACATCATCGTTTAGATTAGATCTAAATCGCATCAACTCGTAATGCCTACCATCCCGTGATACCTACCACTACCTCGATCGCATGTTATTGTTGAATCTGCCAAAGCAGAGCAACACATACTATCTTGGTAGGGTATGGAGGGACAATCTTGGTCCCGCCTATCAACGCATGGATGAGTACAACTCAATTAGATTGAGTAACTAGTTAACTCAATTGGATCGAGTTTAACTATAGGCATTAATCCAATGGTTGGTAGATAGGTCAAAATCACGTTTATATTAACTCTTGGGCGTATTAGCCAAAGCTAACTCGAGTTTTAATATAAATGCGGATTTTGATCCTATAAACAAGAGTTGCATAGAGATGTAATTGGTAATCGTTACCTATCGATCAAACTAAGTCTTGGGCATATTAGCCAAAGCTAACTCAAGGGTTAGTATGATGTGGATCTTGTCCCACATGAATTATAGAATTCAGTGGGAGCATCATTTACTTAAAGGCCTAATTAAATGATTAAAAAAATATGATATTTATTTTTGCATTTATTTCTGTTGTAGAATTTCCATGACGTCAAACACGAACAACTTCTCTCTGCGTTCTGTCCTTAAGAAGGACAAGCTCAACGGAGCAAACTTCCTGGACTGGTACAGGAACCTGAGAATAGTTCTTACTCAGGAACATAAACTGTACGTTCTAGAGCAGCCCATTCCGAAGGCTCCTCCTGCCAATGTCCCGTGAGCTGACAAAGATGGTTACAAGAAGCATCAAGATGACGCATTAGATGTGTCTTGTCTTATGCTCGTGACCATGAACTCTGAGCTTCAGAAGCAACATGAGTTGATGGGCACTTATGATATGGTTGAACATCTTTGTCACCTATATCAAGGACAAGCAAGGCACTGGAAGAGGAACTCCAAAGAATACCTGGAAGATCTTAAGAAGAAGAGAAATAAGATTTCTACTTCAGGTATACATGTTATAGAAGTCAACCTCTCAATTTCTTCATCGTGGGTATTAGATACCGGATGTGCTTCACACATTTGTACTAATGTACAAGCGCTGAGAAATAGCAGGGCATTGACGAAGGGTGAGATAGACCTACGAGTAGGCAATGGAGCACGGGTTGCTGCTATTGCTGTAGGAACTTACCATCTATCTCTGCCCTCTGGGCTTGTACTAAAATTAGATGATTGTTGTTATGTGCCTGCCTTAACTAAGAACATTATATCTGTTTCTTGTTTGGACAAGAAAGGTTTTTCGTTTATAATAAAGAACTGTTGTTCCATCCATTTAAACGAAATGTTCTATTGTAGTGCACCTCTGATAAACACACTCTATATTCTAGACCTTGAGAGCCCTATCTATAACATAAATACCAAGAGGTTCAAGTCAAATGACCTGAACCAAACCTATCTCTGGCACTATCGCTTAGGTCATATAAATGACAAGCTCTTATCCCAGCTCCATAAGGATGGTTTGTTGGACTCATTTGATTTTGAATCATATGAGATATGTGAGTCATGCCTACGAGGCAAGATGACCAAGACTCCCTTTAGTGGGCACAGCGAGCGAGCGACTGATTTGTTAGGACTTATACATAGTGATGTATGTGGCCCTTTCAATGTCGCTGCTAGAGGCGGTTATAGGTACTTCATCACATTTACTGATGACTTCAGTAGATATGGTTATGTGTACTTGATGACACATAAGTCTGAATCCTTTGAAAAGTTCAAAGAATTTAAGAATGAAGTACAGAACCAGCTTGGCAAGAGTATTAAGATACTTTGATCAGATCGAGGTGGAGAATACCTTAGCCATGAGTTTCGTGACTACCTAGCTGAGTGTGGGATTCTATCCCAACTCACTCCTCCTGGAACACCACAGTGGAATGGTGTATCCGAAAGGAGGAATCGTACCATATTAGATATGGTACGATCTATGATGAGTCACACAGATCTTTCAACATACCTTTGGGGCTATGCTCTAGACACGGCAGCTTTTATACTCAATCGAGTTCCATCCAAGGTCGTGATAAATACACCATATAGGATATGGACTGGGAGAGATGCCCAGGTGTCTTTCATGAGGATTTGGGGTTGTGAGCCTTACGTTCGACGTTAAGTCTCAGACAAGTTATGACCCAAATCCGACAAGTGCTATTTTATTGGATATCCCAAGGAAACTAAGGGATATTACTTCTACATTCCCAGTTAGCACAAGGTAGTTGTGGCAAAGACTGGGGTCTTTCTAGAAAGGGACTTTGTTTCTAGAAAGACTAGTGGGAGCACGTTCGATCTTGAAGAAGTTCAAGATGCGAATAATAGCACTGAAGCCTCGATGGAAGTTGAACTGGAACCACAAAGTGTTGTGGATGATGTTGTTCCACAAAGAGTTGAGGAACAACAACCAGTTCAAGTAGACATACCCCTTCGCAGGTTTGATAGGGTACGTCGTCAGTCTGAGAGATACTCATTTCTCTTGTCTGACCATGATGATGTTGTACTCATAGAGGATGAGCCTACCACTTATCAAGAAGCTGTGATGAGACCAGATTCTGAGAAATGGCTAGAGGTCATGAGATCCGAGATGGAATCCATGTACACCAACCAAGTATGGACTTTGGTTGATCCACCTGAAGGGGTAAAACCCATTCAGTGTAAGTGGGTCTTTAAGAGAAAGACTGACATGGATGGACTTATCTATAAGGGTCGCTTGGTAGCTAAAGGTTTCAAGCAGATTCATGGTATTGACTATGATGAAACCTTTTCTCCAATAGCAATGTTTAAGTCCATTCGGATCATGCTTGCTATTGCAGCTTACCACGATTACGAGATCTGGCAGATGGACGTTAAAACCGCGTTTCTGAATGGAAGCCTACTCGAGGATGTGTACATGACACAACCTGAGGGTTTTGTAGATCCACAGCATACTAGTAGAGTATGCAAGCTGCATATGTCCATTTATGGACTAAAGCAAGCTTCTCGGAGCTGGAATCTTCGATTCGATGATGCAATCAAACAGTTTGGTTTCATCAAGAACGAAGATGAGCCTTGTGTCTACAAGAAGGTTGTAGGGGATATAGTTGTCTTCCTCATATTATATGTGGATGACATACTACTCATTGGGAAGGACATCCCTTTGCTTCAGTCTGTCAAGACCTGGCTAGGGAGTTGTTTCTCAATGAAGGACTTAGGTGAGGCATCCCGCATTCTAGGGATACAGATCTATAGAGATAGATCTAAGAGATTGCTTGGCATAAGTCAGAGTACATATATTGACAAGGTACTCCTTCGGTTTGCCATGCAGAACTCCAAGAAGGGATTTTTGCCGATATCACATGGCGTGAGTCTTTCGAAGACTCAAGGTCCCTCTTCTAGAGAGGTGAGAGACTGTATGGATCAGATCCCTTATGCCTCAGCCATAGGATCGATCATGTACGCCATGCTATGTACTCGACCTAATGTCTCGTATGCTTTGAGCATGACGAGCAGATACCAGTCAGATCCAGGTGAAAGTCACTAGATAGCGGTCAAGAATATTCTTAAGTACTTAAGAAGGACTAAAGAATATTTCTTGATATATGGAGGCAATGATGAGCTAGCTGTAAAGGGTTACAGTGATGCTAGCTTCCAGACCGACCAGGATGACTATAGATCGTAGTCGGGGTTCGTATTTTGCATTAATGGTGGTGCTGTGAGCTGGAAGAGTTCGAAGCAGGACACAGTAGCTGATTCTACGACAGAGGCCGAGTATATTGCTGCAAAGGAGGCAGTTTGGATTCGCAAGTTCATCACTGAACTTGGAGTGGTTCCTAGCATTGCTGACCCTATTAAGCTCTATTGTGACAACAATGGAGCTATAGCACAGGCGAAGGAACCTCGCTCACACCAGCGGACCAAACACATACTACGGCGCTTCCATCTCATTCGAGAGATCATCGAGAGAGGAGATGTGAAGATTTACAGAGTACCTACATAGGCTAACATCGCAGATCCCTTGACCAAGGCCTTGGCACAGAGGAAGCATGATGGTCACACTAGGTCATTGAGGCTTAGAGCGTACACTGATTGGCACTAGTGCTAGTGGGAGATTGTTAGCTAGAGCCCTAGAGCCAATCATTTGATGATTGTATTTTGGACTTGTTGTATCATATTCTATATAAATAAAGGCATTTGGTTTTTGGTTATTATACTTACTTGTATTGGTGCCAAATAAACTAAGTATAATAACGTCCTTGAGTAGAAGGTTCTCACCTATATCAATCGATTAGTTGAACCGATAGTGAGATGATATAGGAAACACTATTCTTAATCATTCCTAGTCGAGTATTAACATTCAGGGACAATTTTAATGCAATAAGACTAGCATGTAGGTCAACTCGATGACTTGATCTCACAAGTCATGGATATAGAGATATCAAGTTGACACATGGGTATGCATTGGAGAATGTATACTGAATGACCCGCCATGAGAAAGTATCATGGATCGTTATATGAGTGTCATATACTTTCTCATGTGGCTATTAGTATGACTACTAGTCCTTAGACCTGAAGTCACCATGGTTCCCTACATAAGGAGTTATGTACTTTGGTTTCGTCAAACGTCACCCGTAACTGGGTGGACTATAAAGGCGATTACTGGGTATGTAACAAATTATGCGGAGGGATGTGAGTGATGTAGATGGGATCTATCCCTCCTATATGACGGGAGAGACATCGGTATTCTTGATAGAGTGAGACCACGAAGTGCATGGTCATGCCCAAATGAGTCAATATGAGATATTGAGCTCATTTGATTGAGTGAGTCTACTTAGAGTTCAAGATTTAGATTGATTAGAGGATGACACGGTCTATGCCTCACATTGATCAATCAATCTAGATGTCTAGGATAGAAGGACACTTGTCATATATTGTGAGGAGTCACAATTAGTAGTCACAAGGTGATGTTGGATCTCAACATTCTTGTAACTTGGGTAGTAATGATGTATTGTTAGATACCGCTCATTACTTATGTTTCTAAATGAGTTTAGGAGCATTGCCAATGTTACAAAAACCTATTGGGTCACACACAAAGAACAAGTGGATGGAGATTAGGTTCATATGATGAACCAAGAGGATTAGATTCATTTGATGAATCAAATTGGATTAAGAGTAATCCTAATTGGGCTAATTGAGTTGGACTCAAGTTGATTTATGTGTTCAATGAGTCTAATTTAGATTATTTCATTGAATCAATTTAATTAAATGAATTAGATTCATTATATTAAATTAGCTTGAATTAAATGGTTGGATTAGATCAACCATGAGAGAGATTAAGTCAAGTTTGACTTGACTTGAGAGGAAGATGAAGAGTCAAGTTTGACTTGACTTTATGCCACCTCATTGGTGAGTTGGCATTAAGTGGACCAATGATGATGCTCCACATCATCATGGTTACTTAAGTGAAGTGTCACCTCATGGGA
Source organism: Zingiber officinale (assembly GCF_018446385.1). Classification (NCBI taxonomy): domain Eukaryota; kingdom Viridiplantae; phylum Streptophyta; class Magnoliopsida; order Zingiberales; family Zingiberaceae; genus Zingiber; species Zingiber officinale. Next base: position 25,352,667 of record NC_056005.1, on the reverse strand, counting down.
GTTACCAAGAGTTGTGACTCTTGGTATCCCATGGAGGTTACAAACCACTTAATTAGATGAAAAGAGTTTCATTTTGCAAGTGTACCTCTCATTCAAGTGATCTTCGTCCTCCTAAGCTCTCTTCTTGCTCCTTCTCTTCTCTTGGTCGTGGGTTTCAAGCAAGGGAGAAGAAAGGAGAGTGAATCTAATCCAAGAAGAAAGGTTAGTGAAAGTCACATAGAGATTTTAGAGGAGTGTGTTCTCTTCTTTTCCTTTCTTCTTCTTCCAATCCTACCCGAGAGCTCTAGAGAGTGCTAGCACACTTGTGGTGCTCTCTTCTCCATCCTTGTGTGTTAGAGAACACATCTTGTTCGTGTGGATACTTCTAGAGGATTGTCTACGTTGACAATCACGAGATCCGGCGTACCTTGGACGAGTGAGATTCGCGTAGGGCACGCATCGAAGGTATAAGATTTTCTCTATGTAGATCTAAGTGCAGATCTAGGTAAACTCGTATTCGTATGTTTTCGAAATTTTTCTTCGCACGGATCCGTTGGCTAAGGGGTTTCGGGGTTTCCGCGATGCGAAAAAACGGTTTTCGCGACGCGAAAAAGCGGTTTTCGCGGCCCGAAAAATCCAACAGAAATGATCCCGAAGAGCAAACAAATCAAAAGAGACTTGGACGTGTCAATCCCACACGGACATTCAATGAAGCAGAGAAGAAGCTGGCCATGGCCATGTGGAGCCACATGACCGTGTGACCTCACACGACCGTGTAACTTTCTAGACCCGATGCAGACACCGGCCGTGTGAATCCATATAGCCATGTGGATTGACTAGAGGATGAGAAAAATATAGCCGTGTGATTCCACATAGCCATGCCACTTGACTCAAAGTCAAGAATAACTTGGTTATGTGGATTCCACACGGCCATGGCAATGGTCGTGTCAGGCCTGTGCCATGCACTATATAAGGGGGTCTCTTCCCCTTTTCAAAGGGAGGAAGGTTTTCCCTTTAGGGAGATCTATCTTGGTGATGATCCACACTCTTCATGCTCTTCGTTCGACGATCCGAGGCTGCTACCATTATCACATTAACTTCGTAAGTAAAGAATTAGATCTGAAGATCACTCGACGCAACCGGATAAGCATTCTTCTCCTGTCCTCTTCTTGTTAGATTTTGATGCTTTCAATCTTTATGTCTTTGGATCTTTTTCTTCTAGCCATGGAGTAGAACTATTATTCTAGGATTAAGAGAGTAAATATAGTGTGGATTGATGTAAGAACTCAGGGATATGTCAATTTCCTATCTAGATGACATTATCATGCCTTGTATCTATTTGATCTTATGTGTATGCATTGTGTTTGATCTTATTTCTTATGTTTGATTAAATGGTTGTGTTGGATTGTTGATCCTGTAAGGTGAATGCCCTAGATTGTATGATTGAGGGACCCTAGTGATAAGAGTAACCCGTTTCCGGACATCTAGGGTATCACCTTGAAGGGAGAAGCAATTTCCCACAAGAAAGTAGAGAATTGAATGTAATTGCTATCTTTATCTCTAATGGTATTGAATATGAGTGCTTCTTATGATTTATGACCGAGGGATCCTAGTGACAGGGGTGACCCGTTACTAGATTTCATAGGAGTCATTTCTAGTCCATAGCAAGGGATATTGATCCAAATATCATGTCGATTTAGCCACTACAGGGGAGAGCCGTTAATGAATGTAACTTTCTACAAGTGCATGTAAATTGAGGATAGATAATTGGTGAACCATTATACATTGATAGATAATTGGTAACCATGATACACTGATACACATCACAATGAAATTGAACCCCTAGAACATCTCCCCAAAGCAAGTCTCTCTCTCTCTTCCCTTTTCTCAATCTTATTTCCCTTAGTTCATAGCTTGCAAGCGACAATTATTTAGCTAATTCTCCACGAGAGATCTCTAATGCTTATAACCAGTCTCTGTGGGTTCAACAATCTTTTGTATTACTAACGATATAACCATACACTTGCTGTTCGTAACACCCCTATCGTTCATCAACGACTTAAACATGACTTGAGCTGCAAAAAAGAAAAAAAAATCAGTTAGAATAAAAAATAATAGATAGAGAAATAGCTTACCTAAGGAGCTAGGTAGTTGGTCTTGGATGGGACTCAACCTAAACATATATAGAACGTCTTTCAGCAATAATTTATGGATGTGATATTTTAGACTGGCCAGGTGGGCGGTCGCCTAGAGGTAGGTCGGATCCCATGAATATTTTTCCATCGTGGTGGATTTTGGCAACTCCATTTGCTAGTTGGTCAGGAAAGCAGGCCGATCAGGAAGTCAAATGTAGAAATAGTGGTCCTTCTAGCCCTTATTAGAGGAGGACATCTTATCAAAGTAGACAACACCCACTCGGGCTTGAAAGAGAAAGGTGTCTGGCTCGGATAATTTTAAACAATCAAAGTAGTGGAAAATGCTAGATAAAAGAGGAATTCCATATAGGTGGAATAGTACAACAACCCCGCACAATAATATGAAAGAGTTAGGCACCAACTAGTGCAAGGGAATATGGAAGTACCTATAGACTTTAGAAAAGAAGAGATGAGTAGAAAATCACAGATAGGCATAGAATTAGTCTTTGAAAAAAGGGAGAAAGTCGTCCAGAGCCGTATGAGGGTGAGCATAAGCAGAAGGGATTACAATTTGGTAATCGTCGGGAATGTGGTATGTTGGGTTGCAAGGTTACAAACAAAGTCCCACATTCAAAATATATGGGAAAGATCATGAGTTTATAAGGGAAAGATATCTCCATTGGTATGAGGCTTTTTGGGTATAACCCAAAAATAAAACCATGAGGGCTTAGGCCCAAAGTGGACAATATCTATTGGTGCAATTTGCACTAATGATCTATCTCAGATTTTGATGAATGACAAATGGAATAAAGTTAGAGTGTTTATGATGTAATTTCTTAACCAAGTGTGCAGGAGTTGACGGGTCTAGAGGACCTGACACCAGGCTAAAATCTAGCTAGGTCTGTGATACTCGATAGTTAGTGCGAAGTCTAGATAGGTCCACAGGACCCAATTCTGGCGGGAAGTCCAGTTGGATCCGCGGGACCTGACAACTGGCCGAAATCTAGTTGGATCTGCGGATCTGACAATTGGCGGGAAGACCTGGTGGGTTAAAAGAAAATCAAGCGACTGTAGTTGGTAAGTTCTTAGGTAAGCAACTGGAGGAGAGATCCAGTGAAGACGCGTTCTCTGTTAAGGGAACTATAGGCGTCAGTCCAACTCAGGTCCATTTGGAAAACCTAAGTTGAGACCTTGACTAGATCTTGGTCTTGAAGAGACATGATCTAATTACTACTTCTATCTTATTAATGTTGTGTTAACTCTGTTTTGCAAGATAAATATATTTTTATTTGCCTGGACTAACTCTTTTTTGTAGGAAGGAGAAGTGCGAAAAGGGGGGGTCTGAGTGCCTAGACCAGCTTGACCGGGCGGGTGACTGGGCAGGCACCCAAGCGGTCCAAGCGCCTAGAATTGGTCTAGGCACTCGGACTAGAAAAGTTATCTAGGAGCTAAGTTGGATCACGCCGACTAGTCGAACCCACGTCAACGGTCCATGCGCTCAAAGGGGGTTCGGACGCTCGGAAGGGGTCCGAGTGCTCGGAGGTGGATAAAACTTCATGAATGAAGTTTCAAAAAGAGGTCGCCACGTCAGCTTAGTCCAAGCACCAGAAGGGATTCCAAGCACCAGAATGGGGTTATATAAGGGCCTTCGACCAACAACTTCATAACAACACTTTCTGCGACTTTCATTCTTGTGTGCTACTTCGAAAAGGCTCTAACAACATCGAAAGGCTGCTCATAAGTTCGAAGAACAAAGACTTCAATTTCCTTTCTATTTTTCGGTAACAATTATATCAGTTCTTGAACTCAATACTTGAAATACATTATTCAAACTGATAGTGATTATCCAACGAAAGTGATCGACGATCACAGGCATTGGAGTAGAAGTTGTTGGTGCGGGAAGCACTAGACGATCGAACTTATATTTTGATTATGTCAAAGGGTTCAAAGTTAAGGTTATTTGTTATCTGACAAGTTTGAATGAAATTACAGGAAATTCCTAAATATTCTTAGGTAAAAGTCTTAGCTGCGGTTAGGTAGGTGGAAAATCCTAGAGGGTGGTAACCCTAGGTCCTAGGGGTGGTAACCCTAGGTCCTAGGGGTGGTAATCCTAGGCGGAAAGACTTAGTGAGTCGAGAGCTTCGAGCAAAATCTTAGAGTCGGGGACTCTAGGTTGAAATCCTGGTGGTCGCGAACCGGGTGGAAGTCTGGATGGGTCGTGGAATGAACGTCCAGTATGAAGACTGGAAGCCTCGGGCGCTGAGCAAAAGTCCAGTCAGTCTGGAGGACCAGTCCGGCAACCGGTAAACTCTCCTGAGAGGAGTAGGTGAGGGTGTTTTCCCCGATGAGGGAATAGTAAGTGTTGGTTCGACCTAGGGTTTTTGGAGGCAAAATTCAAACTTAGAACCAGACAGTTCGGAGACTGTCAAAATAACTTATTATTTCATATTTTATTGTGCTAACTCTATTTTGCAGGATATGTTTTATATTTTGGACTAACACATCTTGGAGGGAGAGAAAAGGACTTAAAAGCTTCGGATGAACAGTTCTCGAGGCACCCTCCATGGAGTTTGGAGGCGCCTCGGGTGCCTTGGTCGAAAGCCTCACGCAACAAGGCGCGAAGGCACCTTCTAAGGAGATGGAAGGCGGCTTGAACGCTGGATGGAGGGCACCCTTCATGGAACTTGGAGGCGCCTTCGGGTGGATAAGCAACGGACGCCATGGAGCTTATCGATGCTACGAAATTGGGATAAGTATCCCTGCTGAAGGCACCTCCTATGGAGGTTGGAGGTGTCCTCAATGGCTTACTTAAGCCTAGTTTGAGTAGAGGTAAAACATATCAGAAATTTACAAGTCTTCTTCTGTGTGCCGCTCAAAAGATATTTCGGCAAAGTCATAACACTGTTCCGACAACCTAAAGCTCCAATTCCAGATTTCTTAGTTGTTGGTATATTTTTACTACACTTAATTAACTATACTTTAATTTGTAATATTTTGGATTGATAGTGAATTGCCCAAAGTAAATACTTAATGAGTATGGCCTTGGAATAGGAGTCGTCACAGGCTCCGAACCATGTAAAACCAACTTGTGTTATTGTTTTCTTTAATTGTTCTTATTCCACTGCAATTTACTCGATTCTTTTAAAACAAACGAATTAGCCACGAGCGTTATTCACCCCCCTCTAGCGTTTTTCGATCCTATAATTGGTGGCAAAGCAGGGTCGCTTCGAATCGGTGAAACCACCATTCAAGTAATTTTTTTTCGTGGTATTAATTCTTTTTTTTTATTTAATTGGAGTTGGTATAATTGCCTTATTTTGATCATTTGATCGCAATTGAAAATTTATTTTTCTCAAAGCTGGTGCAACACCACACGAGCTCGCTTATTTAAAATTATTATCCCGCACTACTAATCCAAGACCAAGTCTTGGAACAAGTTTTCTCATTTTTTTGTCGTGCTAGATTTTTAAATGGCCTACCAAGAGGGATATAGCACTGCACGTCCTCCCCTCTTCACTGGTGAAGACTTTGGTTACTGGAAGAGCTGAATGGAATACCACCTCAAGATGCTAGTCGAGATGTGGATAATCATCTAAATGGGATTTTCTTATCCCATCGAAGATGGAGTTCTCATCCCATGCGAAAAATGGGATGCACCAACGAGAAAAAGGATCGAGGCCGACGCAAAGGCTACCCAGACTCTACAATGCGGGCTGACAAAAGAAGAGCTTAACCGAGTCGGCCCATTCTCAAGCGTGAAAAAATTATGGGAAAAGTTGATCGAGCTGCATGAGGGAACTTTCGACACGAAAGTAAGCAAACATGATTTAATTTTAAATAAACTGTATACATAAAAAATACAGGAAGGCGAATCGGCAAGCCAACTTCACGCACGGATTCAGGACCTTCTGAACGACCTTCATGTAATTGGATAAAAGGTGGAGAATCACGACGTCATCAAGTAGGCGCTCAATGAATTTCTGAGGAATACCTTGTCGGCATCAATAGTAGATGCTTACAAAGTATCCAAGGACCTTTCTTTAATTAGACTAGACGAGATTTTTTTTTAATTTGATCTTTATAAACAAACAAATACTACTCAGAGTGAGAAAGGTATTGTTTTGATTACAGGAACAAGCAAAATGCAAGAATCAAAAGCAAAGCACAGAATCGAACCCAAGTCCGAAGATGAATCAGACTCAGAAGATGATGACAACGAGATTATAGCCGAACTCATCAACCTTGTATGAAAACTCTACAAAAAAAAGAAAAGATTCACCAAGAAAGACATCAAGAAAGTGATTCAGTCCAAGATGATGAAATCAAGTCCAAAAGTAAAGTCCGAAGTAACCTACTACGGCTGCAACAAAAGGGGGCACTTCAAAGCCAACTGTTCGAACCAAAAGGAAACAAAGAAACAAAGGAAGAAGAAAGCACTGCAGGCGACATGGGATGAGTCTTCTTCAGAAGATCCTGACGAAGAGCTTGAACAGACGAGCTTCCTCGTGCATACAGACCGGGAACAAGTCGATGAATCTGAAACCAAGAACGAGTCAAAAACAGAATCCGAGAGAAGCCACGGATCCATATCCATTTCCGAAGGGCCTAACCACACTGTAAGAACTTCTCAGATAGATAAATTGTATAACTTAGATAGTTAATTGTATAACTTAGTTAACTATCTCATGCATAAGTTAGCCAAATCCAACCTCTGAGTCAAGTCACTCTAAAAGAAGGTAACAATCCTTAAGGAGGAGACTAACCTAAGTCCTTTGATTGAGCCAGTTCAAAATGGAAGTTCAACCTAAGTCCAACAACTTGAGGATGAAAATTTTAATTTGAAAACTCAAGTTAAAGGACTTAAGGACACGTTGGAACGGTTCACCTTGTGTTCCAAGAATCTTGATCTGATTCTTGGAAAACAAAGAGTCGTTTACAACCGATCCGGACTTGGATTTAAGGCTAAATAAAAATACAGATCTTACTTATCGCTTGTAAATAGAACAAATAGAAAATTAGTCCAAGCATGGGTCCCCAAGTTAAACTTGATTAATCAAATTGGACTTGGTCAATATTGGATCCCAAAGGATCAAATCCACTACCTTGATAGACGGTATCAAGGCTATGATCCAGGGGGAGCCGATAGAAAGATCATTTTTATCGATAGATAGATTTGTTTGATACTTGCTTTACTGCTTTCACTATACATGCTTAGACTAGGGTAGATAAGGACCTAGCCTTGATTCACACTTGACTAGTTAGACCGAGAAGTTTTAGAAAGGAAATTAAATATTCAATTTCTTTGAAAGGCTTTGTCTAGAAGTGGTGGATGATCTCATACCCAAGAAGACCTAGTGCCTCGTTATAGCCTAGACGCCAATCATTGAAATAAATATTTAATTGATTAACTGTAAAACCATAGTCTAACTCAATTGTAAATCAATTCTTAGATTGTAATCTAAATTGAAGATTAAATTAACCATCTCACAAAACTATTAAGGTTCCCTGATTAAAAATCCAAAAAAGAGTGAGATGGACCTAGATTTAAGGTAGTTAACCAAGGCTAAATTAATTAAATTAAAGATAACTAAATTAAAATTCATAATTAATTATAAAAGTTTAATTAATTTCAAAATCTAATTAATTATAAAATTTAATTAATTTTAAAATCTAATTAATTACAAAATCTCAATTAATTTTAAAATCTAATTAATTACAAAATCTCAATTAATTTTAAAATGATAATCATAATTAATTTCAAAATGTTAATTATTTTTAAATTATAATTAAATTATAATTATTTTTAAATCATAATTAATTTTCAAAATGTTAATTATTTTCAAATCATAATTAATTTCAATTAATTCTAACATCCTTAACCAAAGTAAATTATTTTCAAATGATTTAATTTTCAAAATCTTAATCATAATTTTTTTTATTAAAAATTTTTAAAATTCAAAATTTAATTACTCAAACATATATGTTTTCAAATCCAAACTTAATTATTTCGAAACTCAAATTTAAAATACTTTTGTCTTTAACATTTTGAAATCTTCAAACTCAAACTTATATTTAAAAAAAAAAATCTCAAATTCAGTATTTTTAAAAACCAAATTTAACTTAAATTATTTTTGAAATATACTTCAATATCATAAATATTTTTCAAAGTTAAAGATCAAATCAACTTAACCTAACATATCTCACACACACTCATAAGCTGAACATGCTTGACAATATAGAATGAGTGAAATGAAAAACTAGGAAAATAAATAATAACTTTTATATTTATTTTACATGCTTGAACTCTAGGACCTTCAAATATTTTTGGCATTAATTAATGGGGAGAGAAAGTAAGGTTAAGACATTAATTTTTATTTATTTTAAACATTGGTTTTAAAAGTTAAACTTTTCAAAAGTTCAAAATATTTCTGAAAGAGGAAGTTTAATTTTTTTAAAAGTATTTTTGAAAAAAAAATAAATTATTTTTGAAAAGAAAAAAACTAAATATTTGATAAAGTATTTTTAAGTATTTTTCAAAGAAATCTTTTACTTAGCTAAGTTTTTTTTAAAAATATTTTTAAAGCTAAGTATTTATCAAAATATTTTTAAAGCTAAAGTATAAGCTTTTTAAGCTAAGTACTTAACTAAGTTTTTATCAACTTCCCTTTTAAAGCTAAGTACTTAATTCAGTTTTTATTAATTTTTTTAAACTAAGCTTTAATCAAAATCCTTTTTAAGCTGAGTATTTTTAACTAAGCCTTTTTCAAAACCTCTATAAAGGCTAAGCTTTTATCAACTTCTTTTAATTAAGCTAAGTGTTTGTCAAAGTAATTATTTTCAAAGTTAAAATTTAGCTAAGTTTTTTTTTAAAAAAAAAAAAAAAGAGGGCTAAGAGTGATTCAAAGCTTAAGATTTGCTAAGTTTTTTTCAGCTAAATAATTTTCAAAACTTAAGTTTAGCTAAGTTTTTTTTAAAAAGGCTAACTATTTTTAAAGCATTTCTAATTTAGCTAAGTTTTTTTCAAAGTAATTATTTTCAAAGCTAAGTTTAGCTAATTTTTTTGAAAAAGCTAACTCACTTTCAATGCTTAAAAATTAGCTAAGTTTTTTTTAAGTGTTACCCTTCAGGAGGGCCTTAAGTTAAACAGAGTAAATTTTTTACTATCTTTATATATTAAACAAACTTTCTCTACTTATTTTATTTTTGATTTATGTCAAAGGGGGAGAGAGAAGTTAAAAGTTAAGAGTTAAACATAATTTTTGTGAAAGGAGGAGCATAAGGAAGTTTTTTTACAAATTATTATATTTATGTTCATGCTAAAATTCCTTTAATTATCATTATGTTTTACTTAACTTTGAACCAGGTTGCCATAATCAAAAAGGGGAAGATTGTTGATGTGGGAAGCACCAGATGATCGAACCTGTGTTTTGATTATATTAAAGGGTTAAAAGTTAAGGTTATTTGTTTTCTGACAAGTTTGAATGATATTGCAAGTCCTAAGTGTTCTTAGGCAAAAGTCCTACCTGTGGTTGGGTAGGTAGAAAACCCTAGGGGGTGGTAACCCTAGGCGGAAAGTCTTGTCGGGTCAAGCACTTTGGGCAAAATCCTAGAGTCGGAGATTCTAGGTTGAAATCTTGGTGGTCGTGGACTGGGTGGAAGTCTAGACGGGTCATAGAGTGAACGTCCGGCATGAAGACTGAAAGCCTCGGGCGCTGAGCAAAAGTCTAGTTGGTCTGGAGGGTTGGTCTGACAATAGGTAAACTCTTCTGAGAGGAGTAGGTAAGGATGCGTTCTCTGGTGAGAGAATAGTATGCGTCGGTTCGACCTAGGGTTTCCAAAGGTGAAATCCAAAGTCAGAACTGGAGAGTCTAAAAACTATCAAAATAACTTATTATTTCATATTTTATTGTGCTAACTCTATTTTACAGGATATGTTTTATATTTTGGACTAACACATCTTGCAGAGAGAGAAAAGGACTTAAAAGTCTCAGATGAACAGTTCTCGAGGTGCCCTCCATAGAGCTTGGAGGCGCCTCGGGTGCCTTGGTCAAAAGCCTCGCACAGCAAGGTGCGAAGGCGCCTTCCAAGGAGATGGAAGGCACCTTGAACGCTGGATGGAGGGCACCCTTCATAGAGCTTGGAGGTACCTTCGGGTGGATAAGCATCAGACGTCGCGGAGCTTATCAACGCTACAAAATCAGGATAAGTATCCCCGCTGAAGGCGCCTCTTATGATATGTAACTTAGGATATGAGTTCTGTTTAGAATTCTAATGTTTTTTTTCCTTCTTTATGTTGCTTGTAACCTAGATCTATGCCTAGTAGGTTTTGGCCATGATAGAAATGAAGGCCTAGGAGAGTTTAAAATTTAATCTATCATGCTCATGACTTTCTTTATGATATGGTATGAAGATTTCTTAGTGTTTTCATACTTGTATGTTGCTTGGAACCTAAATCCATGCCACTTTAGGGTTTTAGGATTTCGGCCATGATAGAAATGAAGGCCTAGGAGAGTGTAAAATTTAATCTATCATGCTCATGATTTTCCTTATGATATGATATGAAGTTAGCTTGATATTCTTATGCTTGTATGTTGCTTAGACTTAGTTTCATGCTCCTTAAACATTCGGCCATAACATGATTAAAATACATAGGAAGCATAGAACATAAACTAAACATGCTCATAATGTTCCTTATGATATATGATATGAAATTGGTTTAGGGTTCACATGTTTTTATGTTGTTTGTAACCTAGGTTCATGCTTGGCAAGTTTCGGCCATAACAAGATTAAAAGACCTAGGAAGCATAGAACCTAAACTAAACATGCTCATAATGTTCCTTATGATATATGATATGAAATTGGTTTAGGGTTCACATGTTTTTATGTTGTTTGTAACCTAGATTCATGCTTGGCAAGTTTCGGCCATAACAAGATTAAAAGACCTAGGAAGCATAGAACCTAAACTAAACATGCTCATAATGTTCCTTATGATATATGATATGAAATTGGTTTAGGGTTCACATGTTTTTATGTTATTTGTAACCTAGATTCATGCTTGGCAAGTTTCGGCCATAACAAGATTAAAGGACCTAGGAAGCTTAGAACCTAAACTAAACATGCTCATGATGTTCTTTATGATAAGTGTTATGAAGTTGGTTTAGGGTTCAAATGCTTTTATGTTACTTGTAACCTAGGACAATACCTTGCATGTTTTGGCCACTCCATGGAATTAGGGTTAGAGACCCAATTATGATTTACTATGTGTCTCACATGCTATGATATGAATTAGGAGATGCTAGTTAATGTTTTCCATGCATGATTATGTTTCCCTATGATATGTCATATGCTCATTTATGTATGCTTATGAATCATGCATGATAATGACTCTTATGATGGGCTATATGCTCAAGTATGCATGCTTTATGATATGACAAGTAAAGGCCTAAGAGATGCTTCCCTATTAGTTGGGACTAAGAGCACTCTTTATGATATGACAAGTAAAGGCCTAAGAGTTGCTTCCCTATTAGTTGGGACTAAGAGCACTCTTCATGATATGCTAAGTAAATATGACAGGCTATTTTACTTTTTATGTGGCTTGTACCGGACCTTAGTGTCCAAGGGATGGGCTCCTTAGTTCGCCCCTAGGTCGACGGACATAGTACGGACCTAGTTCCCTAGTAGGTTCGGGACTAGCTACCCGTCCTAGGGATTGCGCGCATTTATGTTATGTGGTACATAGCCGGACCCTCATGTTGAGATTATATTTAAGTATTATATGATATTTTTTTTAAAGACATCTTGCACATGACATGACGCATGTTTTTGAAAGACATCTTGCATATACTTTTATGATATGATAGGTTATAATATGATATGATATGACATGATGCTCTTTTATGATATGATATGATATGACATGATGCTCTTTTTATGATATGATATGACATGATGCTCTTTTATGATATGATATGATATGACATGATGCTCTTTTTATGATATGATATGACATGATGCTTTTATATAGAATGATATGATATGATATGTTATGATGCTCTTTTACATGGTATGATGTTTTAGATGATTATGTCTCCATGCTATATGCTTATGTGATTATGCTATGATACATGATTTTTGTGAGTAGGAAAGGATATTATTAAGCTTGTGTGCTTATAGTTTACTTTCCTTGTACCGCAAATAAAGGTAAAGGATGGATAAACTAAGGGAGCAGCAGGAGGGGCAAGAGATGTGTGTGGTGGTGGCTCGGCTAAGGAAAAAGACCTACTTATGTTAATTTATGCTTGATATGAACTATGTCTATCTTATGTTAAGGTTTTGCATGATTACTTAATACTTATTCATGCTTATGTTGGAAATTGATATCATGACTTTTTAAATTTAAAAGTATGCTTAACATGATCATATGATTATAAATGTTTAGATAATTAGTTATTGGTGTTTAAAAAGAAAAGTAAATTAAAAAGAATATAGAAATAAATACTTCCGCTGCTTAGAAATAGATTAATATGCATGTATGTTCTCTAACCCCGTCATACCCTAAGGGCGGGCGTTACATTAGTTGTTGGTATATTTTTACTATACTTAATTAACTATACTTTAATTTGTAATATTTTGGATTAATAGTGAATTGCCCAAAGTAAACACTCAACGAGTGTGAGCCTTGGAATAGGTGTCGTCATAGGCTCCGAACTAAATAAAACCAACTTGTGTCATTATTTTCTTTAATTGTTCTTATTCTGCTGCAATTTACTCGATTCTTTTAAAACACACGAATTAGCCACGGGCGATATTCACCCTCCGCCCCTCTAACGCTTTTCGATCCTACAGAAGTTGTCACAGGCTTCGAACTAAGTAAAACCATCTGTGTTAGCGTTATTTTTTGTTTTCTTAATTCTGTTATGTAACTCGTTTTAACTCTCATTTTTTTAACGAACGCTATTCATCCCCCTCTAGCGACTTTACGATCTCACAATATCATATCATTGCGGAGATATCTAAATCTCTTTTGGTCATAATAGGTAGGTTATCTTCATTTGATTGACCTCATCACCGTTGAAATCAGACGTGATAGAGGTGTACTACAGCCCAGGGGGGACGCACCATGAGCAAATGATAGAAATCGAAGATTAAAAGGGAGAAAGGAGAAGGAGCTTAATGGGAGAAGATCGTCGGTGAGAAGTAGAGAGCAAGAAGCAAGGAAGACGTCGACAAGAACAAAGGAGACGATAAGAGTAGAATGAAGAAACGAAGGGTTAAAAACCCTCAGGATGGCTGCCCTGAGCCGTCCGATCAAGGGTTAGGAAAATAAGGTTTAATCTTGTTTGAATTCAAAAAGGTAGTTGTCACATCAGATCTAAACAGTCGCCTACCACATCACATATGTGGCGACAGGAAAAAGTGGCACGTGACATTCGATTACAGATGGCATTAATAAGGAATGACAGCGCATGATTAAAAGATGTGGTTGACGTGCTTTACATTAATAGTAGAGGATTTGAACGGTTTCCAAAAAATTATAGTGACATCAGTGGCAATTAAAAGACACTAAGTGAGGGTGGTCGCTCGGAGAAGAGATCAGAAAGAAGTCACAAAATGGTTAAGTGTTATCTGTGTTAGATCCAAGCGGCACCAACCTTGGAGTTTGAGTAGTCAATCGAGAGAATGATCAGAAAGAAGTTAAAAATTGGATGTGTCGTCAGTGATGGCTTCGAGTGACATCAACCTCAGAATGCCATAGCCTAGCGGCAACTCTAAAACCTAGTACATCTGGTAAGGGAGAAGTCAACTTCTTGACAAATAGCAGGGACAATGAATACCATAGCTGAGCGATGACTCTAAATCCTAGAAAACCCGATCGGGAAAAAGAGTTGTAGAATGTACTAAATTGTTTAGTCAGTCAGACTTGTAGGGAAGGCTTGTGATACGGTGATGAAGAGTATGTTGTTTGCTACTCGGAACACCGTTCTGTTTCCCTTGTACAAAAATTTATACAAGTACAGAACTTAACCTAGCTACCCATGTGCTCTACTGAAGATAGACTTCGATTGCAAACGATGCTTAACAATATTAATCCAAGTTGCTCTTCAGAAGTTAAACTTGGATTGGAAACGATACTTAACATTTTTACTCCAAGTTTAACCGATGTGATCTTCCTAAGTTAAATCATATTATAAAAGTTAATTAAATATCTATTTCAAAAATTGGCTTCCAGGTTAAATATGGCGAGGCACTAGGCCTTCTTGGTTATGAGATCATCTACCACTTCCTAGACAAAGCCTTTCGAAGAAATTGGATATTTAACTTCTTACAGTAACCCTAGGTTTAACTACAGAGACCACAATAGAAACACAAGATCGAAACGTAAAATCAAAATACAAAATTGATAGCACGAAATCGAAACATAAAATCGCTATCCTCTTATGTTGGTATTTCAGAATCCATACAAATAAAACTAACTAATTAATTCGAAGCGGAAATCATTAATTAGTTATACCTTTCTTTATAGCTAAAGACCTCTTGATCTTCTGTTGTATTCCTCTCCTCCTCTTAGACATTGTGTGGACGACGATCTACCAAGATAACTCCACCCGAACCACTTCTTTGCCTCCAAGAAACTCGAGCCACCAAGGGATGCCAAAATAGGAAATTCCCTTCTTCTTCTTCTTCTTCCCCTCTAAACAACCGGCCACCAAGGATCTCTTCTTTTCTTTTCAAGTTTCGGCCACCAAGATGAGATAGGTGCCGACCTTAGAAAGAAGTAAGGGAAGAGAAGAAGATGGTGTCGCCGACCTAAGAGAAGAAACAAAGTGAGAAGAGGAAGAGAGAGGGCCGACCACAAGGAAGAGAAGAGAGGAGGCAAGGCTTAGGTTGTATGTCTCATGAGGCACTCTCTCCTTCTCTTTTATAATCCTTGGTCACGGCAAAAAAGGAAGTTTTAAACATAATTAAAACTTCCTTATTTATGACCTCCCTTTAAAAAAAGAAAATTTTAATAATAATTAAAATCTCTCTCTTTTAAATTTCCTATTGTGCATGCCAATAAAGGAAAGTTTTAAAATTAATCTCTCTCTTTTAAATCATGGTTACCAAAAAGGAAAGTTTTATCAAAAATTAAAATCTCTCTTTTAAGGAAAGATTTTAAAATTTAAAACTCTCTTTTAAAATATGTGAATGACTATAAAAGGAAAGATTAAAATCTCTCTTTTAAATTCCCTTAGTATATGGCTATAAAAGGAAAAGTTTTAAACAAAATTAAAATATTTTTTTTAACCATTGTAGATAACTACAAAAAAGGAAAGACTTTAACAAAAATAAAATTTCTCTTTTAACCATTGTAGATAACTACAAAAAAGGAAAGATTTTAACAAAATAAAATATCTCTTTTAACCATTGTAGATAACTACAAAAAAGGAATAATTTTAACAAAATAAAATCTCTCTTTTAACCGTTGTAGATAACTACAAATAAGGAAAGATTTTAACAAAATTTTATTTTAAAACCAAAACTTCCTTTTCCTTTTCTAGTGATTGGCCCTTAGCTTGGGCACTAAGCTTGGCCAACCACCTCTTGGCTTCCAAACTCATGTTTGGCCGACCCCCTTGCTCCAATCAAGGATGTGTTCGGCCCATTACTTGGGTAAGAAGTGGACTTTATGGATACAAGGCTTTATAGATGCTACAACAGGGACCGAGAGGAGAAATTGGTTTTGATCTCCTGATGAGCTTGAGCTTCCTGTGTTTGCCCCGAACACCCAATTCAAGTTTATCAATAATAACTCATACCACTAAAGAGTTATTATTGAACTACCGCACCAATTCTAAATTACATTATGAGCTCCTTTTTATCATGAGTACATTAATCTCTCTGTGTTTAAGATATCGAATGTCCACTAATTAAATGAGTTACTGACAACTCACTTAATTAATATCTAGCTCCAAGAGTAGTACCACTCAACTTCATTGTCATGCCAGACTAAGTCCACCTGCAGGGTTTACATGACAATCCTTATGAACTCCTCAAGGAGACATCATCAACCTAAATTACTATGACACAGTTTCATTCTATAATCAACAACACACCATATAAATAATATCATTTCCCAACTTATCGGGCCTATTGATTTAACGAACTAAATCACACCCTTTGATAAATTAAAAAAATAAATATTAAGTATACGTACTTGTTATTATATTATGATTAAGAGTACACACTTCCATAATAACAGAGGTTTTGTTTTTTTATATAGTCAATATAAAAATAAACTACATCAAATGATTTTGCTCAATATACTCATAGTGTACTAGTGTAATTTTATAGTTAAGATAAACTAATATTAAATTGCACTACAACCACTCCAATGGTTTACCCCATTCCATCTTGGTTATGAGCTACTATTTATAATTTATAAGAACTGATAACATGATCTTCTGTGTCACACCAAACACCATGTTATTTACAATATAAATTAAATGGACAACTACATTTAACATAAATCCAGACATTTGACCAATGTAATTCTTATTTCAAAATAAATGTTCATACAAAAATCTAGGCTTTTAGTATGCATCCCAACAGAGGACCCCACCAAAGATGTATCAAAGAAAGGAAGAGTGGTTGACGTGGAGGTCAAAGTCAAGATAGTCAAAAGCCTGGATCCATCGATCGGGCCCCAATGCTGGTCGGACGTGGTCGTCCGGACAATTGCTCATGGAAAGCCTGTGACTGGGGTTAAGGGACAAACAATGAATCCTCTAGACCACTGTGTCGTTCGACCAGACGTCATGACCAATCGGACAAAAGGCAACCCTCCAACAATAGGAAAGTTGAGTGAAGGAAAATATCTTTATTTGATGTGACTGAGCTGGGATGTCCCCGCCGAGCAGCCCTTGGTCTACCTATAGGGGGACCCACCTATATATCTCCTTGTACTCTTTTGGAGGTTTGTGCCACTGACAATAGAGCATGTCTAGTAGGCAAATCGTACTTTAGAAACTTTCAGTCTGTCACATCAGATATTTGTGTGCTCGCTTAAGGAAAGATGTCAGAGACACTTTTTGATTTGTCTTTGCATAGGATGTTTTGAAAAATGTGTATATGCTTTGAGATGCACGTACAAACGTTACAGTGACACTATAAAAGGGGTTTCCATCCACAGACGGAGGTATACGTTACTTTGTTATTTAACACACTCATTGCTGCAGCTTTTCTACTATTCTCGACTATATCGAGGACTAACTTGAGCGTCGAAGGGCCAACGCTGGAAACCCCTTCTTGGCCTGGCACTAACACTCCTTGCCTTACAAGATCGGATGAAGTTTTCATCCAGTCAACCGCAAAGCCACGTCCCCAGCTAACCATCTTCTCCGCTTTTAGATAGGATCAGACTTAATGGATCATTTCTAGTCCTATGTTAGTGTCTTGTGTACCCTAGTGAACGTATGACTAGGGGCCCTAGTGATAAGGATATCCCTTTAACCGGACTTCCTAGGCAACCACTTCTACTCAGTAGCATTGGATACCAATAGAGATAACACTCTGATATTACCGTCATAGGGGTAGTGTCGGCATTGAGTTAGACTTTCTACATACGCATAAGGGTAGAGGATGGGTGATAGGTAATTCTTAGTACATTAATGAGCGTTACAATGAAACCAAACTCCTAGAATACTTCCCTAAACCAAGGTTCTGCGACAAACTCTCCTTCCTAGTTCTTTCTTCTCTTTACTTCTCTCTTGCCTTATTGTGCATAAATACACAGCTTTTGATTGTTTTACTGATTCACCGCGTTATGTCTCTAGTGCTTGTATCCAATCCCTGTGAGTTCGATATCTTTTATTACTAATGATGTAGTCATGTACTTGCAGCTTCGTAACACTTAATAATATTTAAACGAACCAAACTCTAACCAAGCTCAAGCCAAGTTTAAATTGAGAGCTCGATAGCATTTAAACGAACCAAACTCAAGTCAGCTTCAAAGAAGCTCAAACTCATAAAAAAAAATAAATAAGCCAAGCTTGAACAATAATTTTAAAGGCTTGGTTTATTTTAATCTCAACTTAATTTGGCTCGGTTACCTTATTAAATAAGCTTGAATACCCTCAAAACTTGGCTAGACTTAGTTTGTTTATAGCCTTACACTCTCTCTCTATCCGTCCTTGGATCAAATCCCCTCTCTATGGAGACTGAATAAGACCATATCTCTTAGGAGAAGCATATAACAATTGTAAATATTCTACGACACGCGTCACCAGATGAATGAAGAGGATATTACGAGGTTGTCAGTGGTCTCCTAGATGCCCTCTTTCAAACACATGACATTTAATAAATGGAGAGACAAGTAATGGTGGTCAGATCTGATCCCCTCACTGACACATACAAGAATGATGGAGGAGCATGCGACCTCTGCAACATTTGACATGGCGATGGTCTTGTAATAATTATATAGACACTCACCAAGGTAATTACAAAGGTCTTCTTCCCAAATCTTGGACTCTACTAGGTTCTTTCCTTTTTCTGCATCTCATTGTTCCCGCATAATACCTCAAATAAATCCTAATTTAAGCATTGAAGTGGCCTATCAAGATCTTCTAATGCCAGTCTAAACCTCTACTGAAGTGTATTTTAGGACCTTCGCATACTTTTCACGAACAACCTTCGGAGAGTACGCACGTCAGATTATTCGCTGACCAATAATTTGACCATCAATAGTATTTGACTGAAATAGATAAGTTTGTTGTATTTGTTATCTAAGTTAACTATAATAGGTATTAATCAATTAAACATGATTGGACCAACTAGATTCTCATGAAATTCAATAATGATAAATGTTATTAGCAGATAGACTTATGATCTCATGTAACTTAAACAAAAACTAAGGTGCGTTTAGTTTATTTACATTTTCATTTCATTTTTTAGAAAAATATATTTTTTATTTATAAGAAAATGATTTTTTAAGGTTTTTCATTTTATTAAAAGAATACTCTTTTGTTGAAAATGAATGTGAAAAATATAAACTAAATATGTTTTTTATTTTATCAAAAAATTAAAATAGAAAATAACACAAAAAATTGTAAACCAAATTCTCCTGAAAAAATGATAATCCTAGTTAATCTTATTGACTATCTCTGGGTGACCGGTCCGGTTCCATGAAAATTTTTCATCGGTCATCATAGTAAATTGATTGGGAAACGCACGCGACGACCAACCCAGAAACCCAACAACCTTTGGTTACGCTCCTCATTTGGAGGAAAAATTCTTACAAATATGTCATAGCTAGAGTTTGAAACGTGGGGTTGCCTGGGTGATAACCTGAATGTTCTACCGCGGTACCATAGCCCCGGGGACAAACCAAACTCTCTCTAAAAAAAATAATAATCTCAGTTAGCCTCATTGACTATCTCTGGGATGACCGGCCCGACCCCATAGAAAATTTTCACCGATTATCTGGGTAAATCAGGAAATGCACACAACGACCAACCTAGATACCCAACATCTTTTAATTATGCTCCTCATTTAAAAAAAAAAAATCCTACAAATATATTATAGATCATGAGTACTTAGTTGATAATCTAAATATTCTACTACGACACCATAGTACGAACACTTTAAGTGTGTCATCACCCAAAAATGATAAATTTTGATAATGTCAACCAAATAAAAAATCTTTTTACCATCAAATCCACATCACGAAAATTTTTCGTAGGCAGTAAATCGGAGAAGTATATATAAAAATCTATCTGCTCGCCACTATTTTTAAATTCATTATTTACATGACATTAGACTGTAAATAATAGAGGATAGGGCATAACCATCAGACTACCGGGGCAAAATCTTCCATCTCCCATTTATTCGATATTTACATGACACGGCACATGACAGACATTCCCAAATCAAATCAAGCCATGCGGGCTAAGAACTTCAGGAAGAGAACCCTAGAGCCAGACCCCCTCGTCGATGATCCCGATGACGACGAGGAGGAGCGCCGGTAGCCCTTGCAACCTGCGAAAATCTTTGTCTTGGATGCAACTTTCCACCTTTTCTATTCCTGATGTGGATGGGGATCTTCTGTTGCTTTCAGGTTGGCGTTGGAGGAGGTGAAGCTCCTCCAGAAGCAGCGGGAGAAGAAGGCAGGTATGCCAGCTCTGACCACTGCCCCACAGCACTCACCAACCGGCCACGGTGCCGCCTTCCGTAAGGGCTCCGCGAGCAGCAGTGGGGGAATTGGCGGTGGCAGCGGCGACAAGGGCGATGGAGATGGCGGCAAGGAGGACCTCGTTCTGCAGGATACCTTTGCCCAGGAGACAGCTGTTACCATCGAGGATCCCAACATGTATGTACTGGTTTTTTAACATCCCTTTCTCAATATTTTTACAAGTCGACCCAGTGGCTCTGATGCTTTGTCTTTGAAGGCTTAAGTACGTGGAGCAAGAACTGGCAAAGAGGCGTGGTAAGAAGATCGATTCAGGTGAGAAGGAGGAGAAGGATCCGATGGATGAATTGTATGTTGTGCCCGAACATCTTAAGGTCAGCGCATATTAATTCTACTCTCGAGTTGCATTGGAAAAAAAAATAGAAACAAAATTGAATTTACCCTTTTGATTGCAGGTAAAGAAGAGAAATTCGGAAGAAAGCTCTACACAGTGGACAACCGGGATAGCTGAAATCCAGCTGCCAATAGAGTAACTAACTACCTTTTGTATTTAATTGTTATTTCTTACTAGGCACTTATTTCTAAGGGGGCGTTTGGTTCTCTCCTAGGAATCGGAATGGGAATGGGTATCATAGTATTATGGAATGGGAATGGGTATGAGCTTGGGTATCATTCTTAAAAATGATGTTTGGTTAGTTAAATATTTTCAATCGGAATGAACCTAAATTTCCTTTTTTACCCTTATAAGAAAATAAGAGAAAAAATTAGATGGGAGAGAAAGTTGAATGTGAGAGAAACATATGATGAGAGAAAATGATGAGAGAGAAAGTGTGATGAGAGAGAAAGTGTGATGAGAGAGAAAGTATGATCAGAGAAATTGAGGAGAGAGTGCATGATAGGAAAGATTGAGAAGAAAAAAAAATATGATGAGAGAGAAAGTGTGATGAGAGAGAAAGAGTGATGGAAAAAAATGAAGAGAGAGAAAGTATTATGAGAGAAAATGAAAGAGTGAGGAGAGAGAAAGCATGATGAGAGAGAAAGTGGGTTGAGAGAGAAAGAGTGATGGAAAAAATGAAGAGAGAGAAAGTATGATGAGAGAGAAAGTGAGTTGAGAGAGAAAGACTGATGGGAAAAAATGAAAAGAGAAAATGTGATGAGAGAAAATGCGAGACTGGGAGAGAGAAAATATAATGAGAGAGAAAGTGTGCTTAGAGAAAAATTGTGATTAGAGAAAATAAAGAGAGAGTGTGTGATGAGAGAGAATAAAGAGAGAGAAAGTGCGATGAGAGAAGATGAGGAGAGAGAAAGTATGATGAGAGAGAAAGTACGATGAGAGAGGAAGTATGATGAAAAAATAAGTAGAAAATGTATAATGGGAAAGAAAGTGTGATAGAAGAGAATGAAGAGAGAGAAAATAAGAAGAGAGAGTATATGATGGGAGAGAATATAGAGAGAGAATGAGGAGAGAGAAAGTATCTTGAGAGAGAAAATGTGATGATAAAATAAGGAGAGAGAAAATATGATGAGAGAGAGTGTGTGAAATTAAAAAAAATGAACAAATATACTAAGGGTATTTTTGTCTAAAACTTAATTCACAATCCTATTCCATCAAAACCCAAGGGTGGGGGTGGGTTTCATCCATACCCAAATTTTTGGGTTTCATTCCAAAATCTTGATTCCATTCCCATTAACCAAACACAAGATTTGGGAATGAATCCATTCCCTTATTCCTAAACCCATAAACCAAACGCCACCTAAATCTCTAGGCGGTGAAATTTAGATGACAGATTAGGAAAAAAGACAGCAAGTTCTGTCTATAAATGTGATTGCAGGACTGCATATGGTGTACCACTAATATGGTACTGAAAACGTGTCATTCCAATTGGAGACCAATACTGAATGACATTTTAAACTTTGCTCAAAACCTAACTTGAACGAATACAAAAAATTTAAATAATTGCAGATGTTCCATGCTAATTAAATGTACATTTTAATACCATAAAATGGCCACACCCTGACCCTTGTGGAGTAAACTTCTTGGGTGTTTATAGGGAGTATTGTCTCAATGAACATACCCAAAGAAACACCATAAATGACTCACTAAACACAGGGTTCTCTTTAGGGGATTATGAGATAGAAGAGGGTGATCTTCTTGAGTTGTTCCGGAGGGATGTGGTAATATATTAATGTTTAAAGGAAGACAAAGTATGTTTCAGGGGTACCTTATACAACTATTTGAATGCTATGTAACATTTTTCTGAACTTTTTATTTCCAATTGAAATGCATCAGTTGAATAATGACATTATTTGATAATTTCATCGGCCAGACTTTTACCCATGCTAAAAAGGCTCATAGTAGCATGGTAATGTCGGTGCTTATGTTGACATGCAATGATGCAACTCTATTGAAGAACTACTTTCTTTTTCATTCAATATACCATCCACTTGTTCTATGTCGCTTATTGCAAGTTAGTGAAAGAATATCCTCTAATCTAGTAGATAAATACACTGTTCTTAGTCTTTTTATTCTTATTTCTTATATACACACTTTTTATTAGGATTTTTCTCATCCTACAGATACAAGCTACGGAATATTGAAGAAACTGAGGCGGCCAAAAAGCTATTGCAAGAGAAGAGGCTTGTCAGTAAAACTAAATCAGAATTAAATATTCCTTCAAGTTATAGTGCAGATTACTTCCAACGTGGTCGGGATTATGCTGAAAATCTTCGGAGAGGTTTGTTCTGTATATAAAATATTGTGTGTGTTTTTATTCTCTTTGTGAATTTATCTGTTGCAAAATGTACTTTTAGATATAAATACCATTTGTTTGTATAGTGGATGGTGGTCCAAGAGAAGTAAATCTTGTAGGATTAATGGATATTAGGCAGGATTTGTTAATACATTGAGCATCTTTATGGTGGAATTGAGACTGTTCACTTCTTACAGTTGGTGAATTGAATAGTGCAGTCAATATGGATGCATTAAATTCCAACAGCATTAAATGTACATGGCCTTAAACAGAGGCTCCTAATGTAGGAAAATGATGAAAGTAGAAGGGTGACGAGTATTTGATTAAAAAAATAATTAAGATGGAAGTTTAAGTTATTGTATCATATCATTTTAGGTCAATACGGTATATAGGGAGATAAAACTAGTCAATTTGTAAAGTTGTTGAACTTTCTAAAAATTTTCATTGTTTACATTTTGTCATATGACAGTCAACAGTCCATTTGTATGACAACTGACTATTTAATTTGAAGTATAACTATATAGTATATGTAGCTACATACTATGCATTACATGAAGTAATCAATGAGCTCATGAGAGCTCATCTTAAACACATGATTGAAGTTTTTGGTACTGAGCCTTCCTACTTTTATGGTTTCAGCATATAATACATTGATCAATCAAATCAAAGCTTCAAGATCATTTATATATCATATCATATTCTTGTGTTGCACCTCTTCCAAGTTTGTGAGTTCAACTTTCAATTATCAATCAACATAGATTGATACACATGTGGATAAACTAATTCAAATATCAAAGTACTTGGGAGCAATAATTAATCTGGGTATGAGAAATTAGTGTGATCTGACATGGATGTTGCAAGATTTGATGCCATGAGCCAATGCAAGACATTGTAGTAGTAGAGAGACTGACAAATCTCATTAGTAGAGATTCACTGATGAGTAAGGCACGATATATGCTACACATCTTTGGGGTTTTTTTCTATGAAATTATAATTCAGTTAATTATGAAATTGTTATTCTTGTTTTTGGTAGTAAACAAACCAAATATGAGGGGATACAAATTGTGAGGCCAGTTCAAACCGAATTAACTTTTGTAATTGCATTGAGGATTTGCCTTGGATGAGACTATCAGTTGAAGACTATGTATACCCAATTTATATTGATGATTAGTTTGTGTTATATTTCACTTTTAGACTAATCAGGTGCCATTAAGGAAAGAGGAACCATGAGGATGATTGTTATCAGAGGATGCTAAATTTTGATAGCATAACTACAGAATGAAAGTTCTAAACAGGAGACCACCACCAACTCTATTATTTCCTCTAATTCTAAAGAAATTGAGGAGCTGGAGATTGGTTCCTTGCTTAGTATCCCCAAATGAACTCTCATAATATAAAAATTTTATCAATTGGTACCTAGTTAATTTTTAGGTTCTATGTAATCTGAGACACTAAAACCCCATGGCTGGCTTAAATTAAGTCGTTGCAATGTTCAAATCATAATTTTATTTTATATTTTACTTGGTTGAGGATATATTTTTCTTTTATTTCTATTTTGACTATTTTTGGTACACCTGATATTATTTTGTCCAAGTTTTTAATGAGACTAGATAGTAGTAAAGTTTACAGGATAATCCCATTTAATTGTTCTAGTCCAATAAATGATACACAACGGTTTTATACTTTTTTATTATCTTGTGAGATCTTTGGTGGAGGTGTGGAACCATGTGATATTACCTACAAAGGCACAAATTTTTATCTTTTACTGCATCAAGTGAGGATCTCATAGTCGAACCAAGTAATTCTCAACCTTTTGTGTTTTTGATTGACATCTTCCTGCATCACTGCACAAAAATAAAACATTATGGCATTGGTGAATTCTATATTCTTGACATGTTGATTTATACCCTCTCCAACATACTAATTCCCCTCCACAACCATTTGACAAGGAGAATAGTCTAAAAACCAATTGAAGTGAAAAAGTGGTAACCGCAACGGTAGATTTGCTGGCATCTATTCTATATATAATTGCAGCCTTATCTGATCTTTTTTGTTAGCTATTTTATTGTAGCAGTTTTTATCACAAGAGACCCCCCTCCCTTATAAAAAAAGTTCACTAGGCTTTAATCAAAAAATAATTATCTGTAAGTTCATATGGACTTGAGTAGACAGCCTATCAATAACCTATTTGTTGAATTGACAGAAGAATCTTCAACAAACTGATTAGTTAATTCACATCAACCCATCAAGAACATCACTGAACTTCAAGATACATCATGACTCATTATAACACATGTATTGTTGATTAAATGTCTATAAGTGCCTAGAGGTTACAGGTTTGAGTCTCGAAAATAGCCTCTTGCAAAGCAAGGTAAAACTACATACAATAGACTCTTCTCCGGCGTCCGCATTGGCATGAACTTTGTGCACCTGGTTGCCATTTTTAAGCTTATTCATCAAAATCATATTAAATAGTAATACAACTAGAACTGATTTAGATGAACAACTAGTGAGATGAAAAATCATATTAAATAGTAATACAACTAGAACTGATTTAGATGAACAACTAGTGAGATGAAAATGCACAAATTTTTAGATAAAAACGGAGTCATAAGAGGATATTGATACCCATCTAGATGGCATATGGAAGTACATGAGCTTATATTTGTGAATGTAGGATATGACTTGCATGGATTAAAATCTTGAGTCGTTTCGCTCAATACAGGCGAAACATTTAGTGGATTGGCACGGACAAAAACACGCCCCCCTCGGTCCCCCGTGTTGGCCTAGCGATGTGTCCAGATTTGGCGCACGAGCCTAGCGACGTGTTCAGACGCGTCGCGCGGGTCATGCGTGCTCGTTGTCATGGTGGCGTGGAACATGAGAACATTTTTAAGTTAGATTAAGTAAATAACATTAGGTTAATAATTTTAATTAACTCTTAGCTATGATTGATATAATTTGAAAGGGCAGCCCGGTGCACGGGGAAGGATCCATTGTACGCAGCCTTACCCTGCTTTTTGTAAGAGGCTGTTTCTAGGATTCGAACCGACCTTTTGATTACAAAGCAACAACTTTACCGGTGCGCCAAAGCTCCCCTTCTATGATTGATATAATTTGAATAAGCTTAATTAAAGCTTAATAAAATTGTCCCATTAATTTAATATATGTATTATTTTTAAAAAATATTTTATTTTATTTAAATTTTTATTTTATTTTTAAATATTTAGATTTTTTATTTTTAGTTAATATTTTTTATATTTAAAAAATATTGAAACTATAACGGCATGACACGATTCGATATCGAAAATGTATTGTTCTAGTCCGTGATTGAAATCTTGACACGATTTGAGATTTTAAACTATAATGACTTGTGAAACTATCATAGTGGGTCATAGTTTCATTGATGCATATTCCACATGATTCACTTCATCATCCATATAATGATGCTTGTATGAATCAAGCCTTTTATGAGAGAGGTGCCTGGTGCTAAAGATGACAAGATCATTGTGCCAATTAAATGTGATGCTAAAGATGAGAATATGGTGCAATACTCCTCCAATGAATGTTACTTTGTTAATTATTGACCTTGGTTGACAACCGCTTTGTCACACATGACAAGGAAATATACATATGGCCATATTAAAACAGAACTAAATACACAAACAATAAATCAAGGCACTCACACTCTTCACTCAAACTTAATTCAAGAACAAGGAAATGCAACTTCAAGTAGTAAAGCTAACTTTCATGTATAGGAGATAACAATTGGAGCGCTCTCCTTTGTCACTCTTGCCCTTAGATCAAAGAAGTTTTGAATTATTCCAAGTTAATTTGAGAAGGAAATGAGAGATGTAGGAGTGACACCAATCTTACTATCCCTTGGAGATAATAAACAAAATTTACACTCATGATTTGCTCGAGATAAAAGGTCCAAAACTAATCTATAGAAGGGCAAGTTCCTTAAAAAATATTCAATGTGTACTAATGTTATTCGAGGTTCCCAATTCCTTAATCTAGGATACTTGATAACTTGCCTGTTGTTAATCTTAACTAGGGTTATAGTTGTCAAATCCTTCACAATTACCATTTAGACTCGGAATGTGGAAGAGCAGCTGAACTGAATGAAGAAGAAAAGATGTGAGAGTCACGTATGCTAATTTGTAAATTGTCTAATGACAATTACATTAAGCTATCTAGCTCGTTGATTCATTTGCTGTTGTGAAAACTTGTAGTTCTCACTCTTATTTGTCTGACTTTTCTAGACTTAATAATTAGTCAATTCTTAACAGAAACATATTTTGCCAGATTGGGAAGATACATATCATCAATTCCGAATTGTGTCTAGCAAAACTATAATCCATTTTAATTACAGTTAACTATTTTTGAATGTTTGGTGTATGTTTAGTGTTTCAGTTATTGATAGTTGCTCTGTTTATTGACAAACCAGATTTATTGATAAATTTGCTGAATGAGCATATTCCCTGGTATTCAGTAGTTGACCTTTATATTGCAGAGCATCCAGAGTTGTACAAAGGTCGAGGTGCCCAACTAAATGAAATGGATGGAAAATCAACAGAAACTAATAATTCAGATGCCGCAAGACGGAGGCAAACTGCTACTGATGAATTTATGCTTGAGCGATTTCGGAAACGAGAAAGAAATCGCGTTATGCGAAGATGATGTTATGTGCAAGTGTGACTCATGATCTAAAGTTTTTTTGAGGCATTGATGGATTTGAGTGAAACTTGTCTGAATCTTAGCCATTGAAAACACCTAATTATAATTATTACAACGTAGATCATCCACACTGAAGCTACACATCATTTCATAGTGTGGTCTGTACAAGTATAGTTGCTATCAAGTTTCAGCTTTGACTTGTATATTATACCAAATTTCAACAAATTTAAATTACTTGATACACGCGGCTAATGTAACGCCTTCTCTAATCTCAAGAAGCATCTAATAACTCATTTGTGATAAATTTTAGTAACTAGATATTCTGTTTTCCTGTTCTAAGTTACACTGCAAAAGCTATTAGAAGAGAAATCTTTGATTACAGTCTAACTTGGAGTTTTGACGAAATTTTTTGTTGATGTCTTACTCCTCCAAAAGCTAAATTTATGTTTTGAGAGGAAAAATAACTTGCTATGTTCAAATACCTAAATACCTGATTTTGCAATGATAGAGCTGCCTTATTGTAACTTTCATTTTTATTGCTCATTGTTGTTCACTTCCCTTTTGCGAATTGATTTTGGTGAAAGTGTCATAATAGGAAAGGAAGTCTCCAATTTCTATGTTTGTGCTTTGAATGTTGAAATGTTGCAATTTCAATGGAAATGTATGTTCCTTGATTGAAGTGGTACTAATTAAATATGTAACTAATATTTTTTGTGAAGGACCACACTCCGTGAATATGTTCTATCTATAAGCATCAATTCAGTTGTGGGGTAGCAGTCTAATGCTTGTACTAGAACTGAATTCACTTGATCATTGTGTAGTGGATAACAAACATGATGAAAATGGGAAGTGAAGTTGGAATCTTTTAGCCTCCTTTTGAATATGAATTCATGATTAAAGTTTTGTGAAATGCATTTGGTGTCTTCTGAAAAATATGCTGCTATTTGTTAATTTAATTATGCTAAGCATCCATTCTTTCAATTGCTTTCACTGATCCCCAACTTGGAAGGATGATGCACTCTGAAGTTGAAGAGTTTATTCTCTTCTATAATTTTGAAGAGTTTACAAAGCATTAATTACTGTAATTTTATAGCTAGAACTGTCAGCTAGATACTTAGTAAAATTTGACATTAATGAAGTAGGTGGCTATTAAGTAGAACTTAAAGAGTATTCATCTGATCCACATAGATTGGGAAGTCCCTCCAACGCTTGTTGATCAGCTAAAACATTGGTGAGCCTATGTACAAGGCACGAATTAGGCTTGGGATAGAATCGAAGATTCTCAAAACTACATCCTAACCGGTGAGTCATATATAAAAAAAAGTTGCCCCAAAGATATGGGTACCCAATTCTTTCCCTTGTCTTTTCCAACACAACATATAACTTTCATCATTACCAAAGGAAAACCGAATGATTTAGCAACAAATGTTTAGCAAGTTTAGTTGTTTTCGTTAAAATATATAGAGCATCACTCTACCGTTCTAGGTCTACAACTCATGCTACTAGCTCTCAAGCTCTTTCCCTGGATCCAATAGGAGAACACAATTTCGAGAATATGATGGAACCCTAATCTCACTCCAGTAATAGACATTTCTAAGCAGTAGATTACAATACTGGACACTTCTAGTCAACAGACCTATAAACCTACTACTACTTCATGCCTGGTCTCATCTCCACTACCTATAGTACCTCCACTCACTCGTAAAAATATCATCCATGACATTTGTTTTACCCACCTATCACATACCTCTCTCCTCTTGACAGGTCCCTCTCTTCTAGGCACCTACCTGTCGCATATAACACTCCTCTTTCTAGACCCCTCTCTTATCTCTCTTCTCAAATCACTAGTAAGCATGCCTTCCTCCAGAAGCAATCTCCTTTTCTTCCCTCTCAAGCCACCTCCTCTTTCGATAAAAGGCCTTCCAAACCTCCAAGGTAAGACATCCTCTCAGAAGTAGAGTGCAAGTTATCGAGACCAGATCTCCTGGTCCACAAAAAAATAAACTAGGGGATGTCCCACTCCCAATTAAGGTCGGATCGTAATTGTGATCCGGCCGTAATTGGTTGCGATTTCTTCATGGGTTCACCGCTCCCACCAGATTATAGTTTGGGTCGAAGCAGACGGCCGGAGGCTGCCCCCTAATCAGCGCCCGACAACCTAAACACTTACCCACCTATATATAAAAATTTCTGTGTGGTTTTTGCTTATTTAGTTTATTTTAGTCCCCTATAAATTTCTATGCTAAATAAAGGAATTTTCTTGGTACGATGAACTAAACTCTCTTACTTGGTTAGGAAGGCTCTATCTTGTTACTCCCACATGCTCCTTTTTCCTCTCTTTCTAGGTCCTTTTTTAATGGGTCGACAGTAATTGTATCAGGAATAGTCGAAATATTGGCTGAATAATTCCAATCTAAGCTAAGTTTTAGGGGTTTACTATCCGAAGTCTTACAAAATAGTCGGGGCAATGTTTCAACTGTAGGACCCTGTACAAGTGAGTCTCCTTGAAAGATAAATAAAGTAAGTTGTAGGAAAGATAAGTAGAATATCCTGTCTCCTGACTTAATCTCTCTCTAAATTAAAATAATCTCTAATCACCCCAAACTAACTATTTAAGCACCTAAACTCATTCCCCAACCTTAAAACTGTTGGTTGCTACTCGGAAAACCTAGAGGTTCCACTGTACAAAAATTTTGTACAAAGGTCTGAACCTTTTCCTAGCTACTATGTGTTCTTTTAAATTAAATTTTGGATCGCCTGCGGAACTTAACACGTTTGATCCAAAACTTAATATATTCGTTCTTTTAGGTTTTGACTTGGGTCTCCTGCGGAACTTAACACTTTCGACCCAAATCACCTTAAGTTATTAATTCCATTAAATATTAATTTCCATAATTGGTTCCCAGTACTGACGTGGCGAGGCACATGACCTTCTTGGATATGGGAGCAACCACCACCGACTAGACAAAACCTTTTATAGAAAGCTAATATTTAATTTCCTAAAATAACTTTAGGTTAACCGAAAAGAACAATCAAATCACAAGGAAAAATAAAATAAAAGAACACAACATCGAAAAACATATTCGAAATACTAGAATCGTAAGCCTCTTGTATTTGGTATTATTTCCATAAATAACTAGCATGATGCAGAAAAGGAAAAACTACTAGTTATACCTTCTAGAAAGACCTCTTGATCTTCTACCGTATTCCTCTTCTAACCTCGGACGTTGTGTGGGCAACAATCTTCCGAGATGAGAAATCACCAACCACCTTCTTCTCCTCCTAGCTAGGTTCGGCCACAAAAAAGCTTTACCAAGGATGAAGAACAAAACACCAACCAAGCTCCAAGAGATGCAAGCTTTCTCTCCTTCTTCTTCTTCTTCTCCAAGTAGTATCCGGCCACCACAAGAGCTCCAAGGGAGAGAGAGGTTCGGCCACCACAAGAGGAAGAGAGGGAGATGATGATGATGGCCGGCCACACCAAGGAACAAAAGAGGGAGAGAAATAATAGAGGTTGTGTGTCATGAAGGCACCCTCACCCCTTCTTTTATATTCCTTGGCCTAGGTAAATTAGGAAATTTAATTACAATAAAATTTCCTTAATTTCCTTGACATGATTTAATTGAGAAAAATAAAATAAAATTTCCTAATTTAATCTATATTGGCCGGCCACATCAAGGGGAAACAATTTAGACAAGTTTTAATCAACAAATTAAAACTTCCTAATTTGTTCCCGGAAATTTTAAAAATAAAATTTCTCTTCAAAAATCTCTTCATGGTTGATAAAAGAAAATTTCTATAATTTTAATTTTACAACATGTGAATAATTTTTAAAGAGAAAATAAAATATCTCACCAATTTACAAATAAGGAAAGAGATCTCTTTCTTTAATCTTTTGTAGATCTTTTACAAGAGAGATATTTTAATTTTAATTCTCTTTAATAAATTATATCTTCCACATAATAAAAATTAAAATTAAAATCTTTTTTTAATTTAATATGGCCGGCCCTTCTAGCTTGGGTTCAAGCTAGGGCCGGCCACCCCAACTTATGCTTAGGCCGGCCCTAGCTTGGTTCCCAAGCTAGCTTGGCCGACCCCCTTTGGTACTCTATAAATAAGAGGCTACGATAGGGACCGAGAGGAGGAATTGGTTTTGGTGTCCCGATAAAATTAAGCATCCCGTGTTCGCCCCGAACACACAACTTAATTTTATCAATAATAATTCATTCCACTAGAGAACTATTATTGAACTACCGCACCAATCTCAAATTATATTTTTGGGTTCCTTCTTATTATGAGTGTGTTAGTCTCCCTGTGTTTAAGATATCGAATGCCCACTAATTAAATGAGTTACTGACAACTCATTTAATTAATATCTTAGTCCAAGAGTAGTACCACTCAACCTTATCGTCATGTCGGACTAAGTCCACCTGCAGGGTTTAACATGACAATCCTTATGAGCTCCTCTTGGGGACATTATCAACCTAGTATCTGTAGGACACAGTTTCCTTCTATAATCAACAACACACACTATAAGTGATACCATTTCCCAACTTATCGGGTTTATTGATTCATCGAACTAAATCTCACCCACTGATAAATTAAAGAAATAAATATCAAATATATGTGCTTGTTATTATATTAGGATTAAGAGCACACACTTCCATAATAACCGAGGTCTTTGTTTCTTTATAAAGTCAGTATAAAAGAAACGACCTCAAATGGTCCTACTCAATACACTCTAAGTGTACTAGTGTAATTATACAGTCAAGATAAACTGATACATAATTACACTACGACCTTCTAATTATTTGTTCCTTTCCATTTTGGTCGTGAGCTACTGTTTATAATTTATAAGGTACTGATAACATCATCTTCTGCATGTGATACCACATACTATATTATCTACAATATAAATTAATTGAACAACTACAACTAAATGTAGACAATTTGACCAAATGTGATTCTTTATTCATAATGAATGTTTACAAAGCTTAGACTTTCAGTATACACTCCAACAAAAACATCTAAAACAGGCATTGGTTTTACGAAAATCACCCATGATAATAACTTTATAATTTTCTACTCATAACCAACTTCTACAAATCATAAAAAAAATTATCTTATTAAAATTTATTTATTTTTAAATACTTTATAATATTACCTACTTTCGTCACACCCTTAGATTTAAAATTTCGGAGTTAAATATTTATGCTTTATAAGAAGGAAACTGAGCGGAGGATGGAAAAAAAATACAGTGCAAATTGGCAAAAGGTGACTGTGATCGTTCTCAATCTATTCGTTAATCCGTCCCAGAGTTAATACGGAGATGGTAAATCATGAGTGATTATCATCATTTAGAATAGTGACTGGTCTGTGAGGGAGGTATTTATCTCGGATCTTAAGTTGGCAGTACGTCATGAGCTAGCCACTGTACCGTCCTGAGTGAATAAAAATTTGGACCATTTTTCAATTTATGCGTATCATTCTTGCATGAGGCTATAATAATCTTCTCTGTATAATTTCAATTTTATCGGATGTTAGAGACAAGCATACATGGAAGGAAGGGCATATGCTAATTTTATAAAATAAAATCAACAAGCGGACCTTGTTTTTTTTTGTCATTTAAAAGGATTGTTTAATCAATTGGGTTGCATCTCTTGTCTAAAACTAGAGCGGGATTCTAGCATTCTAGAATTTTTCTTTACAAATTTGAGATCTGTGTCACGATCGAGCATGACAGATTCTAGAAATATTATCTTTAAGAAATTGTGAT
Organism: Zingiber officinale; assembly: GCF_018446385.1. Lineage (NCBI taxonomy): Eukaryota > Viridiplantae > Streptophyta > Magnoliopsida > Zingiberales > Zingiberaceae > Zingiber > Zingiber officinale. The sequence continues at coordinate 25,319,181 of NC_056005.1, read as the reverse complement.
CTGCGTCACTATCGGGCAATCATCGAATGTTGCCATTGTTTTGTTTTTTAAATTTTAGTTTTTCTTTTTACTCCCAGAGGCTGATTCTGGAAAGCGAAGTTTGACCGTTTGCTGCGGCACAAAACTGTTGGCCATCGACAACAATTGCTGAGTAGTTCTCGCGCTCCAATTCAACGCTTAGCTTTGACCATCTATCCCGTCAGTCCACAACAACCTAACAAAATACAAAACAAAAAAAATATTTCATCAAGAATTTTTTTATCAAAACTAATCATGAAACTATAAATGGACCCACATTTTCCTCCAAAAGGTCTAGCTTCATCTTTAATCTCTATGTCAGTCCTTGCGCGTTTACTATTCAGTAATCAAGAGCAAATATTTTTATTTGCTTTTCAATTTTTTTTAGAGTTTGTTCACATCATAATTCATAAACCCTAATAGTCTTTAGTGTGGAAAATAAGAATATGAATGCCTAACCGTTGAATTCTTTCAAATGACGGATTTTGAATTATTATCGATAAGTTCTTCAACAAGAAAGTATAATTAGACCATTATCTCGTGTTTTGTTCAAGTGGGGGTCGTTCATTAAATTGGTAGCAGTTCTGCTCGAGTTTTCATATATCTGCAGATTTGTTAGCGTATGTGGAGTTATTTAAGGGGGCGTTTGGTTTAAACGTAGGAATGGGAATGGGAATGAGTTTGATAGTAAATTGGAATGGGAATGGGTTTAGCCATTCCAATACTGTTGTTTGGTTTATAAATTTTGATTAGGTATGATTACCAATACTGCTGTTTGGTTTGTCAAAGGGTTGAGAATGCAAATATAATAAATATAATATTTACCCTTAAAATAAATATAGTATTCCTAATAAAATTAAAAAATATTAATTATAGGGTCATTAGTTGTCATCATGCCATGGAAAATATTATTAAAATAGAATTAGGAAAAAAATTTAAATAGGAACTATATATAAACGAGATGATTTGGAAGCAAATACTAGACTTCCGTTGTGCGTGTTTTGGTATTCATGGTGGAAATTTCCTAGTTTTTTTTTGTTGATCATTTACGGATTCAACGAACCTTTTTTTTTTAAAATTTTACTTTGAATTCATCAGTTTGAGTTTCTCAGGTGCTAGATTTCGCTTTGATCGGTAGTGATTTAGCTTAGTCCCTACTTTCTTGTGTGTGCACTGGCGGATATAACGTTTGTGCACAAATATTTATTGAGCACGCAGAGTATGAAGGACTTCGATTTGTTTTTAGACATGCTTTATCTTTTACAACTGTATTCCCAGAAGCTTGCATTGTTGAGAATTTTGATCAAACAGATTGGGCCAATTGTGGAATTTTTTATTTTTTTCAATGGTTGCAAAATTTGTTATGATTGTCTTGAGGTGAAGTCATTGACTGTGGCAGCGATAGATCTATTCTATTTTTTGTTACAACCAACAACAATCTCAATCGGCTATACAAGGCATACAAAAAGATAATTGTGATACAAAAAGATAATTGTGATGTGAAGTGAACCCATAGAGCAGGGAACAACGCAAGACGATCAGGATCATAACCAGTCAGTATCTTCATTTACTACTTGCTATCCATTCCAAGTTGTCTTTCTATTCCATGTCGCACAGGCAAGTAAACAAAGGAAAAAAATAATGTGAGAAATAAGTAATAAAATGAAATTATATTAACAACTAAATAAAAGAATGAGGAGCAATTATGTTTACAATTGTTATCACAAAATTTATGGAAGAATTCTTCTATAACTCACATATAAACTTTCCAATCTTGCTACTACAACTCACCCATGTCAAGAAATATAATAACTTTAACTGAACAATCAAGAAAAATAATTGTGTTACAGTAGCATCCACTTGTTTAATCACACACAATTTGATATTCATATATTTAGCAGGGAATAAAAATGATCAATTGTCTCCAAAACACCTAAAAAAAACTTGTTTCCACAAAATCCAACAATGTTATCACAAAACTCAGCAATGTTATCACAAAACTCAACATATCAGTCATGGAACCCAAATAGTTTTCATAAAATTCAGCAATGTTATCACAAAACTCAGCATAACAGTCATGAAACTCAAGTAGTTGCCACAAAATTCAGCATCACTATCTACATACTTGGGGAGGGAATGAGCAGGCTAACTACATAGTTCCTTCGCAACTCTGAAGGAAGATTGAATAACACATCAATCTTGTCCTTATCTGCAGTGAATATATTAGCTGCTTTGAATACATCACCACTAGGAAGACTGAGGTTCATTAGCTCAGCAATCACATCTTTCATTCTTTTTGAAGCCATTTTTTCTCGCAAATTTTCTTCTACCATGACATTTGCAATGGTCACAAAATTTGCATTAAAACCATCCACAAAAGTGCGAAATTCATTGTTCATGTCTTGTAGTTGTGTCACAATATCCAAGTGTGCTGTTGGTTTTTTTTTTCTTGCAACTTTATCTCGAGTTGTTAATGGTTGTTTTCGTTTTGTCGCTGACTTTGTCACATCAGTGTTTTGTGAACCAGTGGGGGTTGATTCTGATTCAAAATATACATTATTGTCTTCTTCATACTCATTTGAAAAAGGATAGAATGCACCCAGATTTTCACCTCCACTTTCATCATTTTGATCAACTTCCAAATTGTAAATAGCATCTACATATCCTTGAACAACAGCACCAATAGCTCTATCTCTTCCATAAACTAATTCAAGTTGATTCAAATATGGAAATTTGAAATCCCACATTCCTTTTGCCTCTTTGTGAGTCTACAAAATATAAAATACATATGATTAAAAAAAGTTTAAGGAAATATGAAATGAAAGATTTGAGAGAGTAAAAAATTTCGGACACTAATACATAAAATTACCTGACAGTAGCTATCAAACCATTGCTTTTCACATGCTATTTTTTTCTCCACATCATTCCATTGACATCCACTTTGCCTACACATGTCATTAATAATATGAAATCTTGTCTTTAACCACTTGATTTTGGATTCAAGATGAGGTGTAACTTGTTTTGTAAAAGTAGGGATCTTGCTTAGCATTCTCTTATGCACTTCAGTCATGTAATTTCTTTTAAAACCACCATCTGTCTTCCATGAAGGATCACAAGCCATATCTTGAAGAGTTGCAATTAATACTTGAACCTCATTTTCTGTCCAGAAACATTTATTTCTCCCACGTCCTCGAACTATTTGATCTTGCTCCATCCTAACATATAATAATGTTATACCAAATTTGCAAGTAAAATCATTAAAAGTCATGAGTAAAAAAGACAATGGTTATAAGAAACTAAAACATGTTATACAAAATTTATCAGGAAACCAAATGTATTCGATGATAAATAATATATAAACCAAAATAAAATAATTACTGGATTAAATAAATAACAATTACGTCTGCAGAACAGACACCTTCTTAAACATGACAATCATGTTGAAACATTCATGAAAATACAATAACAAAATCTTTAACATATCCCCTTGCCCATAAAAGGTCAAGGATGCAATCTTTCACTCCAATGATTAAACATTTCAAGTGCCAATGAATTTCTAAAGTTGGTCCATTCTTCTGTTGGGGTGATACTTGTCACATATTCATCATCTTCGAAGTGTTCATCTTCCATGTCATCTTCTTCAAATGGTTCCAACTCTTGTGGATCAAAACTCATGTATTTTCGAATCAGATTGTGTAAAAGGCAACACGCTAAAATAATGCGCACTTGAGTTTCAATTGGAAAAAATGACGGGGAAGCTAATATTTTCCATCGCCCTTTAAGCAACCCAAAGCATCTCTCAATCACATTTCTGGCCTTTGAATGTTTCATATTAAAATACTCTTCGGCTGTATGTGGTCGGTGACCATGAAACTCATTTAGGTGGTACCGTTGCCCTCGAAAAGGAGCTAAAAATCCATCTGCATTACAATATCCAGAATCCACCAAATAATAACAACCTTCAAGGACACAAAAAAATATTTCACATTAATTATGAGTTTGAATGAAGTTTTATATTGAAAAGCTAACTAGCTAGTGCAATACCAATTGTACCTTGAGGAACTTTAAGACCGTTAGACCTAATCATAGCATCTCTAAGCACACGACCATCATGTGCAGAACCCTCCCATCCAAGTAAAACATATATAAATTGCATGTTTGGACAGCAAACACCCAATACATTTGAAGCTATATTTGCTTTTCTAGTGCGATATCGAGGTTTTTGATCAGAAGGAGGTGTGGCTTTGATTAATGTACCATCCAAAGCACCTAAACAACCCTGTCATTTAAATATTTAGAAAAAGTAATAAATAAGATGGTTTTTTTATTTCCAGTAAGTTATAATTTTAATAAATACAAATACAAAGTACCTTGAAACACCGACAACGATCGTCTTGACAATCTTCAGTAATAGGAACTGGTTTTTTAAGCAAAATGGAATGCAATTTCAAGATTGCTAGAAGGCAACTATTAAAATGGCGACTGATAGTTTCTCCACTTCGTAAAAATAATAGACTCATTGTCCTATTTTTTTGTGGTGAGCCAAAACATACACAAAAATAGCAACTACTTCTTGTAGAGACATATTTTTGGTGTCTTTTAAATCTCCAATATCTCTTACCATGTCACATAATATTCCAAAAGTGCGTCTATCCATTCGAAGCTCGCTAATACAAGCAGTATCAGAGTTTTGAGTGAGTCTAAACACCCAATTCATTCTCTCAACTGTTTTCTCTTTTTTGGTTTTAAGTGGAGGCCTCATGATATACAAATGTAGCAACAACAATCGATACCACATAACATACACAACACTGAACACGTTCACCATTGATGCTATAATCCGAATATTTCGAATGATTTTGCGTCTTCTACTAGCAGTAGGAATACGAGTCATTATCTTCTACATAGCAATAAAGAGAAATTAATAGTTACATACAAAATAAGAAAACTCACTTAATTCTAATCTCACTCATCTTGAGTAACGAATCATAAGTAATTAATCAAGAATTCAAAAAAAATCCAAGGACACTTTCTGGGAAGATTTAAGCCCTAAGAAAAACCAATGCTTAAATCCAAGGACATGATCTAATCCACTTATGCAAGGACAGATCAAGGTTGGTTAACAAGGTTGGTTAAAACCAATGCTTAAATCCATGATCAAGGTTGGTTAAACCCAATGCTTAAATCCAAGGACATGATCTAATCCAAGGACAGAAAAATCCATTGATTCCCATCCTCTAGAAAGAAACTTATGGATATTTTTCCAAAAAAAAAGAAAAGAAGGATAAGCGGATAACAGAACTCCTTCATGGCCTTGCCTATGATGACACTTATGATAACAATGCAGTTACAATTGATAGAACCCAAGGTGTTGGTTCATTCAAAATGTGCATCTGTCACAAATCAAGTCAATGGCAAACAGACTTCTTCAGACCACATGAAGATATGTTTTTGCAAAATTAGTGATATCAATCAAATGCAATATCATTCCTAGGGCCATAATTAACCAAATCCAATCCAATCCAATTTCTTTGTTACTTCTCTATTTTTGTTCAAATAGAAGGATCCAACAAAATTCTTGATAAACAATACAAATGTTGTCATGATGGGACCAAGAGATGCATGAGAAATAACACAAGGATCCCAACCCTTTTTACCCAAGTTGACTTCTCATTTCTTAAAAGCTGACTCATGCACACATACCCACAGTTGAAGAGGATATGCTAGACCAGTAGGCCAAAGAGTCAGATATTGCAGCCTTCTAAGAATATAGACTTTCAAAATGAACCAATTAGTCTGGTTTGGACTTTGGATGCCCATGCAAATGGCCAATGACCATGCATTATAAAATCATTGTGCGAAGAAAATCTCAAAATCATATAGCTAAGAAGAATGATATAGTTTTATTTTGTCATGATCACATCTATTGTGAGAAGTGAGAAGAAGCACATGGCTAAGCGGAAGTATTATTCCATTGCATTTATTATTACAACGTTTCTTTCTTGTTAGATAACAAGAACTTACTGCTATCAACCTACAGTAGATAGGTATAAAGAATCAAGAATTAAAAAAAATAGCAAAACAAGCAACAAACGATTCATCAGAGGGTTTAGGGTTCCAATGGTTACCTGCTTGCTGTGGAGTGCGGCGGCAAGGGAGGAAGATGATGTTGGAGTCGAAGAGGAGGTGGCGGCGGACACAATCGAAGAGGCTACGATGAGTTACGCCGGAGAGGGCGCTCTTGTCGCACGAAGTCAGGGGCGCTGTTGTCGCGAGGTTCAGTTGTCGCACGAGGTCGGGGATGGAGTTGTCGCAGAACTCAGGTTAGGGCAAAAAAAAATGAAAGGAAAAAAAACTAGTGAAACAAACAGCAAGCGATTAGGATTAAAGATTACCTGATTGCTGTGGCGTGCGGAGGCAAGGGAGGAAGATGAAGTTGGAGTCGAAGAGGAGGTGGCGGCGAAGGCACTCGAAGAGCCTACGATGAGTTATGTCGGAGAGAACGATGTTGTCGCACGGAGTAGGGGGCGCTCTTGTTGCGGCGTTCTGTTGTCGCACGAGGTCGCGGAGATGGCGCACGAAGTCAGGTTAGGGTAAAAAAAAAAAAAACGAAAGGAAAAAAAAGCAAAAAGATATTTTATCGAGAAAAAAAAGTCATCTAAACGGGAATGAATTCTAAACCCACCTACTTAATTGGGTTTTGTTGATTCCTAATTATTTAGGAATGATTCCTAAATTTTTATTCCCATACCCATTAACCAAACACCATGTATTTCTATTATTCCATTCCCCCATTCCTAAACCCTCTAACCAAACGCCCCCTTATTATAGAAAGTGGGAGGCAACAAAGTGCGTGAAGGACAAATATAGGTGTAGATACAAGCTTTATATTCTCGATACGGTTCTGGTAGTAATCAAAAGATCTAAATACAGACCTCTATGGGTACAAGCAAACTATTGTATAGGTCTTGGATCGAGCTTAAATCACACTTCTGTGTCTTTTTCATTAGTGATTTACTTCTCAAAAATCTGATGGACCAATCGAGATAACAATAAAAATTGATCCTAGAAGTTCTGCCTCTAGTCACTAAATTTTATGCATCATAGAAGTAAATATATTTATTTATATGAGATGTTTGTCAAAAATCTAACATTTGAATGCTTTTTCAAAGTAATTTGTTCAATCAGGCATGTAAATGAAATATAAATCAAATAACATATTTTCTACCTCCAGCTCCAAATCTAATACTGGACCAATGTTTCCTAGGAGGAAGTCTATATTGGCACACTTATGTTAGTTTATCATGATAATAACTTGTCAGTGAAGCTGAAATCTCATCCACTGATATATTAGTGATTATAACTCTGATAATTATCAGAATCTGAAGATTTTTTATGAAAGACATGAACGACATCAATAAGGAACAAGTCAAATTAAGTATACAAGTTATGGGTAAAAAAGATGAAGATCTTGTAGATTGTAGAAAAAGTGTTATTGGTCTTGCAAGTGTAAGAACTGTAATAGAACTAATTATGCTAAAATAGTAATATTTAATTGCACTAATAAACGACGAGCATGCAATAAACTTTAATAATAGTAAAGGGTTTAAGAAATGTGTATCTCCGGTCGAAGCGTCGGACGTGCCGACTGTCTTTAGAGAATTGATTGCCGCCCACGGTGCAAAGGCTTTCTGGCAAAATCCTCCCAAGATCCGACAACCGCTCGCGTCGCTCGTAGGTGCACTCCAAAACGAGCACCGCACTCGGACTCAACCTCAAATCGCAAACCAAGCCTTAGAACTCGGAACAAGGGGAGAGAAGAAGAAGCAGAAGGCAGAAGAAATGCTTTGCTTCGGTGTGTTTTTAGAAGGAACGGAGGAAGTGTATTTATACACTTCGAAACAGTGCAGAGGAAGGGACGCACTTCCTCTTCTCACGCGCGGATGCGTTGTATCGCATCCTCATACGACGCGCTCCGCGCGGATGCGTTTTCCTCACGCGGACCAGAAACGAGACCAAACCAGAAACCAAACTGGTTTGGTTCAGACTGAACCAAACCAGCAAAAACAGACCGGGCCGTCCGTGAGCGCAAGGCCCACGGGCTGGGGATTTGCACCCCCCCTGCACGCGTTAATCGCGCACGTGATGCCCGATTTATGGATTTCCGGCTCGAACCCCCCAAATCCACTCGATTTGGGCTTGGCCCGCGCATGCGTGTAGGTCTTCTTATTATTGCTAAGCAAGGATGGAAGGGCTTCATATATAAGCCCTTCCAAGCTTCTCCACTTAGCAATGTGGGACTAAAAACCACTAAAAAAATTGCTTTGAATTTAAAACAAAACTCAACAATCCCCCACAAATTCAAAGCAATATTTTTTTTTTAGTCAAAAACAAAGATATGTTCTGAGGCTTGGTTGCAATGAGCTTTCAGTGAAAATACCTTCCGGTTTGAATTTTCACCTAAGTACACCAATCTTATTCACATAGGTTTGAAGAGAACAGAGTCTTGATCTTAAATCTTTTATATGTGAAGATCAATTGGTAACAACTCATCACTGGCGATGGTTGAATCCTTCTGGGTTGGTGCATTACGGCCATGCCACCGAATCTTGTTTCATAAGTGCTAAGGAGAGTTGCCTAGACCCCCCACACTGCGGCCTCACAGTTACACTTACATAGGTGAGTTCTCCAAGGATGCACTGCAAGCATCCTGTCATTAAGACCTTGAACTCATTAAGAGCTCTTAAGCTCATCCTTACTAGCAGTCAAGCATCTATCCAGGGAAGAGACTATGAGATTAAATCTCAATTAATTTGATGCTTACGTTTCACCCTTATAGCTTGTTTGTACCACATTGAACCTATTTTTTGGGATCTCCAATCAGATAGGTTGGGTTGCCGCTATAGATGAAACCAGGACAGGCCTCAGTCCCATTCCCTTACTGGATCTCTTGATTTTCTCAGAATCAAGTTCTTTAGTGAGTGGGTCAGCAATATTGTCTTTTGAACTTACAAAGTCCAATGACACCACTCCAAGAGACACTAGCTCACGAATAGACTTTAATCTTATTCGTACATGTCTCTTCTGTTTCTGGTTATACTTGGAGCTTCTAATCTGAGCTATTGTTGTTTGATTATCACAGTGTACTGAAATAGAAGGTATTGGCTTCATCATCAAGGGAATTTCAGAAAGAAGACCCTTAAGCCAATCAGCTTCAGTTACTGTGGTATCCAAAGCACACAATTCTGCCTCAGATGTAGACCGGGTTATAATCGTCTGTTTAACAGACCTCCAAGCAACTGCACCGCCTCCAAGTGTAAAGACATAACCAGTAACGCCTTTACACTCAGCAGTGTCAGCTATCCAACTGGCATCACTATATCCCTCCAGGACTGCAGGGAATCTCTCATACCACAAGCCCAAGGATATAGTGTCTTTCAGATATCTGAGTACTCTATCTAATGCATCCCAATGCGTTCTGTCCGGACAGCTGGTAAACCTGCTCAATTTCGATATAGCAAAAGAAATATCAGGTCTAGAACAATTAGCTAAATACATTAAACTACCTATTATTTGTGAGTATCTTAATTGAGACACTGCCACACCACTATTATTCTTGTGGAGAGTTTTTGAAGGGTCATATGGTGTGACAACAGATTTAACTTGGCTATAGCCATATTTCTCTAATACTCTCTCAACATAGAGTGATTGAGAAATTGCTATTCCTTCAGTTGATCGAGTCAACTTCAGCCCTAAAATCATATCAGCACAACCCATATCCTTCATATCAAACTTACCACTTAAGAGGGTCTTAGTCTCTTTTATAATAGAAAGGTTAGTTCCAAACAGTAGAATATCATCTACATATAAGCATAGGATAATACAATTATCACCTTTCATTTTAGCATATACACATTTATCAGAGTTATTCACTTCAAAGCCAAATGATAGCATAGCTCTATCAAATTTTTCGTGCCACTGCTTTGGGGCTTGCTTCAAACCATAAAGAGATTTGACTAACCTACAAACTTTGTTCTCATTTCCAGAAACTACATATCCCTCAGGTTGATCCATATATATCTCTTCTTCAAGATCTCCATTAAGGAATGCCGTTTTAACATCCATTTGATGGATCTCAAGATGATATATGGACGCCAATGCTATTAATACTCGGATTGTAGTAATTCTTGTAACAGGAGAATAAGTGTCAAAATAATCAATCCCTTCTTTCTGTTTGAATCCCTTAGCAACTAGGCGGGGTTTGAATTTATCTACTGACCCATCAGGTTTTAGTTTTCTTTTAAACAACCATTTACACCCTATAGTGTTACACCCAGGAGGTAAATCTACTAACTCCCAAGTAGCATTAGAGATAATAGAGTCCATTTCATTTTTAATGACCTCTTTCCAGTACTTAGCTTCAGGAGAAGCCATAGCATCTCTATATGTCACAGGGTCACCTTCTATATTATAGGTGATAAAGTCCTGACCTAAATCCGTAGACACACGTTGCCTCTTGCTCCTTCTCGGTTCTGTACACTCACTAGATTCATCTAGTCTAGAGTGACTTGAGGAAGGTGTACCCACTACGGATAATGGGACCTCTACAGAAGAATGCTCATTTCTAGTAGGAATACTAGATTGAGGTGTTCTCGTCTTCATAGGAAATATATCCTCAAAAAATGTAGCATCGCGAAGTTCTACAATAGTATTTGCATCTATTCCAGGAATTTCTGATTTAATAATCAGGAACCTATATGCAATACTATTTTGAGCATAACCCAAGAAGATACCATCTACGGTTTTTGGACCAAGTTTTTTCCTTCTGTGTTCAGGTACTAGTACCTTTGCAAGGCACCCCCACACTTTAAGGTATTTCAAACTTGTCCTTCCGCCTTTCCAAAGCTCATATGGGGTTTTATCCCTTAACTTCATTGGGACTCTATTTAGCACATGACATGCAGTGTATAGAGTCTCCCCCCACATAAAGTTGGGTAACCCAGAACTGCCTAACATGGAATTAATCATATCTTCAAGGGTTCGATTTTTTCGTTCTGCTATACCGTTGGATTGAGGACTATATGGAGCAGTTACCTCATGGATTATACCTGTATCTTGACAAAATTTTTGAAACAGGTTCGAGGTAAATTCTCCACCCCTATCAGACCTTAACCTCTTAATAGTTTTATCGGTTTGATTCTCAGCTTCAGATTTAAAGTTCATAAATTTATCTAAAGCTTCATCCTTGGTTTTTAGCAAATAAACATAACAATAACGAGAGTGATCATCAATGAAGGTAATGAAATACCTTTTATGATCTCTCATTATTACACCGTTAAACTCACAACAGTCAGTATGAATCAATTCTAAAATATCAGAATTTCTATCAACTGATTTGAAGGGTTTACGGGTTTGTTTATATTGCACACAAATTTCACTTTTTTTCTTATCATTTATAGCATGCTTAGGGATCATGTCAAGATTCATCATCCTTTTTACGGTATTAAAATTGACATGTCCTAATCTGTCACAGATCATAAGACTTAATGTTATATGAACAACCAATATCAGAAGTTTTATTTAAAGTAGCATTTTCTACATTGAGTTTAAATAAACCTTCATTAAGGTAACCTTTTCCAATAAAGGTTCCTAAATGTAATATTACAACTTTATTACATTTAAAGTTCAACTCATAACCAGCACGGACTAACTTTGATCCGCTAATCAAATTCCGACGGACCGCTGGAACGTGATGCACCTCATGTAGTGACAGGACTTTTCCAGAGGTGAACCTCAGGTCAATTTGTCCTATCCCAAACACCCTGGCTGCAGAATGGTTCCCCATGGTCACGGAAGTGCCTTCAATTACCTGATAAGTAAGGAAGGCAGAGCGATCAGCACAACAGTGTACATTAGCACCTGTATCAACTAACCATTCATTGGGTTGATAGATCAAGTTTAGTTCGGGTTTGAAGGTAACAAACCTATCGCTGGTGTCGTCACTAGCAGTCACGACATTTACTTGTGCCTTAGTATTGCTTTGGTTTTTCTCCTTGTCCTTTTGCAGAATTTGGCATAATGTCCAACCTGTCCACATGCCCAGCAAGACTTAGGTTTGGTTCCAGTTTTCTTTTGAACCTTTGGGTTGGGTTTCATCTTGTTTTTCATTTTCTGGTTTTTGAATTTGCTCTTGTCAGATGAGACTACTATATTTGCCTTTGGAATAAAATCCATAGGCATTCTTGTTTCATCACTTTTTTGTTGCTTCCGATGTTCTTCTTCGATATTTAAGGCAATCATCAAATCTTCGAGAGAGATTTTACCTCTCCGATGTTTAAGAGTCATGCCAAAATCTTCCCAACCCGGAGGCAATTTTTCGATGATAGACAAGGCCTGAAATTTTTCAGGTAATGGCATATCTCCTTCAGCAAGACCATGAATTTGAACTTGGAATTCATGTGTCTGCTCAACCACAGATTTACCTTCAACCATTTTGAAGTTCAGGAATTTTGCCACAGTATACTTTTCTAAACCAGAATCTTCGGAGTTGTATTTTTTATCCAAAGATTTCCACAGCTCTTTAGCTGACGAGGTTGAGCAGTATACATCAAATAGTGCGTCTGAGAGGGCAGACAGGATTCTCCCATGGCAGAGATAATCCCTTTGCTTAAACCTCTCTAAGGTAGCACTACGGGCAGGTTCCTCTTCATTAGGTGAAGGAGGGTCTGTTTCTATAACGGAGAATAGCCCTAGCGTAGTAAGCCAAAATTCCATTCGTTGTTGCCAACGTCTGAAGTTTTGCCCGTAAAATTTTTCGGGTCGGGCACTAGCCTCATCAGACCCCGTTACCCTATCGTTCATCATGTTTATTGATGCTATAATCAATTCTCTAAAATTGTAAGAACTGTAATAGAACTAATTATGCTAAAATAGTAATATTTAATTGCACTAATAAACGACGAGCATGCAATAAACTTTAATAACAGTAAAGGATTTAAGAAATGTGTATCTCCGGTCGAAGCCCCGGACGTGCCGACTATCTTTAGAGAATTGATTGCCGCCCACGGTGCAAAGGCTTTCTGGCAAAATCCTCCCAAGATCCGACAACCGCTCTCGTCGCTCGTAGGTGCACTCCAAAACGAGCACCGCACTCGGACTCAACCTCAAATCGCAAACCAAGCCTCAGAACTCGGAACAAGGGGAGAGAAGAAGAAGCAGAAGGCAGAAGAAATGCTTTGCTTCGGTGTGTTTTTAGAAGGAACGGAGGAAGTGTATTTATACACTTCGAAACAGTGCAGAGGAAGGGACACACTTCCTCTTCTCACGCGCGGATGCGTTGTATCGCATCCTCATACGACGCGCTCCGCGCGGATGCGTTGTATCGACGCGGAGCGCTGCTTCGTTTCCTCACGTGGACCAGAAACGAGACCAAACCAGAAACCAAACTGGTTTGGTTCAGACTGAACCAAACCAGCAAAAACAGACCGGGCCGCCCGTGAGCGCAAGGCCCACGGGCTGGGGATTTGCACCCCCCCTGCGCGCGTTAATCGCGCACGTGACGCCCGATTTATAGATTTCCGGCTCGAACCCCCCAAATCCACTCGATTTGGGCTTGGCCCGCGCATGCGTGTAGGTCTTCTTATTATTGCTAAGCAAGGATGGAAGGGCTTCATATATAAGCCCTTCCAAGCTTCTCCACTTAGCAATGCGGGACTAAAAACCACTAAAAAAATTGCTTTGAATTTAAAACAAAACTCAACAATCCCCCACAAATTCAAAGAAATTTTTTTTTTTTTTTAGTCAAAAACAAAGATATGTTCTGAGGCTTGGTTGCAATGAGCTTTCAGTGAAAATACCTTCCGGTTTGAATTTTCACCTAAGTACACCAATCTTATTCACATAGGTTTGAAGAGAACAGAGTCTTGATCTTAAACCTTTTATATGTGAAGATCAATTGGTAACAACTCATCACTGGCGATGGTTGAATCCTTCTGGGTTGGTGCATTATGGCCATGCCACCGAATCTTGTTTCATAAGTGCTAAGGAGAGTTGCCTAGACCCCCCACACTGCGGCCTCACAGTTACACTTACATAGGTGAGTTCTCCAAGGATGCACTGCAAGCATCCTGTCATTAAGACCTTGAACTCATTAAGAGCTCTTAAGCTCATCCTTACTAGCAGTCAAGCATCTATCCAGGGAAGAGACTATGAGATTAAATCTCAATTAATTTGATGCTTACGTTTCACCCTTATAGCTTGTTTGTACCACATTGAACCTATTTTTTGGGATCTCCAATCAGATAGGTTGGGTTGCCGCTATAGATGAAACCAGGACAGGCCTCAGTCCCATTCCCTTACTGGATCTCTTGATTTTCTCAGAATCAAGTTCTTTAGTGAGTGGGTCAGCAATATTGTCTTTTGAACTTACAAAGTCCAATGACACCACTCCAAGAGACACTAGCTCACGAATAGACTTTAATCTTATTCGTACATGTCTCTTCTGTTTCTGGTTATACTTGGAGCTTCTAATCTGAGCTATTGTTGTTTGATTATCATAGTGTACTGAAATAGAAGGTATTGGCTTCATCATCAAGGGAATTTCAGAAAGAAGACCCTTAAGCCAATCAGCTTCAGTTACTGTGGTATCCAAAGCACACAATTCTGCCTCAGATATAGACCGGGTTATAATCGTCTGTTTAACAGACCTCCAAGCAACTGCACCGCCTCCAAGTGTAAAGACATAACCAGTAACGCCTTTACACTCAGCAGTGTCAGCTATCCAACTGGCATCACTATATCCCGCCAGGACTGCAGGGAATCTCCCATACCACATGCCCAAGGATATAGTGCCTTTCAGATATCTGAGTACTCTATCTAATGCATCCCAATGCGTTCTGTCCGGACAGCTGGTAAACCTGCTCAATTTCGATATACCAAAAGAAATATCAGGTCTAGAACAATTAGCTAAATACATTAAACTACCTATTATTTGTGAGTATCTTAATTGAGACACTGCCACACCACTATTATTCTTGTGGAGAGTTTTTGAAGGGTCATATGGTGTGACAACAGATTTAACTTGGCTATAGTCATATTTCTCTAATACTCTCTCAGCATAGAGTGATTGAGAAATTGCTATTCCTTTAGTTGATCGAGTCAACTTCAGCCCTAAAATCATATCAGCACAACCCATATCCTTCATATCAAACTTACCACTTAAGAGGGTCTTAGTCTCTTTTATAATAGAAAGGTTAGTTCCAAACAGTAGAATATCATCTACATATAAGCATAGGATAATACAATTATCACCTTTCATTTTAGCATATACACATTTATCAGAGTTATTCACTTCAAAGCCAAATGATAGCATAGCTCTATCAAATTTTTCATGCCACTGCTTTGGGGCTTGCTTCAAACCATAAAGAGATTTGACTAACCTACAAACTTTGTTCTCATTTCCAGAAACTACATATCCCTCAGGTTGATCCATATATATCTCTTCTTCAAGATCTCCATTAAGGAATGCCGTTTTAACATCCATTTGATGGATCTCAAGATGATATATGGACGCCAATGCTATTAATACTCAGATTATAGTAATTCTTGTAACAGGAGAATAAGTGTCAAAATAATCAATCCCTTCTTTCTGTTTGAATCCCTTAGCAACTAGGCGGGCTTTGAATTTATCTACTGACCCATCAGGTTTTAGTTTTCTTTTAAACACCCATTTACACCCTATAGTGTTACACCAAGGAGGTAAATCTACTAACTCCCAAGTAGCATTAGAGATAATAGAGTCCATTTCATTTTTAATGACCTCTTTCCAGTACTTAGCTTCAGGAGAAGCCATAGCATCTCTATATGTCACAGGGTCACCTTCTATATTATAGGTGATAAAGTCCTGACCTAAATCCGTAGACACACGTTGCCTCTTGCTCCTTCTCGGTTCTGTACACTCACTAGATTCATCTAGTCTAGAGTGACTTGAGGAAGGTGTACCCACTACGGATAATGGGACCTCTACAGAAGAATGCTCATTTCTAATAGGAATACTAGATTGAGGTGTTCTCGTCTTCATAGGAAATATATCCTCAAAAAATGTAGCATCGCGAAGTTCTACAATAGTATTTGCATCTATTCCAGGAATTTCTGATTTAATAATCAGGAACCTATATGCAATACTATTTTGAGCATAACCCAAGAAGATACCATCTACGGTTTTTGGACCAAGTTTTTTCCTTCTGTGTTCAGGTACTAGTACCTTTGCAAGGCACCCCCACACTTTAAGGTATTTCAAACTTGTCCTTCGGCCTTTCCAAAGCTCATATGGGGTTTTATCCCTTAACTTCATTGGGACTCTATTTAGCACATGACATGCAGTGTATAGAGCCTCCCCCCACATAAAGTTGGGTAACCCAGAACTGCCTAACATGGAATTAATCATATCTTCAAGGGTTCGATTTTTTCGTTCTGCTATACCGTTGGATTGAGGACTATATGGAGCAGTTACCTCATGGATTATACCTGTATCTTGACAAAATTTTTGAAACAGGTTCGAGGTAAATTCTCCACCCCTATCAGACCTTAACCTCTTAATAGTTTTATCGGTTTGATTCTCAGCTTCAGATTTAAAGTTCATAAATTTATCTAAAGCTTCATCCTTGGTTTTTAGCAAATAAACATAACAATAACGAGAGTGATCATCAATGAAGGTAATGAAATACCTTTTATGATCTCTCGTTATTACATCGTTAAACTCACAACAGTCAGTATGAATCAATTCTAAAATATCAGAATTTCTATCAACTGATTTGAAGGGTTTACGGGTTTGTTTATATTGCACACAAATTTCACATTTTTTCTTATCATTTATAGCATGCTTAGGGATCATGTCAAGATTCATCATCCTTTTTACGGTATTAAAATTGACATGTCCTAATCTGTCATGCCACATATCATAAGACTCAATGTTATATGAACAACCAATATCAGAAGTTTTATTTAAAGTAGCATTTTCTACATTGAGTTTAAATAAACCTTCATTAAGGTAACCTTTTCCAATAAAGGTTCCTAAATGTAATATTACAACTTTATTACATTTAAAGTTCAACTCATAACCAGCACGGACTAACTTTGATCCGCTAATCAAATTCCGACGGACCGCTGGAACGTGATGCACCTCATGTAGTGACAGGACTTTTCCAGAGGTGAACCTCAGGTCAATTTGTCCTATCCCAAACACCCTGGCTGCAGAATGGTTCCCCATGGTCACGGAAGTGTCTTCAATTACCTGATAAGTAAGGAAGGCAGAGCGATCAGCACAACAGTGTACATTAGCACCTGTATCAACTAACCATTCATTGGGTTGATAGATCAAGTTTAGTTCGGGTTTGAAGGTAACAAACCTATCGCTGGTGTCGTCACTAGCAGTCACGACATTTACTTGTGCCTTAGTATTGCTTTGGTTTTTCTCCTTGTCCTTTCGCAAAATTTGGCATAATGTCCAACCTGTCCACATGCCTAGGGTTTGGTTCCAGTTTTCTTTTGAACCTTTTCTGGTTTTTCATTTTCTGGTTTCATCACTTTTATGTTGCTTGTTTCATCACTTTTATGTTGCTTCCGATGTTCTTCTTCGATATTTAAGGCAATCATCAAATCTTCGAGAGAGATTTTACCTCTCCGATGTTTAAGAGTCATGCCAAAATCTTCCTAACCCGGAGGCAATTTTTCGATGATAGACAAGACCTGAAATTTTTCAGGTAATGACATATCTCCTTCAGCAAGACCATGAATTTGAACTTGGAATTCATGTGTCTGCTCAACCACAGATTTACCTTCAACCATTTTGAAGTTCAGGAATTTTGCCACAGTATACTTTTCTAAACCAGAATCTTCGGAGTTGTATTTTTTATCCAAAGATTTCCACAGCTCTTTAGCTGAAGAGGTTGAGCAGTATACATCAAATAGTGCGTCTGAGAGGGCAGATAGGATTCTCCCATGGCAGAGATAATCCCTTTGCTTAAACCTCTCTAAGGTAGCACTACGGGCAGGTTCCTCTTCATTAGGTGAAGGAGGGTCTGTTTCTATAACGGAGAATAGCCCTAGCGTAGTAAGCCAAAATTTCATTCGTTGTTGCCAACGTCTGAAGTTTTGCCCGTAAAATTTTTCGGGTCGGGCACTAGCCTCATCAGACCCCGTTACCCTATCGTTCATCATGTTTATTGATGCTACAATCAATTCTCTAAAATTGTAAGAACTGTAATAGAACTAATTATGCTAAAACAGTAATATTTAATTGCACTAATAAACGACGAGCATGCAATAAACTTTAATAACAGTAAAGGGTTTAAGAAATGTGTATCTCCGGTCGAAGCGTCGGACGTGCCGACTGTCTTTAGAGAATTGATTGCCGCCCACGGTGCAAAGGCTTTCTGGCAAAATCCTCCCAAGATCCGACAACCGCTCGCGTCGCTCGTTGGTGCACTCCAAAACGAGCACCGCACTCGGACTCAACCTCAAATCGCAAACCAAGCCTCAGAACTCGGAACAAGGGGAGAGAAGAAGAAGCAGAAGGCAGAAGAAATGCTTTGCTTCGGTGTGTTTTTAGAAGGAACGGAGGAAGTGTATTTATACACTTCGAAACAGTGCAGAGGAAGGGACCACTTCCTCTTCTCACGCGCGGATGCGTTGTATCGCATCCTCATACGACGCGCTCCGCGCGGATGCGTTGTATCGACGCGGAGCGCTGCTTCGTTTCCTCACGCGGACCAGAAACGAGACCAAACCAGAAACCAAACTGGTTTGGTTCAGACTGAACCAAACCAGCAAAAGCAGACCGGGCCGCCCGTGAGCGCAAGGCCCACGGGCTGGGGATTTGCACCCCCCCGCACGTGACGCCCGGTTTATGGATTTCCGGCTCGAACCCCCCAAATCCACTCGATTTGGGCTTGGCCCGCGCATGCGTGTAAGTCTTCTTATTATTGCTAAGCAAGGATGGAAGGGCTTCATATATAAGCCCTTCCAAGCTTCTCCACTTAGTAATGTGGGACTAAAAACCACTAAAAAAATTGCTTTGAATTTAAAACAAAACTCAATAGCAAGCTCTTCTCATTGTTGTTGCATAAGATGACAATCGATTCTGCATGTAGGAAAGGATATTTTTTTGACTCACGGAGTATCCTAGTTGGCAAAATTAGCAGGACAAATACAGAACATTTGAATTGGATCGGTAGGACAATTGATGATTTGATTCATTTTCCATGGGGTTGGCATCTGATAAAATTGAGAAGTATAGGAAAAATTAGATTCCAAGAAATTATCTAGAAGATAGTTAGATTACTTTGAAATTTAAAGAATTAATAGAAATTTGGTGGAACTGTGAGAAAATAAATGAAATCAAGTTCAAATTTGGTCAACTTGAGGTGGCTTTGAAAATTTTGACTGATCCATTCGTGATCATAATTTTGTTGTTGTTGTTTGAGGGAGCTGAAGCAAATCACATGGGTCAAAAGAAGAGTTCTATCTTTTCTGCCGAATTTGATTAGTGAGCAGATAATTTCCTTTCACTTTGTTTAGCGCAAGCAGCCTGTAGGTGGAGGTAGCAGGAGGAGTGCCTTCCAGTATGTTTGTTTGGAACAGACTTGCAAAGAGACTCTTAGCAATGCGTTCTATCGCCTAGAATCAGGTCAGTTGAGGAGTGTTGAAAATGCTGGAGAAGGAGAAAGATATGGCTCGCAGATTGATGCAGGAGGTGGATGTGGATTAATGAGGAAGACGATGGTGGAAGATTCTCTAGGTTAGCGAATGAAGGAGAATGATGAATGGGGCATACAAGTTATGGGTAAAAAAGATGTAGATCTTGTAGATTGTAGAAGAGGTGTTATTGGTCTTGCAAGCTCTTCTCATGAAATAAATTATTTAAAATAATAATGACTTAAGTTAATTTTGGTTTCTTTTTTCTAAGCATTTCCTTTAAATTTTTAAAAACCATGTTTAAATTAAAAAAAAAAAAACACTAGAGTTTCAATCTTATTACATAGGTATTGGTAATTATATGCTATTGGACTTGGGTAATTAATATTTTAACTATTAAGTTAATGAACCTAAACTAATCTATGACAACCACATATCCCTAGCCTAGGTTCATGAGGGTTTCGAGAGGAGGTCCTAGGGTTTCTTAACCGCCATCCCTCTTCCAATTCCATCTCAATAATTTTGTGTATAGGTTGAGGAATTTTGGAAGAAAAGCTTTCTTGATCGTCTTCCGTTTGTCCCCTACACTTTGCCCAGGTTGTCACACATTAAAACACTAATGCAAGGTCTCATACTTTATTTTCTACACTATATGGATCATAATATGCATTTTAGGTGTTATGAATATGAATTATTGATGATATTTTTGTTGGTGCAAGGAGCATTAGACGATCAAATCTGTGTTTTGATAATGAAAAAAGATTCAAAGTTAAGTTGCTTATTGTCTAACAAGTGTGACTGAGCTTGCAGGAAAGTTCTAAGTTGTCTTAGGCAAAAGTCTTAATAGATTCTAGGCAGGTGGAAAGTCCTAACTGCGGTTAGACATCAAAGTCCTGGTCCGGGGACTAGGCAAAGCATTGGTGGGTCGAGGAAGTTGGGCGAAATCCTAGTGTTGAGGACACTAGGTGAAAATTCTGGGGGTCGCGGACACTAGGTGGAAGATTTGACGGGTTGGGATCGGACGTTCAACATGAAGTCTTAACGTCTCAAACATTCCCCATTGAGGGCATGTTTGGTATGGTAAAAGTCTAGACGGTCTGAACGACCGATATGGTAAAAGGTAATTTCTCCTGAGAGTAGTAGGTGATGACACATTCCCCATTGAGGGAACAATAGGCGTCGGTTTGACCTAGGGTTTCTGAAAAAATCTGAAAGTCAAAACCAAACAGTCCGAAGATAGTTAAGAAGTTCTATTATTCATATTTTATTATGTCAACTTTGTTTTACAGGGCATGTTTGGTATTTTGAACTAACGTATCTTGCAGGGAGTCAACACATTTTAAGCTCGAATGAACAGTATTTAAGGCACCTCCGGGACAGTTGGAGGCGCTTCGGGTGGCTTGGCCGAAGGCCCGGGTGGAGAGGCGCAAAGGCACCTGAAGGCGCATTGGATATCGGATGGAAGGTGCCTTCCATGAGCTTGAAGATGCCTTCGAATGGATGAAGTTCACATAAAGCGAAGCTTCTCGGTACCGCGGATTTGGGGATAGAAATCCGAGCTGGAGGCGCCCTCAAGGGGGTTGAAGGCACCTTCAGCAGTCCATAAAAGGATTATTGATTAGAGGGTTGGACACAATTGATCTTCATAATCTTTCTCCTGCGCACTGCTCCAAAGTTGATCCAACAAAGTTGTAACACGACTTCGACAACCAGAAGCCCGAAATTTCTATTCTTAGTTGTTGGTGTAATTTTAATTATTATAGTTAAATTATTGTACTTGTAATTCTCCGATTTATTAGTGAATTGTCAAAAGTAAACACTCAACAAGTGTGAGCCTTAGAGTAGGAGTCGTTACAGGCTCCGAACCAAGTAAAATCAACTTGTGTCACTGCTTTCTTTACTTGCTCTTATTCCGCTGTGTTTTACTCGATTATTTTTAAACGGAAGTGAAAGCTGCAAGTGTTATTCACCCCCTCTAGCATGTTTCAATCTTATAATTTTTTTTTTAGTTTTGTGATGTTATAGCGAAGTTAAATGATCCTTTTCGTTTCTTGTAATTGGAGTTATGAGGTGTTGGATTTTCCTTCTTGTTCCTTGTAATTGAGATTATGAGTCGCTAAATTTTTCCTTCATGTTTATGGAAATTAGAGTTATAAGGTACTGGATTTTTCCTTTCTTGTAATTGGGATTATGAGGTGTTGGATTTTCCTTTTCATTTCTTGTAATTGGGATTATGAGGTGCTAGATTTTTTTTTCCTCCATGTTTCTAGAAGTGGGAGTAATGAGGTGCTATATTTTTCCTTTTCGTTTATTATAATTGGGATTATGAGGTGATAGATTTTTTCCCTTTGTGTTTTTGGAAATAGGAGTTGTGAGGTGCTGGATTTTTTTCTTTTCGTTTCTTGTAATTGGAGTTATGAGATGCTAAATTTTCCTTCTTGTTTCTTGTAATTGGGATTATGAGGTGCTGTATTTTTCCTTTGTGTTTCTTGAAATGGGAGTTATGAGGTTCTGAATTTTTCCTCTTGTTTATGTAATTGGGATTATGAGGTGCTAGATTTTTTCCTTTGTATTTCTAGAAATGGGAGTTATGAGGTGCAGGATTTTCCTTTTCGTTTCTTATAATTGGAGTAATGAGGTGTCTGTATTTTCCTTTTTGTTTCTTGAAATTTGAATTATGAGGTGTAAGATTTTCCTTCGTATTTCTTGTAATTGGAGTTATGAGGTGCTGGATTTTTCTTTTTTGCTTCTTGTAGTTGGAATTATGAGGTGTTGGGTCCTCACACGAATGTCTAGAGGTGAATGGAAGTGATTTAATGACCTTGGGGGAAAGAGGTCGATAAGTCAGTGTCTCAGAAACTTTAGACAACTTTTAGTTTTCTTACAAAAAAGGAAATGAAATGATTTGTTTTATGTTTGATACACAAAAGGTAAAAGTTTTTGATTAGCGAGGTGATTCAAATGTGGCAAATTGATGGGTAAGAAGTTAGGCTTAAAGGATATCAGAATCCTTATCAAATTTAAAGGTGAATAGGAATCCAGCTTAGAGGATATTGGAATCCTTACCAACTCAGAGATGAAAAAGAGGGGTTGTGGAATCCGACTTAGAGGATACTGGTGATCACTACCAAACCTAGTACCCTGAAAAAAGTTTAACTAAACAATTAGAGGTTAAGGTAAAAGTGTCATATTCAATGATCTGAACTCACCTAAAAAGACTTAGGAGTGATGTGATGTTGAAGTTTATGTTCACTGGTTTAGGGTTAAATGATTAAGGTAAGTTTTTCTTATAAGTTTTTTGAAATGCATGTGGATGTATATGCATTACGCATTATATTAGTTTGAATTTGTTGGGTCTTTAGACTCACTAGATCTATATGATGGAGGTAACAAAGAGATGGAGGGACTTGATGGATGAGTAGGCTTGTACTTGATAGTGTATAATCAAGGCCCCTTTTAGTTTGTCTATTTCAAAATAAAGTTTCGGGAATTAATAAGAGAAAAGAGTTGATTCGAGTTCTTTGTTAGTCATATTTCTTTCTTTAGTTAGTTCAATTAGGCATTTAAGTAAAGCTTGATGTTTGGAAAAAAAGTTTTAGATTTTTAATAAAATTCTTATTATGTCATTTTAAATATCTACCTGCTACTTGAATGATCAGGAAATGCTTCATTTCTGAAATGTTTGATGAATAATGTTGTGTTAATAGTAGCTACGTGTACAATACACAAAAAAAATCTCTAGAATTTTTTGTAAGGTCAACAATTTAGTCTGTTTTAGTTGGTATCAGAGCATAGTTCTGATTAAGGATTGTGCCTACTGTCGGGTGCGAGAAGCTCAATAAGTCAAGCCTCAAAGTCGGTAAGTTTAAAAGTTCAAATAAATTTTTAAGTTTAACTATTTACACTGAGGAATTTAAGAATTAAATTGATGTTTTTTTATCTAAAAATATATATAAATAAATACATATGGTTTATGTGCTTATTTTGGACTATGTACAGGGATACTTTCTAGATGGTACACAAGGAGGAATAGGGGGCATGGAGAGGATATGCATGAGGAGACACCACCCCCTTCCCCTCCACCACCACCGCTATTTGATATTGGGGATTGAGTGTTTCAGACACCTCCATCTCCATCACCACTGGCATATGACATTGGTGATCGAGTGCTTCAGGATATCACTCAGTTGTTGGAGCAACATGCTGAGACTACTCATAGTGGGAGTCTCAAGGCAGTGTATGAGCAATTCAGGAAGATGGATTCGAAGAATTTTATGGGAACGACTGGTCCACTATCTACAGAGGGGTGAATTCGATCTATAGAAGTGATATTCAAATTTATAGCACTTGGGGATACCGACAAGTAAGATGTGCTACTTATTTGCTAAAGGAGGATACATTATTATGATGGGAAGGAGTGGAGTTATCCGTTGATATAAATACCCTATTATGGGAGGGGTTTAAGAAGGTGTTTTTATAGGTGCAATTTTCCTTGGGTCAAGGTTGACCAGGTTGATTAAACTTCAGTCTTGATATTTGAGTTTGATATTTAACAATATATGAAAATTACAGGTGTAATTGTCCATATGGGATATTAACGGTCAAATGTTGACTAGAAGAGTCAAGTAGGTCAAGGTTGACTGGACACTTGACTAGGAAGTCCTAATTGGAGGTTAGGTAAGGGTAAAACCAATGAAAAGGTTGAAAGAAGAAGAAAATTCAAGTGGTTTAGTGTTAACCAGACACTTAGTGTGGAAAGTCTTGGTGAGTATAGCTAGACAGTTAGAAATTCCTAGTGAGTAAAGCTAGGTAGTGAGAAAAGTTTTGGTGAGTGAAGCTAGGTGAAAGACCCTAGTGAGTGAAGCTACGTAGTGGAAAAAGTCATAGTGAGTGAAGCCAAGTGAAAAGCTCTAGTGAGTGAAGTTAGGCAAAGGGAAATTCTGGTGAGTGAAATCAGATGATGAAAAGCTCTAGTGAGTGAAGTCAGGCATGTGGAAATCTAGGTGGGTCAAGGTTGACCGGACACCTACCATTTGGAAGTCCAAGTGGGTCATGGAGGGCTGAACACTTGGCACGAGATGGTAACTCCAAGTGGGTCAAGGTTGATCAAACACTTGACACGAGGATAAAAGTCTAAATAGGTCAAAGGATTGACTAGATACTTAATGATGAAGTCCTATTAGGTCAAGGTTGACCAGATGCTAGGCATGAGGGAGTCCTAATAGGTCACGGGTGACTGAATGTTGGGATTGGGAACCCTAGACACGAGTTAAGTAAGTTAGAGTTAGTCAATTGATCAGGTGATCGATTGAACTAGAGCCCAATCGATCAGTGGATCGATTGGGAGTGCCATTGCAAAGCGACACAGTGAATCGATCAGTTGATCAATTCATCCGGAATCAAATTGATCATTTAATCGATTGGGATCATTGTGATTTTGCACAGAGCGCTAATCAATTGGGCTACTCCAATCGATCAAAACACAGTATGCGCCATGCTGGATCGATTGGGAGGGAGCTGATCGATCCAACTAATTCAATCGATCGGTGATCAATTGGAATATGACTATTGCAAACTACGAGATAAAAAGCGCTCGAAGATTTAAATGGCGACAACTCTTCTTCTCACCGATTCTCATAGATTTCTCGCCAACAATCACCACTAGAGTTCTTGAAGACTTAGAGGGAAGTGTTGTTGCATTTCTAAGTTGATCAAGAGGTGGACAAGTAAGAAGAACCAATCTAGGGTTTCATTGGTGTAAATCTTATAAGCTTTCATTTGTATAGTTTCTCTTTTCTTCTTGTTGTATTGGAGTCTTGTACGGGATTTCTCCACCTTTGGAGTATTTTTGAGGAGTGTATTTGATAATGCATGTGTGAGAGAGGGTCGGATCCTTGGATTAGTCACATCGTTGAGGTGGATACCAAGTAAATTCCTTATGTTAGTATTAGTGGAGTTTCACTTCATATTTTCTACTACAAATCATCATCAATGAAACGAGACAAGATATTCACCTTCTCTAGCTTCGGGAGTGTCCCAACAGTTTTATGCCAAGTATTAAGGCTGTAAATGAGCCGAGTTGAGCCGAGCTTTGAGGTATTCAAGTTTGTTTGATAAGGTAACCGAGCCGAGCTTAAAATGAACCAAACCTTTGAAATGATTGTTTAAACTTGGCTTGGTTTATTTTTTATGAGCTTGAACTTGTTTGAAGCTTGACTTGAGCTTGGTTTGTTTAGATATTATTGAGCTCTCAATTAAGTTTGGCTTGAGCTTAGTTCAAACTTAGTTCAAGCTTGGTTCGTTTAGATATTATCAATCTCTCAATTCAAGCTTGTTTGTTTGTTTGAAACCTTTATTTATTTGATTGGTTATTGAGCTTGATAATTCAAACTTATTTGTTTATTTTTTTTAAATTTATTTAGCATATTGATAAAAGTTTTATTAATAAACATAGTTTGTGAACATTTTTTATGAACTTTGTTCATGAATATTAAGGAGCTGAACACATATGTGTTTAAACTTATTTATTTAGTTTAATGAGCTGTTCAAGTTTGTTTATTTAATTGATTTTGTATATATTGAACAAACATAAATAAGCTCTTACTAAGCTGAACACCAAGCTTATTTATAAACGTTTGGTTCATTTATAGTCCTACCAAGTATTTCACCCTAGATATACGCTTTTGGATGAAGCAGGAGTTTATGAACTTGAGACAGGGAGACTTTTCTGTAGTTGAGTATGTGAGGAAGTTTGATGGGGGATGTCACTTCGTGGCCCTAATCACTAAGGACGCTACAAAGAAGTTGAGTCACTTTATGGATAGATTACGGTCGACTATCTATCGTGACGTCATGATGGTAGACCCTACTAAGTATTCTACTGTGATTTCTAGGGCCTTCCGAGAAGAACATACCCTAAAGGATATTGTTTTTGAGATGCAAAGGAAGAGGCTACCATCATTGCAGCAACATCAACAGCCAAGAAAGAAACCATTCGGAGGGCCAC
The DNA here is from genome assembly GCF_018446385.1 of Zingiber officinale. Lineage (NCBI taxonomy): Eukaryota > Viridiplantae > Streptophyta > Magnoliopsida > Zingiberales > Zingiberaceae > Zingiber > Zingiber officinale. The sequence goes on along the minus strand of NC_056005.1, from coordinate 25,292,465 downwards.
ATAAACCTCTGGAGCAGCAATCTCACAAGTCTGCCACCCCTAACAATGATGAAAAACCCTTATGCAAGGAGTGCAAGTGCAGGTATTATGGTACGTGTATGTGGGGATTGAACAAGTGCTTTAAATGCGGAGTTGCTGGACACATGTCTAAGGACTACCCATAGCTAAAGCAACTCACTTTAGGGAGACTATTCGTGATGCATGTTGAGGAGGTAAACTCAGACACGATGCTTATTACAGGGGGGAATCCTTATAACAAGGGTAGCCAGTAAGGCATTATTGGACTCAGGGGCTACTCATTCTTTCATATCAGATATCTTTGCAAATCGTTTGGGCATCTAATCGATGGGGCTCAATGTGAGTTATTCTATGACAATCCTATTTGGGAAAGAGTTATTATCTACTAGTGTTGTCAGAGACATTGATCTCGAACTACATGGCCATACCGTCTATGTATACTTTATTGTGTTGCTAATGCCAGAGCTTGATATTATTCTTAGAATGGATTGGTTGGTGGCAAACAGAGTATTAATTGATTTTCAGCAGAGGTGGTATTAATTAGGTTAGCGGGAGTGGAACAATTTGTGTTCAAACCAAATAGATGCAAGAGATTACCTTGAATGATATTTTGTGTATAAACTAGGGAGTTTATGCATAGAGGCTGCAAGGGATTCTTAGTCAATACTAGTCATCATGCACACGCATTACATGTGTAACATAATACATAAATATGCGTAAATTAGTACCCTTGGCTCATAAATTGGACTTAGTAAGGGTGCGTTAGACCCATGCAATAGTGCAAGACAACAACGACGCTCAAGAACCTTAGCAGCAAGCTATTGTAACGGATTCTCCCTCATAACAAATTAATTTATTTTGTTATATCAGATATTAAATTGATAAGAACATATACTATACTTTATTTTAGCCAACAAGTCAAAAAATGTATGCTTTCTAATTTCGTCGATCCAAGGTATTATAGAAACTTCTCCACTCGTGATATTGCCAATCCTATAATGTGGGACCAAAGAGAACCATGATACTACATATTTTTTTATATAAAAAATAACCATAAAAAATTACTAATATTATTTTTAGTGTGTAAAGGAAAAAGTATATTATCGTAATTAATTTTAGAATTCACCAAAATTAGTTAGTATAAAAAAGGGTCCAGATTCTTAATAAAATAGTATGCTTATTTCAGTTCTAGTTATAGACCTTCCGTCACTAGAGGAAGTAGAGGTGGTCAGGAAATTTCCTAATGTTTTTCCTGATAACGTAGTTGGCATTCCCCCAAAGCGAGAGGTGGGATTTTCTATTAACTTGATGCCTGATATTGTGCCAATTTCTAAAGTGTTGTATCATCTAGCACCCATAGAATTGAAAGACCAGATTCAGAAGTTGCTAGATAATGGCTACATTCGCCCAAGTTTTTCCCCTTGGGGTGCACTCATACTATTTGTAAAGAAGAAGGCATGAGACTCTATATCGATTATCGAGAATTAAACAGAGTGACAGTCAATAACAAATATCCATTATCGAGGATGGAGGACCTTTTTGACCAATTATGGGAGCAGCGGTGTTTTGAAAGATAGATCTTCAATCATGATATCATTAGCTGAAGGTGAAAGAAGCAGATGTTCATAAGACAAACCTTCAAGACTCAATATAGGTATATGAGTTTTTGGTGATGTCATTTAGGAATGCTCCGACAGTCTTCATGGATCTTATGAATTGCGTATTTCAACCGTATCTTGATTGAATCCTGATATACTCCAAGGACAAAGACGAGCATAGAAAACACTTAAGGATCATGCTAGAGGTCCTGTAGGGCCGTAAACTTTATGCCAAGTTCAATAAGTGTGAGTTTTGGTTAGAGAAGATGGCCTTCTTAGGCCATATTGTTTCGAACAGAGGAATATAGGTGGATCCGTCGAAGATAAAGGCTGTAAAGAATTGGGCAGAGCATAGAAATCTAGCAGAGATGCAACTTCTTAGGCTTAGCTAGCTATTATCAGAAATTCATCAAGGGATTTTCTAGTATTACAGTACCATTGACCTCATTGACAAAGAAAAATACTAAGTATGAGGGGGAAGCAGATTGTTAAAGGAGTTTCAATGAATTAAAATGAGCTCTTACTACGGTGCAAGTACTAACTATACCAGCAGGGTAAGGCGACCAAATATTGTATACAGATGCATCTAAGTTGGGCTTGGGTATCGTGTTGATGCAACAGGATTGGGTGATTGCTTATGCGTTCAGGCGCATGACCTCGAGTTAGCAGTGGTGGTCTTTGCCTTAAAAATAGAGACATTATTTGTACAGTGAGAAGTGAAAGATATTCATCGATCACAAGAGTCTCAGGTACTTCTTCACACAAAAGAGTTGAATATGAGGTAGAGGCATTTGTCAGAGTTCATAAAGGACTATGATTGTGTTATTAGCTACCATCCAGGGAAAGAAAATGTAGTTGTGGATACCTTGAGTCGTAAGACAATAGTTGTAGTGCAGATGTTAGTACGGAAATCTCTTCAGAGGGAGATCTAGAGGTTCAATCTTGAGATTTATACTATGGACAACACTCCAAGATTATCTAGTCTAACAGTGCAGTCTACCTTGAGGGAACAAATTAGAGAGGGTAGTTGTCCGATGAACAGTTACAGAAGTGGAGACAAAGGGATGAGTCTAAGGGTCACATGCTATATATAGAGGAGGATGTATAAGTATCCTGGGTTAGTTTTGATATGATCAATCGAGTTAAGTTAGGCTCTATGGTTTTGATGTTTGTATCTAAGTGTACAACGACTTAGGAGCACAAGAAGTCAAGTGGAAAAAGCAGCGAATGAGAAGGTTGGAATAGTGATACAAGTCCAACTCATGTTGCAGCTCAATATGTCCCTACAAACTTCAAACGGTCATAACTTTTGACTTAGAACTTGGAATCAGACTCTGTTTGTGATTACATGTGCAAAATTGGAAAACCTATGTTTGTTATAGGTGAAATTGTAACTGCCAAATTTTAGCCTCAAATTCCATCATTTAAACTCTTTTGGGGCCTTTTTTCTATTTTTAAGGATTTATCTTGATCCGTGTCTTGATTTTTGTTAAGATAGTTCAGTTAATTGCTTTTTTCGGATAAAGATCTATTTCCTTTCTTTAGAAGATTAGAATTAAGATATGTTAATTATTTATACTTTCCATTTCGAGTAAAAGACTTATTTCCTTCTTTACAAGATTAGAGTTAAGATCTCTTAATTGTAATTTCTTTTCTTTATTTGAGTCTTAATTTGTGGTTTATATAAGAGTTTTGTTTAGGTGTTGAGGGATAACTTGTTGGTTGCTAATCGGAATACCGTCCTAATTCCCTTGTACAAAAATTTGGACAAGCATAGAACTATCCTAGTTACCCATGTGTTCTACTAAAGTTAAATTTGGATTGCAAATGATGCTTAACATTATTAATCCAAATTTTTTCCTTTAGAAGTTAAACTTGAATTGGGAACGAAACTTATCATTCTTACTTCAAGTTCAACCGATGTGATCTTCCTAAGTTAAACCATATTACAAAAGTTGATCAAATATCTATTTCAAGGATCGACTTCCAGGTCAAATGTGGCGAGACACTAGGCCTTCTTGGGTATGGGATCATCCACCACTGCCTAGACAAAGTCTTTCAAAGAAATCAGATATTTAAACATCTAATAGTAAACTAGGTTTAACAATAGAGACCTCAATAGAAATACATTATCGAAACATGAAATCAAAACAAATATCGAAAACAAAAAAGATAATTAAAATCGATAACCTCTTGTGTTTGGTTTTACAAGATCTATACAAAAGGATGCACTAGTTATGATGCGGAAACTTATAATTAGTTATACCTTTCATGGCTTATAGATCTCTTAATCTTCTATTGTATTCCTCTTCTTATCTCGGACATCATGTGGGAAACGAGCTACTAAGACGAGAATCCACCCAAGCCTTCTTCTTCCTTCCAAGTTTCGGCCACCAACTTTCTCCAAGAGATGATGAAGTTCTGCCACCAACTTTCCTCCAAGGGATACTAGACAAGAGAACCTCCTTCTCTTCTTCTTCTCCTTCAAGCAACCGACCATCAATGGATCTCCACACCAATATGCCGCCGGCCACCAAGAGGGAAAACAAAGGAGGAGAGAAAGAGTAAGGGCCGACCACCACCAAGGAAGAGAGGAGAGGAATAGAAGATGTATTGTTGTGAGGTGAGACACCTCTACCCTCTCTTTTATATTCCTTAGTCTTGGCAAATAAGGAAAGTTTTAAACATAATTAAAACTTCCTTATATTCCTTGCCAATGACTAAAAAGGAAAGTTTTAAAACAAAAAATTAAAACTTCCTTTTCTTCTTGTCATGGCCGACCACATGCTTGTTCTCCAAGTAAGGAAAGATTTTAAACAAAAATTAAAATCTCTCTTTTAAAAATCCCTTTTGTGGATAATTCTAAAAGGAATGTTTTATAAATTAAAATCTCTCTCTTTTAAATCCTTTTATGGATATCTATAAAAGATAAGATTTAAAATAAAACATGATTTCAAGAAAGGAAAGTTTTATCAAAAATTAAAATCTTTCTTTCACATTATAGATAACTACAAATAAGGAAAGATTCAAATATCTCTTTTATTCCTTTGTAGAAAGCTATAAAAGGAAAGATTTTAAAAATTTAAACTCTCTTTTAAAACCAACATAAAAGGAAAGTTTTCAACAAAATAAAAATTTTCTTTTATGACCGATCTAAAAAAGGAAAGTTTTATATTAAAATCATCCTTTTAAATCCTTTTAATGGATCTCTATAAAAGGAAAGATTTTACAAAATAAAACTTCCTTTAGAATTCAATGTGGTCGGCCACCCTTGCTTGGGCTCCAAGCTAGGGCCGACCACAACTTGAACCCATCTAACCTTGGTTTGGCCGGCCCTAGCTTGGGCTCTAAGCTTGGCTTGGCCGACCACCTTAAGGTGGGTAAGAAGTTGAGTTTGGGTGGATATAAGACTTTATAAATAAGAGACTACAATAGGGACTGAGAGGAGGAATTGATTTTTGTCTCCCGATGAGCTTGAGCTTCCCGTGTTCGCCCCGAACACCCAACTCAAGTTCATCAATAGTATCTCATTCCACCAAAGAGTTATTATTGCACTACCACACTAATCCCATATTACTATATGGGCTCCTTCTTATCATGAGTGTGTTAGTCTCCCTGTGTTTAAGATATTGAATGTCCATTAATTAAATGAGTTACTGAGAACTCACTTAATTAATATCTAGCTCCAAGAGTAGTACCACTCAACCTTATCGTCATGTCAGACTAAGTCCACTTGCAGGCTTTACATGACAATTCTTATGATCTCCTCAAGGGGGCAGCATCAACCTAGATTACTAGGACACAGTTTTATTCTATAATCAATAACACACCATATAAATAATATCGTTTCCCAACTTATCGGGCGTATTAATTTAACGAGCTAAATCACACCCTTTGATAAATCAAAGAAATAAATACTAAGTATATGTGCTTGTTATTATATCATGATTAAGAGTACACACTTCCATAATAGCAGAGTTATTATTCTTTTATATAGTCAGTATAAAAAGATATTACCTCAATTGGTCCTGCTCAATACACTCATAGTGTACTAGTGTAATTTATTAGTTAAGATAGACTAATACCTAACTACACTATAACCACTCCAATGGTTTGTCCCATTCCATCTTGGTTGTGAGTAACTATTTACAATTTATAAGGATATGATAACATGATCTTCTGTGTGTCTCCTCACACCATGTTATCTACAATATAAATTAAATGGACAACTACACTTAGCATAAATGTAGGCATTTGACCAATGTGATTCTTATATGTTTATACAAAAAGCTAGACTTTTAGTATACACTCTAAAACAACTCTCTATTCTAAATAAAAAATTTTCCTTCTATGGTAAATCCGATGAGTTTTTGGTGTTCTCTCCTCTTGTGTTTCTCCTTGAATCTCCCCTTTAGTTAGCCCATAAGATAATCGCTATCCTCCCTCACATCAGATGGTATTAAAGCCGTAGTGTCTGATTAAGGAAGTCAAGTGTCAGATTCAATGGAGAGTCATCGTGGTCACAATAAGAGACAAATTCTAATTGAAGAATATAAGCATCATGGGTTCCAGGTCTAGGACATAATGACGATTGAGGATTTACGGAGATAAGTTGCAGAGTTAACCCAACAGATAGCAGAAATGGTGGTAGCGTAAATCTATAAGGTCGGAAGACTTCAGATCGAGGATCTGAGTCTACGAGAATCCTAGCTAGGAACGTTATGTTAAGGAGGAGATTTATGAAGACCTTAGTCTTCGGGTTAAACTGGCCAAATTTTCTGATACATTACAAGCAAAGAGTTTATCGATTGGTTGAACGAAGTGGAGTGAATCTTTGAATATAAGTAGGTTCTGGATTGGATGAAGGTGAAATTGATTGTCATCAGACTCAAGGGTTAAATATCAGCATGGTGTGAACAAATGTGGCATTCACGGTACAGGCTAGGCAAGCCCAAAATAGATGACTATGAGAAGATGAAGAAGAAGCTGAGGTGTCACTTTCTACCTTTTGGCTACATCCAAAATATGTTTTAGCGACTTCACTTATTGCGACAAGGCACGAGGTTGGTTGACAATTATACAGAAGAGTTCCACCAGATGATCGTTCAAAATGACCTATCTGAGACCAAGGAGCAGACAATCACATGATACTTAGGGGGGTTGCATCTACCCTACAAGATGCCCTTAGCATTCATTCGTTGTTAACAGTGTCTAAAGCCTACCAACGCACACTAATTCTTGAAAAATAATAGAACTGGGAGACAGTGGTGAGGGGCCACCAAAACAATCAATCACTTTGCCCTCAAAGGTCATGTTCTATACCACAGCAGCCTACATAGGTCAATCCTAATGCTCCTGTCATGTGTTATCATTGTGGTAAATAGGGACACAAGGCTAACTGATGAAGGAAACCTACTCCTGCTAATCAGAAAAATAAAAATATGTGATCGAGAAAATATAGAAAGAGATCGAAGCAATTGGTGATTCAGAGTATGATGCATCTGACGAGGTGATTTATGGTGATGGGCAAGATACATTGGTCGTTCATAAGAGTTTGTGGCCTCCCAAGGATGATTCAGAGGAAAATTGATTGAGAACCAATATTTTTCATACTACCTACACCATCGCTGATAAATCATCAATAGTAGTAATTGTGAGAACGTAGTCTCCGCTGAGGCTATCTAGAAATTACAGTTGAAAATGGACCATCATCCTAAACTATACAAGTTATTTTGGTTGAATAAAGATAGTGAGGTAATTGTAGATTGATGATGCCTCATATCTTTTTCAATTGATAAATATTTTAATAGTGCTTGGTGTAATGTGGTGGCCATGAATGTATGTCATGTGTTATTGGGGCAACCTTGACAGTATGATTGTAGTCCTATTCATGATGGGCGAAAGAATACATATATCCTTCAAGTCAAGAGAAAAAAGATTGTGTTGGTGTCACGGTGGGAAGGAACCACTCTAATTTCGGTAGTCAAGAATAGTAATCTATTTTCTATATCTAGGTTTTTAGATAAAATGGAGGAAGCATTGTTTATGCTTTGCTTTCGTGCCAGGATGAAATCATAGCCACAGATATTGAGTTACCGGCCAAAGTATAGCAGTTGCTAGCAGATTATGATGAATTAATGCCAAAAGATCTTCTTTCTAGGCTACCACCCATGCGTGATATGTGGCATCAGATTGACCTTGTTTCGAGGTCGAGCTTGCCTAACCGACCAACACATCGCCTTAGTCCCAAGGAATTTGAAGAATTGCAGTGACAGGTGGTGGAATACTGGAAAATAATTATATTTGTGAGAGTATGAGCCCATGTGTAGTTCTAGCCCTACTAGTGCCAAAGAAAGATGATTCGTGGCGTATATGCATTGACAACAAAGCTATCAACAAGATCATGGTGAAGTACAGATTCTCAATTCATCGCTTAGATGACATGTTGGGATCAACTATTCAGTTCTAATTGTTGGAACCCCAAGGTGTTTTGATGTGATCAAACAAGTTAAGTTAGGTCCTGTTTAGTTTAACCATTGTATCTAAGTGTTCAAAAGCTCAGGAGCACAAGAAGTCGAGCGGAAGACGTGGCTAGCGAGAAGGACAACACGGGAAGAGAGCCGACGGGCTCGGTGTGTCCGAGGCACGAGGTGCCATGGAAGAGTACATCGGTGGACAAGAAGAACATACGCGACGTTCGAGGGATGAGAAACCGGGGAGGAAGGCTGCTTGAGGAGAAGGCTGAAACTTGGGTTCGGGTGAGCCCTATTCCGGATGGCCGAGATCACCCAAGCTAGCGGAGCCGGAGCGGAAGATCCGGACCGAGACGAGATGAACCGGAGCAGAGGGATTGGACCGTAAAAAGTCAACAAAGTTGACTTATGTGGTCCGGGCGCCTGGGACCTTATTTGAGTCCGGGCGCCCGGAACCCAAACTTTATCAGCTATGATGTGGACGCTGATTGATGCATTGGAGATAGAATTTTATCACCTCAGACGCCCGGAACCCTTCCAGGCGCCCCGAACAGTGCTATAAATATAGCACTGATTTCAACAGTTAGATCAATAACTTGTAATCCATTTCTCTTTGTTATACTTTTCTGTGTGTGCTGTTAATGCTGTAAGAGTCTACTCCGCCCGAAGGAGATCTTCAAATAGTGCGCTACATTCTCCTTGGATTAGCAATCCTCTGATTGCAAACCAAGTAACTCCTTTGTGTCTATTCCTTTGTTAGTCTCTCTCTTTCTTGCCCCCAGGGCGTAGCGCAGACGGTGGGCGCATGGTATCTCTGGCGTAATGGCCAGGGGTTGATTCTCAGGAACTAACGACCTGGGGTTTACCCCGCCATGTGCCTATGGCCTGTGCACCTGCATGAACCTCCCTCCATATCCGTGGGGCCGGCACTAGGGGGGCCGCTAAGGTAGCGGATCTACCTTTTTTTTTTGTTAGTCTCTTTCTTAATTACAAGTGTTCTTTATTTAGTTGAAAATCCGAGAAAGGGTTATTTTATTTTGCAGGGCAATTCACCCCTCCCCTCTTGTTGGCCTCCAAAGGGATCAACAAGTGGTATCAGAGCGAGGACGCTTCAGAAGGATTAACCGCCGACCGAAGCAAAGCAACCAATGGTCGGACCAAGCATCGCTCCACCAAAATTCGAGGGAGACTTCGCACACTGGAAACTTCGTATGGAGGAATTTCTGAAAACTGATTTTGAAATTCATTTAATAATAAAATATGATTTTGTTGTAACGACCCAATTTTCCCTATTTCGAGTTCCAAATGTCCATAAAAATATTTGGAAATGCTTTTAAAATATTCTAGAGATTTTTAGAAATCTTTAGAGTATTTATACGCAATTTTTGGAGGTCGTTTAGTATTTTTACAAAACAAAAGAAGTTTAGGCAAAAATCGTTGAAGGCGAGGTTCGAACCCACGACCCCGGGTCGGACTGACCCAAGCCAAAACTAGCTCGACCAGCTGAGCTATGAGATTTTTGTTAACTCTATATGGAAAGAATTAAGGATATAGTATAGTTTGGAATAAAACCCTAGTTATTAAAGGACCTAGTTTCTTTTTCTTCCCGAGCCGAAAACCCTATTTGCCTTCTCCCCGATCCCGACTCCGCGCGGCGCTCCTACTCGGGCGACAGCGAAGAAGAAGCCAGGCGTGGTCTCCGGCGCCGACGAAGTTTCTCCCGGCCATCCTTCACCCGTGAGTGGCCATCCCGATGGAGAAGAGCTTGGGAACATGAAGGAGTTGCCGAGAAGCTTCGCCCGAACCCTAAAAGCATTCTCCTTCCTTCTTCTCAGTTGTAAGTCCAAGAACCCTCGGTAAGTACTACTCACCTGCGGTAGGAATTGCTCCAAGCTTCGATTTGATTTCTTTGCTTTCAGATTTTGCTGTGTCGAGTGGAATCATATGCTAGGGTTTTCTTTTATGCTATGTTTATCTAGCCGAATTGTTAAGGTTAAGTTTGTTATGCCGAATTTATTGTGCTAGGTATATAGTTTCTCTTGTTTGGATCATGTGTGCAGAAATTTAGGGATTAAGGAAAACTTCCGAGATTTGTTTCCTTCCTATTATCTCTACCGTAGCATTCTATAGCATGCTTAGAGAGTTCTATATGAGGTTCGCTTATTTCTTTTTAGTGTGGCAGTAGCATGCTTTAGGAATTGATTGCTTGAAGTTTAAGAGTAATTCCCAAGAATTGTTTCCTCTGCCTTATTTCTGTTGAAGCATGTTTAAGGAATCCAGATTTTCTGTTCAATGGGTTTTTTTTATGCATGCATGAACCCTAGAAGTTTCTAAGAGTTTGTTAGGAGTTTCCTTAAATCGTTAGGGAAATTTATGGATTGATTCTTTTGTTATAGCTAGAATCGTTCCTTCTCGTTATTGCTGGAGTTGCTTCTTCTTGAATCGGTTCTGTTCCTTACCGTTAGTGTTATGCAAGTGAATGAACATTGATCCTTCTTCTTGATCTGAACCCTAGTTTTTAGTTGGGGATTAGTTCCTTCTTATTTAGCTTCAGTTTTAGTTAACTTTTAGTGCTACTCTAACATGTGTTCCAGATCCCTTGATTAGCATTTCAGTTTTCAGCCTTTAGTTGTTTACAGTTTCAGATTTAGCCTTGTCGTCGATTTAGTAGCATGAGCAGCCCTGCCTTTTAGCATATAAGTATCTATTTTCTGCTATTCTTACAAGCATGGACAACATATTAAAGAAGCCTGAAGTTGTATTCTTTTGCTTTATTTATAGCATGTTTAGAAAGTTTGAAGTAGCTTTCTGTTGCCTATTTTATAGCACGTTAAAGAAGCCTGAAGTTGTATTCTTTTGCTTTATTTATAGCATATTTAAAAAGTTTAAAGTAGCATTCTGTTGCCTATTTTACAACATGTTTAGAAGGCTCAAAGTTGTTTCTTTTGCCCTATTCTATAGCATGAGTAGTAAGGTTAGATTAGCTTTCTTTTGCTTTTATCACAGCATGTTTAGGAAATCTAAATAAGCTCTCTTTTGGTTTATTTTACAGCACGTTTAGTAAGTCCAAGTTAGTTTTCTTTTGCTATATTTTATAGCATGATTAGCAAGTTTGAATTAGCTCTCTTTTGTTCTATTTTATAGCATGATTAGTAAGTTCAAAGTCGCTTTCCTTCGCTTTGTTTAATAACATGCTTAGAGAATTCAGATCTTCTTCCCTTGTGTATTTTCATATAGCATGCTTGGTTAGTTGTAATCTTATACTTGTTAGAAATATTTACAGGATTCTAATAAGTTCTAATAAAGGAGTATGAGAAGTATAAGTAAAGAAAAGACTAGAGTCTAGTTAAAAAGAGATAACTAGTAAATTAAAGTAAGAGGCTAGTACCCGACTTCCGAGGTTGTCGTTAAACAAATTCAGGTGACCAATTCCGAGGTCTTGGCCCTGGTAAGACCGAGGTCTTTATCCTCATAGGGCTGGAGGCTCGCTACCCCAGTCACTATTAGAGAGCGTGCAAAACAAAGATGGTACTAAGCCTGGGCCCAAAGAAAAGAAAAGAAAAGAAAAGTTAAGAAAAAAAAAAGAAAGAAAGAAGAAGAAAGTAAAAGATAGAAATTAAAAGATTAATTTCTATTACAAGGATATAGGAAATTGAAACAAGTTTTATGCTTAGAATAAATAAAAAGTTAGTTTCTTTAATTCTAAGCTTACAGTGTTAATTTCCTTATTATCCTGTCAGTTAGTGAGCATGTTTAGTATCCAGTTTTATTTCTGTATACCATGAGCACATGCAGATTTGCTTTAGCATTTCAGTTTCAGTATTATTGCATTACTTTTTATGCACGTCGAGTTTTGTGAGATAGATTAGTACTTACTAAGCGTTATCGCTTATAGTTTTGTTTTCTTTCCTCCTACTGCAGATAAAGGAAAGGCTAAGATATGAAGGGAGGCGACAGGGTGGTGGTGATGATGAATGTGTGTGGTGATTGGACTATGGAGTGATCTAGAGAGTGCTAGCAAACTTGCAGGACCTAATGATTAGAGTTTATGCTTTAGTTCTTTTCTTTAAATACTGTTATGAAGTTTATGTGATTGTGATTGAGTTTGATTCGTATTGTAGCTTATTTATGTCCTATTATGGGAGTTGTGTTTAGTTCTTGTTGCTAGTCTAGTCTTTTGGGTATAGTATGAATTTATTACTGCGTGGTTGTGAATAAAATGTGTTCCAGCCGCATGTGGCTACGTATATATCTTGTGTATTATAGATTTAGTCACCGGTACAGGGGAGATTCTGCCGAAATTTTTCGATAGGAATTCCTCTGAACCGTGATAAATCTAACTGACTCTAATAATAGCGTCAGTGACACTAGATAGAGAGTTATAGTTAGGTAACATTTGCCCTTAGAGAGTAGAAGTAAGAAGGGTGGGTTGTTACAGTTGGTATCAGAGCAGTGTTCCATTCTCCAGCATCACACACATATTAGCATCATCCTTGCCGTCTTCAAGTAAGAAAGTATTTAAATCTTTTCTTTATTCTGCTTTCCTTATTATTAACTGTAGTATAGAGTACTTGTTTTTTTTTTAGTACTAAAGTAAGATAGAAGATTTAGTTTTCCTTTTCTTTATTCATAATTATGTATGATTAGAAGGGTTAGAGAGAGGATACCAAGTCTTTTCTTTGCATAATTAGATGTTAAGAAAAAGGATGTCCCCGTACCATTCGTACTGAGAACTAAGATCAGGAGAACGAAGAGCTTAGATCAACTAAGCCCAATCTCTCTGAAGTTGTTTCCTAACTCTAGAGACAAGTAGCAGAACAGCAGCAAGTGATTGCCAATCTGATGGCAAACCAGCCAGTAGTTCCTCCCCCTCCTCCAGCTATCACTGCAGAGGCTCCAGTGGTAATTAAGACTCCACCAGCTGCCCTGGGAGCCGTCACAGCACCTCAGGGACCTGAAGCTTACTTTATACAGTGGCTAAAGCTGAAACCAGAGAGATTCTCAGGCACGACTGAGCCCTGGGATGCCAGGCTTGGTTTAAAACACTAGAGAGCACTATGGAGCTTCTTGACTGGCCAGAAGTCGAGAAGGTCAAGTGCGCCTCTTCCTGCCTGTCTGGAGATGCTCGTATGCGGTGGGAGAGGATAAAGACCAAGAGAGCAGCTGATCAGATGAGCTGGGCAGATTTTTAATCAGAGTTCTATGAAGAGTTCTTCCACCTGCAGATTACCAACAAGCACTACGAGGAGTTTATAGAGTTCAAGCCAGCCAAGATAGAAGACAAGACAGTAGGGAGCCCGGAGCCCCAGTCAAGTAAGTGCAGAAGAACAGAAAGAAGGTAAGAAAGAGGGGGTTCGGGTGGTCTGTGAATATCCCGAAGTATTCCCAGCATATCTACCTGGACTACCTCCCGATAAATGAATGGACTTGAGATTGAATTGGTTCCTGGAACCGGTCTAATTTCCCAAGCTCCGTATCGCATGTCTCCAGCAGAGCTGAAGGAGTTACAAGAACAACTACAGGAGTTACTTGACAAAGGCTTCATTCGCCCTAGTCATTCACCCCAGGGAGCTCCAGAGTTGTTCGTTAAGAAGAAACACGAATCCGTGCTAATGTGCGTAGATTTCAGAACGCGGAGCAAAGTAGCAGTTAAGGACAAGTACCCCCTTCCCAGGATTGATGACTTATTTGATCAATGAAGAGGAACAACAGTGTTCTCGAAGATAGACATGCGCTCTGGGTACCATCAACGGAAGGTGAAAGAAAGAGATATACCCAGAACGGCGTTTAGGACTAGATATGGACATTACGAGTTTGTAGTTATGCCTTTTGGAGTGATCAATGCACCTGCGGTCTTCATGGACTTAATGAACAGAGTGTTCAGAGAATATCTTAACAAATTTGTCATTGTATTCATCGATGACATTCTGGTCTATTCAAGGACCCCAGAGGAGCATGACACGCACTTGAGAATAGTACTGCAGACTCTTCAGCAGAAGCAGCTTTATGCTAAATTCTCCAAGTGCAAGTTCTGGTTAAATCAGGTGGCATTTTTTAGGTCACATAATTTCTAAAGAAGGCATTCAAGTGGATCCAGCCAAAGTGGAAGTGGTCAACAACTGGAGTAGACCCAAGAACGTCAGAGAGATCAGAAGCTTCCTTGGTTTAGCTGGGTACTACAGGAAGTTCGTAGAGGACTTTTCCAGGATAGCCTCTCCACTAACAGCCCTCACCAGAAAGAACAAGAGATTCGAATGGTCAGATAAATGTGAGCAGAGTTTCCAAGAGCTAAAGAAGAGATTGATCAGTGCTCCCATTCTGACTGTTCCACAGAGCGACAAGAGTTTCGATATCTACAGTGATGCTTCCAAGATGGGCTTAGGAGCTGTACTCATGCAAGAAGGAAAAGTCATAGCTTATGCTTCCAGACAACTCAAAGATTATGAGAAGAACTACCCTACTCATAATCTTGAGCTGGCAGCTGTGGTTTTTTCACTTAAACTCTGGCGACATTATTTGTATGGAGTTCAGTGTAGAATCTTCACAGATCATCAGAGTCTTAAGTACTCCTTCACTCAGAAGGACTTAAACATGAGACAGCGCAGGTGGCTGGAGTTGGTCAAAGATTACGACTGTGAAATCCTCTACCACCCAGGCAAAGCTAACAAAGTGGCAGATGCACTCAGCAGAAAATCCAGTGCATCCCTGATGTCTTTGTCATCATTAGCCCTGCCACTGCAGAAGGAGTTGTCGGATTTTGGACTTGAAATTATTGAAGGGCAACTCTCTGCATTGACCTTAGAGTCCACATTGCTTGAGGAGGTACAGAGAAAGCAAAGTGAAGATCCAGACATCCAGAAAATCAAGCAAGGGTTACAGAAATAAGACAAATCAGAGTTTTGAGTAACAGATAGCGGGATTCTTTATCAAGGGAGTCACATTTGCGTGCCCCATGATGAAGAACTGAGGAAGAAGATCTTAGAAGAAGCTCACAGCACACCATACTCCATGCATCCTGGTTCTTCCAAGATGTACCAAGATGTGAAACAGAGGTTCTGGTGGTCAGGACTCAAAAGAGACGTTGCTAAATATGTCAGTACCTGCTTGACATGCCAGAGGGTCAAAGCAGAACACCAGAGACCAGGAGAAGTTCTTCAGCCTCTTCCGATACCAGAATGGAAATGGGAAGATATATCCATGGACTTCATAACCGGTCTTCCAAGAACCACCAATGGATATGATGTGATATGGGTAATAGTAGATCGATTGACCAAGTCTGCTCACTTCCTAGCCATCAAGGTGTCCCACTCTATAGAGCAGTTGGCCAAGCTATATGTTAAAGAGGTAGTCAGACTTCATGGAGTTCCTAAATCTATCATTTCTGATAGAGATGGGCGCTTCACCTCACACTTTTGGGAGTGCGTTCAGAATGTACTACGCACCAAACTCAAGTTCAGCACAGCTTTCCATCCACAAACTGATGGGCAGACAGAGCGAGTGAATCAGATTTTAGAAGATATGCTCAGAGCTTGTGCACTGGATTTCAAGGGAAGTTGGTGCAAGTATTTGTGTTTAGCTGAATTCGCCTACAACAATAGCTATCAGGCCACCATCAAGATGGCACCTTATGAGGCACTATATGGCAGGAAATGAAGATCACCCATATGCTGGCAAGAAGCAGGAGAGAGAAAAGAAATGGAAGTAGAGCTGGGTGTTCTGACAGAGGTGATAGACGAGACTACTCAAGCAATCCAGAAAATCAGACAGAGAATTGAGACTGCCCAGAGCAGACGGAAGAGTTATGCTGACACCCGCCGTAGGCCATTGGAATTCCAAGTAGGAGATTCAGTTTTCCTCAAGGTCGCTCCTATGAAGGGAGTGATGAGATTTGGCAAGAAGGGCAAATTAAGTCCTCGCTACGTAGGACCTTACCAGATCATAGAGAGGATTGGGAAAGTAGCTTACAGGCTGGACTTACCACAAGACATGTCAGCAATACACAATGTGTTTCATGTCTCCATGCTAAAGAAGTGTCTCCATGACCCGAGTCAAGTGATTCAGCCTCAGTTAGTGCAGATCCAAGAGGATCTTAGTTATGAGAGCAGACCTACACAGATAGTGGACAGAGCAGTTAAGAGATTGAGAAACAAAGAAGTACCACTAGTGAAGGTCGTTTGGCAGAACCAGAAGCATGAGAAAGTCACTTGGGAGCGGGAGGACAGCATGAGACAGAAGTATCCAGAGCTATTCTAAGTTCGAGGATGAACTTTTTATAAGGTATGGGGGATTGTAACGACCCAATTTTCCCTATTTCGAGTTCCAAATGTCCATAAAAATATTTGGAAATTCTTTTAAAATATTCTAGAGAATTTTAGAAATCTTTAGAGTATTTTTACACAATTTTTGGAGGTCGTTTAGTATTTTTACAAAACAAAAGAAGTTTAGGCAAAAATGGTTGAAGGCGAGGTTCGAACCCACGACCCCGGTCGGACTGACCCAAGCCAAAACCAGCTCGACCAGCTGAGCTATGAGATTTTTGTTAACTCTATATGGAAAGAATTAAGGATATAGTATAGTTTGGAATAAAACCCTAGTTATTAAAGGACCTAGTTTCTTTTTCTTCCCGAGCCGAAAACCCTATTTGCCTTCTCCCCGATCCCGACTCCGCGCGGCGCTCCTACTCGGGCGACAGCGAAGAAGAAGCCAGGCGTGGTCTCCGGCGCCGATGAAGTTTCTCCCGGCCATCCTTCACCCGTGAGTGGCCATCCCGATGGAGAAGAGCTCGGGAACACGAAGGAGTTGCCGAGAAGCTTCGCCCGAACCCTAAAAGCTTTCTCCTTCCTTCTTCTCGGTTGTAAGTCCAAGAACCCTCGGTAAGTACTACTCACCTGCGGTAGGAGTTACTCCGAGCTTCGATTTGATTTCTTTGCTTTCGGATTTTGCTGTGTCGAGTGGAATCATATGCTAGGGTTTTCTTTTATGCTATGTTTATCTAGCCGAATTGTTAAGGTTAAGTTTGTTATGCCGAATTTATTGTGCTAGGGATATAGTTTCTCTTGTTTGGATCATGTGTGTAGAAATTTAGGGATTAAGGAAAACTTCCGAGATTTGTTTCCTTCCTATTATCTCTGCCGTAGCATTCTATAGCATGCTTAGAGAGTTCTATATGAGGTTCGCTTATTTCTTTTTAGTGTGGCAGTAGCATGCTTTAGGAATTGATTGCTTGAAGTTTAAGAGTAATTCCCAAGAATTGTTTCCTCTGCCTTATTTCTGTTGAAGCATGTTTAAGGAATCCAGATTTTCTGTTCAATGGGCTTTTTTTTTATGCATGCATGAACCCTAGAAGTTTCTAAGAGTTTGTTAGGAGTTTCCTTAAATCGTTAGGGAAATTTATGGATTGATTCTTTTGTTATAGCTAGAATCATTCCTTCTCGTTATTGCTGGAGTTGCTTCTTCTTGAATCGGTTCTGTTCCTTACCGTTAGTGTTATGCAAGTGAATGAACATTGATCCTTCTTCTTGATCTGAACCCTAGTTTTTAGTTGGGGATTAGTTCCTTCTTATTTAGCTTCAGTTTTAGTTAGCTTTTAGTGCTACTCTAACATGTGTTCCAGATCCCTTGATTAGCATTTCAGTTTTCAGCCTTTAGTTGTTTACAGTTTCAGATTTAGCCTTGTCGTCGATTTAGTAGCATGAGCAGCCCTACCTTTTAGCATATAAGTATCTATTTTCTGCTATTCTTACAAGCATGGACAACATATTAAAGAAGCCTGAAGTTGTATTCTTTTGCTTTATTTATAGCATGTTTAGAAAGTTTGAAGTAGCATTCTGTTGCCTATTTTATAGCACGTTAAAGAAGCCTGAAGTTATATTCTTTTGCTTTATTTATAGCATGTTTAGAAAGTTTAAAGTAGCATTCTGTTGCCTATTTTACAACATGTTTAGAAGGCTCAAAGTTGTTTCTTTTGCCCTATTCTATAGCATGATTAGTAAGGTTAGATTAGCTTTCTTTTGCTTTTATCACAGCATGTTTAGGAAATCTAAATAAGCTCTCTTTTGGTTTATTTTACAGCACATTTAGTAAGTCCAAGTTAGCTTTCTTTTGCTCTATTTTATAGCATGACTAGCAAGTTTGAATTAGCTCTCTTTTGTTCTATTTTATAGCATGATTAGTAAGTTCAAAGTCGCTTTCCTTCGCTTTGTTTAATAACATGCTTAGAGAGTTCAGATCTTCTTCCCTTGTGTATTTTCATATAGCATGCTAGGTTAGTTGTAATCTTATACTTGTTAGAAATATTTATAGGATTCTAATAAGTTCTAATAAAGGAGTATGAGAAGTATAAGTAAAGAAAAGACTAGAGTCTAGTTAAAAAGAGATAACTAGTAAATTAAAGTAAGAGGCTAGTACCCGACTTCCGAGGTTGTCGTTAAACAAATCCAGGTGACCAATTCCGAGGTCTTGGCCCTGGTAAGACTGAGGTCTTTATCCTCATAGGACTGGAGGCTCGCTACCCCAGTCACTATTAGAGAGCGCGCAAAACAAAGATTGTACTAAGCCTGGGCCCAAAGAAAAGAAAAGAAAAGAAAAGTTAAGAAAAAAAAAAGAAAGAAAGAAGAAGAAAGTAAAAGATAGAAATTAAAAGATTAATTTCTATTACAAGGATATAGGAAATTGAAACAAGTTTTATGCTTAGAATAAATAAAAAGTTAGTTTCTTTAATTCTAAGCTTACAGTGTTAATTTCCTTATTATCCTGTCAGTTAGTGAGCATGTTTAGTATCCAGTTTTATTTCTGTATACCATGAGCACATGCAGATTTGCTTTAGCATTTCAGTTTCAGTATTATTGCATTACTTTTTATGCACGTCGAGTTTTGTGAGATAGATTATTACTTACTAAGCGTTATCGCTTATAGTTTTGTTTTCTTTCCTCCTACTGCAGATAAAGGAAAGGCTAAGATATGAAGGGAGGCGACAGGGTGGTGGTGATGATGAATGTGTGTGGTGATTGGACTATGGAGAGATCCAGAGAGTGCTAGCAAACTTGCAAGACCTAATGATTAGAGTTTATGCTTTAGTTCTTTTCTTTAAATACTGTTATGAAGTTTATGTGATTGTGATTGAGTTTGATTCGTATTATAGCTTATTTATGTCCTATTCTGGGAGTTGTGTTTAGTTCTTGTTGCTAGTCTAGTCTTTTGGTTATAGTATGAATTTATTACTGCGTGGTTGTGAATAAAATGTGTTCCAGCCGCATGTGGCTGCGTATATATCTTGTGTATTATAGATTTGGTCACCAGTACAGGGGAGATTCTGTCGAAATTTTTCGGTAGAAATTCCTCTAAACCGTGATAAATCTAACTGACTCTAATAATAGCGTCAGTGACACTAGATAGAGAGTTGTAGTTAGGTAACATTCGCCCTTAGAGAGTAGAAGTAAGAAGGGTGGGTTGTTACATTTGTAGCTCCTACGAAACAAAATGGAGAGGAAAAAAAAGAAAGTCTTTGGATGAAAAAAGAGCAAAATGATTCCGTAGTAAATAACTGGGCGGAATATCACTTGCTGAGCGTGTTGCCGCTTCAAGAAATCAACCACATCAAAAGCTACTCGTCGGCCAAAGAACTCTGGGAAAAATTCCTGGAACTACATGAAGGCACATCCGAAACCAAGCTTGCAAGAAGAGACATACTTCGGAACGAATTGACGAATATCTGTCTTGAAAGAGGTGAGAAAGTAGACGATCTACACGCAAAGGTAAAAGAATTAATTACCAGACTCGAGAACCTCAGTGAAACGGTAACCAACTGGGACACCATACGCTACACACTCAACGCCTTTCCCAGAACTCCAGAATGGACCTC